>NC_047674.1:20596961-21796961 GCF_011762505.2 Arvicanthis niloticus | reverse complement strand
CTGTCTACAGCAGCAGCAGCAGCAGCAGGGGAGCAGCAGCAGCAGCAGGGGAGCAGCAGCCTGGCTTCTTGGGGCTCAGGCATTTTTATACCCTCTCACGAGTCCCCAAGTACAAACTATTATCAGCTGACAAAGTCAGACCCCTGCTAGACCATGAGACAAATCATAGTTAGCTACTGAAGCAGCCCCATACCTGACACCTGGGATTTAAACAAAAACATAATCACATAACATTTCTGTGGTTTTAAACAAATCAAAATTCTCACCACAACATGTGTTCACTTATACACTTTATAGTGATACCAGTTAACAATGGCCATAGATTAGATTTGAGGCTGGAAGCCTTTTGTAGGAAGTACCAAATAGCTAATATTTTCGGCTTTATTATCCATTTGGCTCTGTTCTAACTAGCCAGCCCTTTCTTTTATCATGAGAGCAGGCATTGTCTTATGAAAGTAAAGTATGGGTTGGATTCACACAGTGGGTTGCAGTTTTGTTTCGATTCCTGGCTTACTTAGATGCCTGTAACAGGTACAAAGAATTGTTGCTAATCCGTATCTGATGGTTGATGTTGGCTGTCAGTCTGACTCAGTTGACATTTGCCTAAAAGACTGGTAAAGGGCATATCTAGGCATGTCGGTGAGGTCATCTCCATACTCACTTAACTGAAGGGGCACAACCTTCTTTGAGTGTGGGTGATAACATCCAGTAGGCTAAATACCACTTGAAATGAAAGAGGAAAAAGAATGAAGTCCACAGGCATAGGCTCCCTCCCTCCCCCCCTCCCTTTCTCGTCCCCCCTCCACCTCTGTGCACCTTGCCTGCCATGAAGTGAGCATTTCAGCTCCTCTGCTCCTTCTCCATGACAATAGCTCTGCCTTCCCACAGACCCACAGCAGTAGGGACAGGCAGACACACACTGAAAACATGAGTCACAATAACACTTCCTGAAATCATGAGTCACAATAACACCTCTGATCTTTTAAGGTGCTCTCTCAGGTATTTGCCACAGAGATGAAAAAGCTAACACTTTGTGCATGCCGTGTATACATATATACACACATGCATGCACACACACACACGTGTGTGTGTGTGTGTGTGTGTGTGTGTGTGTGTGTGTGTGTAATTTTGGGTTTATTTTCCCATACAATGTTCTTAAGTCACAGACTGTTTTATTCAGCAGCACCCTGTGAAGGTCACATAAAAGAGAGTGCTGTTATAGACCCTGTAAGAGAGAGAGGGAAAAAAAAAAAAACAACCCAGCAGTACCTCTCTTAGAGCATGTAGTGGAGGGGTAAATATATAGGTGTGGATATATAGGATGAGTATATAGGTGTGGGTATATAGGATGGGTATATAGGTTTGGATATTTATAGGTGGGTATACAGGGGTGGGTATATTTGAGAAGATAAAACAAAATAGGCCATAGACTAATTGGATGAAGACGAAAGCCGAGCTGTAGTGTGATGCAGGTGGGCCGCTAACAATGCTAGTGTTTGTTGGATTTTCACCTACCCCTGCTAGTCAGGTTGCACTTCCAGCTCTCCTGGAAAATGTGTGCATTCAGGGAGTCTGCTCTGCCCTGCTCTTCTCGTTGCACCACGCAGCCTGGAAAGTGCCCTTACTTCCCTTTCCTAAGCATTCATGACCCTGTAGGACCTACTATATAAAGGCTGAGGCTCATTTTCACACGTTTTCTCCACTCTGCTACTAGATTTCCTCAGAGGGCTCACCCATCCCCTACTGCATCTTCCAAGCAGAGGTCCAGACAGGAGTATTGGCATGCAGGCAGGTGTCAGTGCTCTGGGAAGGAGGGAGAGCTGCTGACCATGAGGCGGCACAGAGGAAGAGTGGAGTGCTGGGTCTTGACATGAGTAGAAGTCAAGGAAAGCAGTCACAGAGAGGACTTCGCATGGAGAAGAGACGGAATCAGAAATGGCCTGTTGTGGACTGCCCAGAGTGTGCTGGGAAGGTCCTGAAGCACTAAACCCATAGTGTGATAGTCTTAGACGTAATCGGGCTCCGTATTCCTCATAGTCTTCAAGCCTTGGCTCATGACTTCATCATGTATGAGTCACCTGAATAGCCTGAAATTCACCCAGATAATGAGGTCAGAAGGGGAGGACTGGCATCTACCCGCCCTGCACACACACACACACACACACACACACACACACACACAATTACTCAGCTGATAAGATTAGGAGTAAAAGCTATGGTTTTAATGATTGTGGCCTTAGACTTGGAAGCCATAGACAAGGGTTCTGTCTCTCCCTCAAGACAATGGTTTGTGTCTCAGGCTTCTTCTACCTCTGCTTGGTCTGGATAAAGTGGTGGTTATCAGCTGAGCTGAGATGGCATGATTAAACAGGGACAGAGGTAACAACTGTAGTCCCTGGAAGAGCATGTTCTTTCCTTTGTAGACACCAGTTTGCAGTGAGTAATAGAGAACAGAAGTGTTAACTGGCCTGTGTGACCAGGAGGAGCAGAGCTGGTCAGGAAAACCACCCCAGTTCTACCTCCCATTGTGATGTTTCTTGTTGACTTAAACTCTCCAGGAGGCTTAGGACAAGAAAGGTAATAGCTTGATATTACTAGAGGAAAGGGGGGTTTCTCTTCTGGTTCACTTTAATAAATATCCACAAGAAATAGCAGTAGAGTCTGGGGAGAGAGCTCTGTCAGTGAAGTTCTTACTGCATAAGCATAAGAACCCTGGTTTGATCCCCAGAACCCAGCTTTTAAAAGTAATAACAGAGGCAAGCAGTGGTGGTGCTCGCCTTTAACCCCAGCATTTGGGAGGCAGAGGCAGGCAGATCTCTGAGTTTAAGGCCAACCTGGTCTATAAATTGAGTTTCAGGACAGCCAAGGGCTGTTACACAGAGGAACCTCGTCTCAAGAAACAACAAAACACACACACACAGTGGCATATACCTGTAAGTCCCAAGGAGTCACAAACTACTAGATCCTAGGGCCTTTTTGACCAGCCAACCTAGCCTAGCCAGCCCACAGAACACTGAGGCACTGTGTCTAAAACACTGCACTTAGAGGAGGAATGGCCACTGAAGTTTTCTGCTGGCCCTCATATACACGCACAGTTGATTATGTGTGCACATATACCAGCAACCTTTTTCTGGGTGAAGGAGCTAGCACTACCAACCACAGGTGTGCACAGACGTGGCTTGCTGTGGACTTCTGGTCTGGACATCTTGCCTGACAGCTGGAAGACAGAGCTTAGGATGACTAGATAATTTGGTCACATCATTTATACAGGTAGCTAAGGGAAAGGCTAGGACAGGATGCAAGTCTGTGATTTATTCTTAGCATGGCCACCTTCATCTGGGAAACTCCTTAGAGGTCAAAGAAACTAACGAATGTTTTTAAAGCTGTTACCAATTTTTCTAATCTGTGTCATTTTCCTTGGTCTCTTTGGTATGGAGTCCTGGAATGTGTATAAGGACCAGATGGAACAGTTAACAAAGCCAGAAAAGCTTTTGGCAGTTTTGTTTTGTTTTATAACAGGGCCAAAGTATATAACTTAAAAAGCATTTATTACAAGATATAATTTAAACTTATCTATCCTAAGCACTGGTTGTTAGATGCCTCAGTCCTTGATTATTATAAAGACGTAAATACATCTGATTGGGCTATTAGAACAGTAGTTGAAACATGCTGTTTCTCAGGGACCCATTATCATGTCATTTTTGGTCTTGCCGGTGATTTATGATTGATGATACAGCACCGTTAGCACATCAGTCCTTCCCATTCGTCCTTCCCATTTAAAGCACCGAGGTTTTCTTCCTCCTTTGTCCCCAGCTTTTGTCTTTAAGTATCAAGTTAGGATTTTATAGTGTTTATATGACTAGAGCTGTCAGCTTTATTTTATTAAAACATTGTTGGGTTGCAAGAGTCTGCAGGTACATGCAGTATCTGGATGTGGGAGTGCTGAGGAGTATCAGGTCATTTGAGTTTTGCTAATTATGAAAATTTCCTTTTAGTCCTGGATATCGAGGGCAAGGAAATGGGGGGGGGGGGAGCAAATGAAGGCAAGGGTCAACTAAAACTAAGTACATATAAAGAAGCCTTTGTATCATAACTAAAAACTAAATTAAATTTTTGTCTAGAAAGTCATACATAATCAAAGAATTTTTATAATTTTAAAAATAAATTTCAAAAAAACTTGTTCCATATTTCTGAATGTAAAATTTCACTCAACCAAGTTCTGTACTTTTCTGTAGTTTTACTAAACTTAGAACACTCAGGTATGTTCTGCGTAGGATGCCATGGAGATATATGATACTGTAGTTATGGATTTTCAACAACCAAGCACATTAATTAAGACAAGAAACATCCCCCTCAAAGGCAATGATACTGACAGGATCAAGGGGTGCAAGGAACAGAATATAGTGTCTCTCATTATGCCAGACTGTTCTCTATAAACAAAAATCTCTTCAAACTAATTCTGTAACCATTGACAATGAAAAGAAGACACAAGGACTAAACTCAAAACTCACACAAACGGGATGGAATTATTTTTGCAAAAGCACTCTGTGTTTCTCTGCTGTCTTTTATTAATTGCTGTCTGTTTAGTGTATAAAGCATTATTTAATGACCATGTTAGCTCTTGTTCTGTTGAGTAACCAATTTTTTCTGAAAGCAGTATTAATTGGAAGTATAGTGTCTAGTAGTTATAGTCAGAGCAATTGGCTCATCCATCTCAGTCTTGTTATTAGTTGTTGAAGTAGAGTACCCAGCATGGGCACTCTGGTATATGCATGAAACATTGCTTGTCTTTTCTGGATGGATTCACAAAACAGTACAGTGTTCTTAGCTGCTTCCCACCACTGTCCCCATTCAAGTCAGGACTTCATGGGAAATGCTCCAGTGGTCAACAGCTCTAAGGGGTTAAGCATACTCTACAAAGCCCACTCCAGTCTCTTCTCCAACACTTCTAGCTACCTTCTAAGTTATTGTCTCTTTTCCTCATTGGCATGTAAGATCTTATTTATGTCTAGGCCCATGTTGGACACTATGGCGGTAAAGTGACAGGATCATAATTGCCCACTCTTGTGGGAGATTTCCCTATGTGCCATCTTCTCTAGATTAAAAGATTATTATTACACTCAAAATAGTGACATGAATTATGGACCTGTCTTTGCATTTACAAAGCCAGAATTCTGAAGCAAAAGACAAGTCCATTACTGGGGCTATAACCTTTTGATTATGCTCACAGGCCCCTCTGGATATCAGAATCGCTATGCAAATGACAGACCGGTGATCTATGAAGCAACTTACAGGAACTATGATGTCTACACAGCAGGCCTGAGCGAGGAGGAGCAGCTGGAACGAGCATTAAGAGCCAGCATCTGGGACCGAGGTAAGAGCCTTGTACCTTTCAGTTATTTTAAAACCAGCCTCGTGGCAAGGAGGTCTGAAGAAGGACTATTTGTGGCAAATTAAGCCTTGAATACTTTATAAAAAGGGTATATAAGTGCAAACTCTGCAGATTGTGATCTCAAAGAAGGGGATGTGATGCTGTTGTCCCACAGCCTAAGCTCCCAAAGTGTCAGACTGGATGCACTGTTAACTGTTCTTTTTATAGGCCCGTGTGTTTTGTAACTTAACATTAAAGCCAGGAAACTTTAAAAAACAAAACAAACAAACTTCTTAAGTACATGAAAAAAGTTAACTTTGGAATTCATGTCGTTAAGTAGGCATTGTATCACCATATATTAAAGTCTTGGCCGTGAACCTCCACACAGATTTCCCTTGGAATCAAATGGACTCAAGTTCGAATCCTACTGAATCAGTCTGCAGGGACAAAGCCTATGATTTTGTAGTCTTAACACACTTTCTGGAAGATTTTTTTTTTAACAAATTATTATCTAAGAATCAAGTATTCTTCCCCCTTTCCTTCCCTTCTTCCTCTTGCTCCAGTCCCGCTTGCTCTGGTCCCCCTGCTCGCTCCTCTCCCTCATATGTGGGCATTAGATCTCATTAGGTATGGTTGTGAGCCGCCATGTGGTTGCTGGGATTTGAACTCATGACCTCCAGACGATCAGTCAGTGCTCATACCTGCTGAGCCATCTCACCAGCCCAAGAATCAGTATTCTTATTTTGCTTTCTTTGCTCCTGGGTTGGCGTATGAAGTTGGATATAGTTATTTTAATTATTGTCCTGGTGTAAGTTACTACGAAGCAGCATTTATACAGACATTATTATATATCACGTAAGTATAATCCACTATCCAGGTACAGAATGAACATAAGATAGAAGATGGGAATCACCCTGGAAGACATCCCTGTCTCGGTTGTGTCTATACATAATTGATATCACCTCCTCAGGAGTCATTGTTACATCAGAGGTCTGCTTTCAAAAACATCACAATCTTATAAAATGTATTTATACTACGTACTGCGCAGCACAAGTAACCATAATTTCAAGTATCCAGGAGTGGCTCACTGGGTGCAAGAGGAATGGGGAATGTCCTTTAGACCTTCACAGACATGGAAACATTGGGGCTTCGGAAATTGTAGAATTTGCAGAAATGTGTCAAAGAAATTCTAGAGAGCTGTACTGAGTGTTGTTGTGAACAGAGAAGTAAGGTGTATGTCCAAGCCAGCCCTCGATTTTGAACTGAGCATCAAGAGGAGAGAAGAATACTAGAAGTTGGGGCAGAAGCCCTGCAGTTAAATAGCCCCAGTGGAATGGTACTGTGGTAGTTGATCTCAGTAGTCAACCCAAGTAGATTTTAAATCTTAATGGTACCTTCATGTCTGTGAAGGTTTAAACATCCCATGGCCTAGGTTCCTGGACTGAGTAAACAAGAAGCAGGTTGAACCCCAGTGTTTATGTATTTCTCTTTCCCGATGTTGAACATAGGGTGCTCAGCCATCTCATCATCCCACTATCCTTCCCTCCCTGGGGCTGTATCTCCTCAACTGTAAGTTGGAATAATCACGTCCTCTCTCCAGTTGTTAGGTGTTTGGTCATGGCCCTGAGAAGAGAACTGACACCAGTGCAGATAGCAGTAGGATTACATGTGTGTGAGCCTGCAGTTATGCAGAGCACCATTCTGGGAGTTTGTGTCAGGCTGCTCATCCCCTGGCTGCTTGGAAGCAGAGAACAACAGATAAGAAGAAGCCCAGAGCAAGACAGACCCTTCAGAAACAGGGTCCTGATGATGACCTATTTCACCTAGCAAGATCCTACCTCCCAATAGCTCACTCAGTTAAGAACTCATCCAGCTGGGGACAAAGCCTTCCACACAATAACTGATGTCAGATCCAAACTATAGCAGGCATTTCTCAAACAGAGAGCAGCTTCCTTCAGTAATTGGCTTTTGCTATGTTTCACCGACAAGTATGTAGAGCAGTGGTCCTCAACCTTCCTATTGCTGCAACCCCTTAATATAGTTCCTCATGGTGTGGTGACCCCCCCCCCACCATCAAATTATTTTTGTTGCTATTTCAAAACTGTAATATTGTTAGTTATGCGTTATACTGTAAACATCTATGTTTTCCCATGGTCTAGGCTACCCCTGTGAAAGGATCATTTGACACCCTTCCTTCTGCAAGGGGTCAAGACCCACTGGTTGAGAACCACAGGTGTAGGAGGATCTTTAGCTGGAAGCATCATAAGATGCGTCTACCATTTCAGAATGGTTTTAGAGACTTGAATGGAACTGTAGAGGAAAGCTTTTGCATTTTGTGGAGCAGAAAAAGAAGTCAGAGTCAGCCTTTGAGAATGTTTTGTTTTTAAATCTCTATTAGTTGTTAAGCTAATATAAATATCAATAGTATTTAACAGAAAATAAAAAAATTGTAAGTATTTAGTAACTGTCAGAAAATCAGATACATATATCTTTAGAGGTACCATACATTTAGTTCTGTATTTTTAAAGATTTTATTTATTTGTATGCATATTGGTGATTTGCTTGCATGTGTGTCTATGTGCCACATGCATGCAGTGTTCACTGAAGTCAGAAGGTTTTGGATTCCCTGGGACTGGAGTTATAGTAGGTGATTGTGAGCCACCTGGACTCAAACTGGGTCCTCTGTAAGAGTAGCCAGTGCTCTTAACCACTAAGCCATCTCCCTCTCTTGAGGCAGGATCTCATACAGCCCAGGCTGGCCTTGAGCTCACTATGTAGCCAAGGATGACCTGGAACTCCTGATCCTTCTCCCTCAAAGGCAGGTACCACCATAACTGACCAGGTTTCATCCAGTTGTCTAAAAAACAGCTGTGAAAGCAACTTGGAAAGGAGCGCAGAGCTGGACAGCCAGTGAAACAACTCATTTTCCTTCTGTCACTGTTTTAAGTATATTTTCTTATGATTCATCATCTCATTTGTAAAACATTTCAGAGAAAATAACATAATTTTATTTTCAAAGGTGTATTGTTGCCTTTTGACACCATTAAGGCTGGCCTGGTGAGAAGACAGATTATTTTGAGGCCAAGAGTTTCTTTTCCTACATCTGTGTAGCTGGATCATGTGGTTTAGGTGACTCTGCCCTACACTTTATGAGCACAAGCTTTTGCAGTGTGCCTCCCAGCATGAGACTGAGCTGGTATTCTCCCTGCCCCTTTGGTTTCCTCAGCTCACTGCTGACCTCTCTACAAAGTCAGATGTTCCCCACTTCCCTCATCACCCACAAGTGTATTTTCTGATCTTAAAGCCTGTTCCTCTATCCATTTGCAGAAAATCACAGCAGCGCCTGGCATTTGACACTGGTCCTTCAGAGGGTCCGTCTAGATCCGAGACCCCCATGACCTTGCTTGGCATTCTGTTACAGTGAGCACATTCCAGAACCACCACACCAGTGAAGTAAATACATTGTTAGAAGATTGCACATTGAGAATGAAGTTGTTTGGGAGGAATTTTCGAGTTTGAGCCTCAACACACAATATACTCATATCTATACTAATTGAATGAAATATAAAAATTAAGTATTTATAAAAGAAAGTATAAACAGTATACTTATACTTATGTATAAACATATAGGTAAACGGTTGTTATTTTTAGATACCATCTTTTCTAAAGAAAGAAGAAATGGAAAAAATAGAAAAGAGCAGTGGATATTCACATAAAACATTAGACAGGGAATGTCAGTAACATGAAGAACTCATATAACAGGAATTAACACCGATTCATACTAATAAAAAAGAAAACAATTTGGACATATAAATAAAAAAAAAAAACAATGTGCACCAGATACTAATGTGCTGTGTCTTAGCAGAGGGATGCTTCTAAAGCTCACCCAGTTTAATGGTGGGTGTGTCCTGACTTCTGGACGGCACATGAGAAAGAATCAAGCAAGAGGCTTATGCTCAGTTATTTCATAGAGTCAGTCTTCTGTAGAGATAACAGTCCAGTATTTGTACATCTGCTATTTATTTCATAATTTATATCATAAACTTGAGTAGATTGAAATTTGTTCAACAATCTGAATGAAGACTAAATAAGTCATAGTTTTATTGTACCCTGAGAACATTATACACATTAAAAGTAACATTATTGAAAAGTGTAGTGGTAACGGTATCATTCTGATGCTATTAAATTAGTCAAGAAGGGTCAAAACCCTCTGTATCATATGATCAGCATTTTATATAATAAAAAAAAATCAAGAATTTTTCCATAAAGGAAAAAAGTAAAAAAAACTTTAAAAGCCCTTTCAAAATATCTCCTTTTTATCTTAATTAAACACGATAAAATATTTTGAGAACAAAATTGGAGTTAACCTAAGCAGTCTATAAAGGCAGAAGCTTTGCTAGTATCTGTAACTACTGTGCAAGACGTTGTTTTACATCCGTTTTCTTGAAATTAGTTCCATGCTCTATTTAAAATGCTCATTGAAAGTAAAATTCTGTGGTCAAGCAAGTTTGGAGAGAATTAATTTAATAAATTAGTTCCCTAGGAACAGAACTAATTAAAATCCTTAGTATCCCATTGCCATGGTGACTGTCTATGGGAGTGCAGCTCCCAGTATTCCTAGCCTCATGGGAGCATGGACATTGTGAGTGAGCATATTTGGGCCAGGGAGAAGGCAGATGGGAGTTTTGTCATGGCTGAGACCTGCACATACCGTGTTACTTTATTCCCCAGTGCTATGGTGTGTTTCTCCCAAGAACAGAAGACATCTGCTAACTTAACACACAACTCTGTTGTCACATACAAGAAAATGAGCAATTCTCCAACATCTAACACATAATGCAACCCAAAACTCACCAGTTTTTTTAAATATTGTTCTCTCTTGGCAACCTGTAGCCCTAAAACTGCCCCATTAAAACCGTTTCCTCTCTCTGTTTCTCTCTCTCTCTCTCTCTCTCTCTCTCTCTCTCTCTCTCTCTCTCTCTCTCTCTCTCTCATCCCTCTTATGTTGTCTCTCTTTCCTCTCTTTCCTATCTGTTCTCCTGAGAATTGGGCATATTCTATGCTGTGAAATCTTTCTCTAATTCATCACTTTGTCTGACACTCAATTAGACATAACTTTCAAACATAGGTGCTATATTCTACAAACTAACTTTTCCTTCTTCATTTGGGGTTAAAGGTGTGGTTAAAGGTGTGCTAAGGATGTGTCTGTATTCCAGCTAGAGTAGCGTGTTGTTGGATTAAAATCTCTCTACAATAGAGGAGTGCTGCTTACTGGCTGGCCTCTTTGTGGCTTGTTTCACCTGCTTTCTTATAGAACCCAGGACCATCAGCCCAAAGGGGTCCCACATCAATCCTCAATCAAGAAAACATTCCACATGCTTTCCCCTAGGCCAGTCTGGTGGTGCTATTTTCTCAATTGAGGTTCTCTCTTTCTAAATAACTCTAACTTCTATCAAATTGACATAAAACCAGCCAGCACAATTGGCCCTTTGTCAGTCAGCTTCACACACACACACACACACACACACACACACACACACACACACTGTTGAACTAGAATTTTTTTCTTTCTTATCTATACCCAGGATGGTATGTTAATATTACTATCACTATATACAAAACTCTTTTAAAAAGTCCTGTGGTCTTTACAAATTCAAACAATTTAAACGTTCAGCCTCTTTAAAACATTCAAGGTGTCTTTCAAAGATTCTCTAAAATATCTGAAGTCTCTAAAAATATCCAAAGCCTCTATAAAATTTCTAATTCTCTTAAGTGTGGACTCCTATAAAATCAAAAGTAGGTTATATCATTTCTTCTTCCACGAGAAGAACCAGGGCACAGTCTGGGGATCCTCTCACAATCCTCTGGTCTCCAAAGGACTCTACTCCAGTTCTGCCATTTCCACAGGCCACAGCTTGTCTCATAGAATCAGGCTGGCTCCAGGTCATAGGTGCTGCTGCACTTAATGGTTGCCCCATGATACTGGCATCTCCAAAATGTTAGATGCTCACTGCGGCTGGGCTGCACCTTCACCAGTAGTGTCTCCTGCGTTCTTTTGCAAGAACTCAGTCCCTACCACAAGGTACCATACCTTATGGCAGGAACCTTGAAGATAGAAACTTAAGCTGATGCTTCTGATTGTCTTACCGAGCCTGCTTTTTTATCAGTAGTCCAGGGGTGGCACCACCTACAATGAGCTGGTTCCTCCTATGTCAATAATCAGTCCAAGAAGTGCCCTACAGGTTTGCCCAGCTCTGGGTATATTCTTAGTTGAGGTTCTTTCTTACCAAATGAATATAGTTTGTATCAAGTTGATATAAAACTAACCAGCATGCCAGCAATCCCATTAAACTGTAAGAAGTCTACATTTTATCTGGTTCTTTCTTCCTGAGGCATTTGATGCATATCTTTATTCTCTCTCTCCTAAATATTATCAAGCACATTAGGATCTCATTAGACTCAGCTAGCCAGTGTTAGCACAAAGATGACACAACTACTGTTGTGTCCTTTACAGTGGTCATGAGGTATTAGGTACACACCTTCAGGCCATCTCTTCATTTGTCACTAAGGTAACAAGGATGCTTCCTCTGGGTCCACTTATGTGAGAGCAGTTGAAACCCTGAGAAATGCCTGAAAGTGAGTGTCTGTGCCAGTGGTTCTGTGATCTCTCACTCGCCCAGTCTTCAGCTTTGCCCTTACTCTTCTTGTGGTTTTTCTCTGAGTTCTTCCTGGCAGCAGAATCTGAGGCGGTAAGCAAGTTCCCACATACCACTTTAGGCTTAGGGTTTGGTGGTTTAACTCCTTGGCTCTTGTCTGTACCCAAGAAGAGTTACTGTTTAGATTGTCCAACCTTTGTGTTTACTGTAGGGGCAGGCCTGGTGTTCTGTGTACTTCACAGCATTCCACATGGGGTCTCCTTCTCTGGGGTTTGAGCCAACCATTCCTTAGGGATTTACTTTAGAAACTTCTCATTATTCCTTGTATTTATTTTTACTTTTTGACTAAAGATACTTGAGAAACAGTAGTTCCAAAGGCTGTGTGCATATTTATTTCTCTATGATTCATGGGTTGTTACCATAAGGAGTGTTAGTTTAATAGTTGTGATTTATTTAAAAAAAAAAAAAAAAAAAAAAAAAAAGCCAGCTAAGAGAAATTCATTGGGAGAAAGAATATCAAGCCCACACCAAATAGTTTGAGACTATTCTTCAGTTAAATACATTGTAAAGGTAAGCTATGGGATCAAGGTAGCAACTGTTTAACCTCAGAGTTTTCTAATATTTCCAAATAATACCTGGCCATAATTACAGGTCCTAACATACATGCCAGGAATAATAATACTGAAGTAGCCTTTGTAGAAGAAATAGAGAATCTCTATTATTTCAAGGACTCATACATTCCCTATCAACTGAAATCTTGTCTTGTTCTGTTGGCAGTCAGCACTTACAAAGGAGTCCAGGAGACAGCTGATTCCATACTATTGTAGGGAAACCTTGGTTAAGAGCCATCTCTTTGAGTCAAAAGGCAGATGCCAGCTAGGAACATTAGCTCACCGGGTCTTTTGTTTGCCCCCCACCCCAGGCCTTGTCTAGTTTCTGCTCCCCTTCCCATTGTTCTTCTTTAATAGCCTGCCACCAAGTTCAGCTGGCACAGGGCACAGAGTTCTCTCCTTTCCAACTTTTGTCTGCCACCTGGGGCCTGGGGCCTGGTTAAATCTGGAACTCCTTGCTGATGTGTGGGGTAGCATTGCATATCTTCTGCGAGATTTTCCAACAGCACATGTCCACATCCACACTGGCTGTCCTGTGAAGATCAGGCAGAGTCCCACCCCGCCTCACACACACACACACACACACACACACAAACACACACACACACACACGACACCACACAGTGCACTGGGTTGCTCTTTAGCCATATGTGAAATTAAGACAAAATGCACTCCAAAAGCCTTGGCTTGAGAGTGAGACAGGTTGGCATAATAGAAAAGAAATAGACTCCCAATTAATATCTAGCACTTTTGCTGTTGATATCTTTGAGTCCCATTTATAACAATCCTCTATTCAAGGAGATCAGCTGAGGTGTGATTTAAATGAGGGGGGATTTGTTGTAATTAACTTGTAAATTCCTCCTTTCTCTGTGGCAACATCAAGGCATGTAAAAGTAGTGTTTGTCTTGATTATTTTATTGTATGGGAAATCAAAGAAAGGTGGACTAAATTGTATTCACTGTTTTTTAAACCAGTTATACTTATTAAAAAAATAGGCTTCACTGTGACATACTCATATGTACATAAGTACTTGGATTGCGTTGACCGACCCCATTGCTCAGTCCACATTCATTATTTCATAGTAGACTGCAGAAAGACATGGATGGCTAGGACGCGTTGTGGAATTGGTAAGTGAGTGTTTGAAAGCTAGGGCTCCCGTTGTACAAATAAAGACTCCTGGAAGATAAACACACACAACTCTCTAAGGAAGACCTTTTTTTCATAAATACACACATGATGGCTGTATCTTAGCTGTGTGATCTTGTGCGCCTTTCTTGGCTTAATGCAGTCATGCGCTGTTGGTGGTTTATAACATATGCAAATTCCAGCTGCTGCTTTGCTTGGTTTTGAAGCACTGCAGCCAGGACAGAGATGTATAGCTCAGGCTAATTCTGCGTGACCACTTAGCTTTTCTTTCTTTCTTTCTTTCTTTTTTCTATGTAATAATAAAAAGAAGTACCATCTGTCAGATTGTGTCAAGGCAATTTCAGTGTAGAACAATGGTTGCCTTAAATTACTGGCTATTTCTCCTCACTATTCTGCATGTCCAGGGTATTCATTTCAATGACTAAAGTTTTCTCTTTAAGACCCATGTTTAGGTGTGAAATTGTGCATGTAAAGAAATAGAAGTATTGCATATAACTGTTAATCTGTGACCATGGAAGAGGAGTATCAGAGAAATCAGAAGTTTGTGTGGAGGTTCCTTCTAGAAAGTAGGAGGCTTCTATTTAGGGCCACCATTTAAAAGCATTAAAGTGGCCTATAAATAATGTAAACTTGTTGGGAAATTGACATGAGAAGTTCTATGTGAATTAATTTTAATGTTTCTGAGCCCACACTTGCCATGTATTTCCATACATGGCACCATTCATATGCTAATGGACAAATTGGCAATAAAGGTATAGATGGACCACCAATGAATTAGTTTCCCATCTCTTCCCTCTTCTTCCACACTGAGACTACTCACTGGGCTTCCCAGTCTGTTTTCAGACTCACCATTGCTTCAGGTCTGGGGACAGGAGGAGTCTCTCAGTATGCTCCTCAGTGGATCCTCACCCAGGCCCTCATACCAGCAGCATCATAGGTGAAGTACTGTAGGCTGAAATTGTGAATAAATCTTGGCTTTTACTATGAAGTAAGAACACTCTGCACTTTGGTGGGCAATAGAAGAGTTAAGTGACCTCCTGTAGTTCAGCTGAGCAATGTAGTGGATTTAGGGAAAAAAGGCAGTAAGTAGCCTTTGACTTAAGGTGCCAACCTGTGACATTTGCTGCTGCAGCAACTCTGAGCTGCTGTGAGAACCGATAGAACAAGTGGTTTACTAATACAGTTGTTTGGATTCTCCAGTTATTTATGCAAAGACATTATTGATATGTATATTTGGTGTTTCATAAGACAGTTTGAGAAAACCATTTTTACTGGCCTGTCGCAGAGTCTTGACACTTCTCTAAAAATGTATTAATTTATAAAACGAACTATCAGGTAGTATGTTAAAGTTGCCTGCATCTTGTATTCTTATTGATTAAGAGATATGAAGAAGTCTTCAGAACTTTGTATTGGAACTAAAATAATGACACAATAAGTAAATATTCCTCTTTACCTTGTATTTTTTAAAACTAAAGGTTGTAGACTTTAATATATAAACTCAATAGTTGATACTTCCAACAAATAAAGTTGTATTTTTAATAGAAGTGTTCTGATTTTCTTCTAAGCATTATAACCACACTTCAAAATAATATATAGCATGTCTCAAGGGAGTATCATGATATTTTATCTCCTAATTGAGTTTCAGTTTCTTGGGGTGCTCATAAAGAGCTGTGCTGTTGATTATAATATTAAACATGTAACTGCCACTCAAGTGGGGGGGGTGAAGATATACTATTAATATGATCCTTTGCTTAATTTATTGCTGAACATATATCATGGTGTCACTGTACCCCTAAACTAATTAAGGCTGTGATTTGTTGGCTCTTTTTAATTAAAAAAAAGTAAAAATATTTACTTTATTTCTAGACAAAATGATGGGGAACAAAACGAGCAGTATCATTTCAAACAGAACCGGAATGTTCTAGAACGGAAACTGACCTCAAAAGCTATCAGCACTGACATGTTGGTTTTAAATGATGGGGAGACGGGTCAAAAGGCTCAGTGTCCTCAGTCTGTTTGTCTGGGAATGAAGACATGCTGCATCCTGCTGACAGTCCCTGCCCTAGGGAGCAGGTGTGGAGGGGGTTGGGCTCCCTTGGCCCACGTAAGGTGCCTCTCTGGAAGGTGCTAGGTAGATTAGATCCACACTTGCTGGGACTATTCAGCCTTCCTGAGCCCGCAGAAACACTATTCTGGTGCAAGTTCACCGGCACACTTACCCACATGCTGTGGTTTCTGTATGTGGCAGCCTTTGTCTCACCATGTGAGTCAGCACCTCTCCACTCCCGTGCCAGAGTGGAGAGCCCCAAGGTGGGTTATGCTAAATGCCTAACCCACCTAAGCTTGTCAGTTATGGCCTTTCCAGTTTGTGTAATATTATTATTGTTATAAAGTAATACATATTCGCTGTGGAGAAATACAAATAAACAAAAGATGTTTAAAATGGAACCTGGGACTGGGGAGTTGATTTGGTAGAATGTTTGATGTACACACACACAGAGTGACCCAAACTCTACCACCCAGAAAAACGATTTTGTACTTGGGGTGTGTCCTTGAAGCTACCTGTAAATGTTTCAGTGCAGCTCATTGCAGGTTGGTGAATACAGATAATGGCTACTATGTTAGGAAGGCTCGCATTCCCACATTTGAGTCAGGCAAAGAGGAACCATGCAGGCTGCCGCTGAAACACAGAGCAGCAACTTGTCTGTCTCCCTCAGCACACTCAGTCTGCAGAACTGAACCAGAGGGCTTTCCCTGTCTTCAGTCACATGATCTATTATTACAGCCTTGGATTCAGAAAGCCAAAGACACAGCTCTGTGCATTGCAACTATGGACAACTCTTTGCTAAGTTAAAAGCAAACACATTATTTACGGAGAGAATGGCCATGTGTCTTTGACTCTCATCTTTAGTTGTTGCTGTGGGTTGGATTTCCTTCACCTTGGCTGATGGAGTTGATACTCAATCCCCAGTGTAACGCCATCAGAGGAGGCGTGGCCTGTGGGAGATAATTAGATTACTAAAGAACTTTCATCTGTGCTTTTCTAGTGGGATGGAATTCTTGCTCCTGTGTAACTGAATTAGTTACCAGAAGATGGGATGCTGTACAGGGAACCCTTTCTTTTGAATCCTCTTCGTGTGCCTGTCTGTCCTTCCGCCTTCTGCCATGACATGAAGTCTTAAGGCCTTTCTGATCTGATTGATGCCTTGTCCTTCTCTTGTACTTCACAGGCTAAGAACTATGAGCCAAACATACCTTTCCTTTGTAAGTTTCCCAGTCTCAGGTGTTCTGTTACAGCCCAGACTCCTGCACCTGTGTATCCTGCTCAGTTCTCTAGTTCTAATAGTTTGAAAGTTTTGTTTTATTTATTCCTGATAAGAATTTTAAAAACATAAAATAAATTATTTCTGTTGGGAAGGATTTACCTCCACATATGAGAAGGATGCATCTTAACTACTACATAGGACAATGTCAAGTCAGAAGCGGGATGTTAGGGCTATCATCTATTTACTTTTATTAACAATAGTTGCAGTGAGCATTTGAAAATACTCTCTCTCTCTCTCTCTCTCTCTCTCTCTCTCTCTCTCTTTCCTTCTTTCTCTAGTTCTGGTCTTACTATGTTGTAATCACCGAGACTATCTGATTGCTTGGAGAAGAATTATATGTCTGTCTGTGTGTTTGTGTGTGTGTGTGAATTTATATGCATATACATATGATATATATATTTGAGTTAAGGCTATATAAATTGTCGATTGAAATAGGGCTCAACTTGACTTCAGTAGTTTCCCTCTTAGAACTTGTTCATGGGCTGGAGAGATGGCTCAATGGTTAAGAGCATTGACTGCTCTTCCAGAGGTCCTGAGTTCAATTCCCAGCAACCACATGGTGGCTCACAACCATCTGTAATGGGATCCAATGCCCTCTTCTGGTGTGTCAGAAGACAGCAACAGTGTACTCATACATAAAATAAATAAATCTTTAAAAAAAAAAAAAAAAGAACTTGTTCATAACGAAAGAGAGTGTGTGTGCTCACGTGAGCCTCGCACAAAGTGTGCCTTCAGGTGGTATTCTGTGGAGCATCCTCCAGAAATCCTCGTGTGATAATCGTGTAATACCAAGCGTTCCCGTGAGAACATTGCCTTCATCTCCTCCACCCTTGCCTACAATCTCAGTCCTACCTGTGTGTGCTCTCTCCTACCTGCTGTACCTGCTGTCTGATTGTCTTGTTATGCCATTGGTGAGAAAATCCAGGAATCATAGTGTTGGTCTCTGTATTGTGGAATCACAAAGTTTCCTTTGAGAGAGCTCTAGGTTCATCACATGAAAGTTTTCTAAAGGTTCAAACTGTCCTATATCCACTGCACTTAACTCTAAAGAGCCAGGTGTGTGGGGGTCAGGTAGAGCACACCCATGCCATTGAAATGCTCTTTTGTGGTCATATAGGACCAAGCTTTCACAACGTTACTGAGATTAATATAAATATTAAGCTACTTTAAATGACACTATAATCATTTGCCTTGGAAAAATCTCAAATGGCATAATGGTACAGGACCAGGAGGCAAGTTAAATAAATCATCATGTAGAATAGTACTGAGCCATTAAAAGGACAAAGAAGCAAATTCAAGGTGTCTCTGGTGAGAAGCAGGGTGCCCGTGGTGTCCTTAGTAAAATGTCATCTGCTCCCATCAATATCATAGATAACAAAGTGTCAATTACCATTCCTCCTCAAAAAAAGGTACAGTGACAATACTGACTCAAGCCTTCTTGTTTGGCTTATGTCTAATTGTAAACTTCTGCCAATAATATTCAACAGTTATAAAGGAAAATGTTACTGAAATAAAGCCATGCATTACCAAAATATTAAATATTTTTCTCATCTCCACAATCCCATAAATGCAGGAAATTGTACCTTTTCCATTTATCAGTAGCTTCTACATGGTGTTTGTGGCCAGGTAGTGTGATGAAGGAGACGGAGCAGAGCCCAGGGCATCCTCGCCAGATCGCTCAATCCCACTGCCCTTGCTTATTTTATACAGTTCCTTGTTTCTCCTAGTTTGTGTTTTGGAGACAAGGTTTTACACTCTTACCCAAGCTGGTCTGGATTTCACAGTGAAGCCTAGGTTGGTCTCACCCTCTCTGGCTACTACACTGATTTTTCTTCTTTCCTTTCCCCTACAAAGACATTTATTAGTAAAATGCCTAAGTTTTAGGTATGCAGCTCAGTGATCTTTCACATATGTGTGTAACCATATAACCAGAAGGATAAACAGTTCCCATTCTGGTCACTGTCCGTCAGCCTTAGTTCAAAGTGCTTGTAGTCACTGCTCAGCAATGTTAAAACTAAACCATTTAATTAGTTAATGCCACTTGGCTGCACATGCATATTACAGTGGCTAAAATCTAAAAGACAGACCATGCCAAATGCTGCTGAAGGTGCTGGGAACTAGAACCATCACACATCGATAGAGACCATCTGAGGTAGTGCTAGTCTGAAAGCTAGCCCCTGCCTTCCATTGAAGTTAGATAACAAATGCCTCTTAGCCTAGCATTCTCGTGCCTACAGGCACGGAAGAGATTCAAGAGATTCCTAGGTCTGCCCAAAGAAGGGTCTTTTACATAATCGAGCAACCCTGGGGAGAGCACAGTAATCTGAGGATTCCAGAGTACACCAGACTTACTTTTAGGTGGTTTTAGCTTAGCACAGCTATTTCTACTGACCTCACAGCATACAAAGATGTAAAGCTAAAGACGTCTTCCTGAACATGTCATTTTCCTATCTGTTCTGACTCATCTCACTAAAGGGTCCCATGGTGCCTAGAAGACTAGGTAGGATGCTGAGGGGGAATGAGTCTGACTCACTGTGTGGAAGAGCATGTTTGCACTGCAAATTGTGATTTTGTGTGTGTGTGTGTGTGTGTGTGTGTTACTAGAAAACAGCAAGGGCTGATCGTTATCATTGCTGTATTTGAAATTATTTACCAACCAAGCCGAAACACTAAAAAGACCAATTCTTTCGTTGTTATGGTTAGTTTTTTTGTTTTTGTTTTTGTTGTTTTTTTGAGTCTAGAAGAAAACTGCTTTCCCCAGTGTGATGTTCAAATAAACCGTAGCTAGCTAGTGGGCAGTGAGGGAAATAGAGCATCTGATAAGTGTCTTCTAGAAGAAGCATCTGTCTAGAACATCTGCTGTCTTCATTATACCTTTAATAAACTGTGCCTCTGGGGGCAAGCACGTACCTGCTTTTGTCACACTGCATTGTGACAGAGATAAATGTTAGACCCCTGGTAATTTACTGTTGTGTAGAGGATGATTCAGGATGAGGAGGGACATGACTTAGAGAATGTACGTCCAGCAAAGTCCATTTTGAGCCTACCTCTGAGAATGTGACATTTCAAAGACAACGACATTTCCTACTCCTTGGTAGCCCAAATTATTTGCTAGCTGACATTGTAATGTCTGATATAAACACTGCACACATGATATAGCACACAGACAAGCATGTGGACAGTACTTCTTGGTGTGTAGACACATGCTTACTGGAGTCCCTGGATCTCTGTGTGCTTTGAGGAAAGAACCCAAGCAGCTGTGGAACAATGTTGACATTTATTGTTCAGTCCTGCATGCAGTAAGGCTGGTTGGGCAGAGGCAACAGAGACCTGGAAAAAGCTGTTCTCTGAGTGCCTTTTACATAAGCTGTCAGGCTTTGCAGATTACAATCTAACCAAGGCTGGCTTCCATAATCGATGACAGAGAAAGACCTCAGGGCTCAAAAAAAATAATAATAATTAATCACCAGCATGGCTCATCTTACTAACCAGAGGAAAAAATAACTACCCTAGCAAGAAATTTTAAAACCAGAATTAAAACGTTTTTCAGCTGTCCCCAAAGAATCAGCATTTCTGTAAATGCCCTGTGCTCTCTCTCAGACCTTGACACCAGACAAAGGAATATCATCAGAGTTAATGAGCAATTAAGATGTTCTTCCCTGTCAGTTAACTAGCTTGCTAATGAGACCAAATAAGCGCTGTCCTTAAAAATGTCAAGACTTGTATCTTCTAAAAACCATGCTTTCTCTGCTCTCTGCAGCTGTAAGACAGGCAAACACTAAACTTTGAAAATGTAGAATAGACAGCAGAGGGAAGTGTGCGAACTCCACATCATCTCTTCTAAGTGCAGAATGCAGATTTTCCTCCATGAATGGCCAAAGTGATATCACAACATCTGTTACCTTATTTATCTGAAATGTTGTCAGACGAATTACTTAGGTGCTGAACAGCCTTTTCTCAATGAATGCATAAGGGTAAAGTTGGGGTGTATATTACTCAGGTTTCTTTAAAGGAACAGAATTAATAGAGTAGATACATAGGTGGATGAATAAGTAGGTAGGTAGGTAGCAGGCAGATAGATAGGTAGATAGATAGATGATAGATAGATAGATGATGGATAGATGATAGATAGATAGATAGATAGATAGATAGATAGATAGATAGATAGATGATGGATAGATGACAGATAGATAGATGATAGATAGATAGATAGATAGATAGATAGATAGATAGATAGATAGATAGATAGATTCAAAGGAGATTAGAGTGAGTTACAGGTTGTGGTCCAACAATAGTTTTCTCGTAATAGAAAGACCAAGAATTTGGTAAATTTTCAGTCTACAAGGCTGGATGTCTCAGCTGCTCTTAGTCTGTGTTAGAATCCCTAAGTAGTAGGTTCTAGTATCAGTGAAGGAATGCCTCTGCAGCAGGATAGATGAACTTGCCAGTGAGACTGAGGGCAAGCAGGTAAAAGCAAAAGTTTCCTTCCTCCTCCATGTCCTTTCATGTGAACTGCCAGCAGAACCTGTGGCCCAGATTTCAAGTCCACCTTAAATAATCCAATCAAGAAAATTCCCCACAGGTGAGCCCAGCTGCTTGTGTTTTACTTGAATCCAGATGTGATCAAGTTGCAACAAAGATTGGCTATCAGAGGGTAAATATAGAATTGATTCCAAACCATAACCCAAGTGTGGATTTCAGCTTCATCTTGGATATCATGAGATATGAGAAGGGCGTGAGCACAGGAGTGGGCGCAATGGAGGAGGTGGGTAAGAGCTATGGTGGGAACCTGGGCTACTGGAGGGATGAAGGGGACTGTGGCTCTAATAAACTTTGCAGTGTGGAGACCAGGGTGAAAAAGTACCATGATGAAGACAGAAAGTAGGAACCAGGCCTTGACGATTCTAGCATACGGCTAAGGACTTTGCCTGTGAACCTGAGAACAGTCTATACCAACGGTTCTCAACCTTCCTAATGCTACAACTTTTTAACATACTTCCACATGTTGGGGTAACGCTCAACCATAATGTTATTTTGTTGCTACTTCGTAATTGTAATGTTGCTACTATTATGAGTAGTAATTTAAATATCTGGTAGGCAGGATATCTGATATGTGATCCGCCCCCCAAAGGGGTCAAGACCCACAGGTTGAGAACCACTGCTCTAGACCATGGACTGTAGAAGAATAATTGTTGGGCACGGTGGCTCAAACCTATAATTCTTGTATTTGGGCTGAGGCACAAAGATTACAAGTTTGAAGCCAACCTGGGCTACTTAGACCCTATCTCAAAAAGAAATAAAATGAAACAAAACAAACACATATTATCCAAAGCAAAGAAAACAGCAACCAAAGAACAAGAACTAAGGGAATAAAAAAATCAAATGTGTTTGAAATTTATTGTACTAAGTATGGAGGGTAGTGGGGCTCCAGTGATGGGCAACATCCCAGGCACCATTGTAAGGAATGCGTGCATGTGTAAGCCCCTGAGTGGCACGTGAAGCTGAGCTGACCGAGCTCACTAGAGTAAAGACTAGAGCTAACTAGAGTAAAGCTGACAGTGGAACCCAGTGTCCAGCCCAGACCCCATATTTAATCTTTACATTACTTTACTTTCACCTGTCTTAAGAGCTAACAATTGTGGCATTTTCATCCATAATAATTTAATAATTATGAGTGTTCTGGGACTGCCATAATAAAATACCACAGATTGAGTAGATTAAACAACAGAAATTCTTTCTCTCACAACTTCCAAAGCTAGAAGTTCATAAGCAAGGATGTCAATAAGTTTGGTTTCTCCTGAGAAATACTTAGCTGGCTTTCAGGTTCAATGTGATCTTTCTTCTGTTCCTGAGTCTCTTTGGGTACAAACTCCTTATCAGAAAACATTCAGATCGAATAAGGACCATTCTAACAGCTTCTTTATAGGAATTAATTGCTTTGACTGATAAAAGTTGTATTTGTTTACTCATGAATATCATGATGTTTTGAATTAAGTAGATCGTGTGGAATGGCTCCTTTAAACTAATTAGCATAGTTTGCCTGACATACATACATATTTTATCTGTTGACCAACATAGCCCTGGCTCCTGGTATCTACTGTTTTACCTGGAGAATTAGTTTTTATTTGCCTTTCTGGCCTGGCTTATACATTTAATATAGTCCAAGTCCATCATGCTGTTGAAAATGCCAGGGTTCCATTTTTAAGGAGATTGCTGCTGTGCTCTATGTACATATTATTTCCTTTATTACTTATACATTCACAGGCACTTAGATTGTTTCCATGCTGGTTGTTGTGAATGCTGCCAGATTGTAAAAGTGCAGATGTCCCTTCAAAATACCAAGTGTCGTGTCTTTACATAAATACCCAGTAGTAGTAGTTGAGCATCTAGATTTTACCTACTTCCACTCTTAACTTTGTAAGGAGCCTCCGTGTTGGTTATCTTAGTTATTTTTCCTGTTTCTGAGAGAAAATGCCTAGATAAAGCAACTTAAGGGAGAAAGGGCTCCCTTTGCATCCCAGTTGAAAAGTGCAGTCCATCACCATGGCAGACACAGAGAAGAATGAATGAACCAGCCACCATTGTCCTCTGAATGCAGTCCAGCACTCACTGAAGCCCAGGGAAGGTGCTTTCCACGTCTAGGGTAGTCTTCCCCCCTCAGTTAAACTAATCAAGGTAATCCCCCAAAGTGGGGCCGGAACCCAAATCCATCAAGATAATTTCCCATAGGTATTGTCTCCTAGATGAATCTGATCCTGACAACTGTGTGTGTGTGTGTGTGTGTGTGTGTGTGTGTGTGTCTGTGTCTGTGTGTTTATTTATTTGTTTGCTTATAATATTTTTTACAACTAGTATTGTGGAGCTTCTCTCATGATTTCTGGTTCTTTCTTTTTTTTTTTTTTTTTTTTTTTTTTAGTTTTGTAGTTTTATGCTTTAGGTTTACTTCCACCTGCTTTGAGTTGCTTTGTTTATATATGATATGAAATGCAGGTATAAAATCGTTCTTCTGTGTGTGGATATCTAAAAGCCTCATTTAACTCAGTTATATCTGAGGGATTCTAGATTTAGGTCTTTAAAGTATACATGTATAGCGAATGAATTCAGCCCCTGATAACAATAGTTTTGATTTTTTTTTTTTTACTACATGCTATAAATGTTTTACTAGTTTAGTTCATATTTTGTTCTCTGTTCATTCTTTCCTATTTGATTGAAATTAGAAAAGTTTAGCGTTAGAGGGTTTTTTTTGTGGAACATTCATAAAAAATAAGTTAATTTTTATACAGTGCTGGGTATTAATATCTTCTTGGTTACTATTAAGTTTCCTATAGAAATTTCTACTACAGGTTTTGTGGTGTGTTTTTCTTTTTCCCTAGCCTTTTTTAATGGATAGCTGGAAAAGGATTTGTAATGTAAAATCTCAAAATGTTTTCCAGCCTACAGATAACATCCATCCAACTGTATATGTAGCCTTCCAGTTTAATGAGGAGGGAGAATTTAGAGACAATATTAAGAGTAGGAGGGAAGACTATGAGCCACACAATTTACCTCAAGAACGGGAAGCACGATGTCACGGCTTCACTGATTTCCAGTCAATAGACAGTAATCTTTGGTTCCCAGTGAGTGTGCGTAACAACCGAATGCTGTAACGCAAGAATTGGGTTTGCTACTCAAGATAGGAAAGGGCACCGTTTCCCCAGAGCTGTCAGTAGTGCTGGTTGCCTCTGAGACTCAGTCACTCAGCTTCATAAGTGCTCTGGCTCCTAAGTCAGAATTCTTAGCAGGTTGAGGGTGGGGGGAGCAGCAAGTGAGTGTCCACGGGCAGTGGTGTGGTAAAGGAACTGTGCTTCTTCACAGGCTTCCCTGGTAATAACAAGCACAGCTTTGCTGTGGACCACAGAGCTAGCTACCTGAGGATCAGCTAAGAACAGTCTCCATCTGCATTTATAAAAACTATAGAGTAGGAACCTGGGCGTTTGTTTCTTTGCTTATTTGAGTCAGGGTCTCAATATACAGCCCTGACAGGTCTAAAATTCCCTAGGCTGGTCTCCAACTCAATGAGATCTGCCTGCCTCTACCTCCAGAGTGCTAGCATTGGCAGTGTGCACATCCAGCTGTGCACCACCACATCCAGCTGTGCACTTTGTTGTTTTGCTTTTTAAAGTTAAAGGTATACACATAAAACGACCTTCCTTAACAATTACCTGGCTCTCCTAAGGTTTGTATATATAAATGTAATAGTATGTGGAGAACCCATATTGTACAAGGATATGAATAAGGTAGTTCCTCTAAACCCCTTCCACATGTAGAGATAGTTTCCTTATATATCTCCATGTTGGGCAAAGAGTCCATTAAGACCAGCTTTCGTCACATTCCAGCTCTTATGGAAATTTATGCAATTAAGAAAATATAAAATAGCATGATTTTTACGAATGCTATGCTTAAGACTTTTGAAGAATGTTAACATAATGCAGTGAATTTTAATGATTATTGCTTATAGTGCCTTTTAAAAACCATTTGCCTTTTAACATGTTTCTTATTAGAGAGGAATGAAATTTTTTCATTCCTAATTAGAACTGGCTATAGTGTGGTGGTCGGGCTGTGCCATTTAAGAAGAGCTCAGCTGACACTTAGACTCAGAAAAAAAGGACTTGTCTGTGAGCTGTTTGGCAGCAGTTTGGCCTGTAAATTTACACAAAGTCCTCATTAACACAGCTATTATTGGGACTATCACTCTGTGAAAGCCTTGGAGATGGTTGGTCCAGATTACCTTGGCACAGTGCACCCTATAAAGAGGAGCTGGCTTTGGCTGAGAGCCATACTACTATGAGACCCCAAGCTTATCCTGAAATCGTAATGTTCCTGTTCCGCTTTCCATACAGACTTGTTTCTGCCATATCCCCTGGGTTACTCTATTTTCCATTGCCAATAATACAGTACCACAGACTGGGTGAGTTATAAAGAAGAAAGGTCTATTATAGACATATAAGGTTAAGGCCTGCATCTAGTGACAGCTTCCTGCTGATAGTCCCAGGTGGCACAAGGCATAGGGCACACACTGGTACAGTATCTCCTGTCTCACCTTCATAAAGTCACTGGAATTCCAGCATGCTGAGTAACACTCTAATTCAATAGTTCTTAACCTGTGGGTCCTGATGACTTCTGGAGGCGGGGGACAAATGACCCTTTCATAGATGTCACCTAAGATCATCAGAAAACACAAATATTTACATCACAATTCATAATATTAGAAAATTTTCCAATTATGACATAGCAACAAAAATAATCTTATGATGGGGGTCACCACACCATGAGGCATTAGGGAGGCTGAGAACCACTGTTCTCATTCTAATCATCTTCTGAAAGGTCAGTCTCTAAACACTGTACGCTGTAGGCAGCTTAGGTTTCTGCCTTCTTCACACCTCACATTGGAGATTACATTTCAGTGTAGAGAGCCCTGGGGTGTGGGGAAGAACACACACAGCATTCTAAGCTTTACCATAGTCCAGATTCACTTTTCCAGCATGATATTCGATCCAAATATAAGCTGAGTTCTTCAGGAAAAAGTAATGCACGATCTGCCTACTAAATATTATTCTACCTTAGATGACCCCAGCACAGCATCCCTGGGGCATTCCAGTACCTCTGGATTGTCTTGATATCCGTCTGTCTAATGCCATGATACTTCTTAAAAGGCATGGGACCACTGGCCTTTGAAAAGGGAGCAACAGTGCCATGTCATCTGGCTGTGTACTGCTGAATTGGGGTGTCTGCAGTGGCATACTTATGTGCTGAGGCTGGAGGCTGCCTTCACAGAGCACAGCTTAGCCAACAGAAATTGACTTCTCGCCGTTCTGGAGTTGGGTAGGTCAAAATCAAACTGTTGGCATACCTGGCTTCTCCATGGGTTGAGGTGGCCATCTTGAATTTGGTTCTCTCAGGAGTCCCTCTGAGTAAGTATTCAGCACTAACCTGTGCTAACCCGATGCCTTACATATACAGAGCCTCCATCCTGAAGGGCTCAGACTCCCACAGCTCTCTAAGAGTCACTGCTGACACCAGAATGGTCCCTTCCTTCATCAGTGTGCATTCTTGGACTTCTCCTGTCTCTGGAGTCCTTTAGTGATATCTGCAGGGGATGTTGTGTTTTCTCCTTGCTCCGAAGGCAACTCCAGCCTGGGCTTTGGGAGGGTTACCAACTAGTTCCAAAAAACTGTTTCAGGAATCAGAGTATAAGCCATACATTCTACCAGGAAATAGAACTTTTTTTTTTCTTTTAGTTTCAGTATTAGCTTCTTTTCTTATTAGCTACATTTTCTGTAGCCTTACATTTCTGTTAAAAGTCAGAATGCAAGGATTACTTGTATCTTAGAATCATCTAATTACAGATTATAATCACCAAAATTAATTATTTTGACCTAAAACAGCTGGCAGGAAGACTTGACTCAGTTGAAGGACAAATGTGAGAAGCTGCCACAGGAAGGGGAAGCACACGGGCCCTGAGCCTGCTAGACAGTGAGCTAGCTGTACCCTGACCCTTGTTTGTTGTTGTCTTAATAAAACATTACATGCTGAAGGCTAGTCTTGAACTTCTGTCCTCTCAGCTTTACCACACAAGTGCTAGGAAATCAGGTGTAATCCACCATGCCAGATTGTGTTAATTATTTTGATGCTCTGAAATTTTGACCAAATGTTTATATCACCTGGGAGATTTTCTTTTCAGAAAGACTTAAAAAATTATCAGCATTTTGTTAGTTGACCAACTCTGTAGGTTAAGTTTACAAAAGTGAATTCTTAGTCTGTGGCTCTAATAGTCTTGCTATTTTCTGAGATATAAGGGCTTTGAGTTGGGAGGGACCTCAGCAATATTGTCTGTCACTAGGTGTTCCCTGCATCTCTTCCCACTGACAGAAAGAATTATGAGTCTCTGGACATCTTGGAAAGCAGATTATAGATCAGGAATAATTCTGTCTTTTATAGAGATGGTTGCCAAGTTGTTTCTTACAAGGATTAAAACTGAAATATTATGATTAACTGGCCTTCATTTAAAATGGGCTTTATATTAGATATTTTATTAGATATTTTATGATAGTTATTAAGTGAAATTTTGCCATCCAGACCAATCCTACCTATTAAGAATTTGATTACTGTGCTTTAAAAAATGTATGTAAGATGAAAAAAGGAACCTAGAGGAGTTTAGCATCTGTGTCATCTGACGTCTTGGTGAATTCTTTTTTTTTGGCAGCCAAGTTTCACAGCCAACCAAGCCCAAGCTGGAGTCCCAGCTGGACAGATGCTGCAGGATTTATGGGGGTTGTGGACAGGGACTTATGCCCTCCTGGTGCATCTGAGATGCATGTCAGAGGTGGAGGTGCAAAGCACACGGAACATTTCCCCCCTCCCCCCCCATTTTCCTTTCTCTTCCCTGACCTTACACAGTGAACACACTAGAGGCTCAGCACACCCTCTTCAAGTTCTTGCTGCCCGAATTTCTTCAGGAACCATGTCACAGAGAAGGAAAGTAACCTGTCTGTCCACTTAGCCGAGGTCACACAGGGGAAATTCAACAGTTTTTCCTATCACTTCAGCACTTGGGTTTTACTTTCTAGTCAAGCTCAGACTGATAAGAGAAAGGCACTCCTAGGTCAGCGTGGACTCCTTCCTGTTTTCCAGTCACATAAAGAACTTTGCTGTTGACCTTTGCTGTTGACCTTGTCAAGTGGCCACATCAGCTGCTTTGTCCCAAAGCTGAATGAACCTATAACCTAAGCAAGGGGGAAGCACACAGCTCCAACACCTGTTTGCGGTCAGTTCCCAAGGCTCCTTGTGCTGTCCTACTCTGCAGAACTTAGAGTCGCTGACAAGTGAACGTCTGCCTTTTCCAAGTGTCTTGATATTTACAAGTCCCATATTTTACCATAGGAAGTGGTTTCCACAAGCATATTCATGTGTTTACAGTTCTAATTAATACAACTAATTAGCCCCGACAATCAAGCTGCGAAAAGAAGACCCATTCATAAATTTGTTCTTTTGTGACTCTGCTCTGAGTCTGATTGCAAACTAGTCTTTAATCATTTCTGTGTATGAGCAGAGGGCCATCTTACTAAATCCTTTCACTTTTACTTCCAGTAAGGGAATTTTATCAAAATTAATGTATGGCTGGAATTTAATTTTCTACTGTACAGGAACTGGTAAAGATCAGAGATGCTAAGTTTTCTAGAGAGAACTAAGCAAGAAGACAGAGGGCAGGCAGGAGGAAGGCATAGGTGTGCACTGACAATATACTTGAGGCCCGAGCCCTTTATGAGTATCCCTGAGAACATGGAAGCCTGCAGGAAGCATCTCCACTCCCTCCTGAGGACTCAGAACTGAGCGTGTACAGCACTCACTCCTGACAGCAGGCTGGGAGAGTCCACCTCAGAAGATTCTTTACCGTTGATGTCTCCTTGGTGTTCTCATCTCCACAGAGCTTGCCTTCTGTTGTGTTGGGGGTAAGGGGTAGGGGCAGACCCAGCGGAGAATAACCCATAACTGGGCCTGACTTGCTCCCTTCCCAGACCTTTCTACTCCTTCTGCCCTCCTAATGCCAGGAAGCCCTGCTTTCCTCTGCCTTCTTCACCATGCCCTCGTCTCCCTGCATGCTCCCCTGCATGCTCTCTTGTATGTTCTCTCTCTTGTCTACCTCTAATCATCGGCTCTCCTCATGGCTGGATTCTAGGACCTCTTTTCTTCTCCCAAGGCTTTAGTTACTATTTATAACCCACGCCCCACACCTCTCTCCTCAGTGCAGATCTCTTTGGGAGACTGAGCTTTCAGTCTCTTTGGGAGCTTCTGAAATGGTATGTAAACCCACCCAAGGGCATTTCAGAAGTTGCTGTGCACAACTGGACTTGTAATTCTTTCTGCCTTCCCCAGTTTGTCAATCTAAGGTTATCTCTTGGTTGCTGTCAGTAGCCGAGTGCTCCTGATGCTCTTCCCAAATGTCATGGTGCTTCCACTTCTTGTCACCTCTGGTGGAGCCCTCATTGCCTTTGACTGGATGATCAGAGTTTTAAAACAGAGTGATATGAAACCTGATAACCACACAAGCCTCATCGTTTGGTCCCTAAAGGAGTTGGGCACCCTTAGAGCACCGACCTCTCGAAGGGATTATCGGAGGCTGCTGTGTTGGACTGATCTCTAAGGTGGCACAGAAGGTTGAATGGTCTCACTAGAAGATATTCCCACCCAGAAGTTCTGAATGTGACTTTATGTGCAACAAGTATCTTTTAGATGCAATAAAGGCTGTCAAAGTGGCATTATCCTGGATTAGAGTAGATCCTAAATCCAATCACAAGTGTCCTGATAAAAGAGGAAGGGAGAAGTCAGTCAGTGAAGCATGGGTCACAGGAAGACAGGTAAGGCTCTGAGGGTGGGCCATGGGAGGGAGTAGACAAAAAGTCAGGAATCCCAAGGACTCCCAGAGCACCTGACAGCATGTGAAGGATTGTCTCTGCTCCTCCTGAGGGATCCAACCCAATTGATACCAAGTTTGGACTCCTGGTTTCCAAACATGAAAGGAAATACATTTCTATTGTTTTCAGATTCTGTGCCTATTGTCATTTGTTGGGGCAGCCCTAAGAATTGGATACAGCCATCAAAGGCAGAGGCAGAAAGGCTACTTCAGAGTCCACAACAGAAATCAAGCAATAAGAGGGAGGTGATCCCCACCTGGCAGCAGCAGAAGAGGTGCCAAGTGCTCTACTTCTGGATCAACAGGGGAACAGAGCCTAAGGGCTTTTAGACAGTAGTTGTGACTGATAGCAAAGTGCCTAAGGCCCAAATCGGAGTTGTCATCATTAATGTGTACATGGAACTCCTCCTATAGAATAGGTCTGTAGGAGGAGGAGAGCTTGGGTTTCTATAACCTGAGATGCCCTTGTGAGCTCCATGTGGGGATGGTCATGGGTGGTTGGTATGAGGTTGGGAAAAGCTTGTGGTCTAGAGATGTGTTATAACAACACCCGCATGGTGTAATAATTGAAGCTCATAGGTGTGTTTGCAATCACCAAGAGAATATAGAAGAGGCTCCTGAGCTGAGTACTGGGGAAGCTACTGACTGGTTGCAGAGAAAAGGGTTAAAAGGAGAGAGGATGACCACTGAAAGAGGGTGGGGAAACAGAGAAGAGAGAACAGGCTTCTGGAAGATAAGTCTGGAGTTGCAGATGCTCCTGAGAGTTCTGCTTAAATGAGAACTGATGACCAGTGTTTAGGTGACTTTTTCATTGTAGAAGAAAGCAATAGCCTTGACAAGCCATTTCAAAAGACAGATAGATCATCGATGGTTCATTGGGATTTCTGTGTTGTCTCTTGATCCATCTCACACAGGCTCTGAGTTCCTCAGTGCTCTCTGAACCTGTAGCCCAGCTAGAATAAAAAAAAGAAACGTAGCAGCCAGGTGGGCCCCATTGTTGCTTCTGGCTTTTCCTGCTTTGTTTTGGAGAGTAACTCAACTAATGCTAACAAAAGCAAACCCTCATCTTGCTCAAGTGGGTGAAAGCCTTTGACCACAGTGGCACCTTTCCTAAGGCCATCTTTCCTAAGGCCATCTTTCCTAAGGCCATCTTTCACTGGGCTCTTCAGCAGGCAGCTTTCTCTACTTATAGTGTCTGACGGTGTGCTAGCTTTCTGCAGTGAAGGGCATGTGTATCTCTACCATCCAATATGGCAGCCAAAGTCCTGAGCCCTGAGAATGTATATTAATATAACAGGACAACTGATTTTATTTATTTGTTTACTTAAGTTTTCAGCAATAAATGTGGCATTTATGGTATATACTCTTAGTGGTGTTTATCACTTAAAATAGCGAAGCCCTGGCACCCAGTGGCCACCATAGAGTGCAGATCTAGAACACTGGCTGTCAAAGTATGGCCCAGGAATTTGCCAGACATGTAAATGTTTGGACCCTGGCTTAGACCTCCTCCACCAGAACCTCTGCCTGAGTTTTCTGTGGGCTAGTCTGAAATCCACACTACAGTTTAGGAACTATTGCTAGGCCCCACCCTGAGCTCCTGATGTGGTAGGTCTGGCTGAAGTCTTATAATATGCTTATCCACCCATTTGGGAGTTGCTCTGGGAACCAGATGTAGAAGGTAGATCCAATCCCTGTGAGGGGCCCCAGAGCCCTACGAGTATATAACATAAATGCCACATAATAAATCTATGAGTCAGATGTCCCAAGTGTACTTTCTATGAAACTATTTTTCAGTGTTATCTCATGATCTAGTAACAAAAAACTTCTTAAATACCTGTTGAGTTAGTAAAATGCCTTATATAAATCAACCTAGATTAAATGCCTCGAGTTCAAAGTTCTTACTCCCACCTAATGCTTTCTGCCTATCTTGGCTTTGGCATCACTTACAATTGATTATGTTCAGTTTCCACTTTTCTGATTCACATTTTGGCAACTTGTTTGAGATGTCATTTGAAGTCATTATTCTGTGGTTTGATAACTGTGTTATAATGGTAAAAAGGTGTGCGTTTTTTTTTTCTTTTTTAGTTAGATATGGGTGTTGTATGTGCTTGTGGGGCACTTAGCCATGTGAATGTAGAGGGGTTTTCGTAGTAACAGCCACAGGAACCAAAGGTAAAGGGAGATATGGTCACTGCCTGGGGTCTAGAGTCATTAAATGTTCTCTGTTTAAAGGACTCTCCTGTGCCACAAAGACACAATTACCTTAATACATTAATAGCTTCTTAGCGGCATGACCTCTGGGCCTGTGACCTGCTTTTGCTTGGTGTGTTTCCTGTGAGCATGCTGTATGAGGTTTACAGGTTGGGTCTTCAGGAGTGTGGAACACCGTCCTACCCTGCTCTTGTCTAAGGTGATTTAATTATTCTAGCACATACTTATTCATGTATAAGCGTATGTACTGTGGGTTTGCAAGAGTATCCGATGTGTAAACCTGCACACCAGCTGCACTTGTGTACAAGTGTATAAGTACTACAACAAAAAAGGTTGTAGTACCAGCAAAAAGCTAGGGGTGTTATAAGAACTAAATAAACTACAGGAACACAATGGGAACATTATCTTGTGTGTTAGTCAAAGTTCAAACAGGAAAAAGAACCAGTGGGAGATGGTATCAAGAGTTAGTGCAAGCAACTGGCTTATGCAATTGTGGGAGTTGAGCAGGCAAGTCCAAATTCTATAGGGTAGACCATCCAGAAGGACAGGCCAGACTATGGTAAAGACGAGGCATGGCTAAAGAATGAGTCTGTGATAGAATTTCTTCTGCTGCTCGTATTGGGCCTTTCAGCTGATTTCTTCAAGCCCATCCAGATGGCCCAAGATAATCTCCTTTGAAAGTCAACTGGTTGTGGACTTACACACCTCTGCAGCAGCACCCTGACTTGTATTTGTTTTGGTCCTTGAAGAATGGCAGGTGCATTGTCAGGCTGTGGAAGGGTATCCTGGTTCTTGGGTTGTGGGTGTTTGGCCACGCCCCAGAACCCAGGCCTCTGACACGTGGTCTAATCTCCATTCAACCTGTACCCTTCAATCACATAGGGCACAGGTGGAGGGCGTGATTAACAGGTCTCTACCTCCAGAGATTAAAATATTAATGAGTTATCTAAAGGCCGGGGGCGTAGCTAATTAAGTTATTCCCTCCCCTTTCCTCCCTCCCTATTTAAGCCAGCCTTTCCCTGGCTTTTTGGGGGAGCGGGAACCATCTATACCCATTCACCACCATGCCATGAACAATAAAAGCTTTGGAAAACTCCTGGACTCCACGTGTCTCCTGGGCCTGCTGCCAGGTTCCCAGCCTTTGGAACCTTGAACCTTCCTGATGCAGGCGCCTGCCCGCAGCAGCCATGTGAATGTGGGACCCTCTGCCGGCTGTGTGAGAAGCCCGCACAGGACCCCGCCACCGGACTCCCCCACAAGTTTTTTTCCCACAGTGCATCAGTAGGAACAGCCTGATGACTAAAACCTAACCAGAGCAAACAGTGAAACATGCCTCACCAGGAAAGGATGGTAGGCGTTTGGAATGGCTGGGTTTGCTACACGTAGCCTTTCTCTGACCTTCACCTCTCCATTTTCTCATCTAAAAACAAACAAAAACAAAAATAGGTTCAGTACTTGTCTAAACTTTTCACCAAGAAACAAGATGATGTTTTATGGTAGTGATGTTGAGTTGATGTGAGCTGAAATTTGATGTGGTAGACAAAGGGCTGATGGGAAAACAGAGCTTCTTGTTACATGCTTAGTCTGAAGTATACATCTTCAATTAAGCTAAAAATCACAAGCTAGCATTCTCTTGATTAATATTATTTCCTCATGACTGACTAAAGGTGGGTGAGAAACCCTATGTACCAATCTGTATCCAGTTATTGTAAAAGCCATTTGCTTTGGCCCTAAAACAAGGTAAATTTCATTTTTAATATAGAAGCAAGCATGCTGTAAGGAAGAGTCGTTTATTGTGAAGTATTGAACCCTTTGCCTAAATAGGAAAAGAGTTAAACCATTTGTAAGGAGCTTGCTCCAAGTTTAGGCAATGACTGCTGTGGCCAGTTGACAGACACCAGAGAAAGCCCCAGCAAAGGCATGGCAGAGTGAGGTCAGGCCACACTTTCTCCCAGGGCTGCTCCATGCAAGCTGAGCTGACTCCACCATGCAAGTCACTCCCCTAGTCTGGAAAGCCATCTGTATTTTGTAGGGAATTTAATCCATGTGTTCCTGAATCATTTTCGGCTAAGTCATTAAGAAGTTATTTTGTAAATGTGATTTCATGTTTGAAGTCTCTTAAAAGTATTTTTAGTAGGTTTTCATCCTTTGCAAAGCTAATTTTTCTCAGTTTGTTTTCTTGTTTGACACACTGTGCATCATCTCAACACGTCTCATGGTGAAGACACAAGGGAAGGCTGGGGCCCAGCAAGTCTAGTGTGCTAACATGGCACGCCTGAAGCATTCAGTGTTTGTTTGTAGGACTGTTATCCCTCTTCAACTTTGTATGCCTTACCCTGGGCTGCTTTTAACCTGGTCCTTCCTGTCACCTTCCCAGCCCTCCCCCACCCTGCTCCCTCAGGGCCCCCAAGAAGAGGGCCAAGAAGAAGGGGGATGAAGAATGAAATCAAATTGTCTCCTAAGGCCTCTTTCTATGCTTTGTCGCATGATCCTTTCTTTTCAAAATTGAGTTCATTCTCCTCTTTTACCTAGTGCCATTGCCAGCCGGGAGGATTAAGGAGTCTGATAAACTGCCTACAAAAGGGAGAAATAGAGTTGAATTAGGAGCAATCCCCAGCTCCTTACTCTCAGAGCAAAATAGGAATTGGGATCTCCTTGGCTGGAGCTAATTGAAAAGTGGTTTCCTTTTCTAAGAGAAGGTTTAAAAAGAAAGTCTTTGGATTCCTGTGATATGGGCCAGGCTTTGGCTGTCCCTGGGCATCCAGGTGAGGGTCTGTATGTCACGAGCATGGCTGACTGCAGAAGACAGTGGAGCAGCCATGTTTGTGTGTCTGAGTTCTGGATCAATACTGACTCCTTGTGCAGACAATCCGGCTCCTCCACCAGAGGCTTCGCCACCTGCAAGGACAGGGTGTCAAACAGTTGACACTCCCCCCCCCCCCCCCCGGCTCTGCCAGCCTCTGGGATGTCTTTCCATCTGCTTTTTAAACGTTTGTCCTCAAACCTTTCCTGCGTGCCATAGTTCTTGTCTTGTATTCACAGGGGAGCTGAGATAGTCTTTCTCGGATATGCTACAAAGCAGCTGTGTCTGTTGACAGTAGCCTGCCTCCAGCAGATTGTAATCTCTGTGAGAGTTACACACACCCTGTCTGTTCTACATGACCTTGGAGGGTCTTTTAGAAGCGTATTCCATATCCCTTCCAGTGCACTATGACCTATGCAGTCCCACCCTTAGTTTTTAAATACAAAGTTAGAGTATAAATATATAGAACCATGAACATAGGTAACCCTCTGTGTAACTGAGATATATGCTGTTGAAAAAGTGTTTTTCATAGACATCTAATCGAATACTCTTTACAATTTTCATAACTTTTTTACTTTGGAGTCAACTAATTACTGTAGGTCTCAAGCATTTTCACAGTCCTTTCAAACATCCATAGTCCCCCAACACTGTTCCTGCAGATGGAAAGCTAGGAGAAAGGCCAGGCACGTGCTCAATAAATACTTGTCGAATGACCAAGTGCCTGAGGGAAGGGATAAAAGATTTAACAAACACGCAAATAGCTGGAGCATGAAGTCTAGCACTGATATATAGCAAAAGATCCAGCTTCTATTGTATTATATTTTATTTTATTTAACAGTCATGGGGAAGTTAAAGGGACATTCTGCAAACTGTCTTTTCCAAATATAGTGGGGAGTGCCCTGCCATGTGCCTGTAATCCCAGCACTCAGGAGGCTGAGGCAGGAGGATCAAAAGTTTCAGACTAGTCTGTTCTATACAAAGAGGCCCTCTGAACAACAGTTGCATTTCTGTGTTTCTTTTCATTATTCTGTCTCTAACCACTGTCTTTTCTACAGCAGCTGAGACAGAGACTGTAGGAGGCTTGGGAGCTCTTGTTTATACAGCAGGAGAGTTACCTGCAAGTCATAATCAACTCTCTCTCTCTCTCTCTCTCTCTCTCTCTCTCTCTCTCTCTCTCTCTCTCTTTCTCCCCCTCCCTCCCTCCCTCCCTCCCTCCCTCCCTCCCTCTCTTTCTCTCTCTCTCTCTCTCTCTCTCTCTCTCTCTCTCTCTCTCTCTCTCTGTCTTTCTCTCTGCTTTTTGCTATAGTTTACTCTGATTTGCCTTACATTCGTGGAATAAATGTGACTCTTAGTAATATTTGAATATTCAAATAAGTTCCTTGGCAGAATCAAAGAGGTACTTTTTGTCTGTTTCTCTACACAGTTTAGAATTCTATCTAGGTTTTTCAAAGAATGTGCCATCTTATTGAAAAGTCCAAAGGAGAATCTATGTGGCCTTTCTGCAGTGCTATGGGATTTTAACATGATGGAAAGTTAGGAGAAAGGCTCATTTTACGGAAGAAGGCTACAAAGAGACTAGATATGAGGAAGGGAAGGAAGCAAAGGTGCCGTAAGTAGAAGAACCGTCCTTTCCCATCTTCAGCACCATTTTACTCCTTAATGCAGGCTGCAAATTGAAAAGAACACTGCATCTGTGGTGGCTAAACTCAAAGCCGGCAGGATAGCATCATGGGCCAAGGTTTGGGGTCAAGGCAGGAGAGGCAACTTTCCCTCCCTTCACAAAAATTCTTTGGGATTCGGTCATTTCTTGTTATCTTTATTGAATACCCGCAGTAGTGGTACCACACAAATAAGACAGACTTGGTCCCTGGAGAAGGATGGACAGTCTCTCTGGAATCACTGGGTCCAGCTCTTATCAGTAGATAATGTAATCTTATGGGACTGCTGTCATATGTATTATCTATCACTGACTGCCATGTTACATAGCACATGAATGTGTGTGTGAGAATATCTGTGTGTTCATAAAACGATCCTCAGATGTTCTCTTTATAAACTCAACTAGACCATTTAATTAGTGACAGGAAAGTGTACTCTTCCCCCAGGGAGAGAATGAGATTTTCCTGGAGTCACTTGGAGGCAGCAGTTACTCTAGAGCATCAGCAGCATTGCTGAGATGTTTCCTTGTGCTAGAGGCACTGTTGGCCATGTGGTTGAGTGAGTGGCAGTGGAGAGGCCTGGCTCCACTATCTGAGGGTGGTCATGTTGTTCCTAGTTCTCTCTGTATTCTGCCTTCTCCTTTGCTTTGACATTAATTTAAACCTGTCTTCCATTTGAAGATTAGTGCTTAGTTGTTAAGCTTGAAGCTCCAGCACCTTGGGAGTGTTTCATTGATTCTAAGGTAAAACCTCTCCCTCTCCCATTCCTGCCACTGTCAGCAGGAGCTTTGTATTGTCCAAGTTGTTTCCTCAGAGAGATTTTTTTTTTTTTTTTTTTTTTTTTTTTTTGCAAAGGCCAGGCCTTTGTTTAGCATTCATTTTTATCATTTAAATGAGTAATGCCTCAATGGGAAGAGCCCTGACCTGCTCCTCTCACTGGCAGAACTGGTTCATCATGCTACCTTGCAGTATCTCTCTGAGCTGGGGTGGACAACTACACAGCCAGTAAGTAACTGTATTCCATCCTGAGCCTGTGGCTTTGCCTTTTCATCCAACTAGCTGTCCACTCCTAGGAACGCCCATTCAGCATGTCTGGCCTACCTGTCGCAAAAGGTCTGGTCTATCTGAGGCAACAGAAGGATCTGGAGCCCTGTCTTGCCTCACAGAACTTTCTCAAGCCCACTTTCTTACCTAGATTCACAGCCTCCAGGTATGGCCAGTGTATTCCTCATCCATGGATCCATTGCACACAGTACTGAGTGCATGGATGTCAATAATTAGAATTCTGAGCCTCCCAAACCTTGTGTTTTGGCTGCAGCTTTAAGCAAACTTTACTATCAATTATCAGACTGAAATTTAGTCTGAGATTACCTAGGCCTTTTGCTCATATGAATCAGAGGAAGAGAAAAATCAGTAAAGGGCTTGTTTGGTGGAAGGTTAACTGCTGCCGTCTGCACATTTGAGTTTTTGTAACCTGACCTCTGTTCTAACAGGTTATGGGTTACCTGAGCAGGACTGAGTTGTCCTTCTTAGCAACCCTTTCTCTTGAGTCCTGGCTGAGAGATGGCGGGTTGGGCACTGGACTCAGGGAGCCAGTTTCACTTCAAACACTTTCAGAGCTGTGTCAGTTCTTCTGCCTCCATTTTAGCAGTTGTAAGACAAAGGTGGGCCTGGGTGGCCCCTCCGGTTCAATGAGCTCATAAGCTGTAGATGCATCTTAATATTGCACGGGTCATAGAGCTTTGAATGGTGTTCTCTTTGTGGAGTGTGATTAGAGCCATTGTCCATCATCTCTCAGATCCCCTGTCTCTAACCTCATCTGTATGCCCTGCTTATACTTAAACCTAGAGGTGCCCTCCCCCACCCCTGATGGTAGATACCCCAGACAGGGAGAAATGAGCATGCCTACTCAGTGACTTTGTTGATCCAACACAGGCTAGCTTGAGCTGCTTTGACATGCAGCAGCATTAAAGGAGCAGTGTCTAGTACTGTGACCATCTTAACAAATTATCAAGATTTATGAGCCTTGACCACTTCATACACCCTTCTGCCTTTCCCTCTGCATCCTAATGTGGTATATTGGATACTGGCATGCTCTCTGAAGTTCAGTGCTCCTTCTGACAACATCCATTTGTGTAAGAGGAATGAAAACAACCAGCTGGATTCACACATCGAGTTATTGTCTCCTTTGGAAGGGAAGGGAACGGGAAGAAGTTTCCACTCATGCCTAGGTGTGGCTATCAGTACTACAGGCAAAAGGACAAAGTTGGACCCATCACAAGCATCTAGCATGTAGGCCCCCAGACACTGGGGCATGAAGGTGGTGCTAATCCTCAACCATGATTCTTTTGTCATGATTCTATCCCACACCGAGGCTTCATTTTAATGTACCCCACCTGTCCTCTTTTTTTCTAAGATATATCAAATAGGTCACCATGGAGACCTGGTACTTGGTACAAGGCATGGGGTCCTGGAACCATCAGGCTGTGGCAAGCCTGACTCCCGACTCTTGGTGGTTACAAAGTTGTGTACCTTTGCCTTCAGAAAAAGGTAGCTGAGCTACAGGGGTCAAGGACTGTCACTGGGACTTGCGTCTCTGGTGTCTGGACTCAGCCTACACCTGACTCTGTGTTCATTTTCTTTTTCACTCAGTGTGATCTTACCTCCATGACCGCCTCTACCTCCTCCTCTGTAAACAAGAATGGAAGTGTGTTTGCTCTGTTCTTCAGCTGTACCTGTCCCCTGTGTGGCCAAAATAGCTGACAATGTTGTTTTCAGATGTTTATAATCCCAGAGACTCTCCTTCTGTCTTTTATAATCAAATGACTCGGGTGTAGGTGTTTTGTGTTGGGAAGGCTAGCCAGGCTCACAGTGTGTTGGTTACAGAGCAGTGCATCAATGTGTAATCTGTAGCCTGCCTCAGGAGCAATGGTAACCCTTGAGACATTACCCTAGCCCTACAGCATAATTAACAAGATTTTATATATATATATATATATATATATATATATATATATATATGTATATGTATATGTATATGTATATGTGTATATATATATATATATATATATATATATATATATATATATATATATATATATATATGGAGCTGCTCCCCGATCAGGCCAAGATGCTGCAAAAGCATTCACTGCTAACCTCTCGTGAATTAGTACTGGGAAGTACCCATTGTTCTGAAGTTTTAAGTCTTGCCTCTAAAGTTGTATTTTTTTTTTTTTTTTGCCATGTTCCTCCAATAACACCACTGTAAACATGAGGGCTTTGCATTTTTGCATAAACTTGAACAATGTGGTTTTAAAAGAGCTCACCACATCAAAGCCAGGCTGTTTAGGCATGTTTTACAAATTCTTTTCTCTATAGTATTTAAAGCAACAAATGACTCATAGGCTCACATTCCATTTCCATCAGTCATGTTGGCAGAGCTCCTGACTGGGGCTTTACTGCCCTTAGTCTTTGTACCCTAAGAGAGTTATCTTGCAAACAGGTGTGGGCCCTTAGCCAAGTCAAATGCCCTTACTGGCTATCTTCAGATCCGAGGAAACTCTTGGAAACTGTTGCATTTACAACAAACTCGTCAATTTTGTTCTTGATTTCTTGTTTTCTTGTGCTTTCTTTCTTGGGGAAAAAAAAAAAAAAAGTCTTACTATGTCACCCTGGCTGGCCTAGAACTTAGCTACGTAGTCCAGGCTGCCCTAGATCTCACAGAGCCCTATCTGCCTCCCAAGTCCTTGGATTAAAGGTGTACAGCACCTCTCCTGGCCTTCTTGTTTTCTCTTTTAACTCAAATATTCTCTGCATCGATTTACTTTCTCTTCTTCGTTCACCCTCCTAGCTTTCCAGTTTTTAGTAACATTTTGCTGAGGAAGTTCATGGCAAGAAAGCAACAGGAGAATAATGGGCTGAAACCTGACTCTGCGTGGGGACTGTGAGACCATGTGTTAAAGTCACAGGCTTTAGTAGTAGGTAGGATGGGAGGAAGATGAGGTAGAGGGTGTATCAAGGGTGTGAAAGACCTTGGCTTGTGTAACTGGATGAATGGTAGAGGCATGAGAGGAGGCAGAAGGGGAGAGAGCATGGAACGGAGTTGTCAGAGGGACAGACTCACTCATGGGTTTCCTTCAGGTTGGGTGCTAGACTCCTTTAATTCACTTGGCCTTCAGAATGCACTTGTGCACTCCCTAGGTTTCTTCATTGTACAAATAAGAAAGTCGAGGACCAGCACCGAGAACTTGTCTGAGGGCAAACATAAAGGGAAAGCCCATGCTCAAACTCAGCTGTCCCTCCACACCCACTGTGTGGTTCCCCACCACAGCTAAGAAGCCGTAGAGCAAGGTCCGATGCTTACTTATGTTTAGTAGGTGACATTTGGACTCTGCTGGATGAAATGACTCGAAGAACAAAGCAAGACAGCCATGCAGCCAGAACAGACGGCTGAGGGTGTTACCTCTCAACTCTTAGGAAAACCGAGTCCCCTTTCTGGAATTCAACTTCGTTGCCCTGAAACTCTATAATGTTTATGATCTCCTGGATTGCACTCACAGAATCTCCTTTCTGTGCTCTCCCCAATGTTCTATTTTTACTTTTAGACAAGATCGTAATGTAGACCAGGCTGGCCTGGAGCTTGCTGTGTAGCCAAGACTGACTTTAACCTGTTTCCCCTGGCGTTAAGCATGTGCCATCATACCTCACAAACTTTATCAAATCTCTCTTTTTTTCCTTGAAACTGTAGAGAGGCCTCCCAATACTAGCCTTTTATAGGACCAAACCACATACGTTTCCCAAAATGCTTAGGGAGTAATTTACCTCCCTTTCATCTACACCTTCAGCTGTCCAGAATGAGTCTGGTTCCAGCCTCTAAAGGTCTGTTTTTTTTCTTTTCTGTTAATAATGTACACTGTACTTTTCTGATAATAACGAGTAGGTGTTTAGGAGTAACTCTCTCTCATTGTTTGCTATCAAATATCAATAATACAGAACATCTCAAAATCATTTTTGAGATTAATTTTCATCAGTCTGAGGCAGTTTTAAGCAGGCAAATTTAAGAGCACATAAATGTCCCTGAGAAACTCCTGGGAGGATTTGTTTGTTGAAGGTGCTATGCTTTAGTCTCAAGGCAGCCTATTCTTATGTATGTTAATGCAGATACACATGTAGAATGCATACATGCAGACACAAGTACATGCAAGAACATGAATGCATGGATAGAGATGCACACAGATGCACAAGTCTTACTGTACATAAGATTAGAACTCTGGGTAGAAATGAGTTAATCAGATCTAGAAGACCACATAGAAAGTGGGAATTAGATTCAAGGTTAGGTTCAATGCCATCACACTCAGAAACATGTGCTTCTTCTAGGATAGTTTATCGCATCCTAGAACTGTGATTGCCTTTAGCTATCACAGTTCTGGGCTGACTGACCCACACAGAATGGCAGAGCTCTAGGGACCAAGGACTAAGGCTTCTGCTTGTTTGTGTATTTCTCCAGAAGGCCTCTCAGGCTACTTATCTCACAGCTTATCCACTCGGGTAGGAAACAGGGTTGGGCCGTCCTCACCTTCAAGTTATCTGCCAGGTCTTACCACTCCAGAGTTGTGAGCATCACACTTCCTCCAGAGTGCCTCCTTGGCTGGTTTTCAGTCTCTTGACCTCCTGACATCTTTGCTTTTCTTTCTTTGCTGCTTTGGCCTGGCAAATAATGATGCCATAAGGTGGAAGCTGCTTGCTTGCATTCATTCTCATATTCTCTCTCTCTCTCTCTCTCTCTCTCTCTCTCTCTCTCTCTCTCTCTCTCTCTCTCTCTCTCTCTCTCTCTCGGGTCTACCCTGGGCTGACCTTCGTTAGAGCCATTGGCCCAGCCCTGTGATTGACTATGTCACTGGCATGGCCAGGGTTCCACCTGAAAGAGATGGATGCCCTGAGGGCTTTTAGCTTTAATGATGGATTTGAACAACAGCCATGCTTCTCTGGTCCAGTAAGACTGTCGGGCACAATTTCCCAGGTCAGGGGTTATCTCCATAATTATGTATTGACGTCAATACATCTGGACATGTAATTATACACTGCTCAGGCCTGTGGTCTTTGAAAAATGTGTAGTGTGAATATTTAAGGCTTTTAAGAGAGAGAGAGAGGGAGAGAGAGAGAGAGAGAGAGAGAGTGTGTGTGTGTGTGTATTAATCATCTCATCTGTCAGTCTGTTTCTTGGTCCTAAATGTGTCAAGAACTCTAGGGCCCAGGCAAATTCATGAGATAACAAACTGAACTGAACTCTATTTCTAAAGTCTGTGACTTCCTAGCTTCCTCTATTTGAGTTCAGGAGCTAGCATTCCCTTGCCTAGGATGACAACCTCCCCATTGTGCCCATGGCAGACAATAAGCTCTGGCCTCCTCATCCCCTTACAAGGGCACCAGCCCTGTTGCAGAGACTTCATCTAACAACCCACAAAAGCCTTCACCTGAAAATACACCACAGCAAAGATTAGGGCTTCATCATTTGAACTGGGGGAAGGGACAGGCATCCAGTCCATAGCAGGTGCCTTGAACTGGCACCAACAGGCAGGAGAGCAGCAACTACTTGAGATCACAGGCTAAGCCAGTGTATTCTCCTACCAAAATCCATTCTGTGAAAGGGGCTTTGCAGGCTTCTAAAACTCATGGAATACTCTGATCTTAAGTTCTAGTCTGCTCAGCAAGAAAAGAAAAAAGAAAAAGAAAACTAGTCTAGCCATATTGTGACTATCCTTACACAGCTATCCAGTCCCTGAACTACTACTATATCAATCATTGTCACAGTGAGAGTGAGTGACCCAGCCTTTTCCTGGTCTCTCTTCCTCCTTTCCTTCTGTCCGACATTCCTCTAGATGAGCACAATCAGTGGGGCCAGAGCAGGTAGGAGGGCTGGGAAAGGGTAAACAGAAGTGTGATGGCAAATCTTGATTGTAAACATGTTTAAAAATTCCTAGATCTGAGGCTGGAGGGTTGGCTCAGCCATTAGAAGTGCTTACTGCTCTTGCAGAGGACCCAGGTTCAGTTCCCAGCACTCACACAGTGACTCACGACGACACTCCAGGGCCAGGCAATCTAATGCGTGTTTCTGGAGAATGCTCCTGCATGTAAGTGGTACCCATACACTCACAAAGCCGCACACAGATACACATAAATAAACATCAGTGCTAACAAAAGAAATGCCCAGATTACTGTAACACGCCTGTGTGTGTGTGTGTGTGTGTGTGCTGAGTATCCCTTGATGGATCTAAACTATGACTGCAGAATTTATAATATGGCGTAGTGTTACAAGGTGCCAAAAAGTATGAGGGGCAGCTTGGTTGAAGGAAGTAGTTCACTGGGGAGTGTCTTTGATAATTATGTCCTGACCTGGCTGCTCTGTCCAGCAAGAGGAAAGGTCCTCTGCCTTATATCATGTTGCTACCATGTTTCTACCCAAGCATGTGGTGTCAAGCAGCCCTGCACTGAACTCTGAAGCCCTAAGCAAAATGAATCCTTCCTTCCTTAAACCGTTTCTGTCGGCAATGCTGTTACAGAGGTGGGAGCAGTAACTGATACAGGTTGGAACCACTATGGGAGCCAGTTAGCAGAAACCCCTGCAATTAGGCTTAGATTGTTTATTGTTCTTGTCCTTACAGCCTTTAGTCTTGACAGTCACCACAAGCTGCATGGGTTCATCTTTCCAATTTGGAGTTAGGGTTGTAAGAAGGCTGTAGACTGAAGCAGTCAGCACAAGGCATATGCACATGAGCAAAAAAATGAATTCGGACTTTGGAACGGATGAGAAATCCCCGTATCTGTGTCCTCTCTCCCAGTTCCTTGTTAGAATTTCCTGGGGAAGAACTGTGATATGGCACGGAAGCTGCTAGGTGCTGGCAAATAACCCGCAGACCATCTAGACAGTAAACAACTCCGTAATATTCGGTGCAGCGTCTTCTGTAGAGCCCATCTGTTTCAAAATGACCCTGATTCTGCTTACGATGCGGAATGCTTTGCTGACTGGAATGTGTCCTAGTTTCATCTGCAGATTCTGTGTTGTAGGCCTCTGCTTCCACCTGCTGGCAAATGCAAGTACTGAGAGAGGCTGACTGGATATTTTCAGCCGAAAATGTTGGGTCTCAATGGCTAGTGTATGTCACATTCATAGTCATACAGGACTGCAGTAAAATTGAGTGTCTGGGCTTACTGGCAGCCCCGCCAAACCTGTAAGTGACTCTACCACTTGCTGCTCATTCCCAAGCATGAGTAGCTGGATGGCAAGTCTCCTGTGAAACTCCCTGTCTCCCTACTTCCAGCTTGCCCAGGGACCTTACAGAGGCGAAGATCAAAACTATATCCTCTTGGAACTCAAATGAAGTTTTTACAGTGGGCTTGGAGATACAGCTTAGGGTTTTTGAGTATTTTCCAATTGCAGAAGACCAGAATTCAATTCCTGGCACCCATGTTGGGCACTGCAGAACCCCATGTAACCCCCAGTTTCAGCATATTCAGCACCCAATTCTGGCCTCTACAGACATCTGCACATAATGTGCAGATACACACATACATACACATAAATAAAATAGATAAAAATAAAATCTTAACAAAATGTACAATGAAGAATTGTACTTGGCAAAACAGTCCTTAGGGTTAGCTTCACCAGCGGTCCATCATGTCAGTGACATGTATAAGTCCTTGATGTATAAGAGTACACTTTATTTCTGTGGCTTTTTTTTTCCTTTGTCAAAACTTGGAACTTTGGCCTAATTAAGAGGCCAATCATTGAACAAACCTAATATCTATTGGGTATCTAGCCAGGCAGTCAAGGCCATAGGAAAAAAAGGAATGACTAAGAAACTCCCACAAACCAAGAAAGTAAGTGGGCTGCAATCCCTTGGATTGGTCCATGGAACAAAAACTTAGGAAAATTGGCAGAATCCAAATGAAGTCTGGAACTAAGTTCTTGGTAATATTTTGATGGCTTTTTCTTAGTATTGACAAATTACCTTAGTAATATAACATATTAACATCACAAGAATTGAATTTTCTATTACCTTTGGCATTGTTATCCAAATATTCCAATAATAAAAAAAAAAAAAACGTAAGTGTTAGAGCGGAACACTGAACGAGACCAAATGAGTTGTAGGACACTGCCAAAGAGCACAACATAGTGGTTTCATGTCCAGCTGCTAAAAGTCAGAAGCAAACAGCACTCTGTAGGTAGCAGACAGGGCAAATTTATGCTCTCTAGAGGGGCCTCCCAGCCCTGAAGACTCACTGGGAACCTCAGAGTAGAAGTATCACAAGGCTGGGCTAGCCCCCTCAGTGAAGAGTCTGAGGTCCAAAGAGAAATGACTTGTCTAAGCTCCCAGCAGAGTCATAGTGAGCCAATGCCATGCCTAAGACCACCTAGCTTCATTCAAAACTCTTGCATTACAGATGCTTTGGAATGGCTAGCTAGGTTCTCAGCTGGAGTCTGCCTCCATTGGCTAACTGGTTGCTGTTTGTTGGAAACCGCTGTGCCTAGGGCCAGGGCTGCTAAAACCACCACCATGCTTTGAAAATGAAGGGCATAGCAGGTGGTGAGCAGCAGCATAGCCCAGCTTCATTGTGTCTCAAAGGACCTAATGCTATGAAATGTTTATCTCAGTTTACTATACTCTAGATTACACTCCCCATCTATCCTCTCCCCTGCTAAAAAGTGAAACTAAAATTTCTTGGCTGGATACAACCCCAGGATCGAGGAGCAAGAAGTGAGAATGAGACCTCCCATCTAGGCCCTGAGACCACTAGAACTTCACTGCCTGCCCTCGCCCATCACCAGAGACCTACCTTCAAGAAAACCAGCTCTAAACAGACAGTGGCAAGGCCCTGTCCCTTCCAGGCAAATGTCAGAATAAATGGAGGCCTCAGATACCCAAGAAGTCTGGATCAGGCATCAGGGAACTCTTGGAGGCCTCTAGGGAGTGAGCAAAAGCAGCCTACCTAGCAGTGGAGAGCAGCCATACTCCTGTGCTCCTTTTGTCTGCTCAGGAGTGGTCAGGACTGCAGCCTGCAGCCAAGCCCAACCCCACAGCATCTGAGAGGAGTGGACTTCAGTATGCTAAAGGGCTTTCATCCTTCTAACACTGACTAGCTGTGTTTCTTATGTTTTACTCTTCATAGACCCACAGCACAAAGTTGATTTCTGTATTTTACCTTCAAGTTTCTATTTTTACATTGTTACTTACGGCCTCACACCCACGTCTGAAGATTTGTATCCATTTCTCTGTCTCTGTAGCCTCCTGTGTACTAGCCACTCCGAATGAAGGACACATAGTGGCTTCTGTCCTTGGGGGAACCTATGGCTAGTTTTCTAGGAGATTGTATGTATTTGTCCAATGGATGTCTGTAAATGATTTCCAGTAATAAAAAAATCCAAAAGAATGGGAGAAGAAAAGGTCTTCCTGGAGGCAAGCAGTTTCTTTAAACCCCCAAATTCAGCTTATATGATTGGATAAACCAAGGCACCTCCCGATTACTAGCAAAAAGCATTCTGTTACAGATTGAGGAAATCTTAGAAGCTCCTAAAGCCTTATTATCTGTCTGTAGAAGCCTTAAAAACCATTCTCATATTCACTGAAACCCTTCACAGTAAACCACTAAGGGGATAAAAATTTGAAGAGTTTTAAGACAGTTTCTAAACATTTTTACCTTGAACATTTTACATTAAAATCTTTAACCATTCATTTAAAATAAATCTCTCTTGTGTAGTGAGTCCTTGTGAGAATGAAACTCCATTGTTCAGCTTTCAGTCAGCTGCTTCCTCCTTGTTCCTCCTTGTTTCTGTAGGAAGTTAGAATACTCCATGCTTTCAGAAACCGCAGTAAACTACCAATATTGGCTGGGTATAGTTATGCCTTAATCTTTCTCAAAGAGGATATTAACTTCAGGAGGCACGCTCAGGAGTCCTAAATAAAATTTGTCATTTGTGGAGAATTTTAGGGTGGGCAGAAGGCAGATGGTACCTAGTGCTTTCAAACAGACTAGTACCTTAGTCACCAATAAGACAGTGACATCCTCCTGATTTAGGTCATGGTGTTAACTGAGGGACTAGCACATCCATGCCTGGGGCACAAAGAAGGAAGGGGGCTTGAGCCTTGTGTCTTTGGTAAATTACCTAAAATTCTACTGTCTCAATTCTTCACCTGTAAAAAGATGTAGGTCTGAAAGCACACAGAGTAATGTGGAAGACTTTCACAAATGTAAAATTAAGAATGAAGGCCCTCAGACTGACTTTCTTTTTGGATGGTGTGGTTAAAAATGGACCCCTGTGTTAGAAATTGGCACAGAAATAAGAGGCAGGGGTGGGGTAAGCTAGAGGTGAAGTGGCGAGGAGAAGACTCCTAGGCAACCCAGAGGCTTTAAAGGAGAGAACATGGCTGTAAGAACCCAAGGATGAAGAAATCAGAGTATTTTAAACTTGATAAAATGACAAAGGAAGCCGCATGCCCTTCTGGGAGGAAAGGATGGGAGCTTCTGAGGTCTGGACATTTGTATTTCTACCTATGTGTTTAGTTCCACTTACTCAGTTCATAAAAATTGATCAAGTCATATACTCCTGAAAGAAGGACGTTAACGCTTAGGTGGGCATGTATCAGAGTTAAACTATATGCTGACTCTATTTAAAAAAAACACCATGCACCTGACAGTTTAATTTACTCAGTAGCTTCCTTGCCTGTTGATCCCAAGTTGTTTGTGTCAAATGGCAGCCACATTAGCCATCTGATGTGAAGAGAACCTCATAACAGCAGAGCCATGCTGCTCTGCAGCTCAGAGCTGTCCACTCTGAGATCCCAGGTGCCGATCAAGGTTTACAGTTGGCTGGTTTGACTGGTTGGTTGGCAAGATGGAAACATCAGTGTTGAAGTCGTGACTGTCTGTTACCTTTTGTTCAAGCCATCATGAGATGTCCATATGTATGAAAGCCATGTGGTTTTAGGTGGACTCCAGGCCATTTTGACAGAGAGACATCATATAATTAATGACCCTGAAAGTAAAGTTGTACCTAAGCACCCACCCCTCTTCAAAGATCATCTTTCTAAACTGTTAGAGCAGAGGTTTCTTCCAGACCTTTCTGGTCTTTTTAAGAAAATGACTTAGCAACTGGACTTTCAGGAGCCTTTGCAGTTCTAGTAAAGTAATGTTCTTGAAAGAGAGCACAGAGGACCATGCTGCTGCCTGCCCTCATTCCTTGACAGATATACCACAGACTACTAGCGTTCTATTTAGTTTCTACCCCCCAACCCTCTTTTCCTATCCAGCCCTCCTGATTCCATCCCATGACTTCACGGTAGAATGGCATGAGTGCTTGGCTCATGTGCAGATCTGTGCATGCCAGCAAACTAAGCATCCCTGTCTACACCAGTGGTGAATTGTAGGGGAATGGCCGTCAACTCTCGGCCCTCTTCAGCAATTCTTATCTGGAGAAAATTGCTTCCCTTCCTTTAGCCATAAAATAGACAGGTTACTGCATTATACATAAGGGTGGAAAACTGAAATTTTTCCATCAAGAACCACAAATCAATAAGTCGTATGAGCTCACTACTGGGGCTGTAATCGAGCTAAGTCATCTTAAACTGAGAGTGTTCCTGAGGCCTTTTGAAGCGTGCCTACTGTTACTTTGAGTAAGATTGGGGTCTGACCTCTATTTACAGGGACATGGGGTGAGTCTCATAAATACTAATATTCATTGCCAGGCTCTAATATTCAGAGCCATTTCATCCAGGCCTGTAAGTGGTCAATGTGTGATTTAACTAAATGGAGAAAAGGTCCGTCCTGGACACTTGGACCTTCCCAACAGTCCAAAGGCTCCTCCATGTTACAAAAATGTACTGCCCAGTGAAATATGTTAATTATCTTTTGCTATTCATTTCTTGGAAAGCAAGGTTTTAGTAGGTAACAATTCCATACATCTACAAACCACTGCTAACAGTACCCACAAACGTAACTGGCCTCTTTCACTAAGAAGTTACTAATTGGGAATGAACAGATGGATCAGCAGTTTTGGCTGGTCATCTGGAGGACCCAGGTTCAATTCCCAACACCTGCATGACAGCTACCAACTGTCTGTAACTGCAGTTGCAGAGGGTCTGCCACTCTTTCACAGGCATGCATGCAGGCAAGACAGCAGTGCACTTAAGGATAAGTTAATGTGGGTTTTTTTTTTATTATTATTATTCTTAAAGTTAGCTGATCTTGAGATTTCATTTTGTGCATATCATATGGCATTAGTTCTCTTCAAACACAAATATTCAATATGATTTCTGATGGCACTGGGGATGTAACAGGCGGTTATTACATGCTGCTAAGTGATGTGTGTGTGTGTGTGTGTATGCATGCGTGTGCACCATCCATTCCTCTGAACAGTCTCGTTGGGGAGCCGCCCTCACCAACCCATTTCATAAACTAGGAAACTAAGACCAACATAAGGGAAGCTTATGTAGCTATCGAGACATATAGCTGTAAATCACCGGTTCTCCATCAACCTTCCTGACCCTGTGACCCTTTAACACAGCTCTTTGTGCTGTGGTAAGATGACTTCGTTACGACTTCTTAACTGTATGTTTGCTACTATTATGAACTTTAATGTAAATATCTGATATGCACAATATCTGATATACAATTCACAACCCTCATGTTGAGAACAGCTGCAATGAATGAAAGAGAAGGGATCTCTTCAGGCTGTTACCCTCCAAAGCAGTGGAAGGCCAGCAGCCCCCTTGGTCAGCAGCTCTTCACACAGTAACCAACCAGGGCCTGCTTCATGAAGTGTCTTATGTGAGGCATATCCATGAATCCCAGACAGACCCAGGCAGCCATCTCTAAATTTCTACTAGCATGTTTCCTTTATGAAACTGGAGGCATCTTCCACCCACATGAAGCTGGCCCAGGCCCTGTGCTGTAGCTCTAAGAAATCTGAGCTTATATCAGAGACTGGGATGCTTTGAAACATGTCTGCAGGACCCTGAGCAGAGAGAGAACAGTCATAGATGATGCAGGTGGGTGAAAAACACAGAAATGTGCTTAAAAATCAATGCAAAGGAAGGAACTGGATGCCAGAGTGATTGGAGCCTTGTCCCGGCGCCATGCAGACCCACAGTGCACACACAGCACGTAGCAGGGGGATGACTGACTGACACCTAACTTAAAAATTCCTCTCAGAATATCAGAGATTTATTTACAATTGAAAACTGCTTAAAAAGTTAGTAGGATCGGGAGTGGGATAGTGTTTGGATCCTGAAATAAGCAATTCAGATGGGAGGGTAGCTTTGCTGTTACCAGAAACTGAGTTTGAAGGATTTTTAAAAATACACAGAATGTGAGACCTGAGTTGATGCTGTAGTGCTGATAGAAACTGAAGCACTGTGGTGTTCTTATAAAACCAAAGTACTCTGGTTTGCATTGGAATTTAATGAAACATGAGGTGGTATTTTAGACCTGTGTCTTTGATATTAGCTAAGGGTCATGAGAGTTGTGGGCTTAGACTGGACTTCCCTAGTCTTCTGTGTTCACATAGCAGTGAGTCCATATATCCTTGAAGAGTAGCAGGTCAGACATGGTGAGAAGGCATGGAGTTTATCTTGTTTAGTGGTTCAGAAATGATGGCAGTTGGGTAGGTTGTAAGGGATCAGAAAACCTTGGCTCGAAGATGGTTCCCTTCTGTACTGGCCAAGTAACCTGAGCTATCTTGCTAACATGTCGCTGTCTTTTAATTGGCCCATCAGTGGAACTAGGATGACAGGATTGGGAAGAAACGCTGAGTGAAACAGGAGCCCTTGAGAGGGCTCTATAAATGGAGTGACTTTCATACCACAGAGTAGATAGGGTTGGGAGTCCTCTCTTCAGCATGTGGCATTTCTTCTGTTGGCTAAGCCTTGGTTATCCTTGAATGCCCTGCACATGGGTCTAGGGAGAGGTGGGGAGAGGGGAAGAGAGGGGAAGAGTAGAAGGGAGGGGAGAGCATTGGACCTGTGGAACCCTCACCTTCTGCCCCCTAACTCTTTGCTTTCCTTTCCATCATGGTAACAATAGTCCTCCCAAAGGCAATTATGGATCCTTCCTTCCATAGAAGTACAACAGAGAACACTGGTTTCCTTGAAGAGGCTGAGGACTTTCCACTTGCACGGGTTTGTGGCCTGTGGCCTGGTGGCAGCTTTGCCATGTTGAAGCTGCTCCTGATTCTCCCCACAGCTCATTCTAATTGAGTCCTTGCCCATCTGCAGTGCGCTGTCAAAGATTGATTGGCCTGTGTTCATAAGAGCAATTAAGAACTCCTTGTTAAAAAGCAGCCATAAACAGCAAAGTAGGATTTGGATCTGATTACATGAAGCAATTTTAGGCAATAAACTCGTGTTGATTTGATTCATGTATTTGCCATTTCAAAAATGCACCATTCTGAACAAAGACAAATTCCTTTATAAAGATGGCAAAACTGTATCCTGTGAAACTTTGAAACTTGAAGATTCATAAACTGTTTATGGTGGAAGTTCTTAAGTGTATTTATTCTCTGTCATCTTTGATCTAGGTTAAGACAGTGACATACGTTTTGCTGTACGGAAAGGCCATGAAGTAAAGATTCATTATCAGAGATGAATATGGGTACACGGCCTTTCCTATTCAGTTTGGTTGTTCAAGTCAAGAAGTAATCCACAGGCTTAAGAGGTCATTGTCCTAGTGTCACAATAGGAGAGGACTTTTAGAAGTAAGCATTGGGATCCCTGGAACAGTACAGACACAAAATCATACAAGAGTGTTGACTTCCTTTTGTGAACTTCTCTTTGACAACTAAAATTCTAGTCATGAATTGAATTGACTCTTCAACTCCTGATTTCAGAAATCGATTTCTCCAATTTCTCTGATACTTCACTATAGTTGTGATAGTTACCTGCTTTGGCAGTATGAACATAAATGATAAATGTCTTTGGAAAAAAACTATTTGTGGAGAATGAGCAAGAAGGATCACATGCCCAAAGATTGATTGCATGCCTACTTGCTTTCGTTCAGAGGAAGCAATTGTCCTTCTCACCCTGCCATCTGGCCAGTGAGTCCAAAGCCTTTGCTCCCTGAATCAGCCATGTCAGCCCTGAGTTGTGATGGATGATGTCTAGCCATGACAGATCCCTCTGGAAGTCATAAGCAAGTGCTGTTAAGACCCTGCTTATTTGACAGCAGCTATGTATTTAGGACTGATCCAGGTCGCAAGGGGTGAGAAGTATCAAAGATGTCCCCTACCACCTCAAGAGCTTCTGTCCCTGGTAGTAGGGAGCAGAGGTGCACACAGATGCCATCACTATCTGGCAGAACATAGCAGCTATTGAATGAGGACAATTAACAGAGAATGGCTGACCGCTAAAAAGTTGGTATTAGGGGAGAACTTCGAGGCTGACCAGGTGTGGAAAGAAGGAATGAGACTTTGATGATATAGGTGATGAGAGAAAGATTCGTAGCCAGTTAGTAGGTCTCACAGATCCAGGAGTGAGAAGGTAGGGCACTTTGGTGGCACCTACTTACCTGTGTCCAATGGAAAGTATGAACGTTCCTTCCTGAGGTTTAAGATCAAGGCCCATGTGTTTGTCTCTCAGAGCATGCGTGCACATACCAACTGATGTGTTTAGGCTCTCACAGCCTGTATTCCGAGTATGGCTGCAGTCTGAAGAACCACCCTCTCAGTCATGTGACCTGTAACTAGTGTGCTTGTAGTGTTGTGTGCCGGCTAGCAAAGTTTGTGAGTTGGAGTGGGGGAAGGACACGGGTTGCAGTGAGTTCCTTGAGGCTAATGGCTTGACACATTGTTATACTGCCACTGCCACTGGGTCAGCTAACGCTGCTCCTGGTCTCCATTGTGTGTGCCGCCCTTCACCTCCAGAGAAGTAGGACTTGTGTCTCAGCCAGCTGTGCTGCTGATGTCCAGACTGGCAGTACCAGCAGGTGAGAGGGAGGAGAGAGGAGGCCAGCCAGTTGAGTTGATCATACAAAATGAAAGCAGCCCTTGAGACACATGGAAGGTGAAGTGATGGAAACCATGGAGCACGGTTGAACAACAACGTCAGCGTGGACTGAGTATCAAGAAGCTGAGACTGAATCAAATGAAGTTCATGGACTGAACTACGCTAAAAATGTTGACTCTGTGTCAAAGTTAGTATTGACAGCTAAAGTTGAAATCTGTTTGTTATGTGTCTTTTTAATGTTGAAATAAAAACGACACCAAAACAGCTGGTTTTCTCTTCTTGGAATCCTACGGAACACAGTGCCTTGTAAATGTCAGAACGATGGATAGGCAGTGTGTGATTTCCCTTTTTTGCCTTTTCACTGCAGGAAATACCAGAAATGGCCCAGTAACGTATGGGTTCCAGCTCCCGACAGAAGAAGAAATGAGGAGACAGCGTCTTCACAGATTTGATGGCCAGTGATATGGCACCACACAGGGGAAGGCGTGTTCCAGCTGTGCGATTGGAGCCCATTCACTTTACTCCCCAAGCCCCTAGTTGGTTTTAAACAAAAGAAGAGCGCATTGTTATTGTTGCAGATCACGCATGTCTGCCATGAACAGGCACTCCCTGGTTTCTGTGTGCCCAGATGCACAAACCCAGCTGACACGGCTGAACACCAGGCTTGTCCTGGGAAGCCCACAGCTTTCCCCAAGTGGCCTGTCTAGCCCCATGATCTCTCCTAAACCAAAGGTCTCCTCTTCAGTTGGGACCACTTTCCACTTTTCTCTCCTTCTCTTCAGACTTAGTGGCACATCCACACTGCAGTGGAGACTGGGATCTTCATAGGAAGTGGGTTATTTCACCAGTTGAGTGGCTCAGCCCTCACTCTGCCTGCCATGCCAGGTGCCCGGCTTAGCAGGAAGGGCAGTGCCACCCCTGGTCCTTCTGGCATATTTCCATGGTGATATGGGAAGAGGATGTGAGTACCTTCCCAGGGTGTTCCGTTCTCTTTCACGCAGCCCCCCTCGGGAGGCTCAGGCGGCTAAGTCTGCCTGATGTTCATAACTCCTGCCTTATTCCACATGTAGAATGTCTGACTGGAGGGGAATAAGCAATCTAAGGTAGGGGAAAACCTACTCACTCATTAGATATCATGTGGTACCAGCAATTGGGGTTCAGAGCCACCCCTCCAGGAGTGGGAGATGAGACTTGTTTAACTGCTCTGCAGAGCGGCAGCCGATGGCGCGCGCGCGCGTGCACACACACACACACACACACACACACACACAGAGCAAAGCGGAGGTGTTGAGTGGGGTTCTCACAGGGAATCCCCCTTGCAGCAAGTATTTTTTTTTCTTCATAAAAGTGCCTTCTCATTGGCCACTATGGCTGCAGTTCATCATAAGCAAGTGTCTGAAAAAAAATGCCCCAGGGAAGTGCTGTGTTTTATACACACATTGTCCCAGTCTCTTAAGGCATTTCTGTTTCTTGTGTTCTGAGAATTAAAAAGGCAAAGACAGGGTGCCACCACTGCCTCACAGTCAGGGAGTGTTCAGTTCAAAGGAAGTTAGGAGCAGCAAATGGTGCTCCAGCCCTAACTCATCCTTCATGGATATTTTCAATGAGAACAGGTATAGACAGGCTTTCCTATGCACAGCGCAAACACCTGGGGAAGAATACTAACTGGGGATGCCATTAGCTTTTGGGGGTGGGCACATAGGACCTGACTTTCTTTGTTTACAGTTTTATATTCTATTTTTTAAAGTGTGTATACGAATGTCTGCTGCTTTCAGAAGATTAATTATACAATGAATCAAGAAACATGTAGCCAGTAAAACAAACTTAAAGCTAAGTACTCTGTGTCCATTAAGAAAATCTCTAGGCTGGGCTTGATGGCACACCTTTCTAATCCCAGCACTCAGGATTCGGGGGAAGGAGGATCTCTGAGTTCAGAGACAGCCTGGTCTATGTATGGAGTTCTAAGCCAACCAGAATACAAACACACACTCTTATACAACAAGACCCTTTCTCAAAGAAAGGGAGGAAGACAGGGAAGAAGGGAGAAAGAAGATGAAAGAAGGAAAGAAATTCACAGTATATAAATAAAAGTACAAACAAATGCTCAACTCTAAAAGAAACTGGTGCCCAAAGCTGACATTTCGAGGCTATTAACGTCTTCCATTGTATGCATTTGACACATCTGGTGCACACCAACTGTGCAGCTCCACCACCGAGTTGTTAATAGGGATCCACCTGGAATGTCTTTAACACTTGCATATGAATGGGCTAAGCAAATCCATGGAGTCTAAGAGCATGCAGACAGGCTATCCAGACAGTGGTGCCTGGGCACCTTAGTGTAATTTGTAATTGGTGGAAAGCCACAGCCAGTTGATATTATAAATTATGCCATGAGCCTGGTACCTCCAAACACATTTAAATTATAATAGTCAAGGTAAATTATCCCTGGCTCTCAAGCTATACATTTGTCTTTCACACCACAATGAGGAATAGCCTTTTCCCTACATGCCACCTTTCGATAGCACCTGAAATTCTGCCCTAACACTCTTATGTCATTATTATTTGTGCATACCTGCACCAAATCATGTCTCTGCAGGTAATGTGCTTCTGAATGACCTAGAACATGGCCTGTTCTTGACCTTCCTATCCTTCTCCCTCTGCACTCAAAAGGCTCAGTAACTGTTATTTTTTCACCAAAGTTATTATTCGATTGTATTAGAATTCCGCCAGCTTGTATATATAGCTTGAGTGCAATAACAGTACCTGGCTGCTTTGCTTGACTTGTTGGACAAAGACACTGAAATCCCAATTTTGAATGGTGTAGTTATAATATGCACTTTTTCTTTATTTATGGAGTGGAATGTCACCAAATGTTTATTACAGATGTGGGGAAAGTCATTGTAGGGATAAGTGAAAACCATATGTCTTCCAGAATAAAGATGGTATGGAAATTACAATAATTTTGTTGTTCAAGTCATGGGCTTGCCTGTAGCCAATGCTTACTGTTTTCTGGGTCTGCAGTTCTTTTCTTTGTTCATCATTACATTTTTGTTTGTGTTTGCCCCATCCACAATAAGGAATGCTCAAAGTTATGTCAACAAACTGGAAGTGGTCTAACAAAGAGTAGCAGAAGCTAATTGCTTCCAACAGGGAGTAAGCACCAAGAGTCGATTTTTAAATGTTCTTTACTAGCAATCTTCCAACTGCCTTCTGTGTCCGGTTCCCACAGTTTGGTGTGGTCAGTCAGCCTAACAGATCCCTTCATTCAGAATCTTCCCCTGCTCATCAAGAGGAAGGACTAGTTAAAGTTGCTTCCTCTTGATGACTTTCAGTGTGTTGCCTATGATTTGCAAAGCTGCTCATAAGAATGCCTGCTGCTGAGACCGGAACTAAGCCGTAAATGACTAGTCTTAGCAGGATCTGGCCAGGGGAGTTGGCTATGGAGTGACAGAGGTGACCCTGCCACATAGAGTGGTCCTCTCTTAGGAGTCGGTGTTCAGGAAAGAAATGCATTCAATTACTCCTAAGTATACCATTCTATTCCTTCCCATGGGTCACTGCAGAGATTTTCTAACCTAATTCCCACTACCCCAACTTTTTTTTTTTTTCTTTACCAGTATTTTAGAATCATAAACTCTAAGCTTGGAAGGACCTTGAAGTCTTTTGGATTCATTGCCTTGCTCAATACTTAAAATACCTCTTCACTCAACTCCAGCTACTGTTGCCAGCTGGGCTTCCAGAAGCCATTTTAGCAATACCACTCATCGTCCCGGATACCTTTTATTGTTTGTCTGTTGACAAATGGGAAAGGTCAGAGCCATTAACCTCCATGACTGGGCTCCCAGCCTCTCTGGACCTCATCCTGTTTATCCTTAACAGCCGCGCACACTGGTCTCACCATCCAGGCTGTGAATGCTTCTGATGCTTGGATCTTTTCAGTTTTGTTAGGAGCAGCATCTCCCTTTCCTTCTGCCCTCTATGTCCTCCTCATGCCAGCCCCGGGTTGAGTCCTTTCTGAGAGACCATGGCTCCCATCACAGACCTGCTGGTTTTGTTGGGTCTGTGTCTCTTGGTGTCCTCATGTGAAATACTGGTTGTGCCATAAGAGCACATCTTCCTTCCCAGGGCAGGAACAGGGACTGAAATCCATTGTCTGTCATCACAGGGCCTTCAACAGTCTACTTAGAAATCTCTCAACTTGAATACTTGAGGATTGATGTGGAAAGGAGCTCATTCATACCATGACAGGTAGTAGGTAGTAAGGCAAACTGCTTCTCAAATGCATGAGTGTGTACATGGATGCATTCATGCGTGTGTGCGTGTGTGTGTGTGTGCGCATGCGTGTGCATGTGTATGTGTGTGTATACAGGTACTCAGAGAGACCAGAAGTCATTCAATCCCCTGAGACTAGTGAGCAGCCCAACATGGATGCTGTGAACCAAATTCCAGTTCTCTAAATGAGCAGCCGCTGTCCTTACCACTTCTCCGGCCTCCAGTATCATCACTTTATTTTTTGAGGCAAGGTCTCTCACTGAACCAGACATTCTGATGGGCATAGACAGTGTAGCCAGAGTTCAGGGATCCACCTGACTGAACTGCTGTCTGTATGAGATTAAGACATGTGGGACTGCTTCCAAACTTGATCATACATGGGTTTTGGGGACCCAAACTCAAGATCATCATTCTTGTGCCGTAGGCACTTGGACCAACTGAGCCATCTTCTCGATGTCTAGTTATCGGTATCTAAAGCAAACTGGCTTCTCTATGACCAGTGTGATATTTTATCACCCATTTTAAAATAGTCCCTATTTTTACCACATGATTATGCCGGGAATACCCATGCCTAGCAGTGCACACTTGCAATTTGGATATGAAATGTCCCTTCTGTTCACCTTGTCTCCCACCCCCTGCTTCAGGCTGATATGTTACAGGCTTGTGTTGCTGCCCAGAGGAGGTGATGGGAATTTTCAGAGGTGGACTCTCGTCGGAGTAAGCCAGTCCAGGTATGTGCTTAGGGGATGGATGCCTCAGTCAGGCTTGGTCTCTCTCGCTCTGTTCCTTAGCCACCATGAGGGAAGCAGCCTCTGCTACCTGTTCCTACTGTATGAGACTCCTCTTCACACCTCAGTTTATCCAGCCAAGCTTGAACTGAAAGCATGTCCAAACAAACTCTAGTTTTAAGCTGTTTCTCTCAGGCATTCGTCCTAGCAATGAAAAGCTCATAGCACAGGGAGATTACAAGTAACACTGCCTTACATTATACAGCTCTACAGTCGCCCTTCACACTGTCAGCCCTTCAAGTAACCTTGCAAGTAGGCAGTCTCATCTTGCTTAACTAGCATCACAGCTAAGGCCAATAGGTGGCTGAGACCCATACTTCCCACTGCCTCTGGCTGATGCATCCCTCTTGCCCAAGGCCTGTTTTCATTTTTTTTTTTTTTTTCCCCACCTAACACTGAATAGAGAACTATGCTTCACAGATCCTCAGAATCTTATTCTTCCAGCCCCGGCTCCCCACCTTCTGCAGATCAGCCTGGTTTTTTTTTTTTCTCCTAAGCCAGTTCTAAGGATAGACCACATTACAGGATAGATTTAAAGTAAGGAGGGGAGGTAGGGTGATAACACAGCCATTAGTGTTGCCTTGAGAACATGAGGCTGCATTAAACCTCCCAGAACCCACATTAAAGCAGCCAGGCATGGTGGTTCATGCTTGTAATCCCAGTATTGAGGATATAGAAACATGATTACCAACAAGCTAGCCTACTTGGTGAATTTTGAGTCGGTGGAGAAACCAAAAACCAAGGTGGATGATATTAGGTTTCAAACCTGACTGAGGTGCCTATCTAACATACAGCAGCAGATGTTGGCCACCAGGTTTCCCCTGCATCTCTCAGTCCTTACTTTTTACAGGGCCCTCCTGCCTGGCATAACCCCTGCCCTGAACTTTCCAACCCAAGAGGCCAGGGCTATTCTTCCCCATATAATCCAACCATTTTGGTTACCCGATATCTTTGTACCTTTGGGCTTCCTGGCTGCTGCACCTGATTCCCCTGCCTTCCTTCCTCTCCTTTCTCCTCCCCCTCTCCCAACATTGCCCATCTCAGTCTGGTCATGTCTCCAGATATCTCTGCCTCTGGCTATGGTCACCCACATACTGTAATAGCTTTCTCCTCCACGGTACCTATAAGCAATCATTTTATTTATTTATTTTTTTCATTCAAAGGGTACCTGAGGGACAACCATTTAAGGTTGTTCCTACATACATGTAACACATGCATACATACAACTTCATACATGTGTCTGTACACAAGAACACATACACATGTAAGAGGAAATCCACTTTAGCTTAAAAGAAAATACATTATTTAATAACAGTGGTCTTGGAAGCTACCACGGAATTTTATATATAATGAACCACACTGTACGTGACAACACAGCAAATATTTATGTCTGTAGTAGATCAGGCATCTTGCAAAAGTTACTCGATAAAAATCTTTTACTTTAAAACCATGGTTTAGAGAAATGGATGCAATTTAATAGACATGTTTCACATTTTTTCCAACAAATCATTAAATATTTAAGCACCATAAAATTCAACCATTTCACATGGATGTGGCAGCCAGACATCCTGGTTTAAAATGTACTACACAGAGTTCCTTGCAGATGATAGCAGTGACAATTGCAGAATGGCATTTTTTTAAAAAATTGTGGATTGTTTGTCCCCTGCAGACCTTATTCATAATATCCCTGCAGGAAATTGGGGTACTTTTTGTGGTACAGTAACTTTGTGACTTGAAATAAAGAAGACGTTAAGAACTGGCTAGGTATAAATAATTATAATCAGTAATTTATATGCTGTGAGAATCAACATAATTCTGTTGCAGGGGGAGAGGAAAGCAAGAAGTAATTTTCATATTAAAATGCCTTATTTTAAATAGAAGATGTGTCCATACTTGGTGATGGTGACTGCTATGCACTAGGTAGGTAATAATCCAACTTTAATTTTCAACATGAGTGGTAATGTCCTACCTTATAAATGAGAACAGTTTAGCAGAACTCACCCATGGCAATGCAGCTGAAAGAGACACAGCTGGATTAAATTCTGGGTCCAACCCATTCACAAGTCCTCATTCCCCCACTACTATTATAGCCATACCACATCAGAGAGGGACACCTGTTAAATTATTCCAGTGGGTAGAAACACTGTTCACAAAGGAGTATGGTCTGTTTTGTGGTGGCCTGCAGGAAGGGCCAAAGTGACTCTTTGATAAAGTTCAGCTCTCATGAGCCATTCTGCTGAGTTTTTCTAAGTGCTCAAAACACACAGACAGTGTAGAGCACCTTGGTGCCAAGAAGCCCTTAAGTCATGAGGAAATACAGATTGCGGAGTGAATCGGGTCATTTCAGCAAAGGATCTTCTTTCTGCCAAATCTAGGAGTGAATCTCATCATTTCTGAAATTTCAGTTCATAGAGAAGTAGTTAATTGTGGAGTGAGGAAGGGTCAATGCTTGCCGATTGGCATTATGGTGGTACTTGTATTAAAAGATTGTGGATGCGTAGCTATGTTTAACTTTCTGAGATTCTGAAGAATTATGCTTAATCACCCTTTAACCAATGAGATCCTATATGCCAAGCTGTACATCAAAGGCTTACCAAGGCATAGGAAATTGTCACTGAATGAAAGAATCAAGCCAATAATAGCTCGTTCGTGTGCTACTGATGGGCATCCAAACACCAGCAAAGCATGGTTCCTGCTCCACAAGGGCTTCAGTTTTTAATGGAATTAAATTATGGAATGAAAGAAGTGTCAGGAGACATTAGAGAAGTAACAAAGAGGAGACAGACGCCCAGTCTCTTTGGGAGGTTCATATACCTGCCACTAACCCATTGTGCTAGGACAAACATGTGTCTACCAAACCAGTGGGCCCTAGGGAGGATGCTAATGGCATAAAGATGAGCCAGAGACATAAAGGTATGTGAATGTCTGCAAAGCTGTGTGCAGCTCATGCTAACAAGAGGCATTCTCTCACAGTGAGCCTCAGTTCACAACAGACCTCTTACCCCATGTGAAGTCATTTTGGACTCCACAGGCAGTGTGGTCATTCAGGATTTTAAGCCAAAAGATAACAGTCTAACTTGGATGAAACTTAGAGGATGGCTGGAATTCCAAACTGGAGACATCTCCTGTGAGAGGCTAGGTAGAAATCTGTATGAGAACAAGAAGCATGGAGAGGGGATAGCAACCCACACAAGTGGGGATGTGAGCCTTGGGAACCAACCACACAAAGCTTGGATGCCTGGTGGCTTCCATTTAGCAAGAATGAGAAGCCAGAAGGAAACACCCCATCTGCGCTCTAGTGTGGAGCCTCAAAGTAATTCCCGTTAGGGATCTAGGCATATTCCAGCCAGTCAAGGGTGGAGGTCTCGAAAAGGACATTTAGATAAGACCATCACAGTCATGGATTAGGATAAATGCAAAGCTTTGTTCATGGTCTCCACTGAGCAAGGCTGGTCCAAACGCATTGATATACAGCCAGGTGGAAAGAGAAATAATAACTTTAAGATAACATGCTCTTCTGGCCCAAGATGCTTTTCCTATTGTTTCACCGTCTGGACCGTCTCTAAATCCATCAGCAATCCTCATGCTAGTCACTGGAGGACCCTGGGATCTACACTTTGAACTGCTTCATGCTCACTATCTTGGGTAGCTAAATTGCCCTCCTAATTCAACCAGTCATAACTTACTTGAAGCATGTTAATATTCCAGCAGCAAGGCTGAAGGGTTTAACATCATGTAGCAAGGCACGTGTGTTCTAATTGTTCATTTATTCCCAACCATCCCTTCCTGGAACTTGTTCTCAGGCCAAGTTCATGAGGAAATTTCAGGAGGCCTGCTTTAGGATGATAGATATAGATTCTGAAAACATAAGAGTAATATAAATAAAGAAGAAATGGCTGCGTTTTCAGACACTCAAAAGTATTTAACATATACAGCATTGAACTTAAATTCAAATGGGTCAATAGGAAAAATTCTGCTACATCAAGAAAATATTTGATGTTAAAGTAGAGACATTCAGCCCTGGTTATATAGAGAATTCCAGACCAAGCAGAGACAATGTCTTCAAAGCAAAACAAAAACCATGTTTCTCTTTTAAAAGGCTAGACTTCTAGCACTTCCAGAGCGTCCGGTAATTGCCAGGCTATTGAAGCCAATGCAGGGTTATGTAGCAAGTTCCAGGCCAACTCGAACTACAGACTGGGGTGCTATCTTAAAACATAATAAAATAAAATAGATGTTATTTACCAAAAAGGTCTCTTAAACTGCCATCCCACAGACATCCTACAGAAAAAAAAAAAGAAAGAAAGAAAAAAAAAAGAAAAGAAAAAAGAAAACTAAATGTATTCTGCATGGAGTTTATCACTGACCAAACGATGGAAAGGAAAAAAACACCTTAGAAATATTCTTATTTACTTTTGGTTTTAATTTGTGTACGAGTATGTCTGTGGGTGGGTGTTTGCATGTGTACAAAGTGCTCATGGGATCCAGAAAGAGGAACTGGAGTTCCTGGTGACTATCAGCCAGCTGACCTGGGTGCCAGGAACTGAATTCAGATCTTCAGCAAGAGCAGTAAGTGCTTATAACCAGAGTCACCTCCCCAGCCTCAGGACCAAAAATTTAATTGAGTTTTTCTTTCAACTATTCTTAAGTGCACTGAAAAGTAAGCTCTGACATGAGTGTCTCTCTCAGGGGGGAAAATATCCTTCCTTTCCATTAAAATGACAATTTTACTTTAGCTGAGGAAGGTGAGTTTCAAAAAAAAAAAAAAACCTTTTCTAGCAAACCTTTCAATTTGTGATTTGTAGGCATCCCTGACTTGATAGCAAGCAGACCTTTTGGTATGCAGAAAAGTCACTGCAAATTGACATGGATCCTATCCATGTACAGGAGCTGCTAAGTACCAGTGTCAAACAGCTGTCTTGCCGTGATGCTAATACAATATGAAGAATGTTTGAAATTTGGTGAGACAGATGCTCTCATTTAAAAAAAGAAAAAAAATCACAGGAACACAAAATTCAGATTGGCTATAGTCTTTGTTTCTGTTCAACAGAGCCCCATGCCTTTCTGGTGGGGTGACCCTGACATAAATGAATCTTCTTACCTAAGTTTAATTAAGTCAGCCCTTAATTTTCTCCCAAGTGCATAATGATAGCCCTGTCACTTCCGGAGTGAGTCGCCATTATCCATGTGGAGGAAGAGCCTTGCAGGTTCTCCTGGGGAGGAGAGCTGGTGGCTTTGTATCAGGCTCTCATTGCCTGAGTAAGCCCCATGTGGCTTCAGTCCCATTAGCGGGACTCCTCACTGGCCCCCGACCGGGGAAAAGTGGTCTGTTTGCAAGTTCCCTGGGATGGGGGAGTCAATTTTTGTGAATCACTACCTTAATATTCATTAATAGCTTTTAGGCCCCTAATCCCTTATTGAATATATTTTTTCTATAATTGCTACTTTTCAAAGGGGTTGCCAAAGTAGGCATTTCCATTCTCTGTAAAATGCAGAAGAGAACATAATGTTTTATATTCATCTGTGAAGTGTTTATGCCGAGGCTCTGGAATACAGGACTGCAGGCCTTCCTGCATAATGACCCATTTCTGCTTTGAAATGATCTGCTAACTCTGGCAGTGTAGAAAGGTTGGTTTTCTTTTCTTCCTCCTTTTTAAAAACCTCTTTGGGCCATGGTCTCACAATTATTTAAAGTGCCTGGCTTTAAAAAAAAAATAGATTATAGAGGGAATCATTTTGAAACATTGAAAAATCTGTACTTCGTCGCTTCATTTGTTGGCCTATTTATATTGTGTTGTGGGTTTTTTTTTTTTTTTTTTTTTCCTGTAAAATCTAGCCAGAAGCTCAATGGATTACAGAATAATTGACTTCAGTTGTTTGAGACTCTATCAACCAATGAATGAAGTTTATAATCTGTTTTTTTGTCATTCACTCGCTTTTCTGGGAATTAACACAATGTTCAAATAAAGCCTGTTCTCCCATCATCTCAATAAAAAGAGAATGTGGGGTGGGGGCAAACAACTCCACGTGTGCAGCCTTTGCTTGATCTGTAGAGGGGAGGAGGAGAAGGAAGAGGAGGAGGAGGAGGAGGAGAAAGAGGAAGAGGAGGAGGAGGAGGAAGAAGAGGAGGCCTGGAATAACCATGCTGAGACAAGGCATGGCTGAAGGAGTCTGGAAAGAGCACCACTGAATTTGCTAGGATAGTTGGGAAGCTTGTCCTCCGTGGGGTGTCTGCCTTGATGACTGTTGCCATGTCTTGAATTCTTTAACTGTGCTTCATGCAGACCTGGCACCTGCTGATTTTCCGGCGCTGGGCCTGAACTTCTTTCAAGGTGTCCGGTGACGGGCCAGAGGCAAACTGCAGGTCTGGGTTCACCGTGGTCAGCCAGAAGCTGTACTCGTTTGCAAAAAAGTGACAGGTTCCCTGCCGGCCCTGGCATTCAAGGAATGGTACAGCTCTGAAGTCCTCTAGGCAGCTGCCAGGTGACATCAGTGCCTGCCCGCCTCCTTGGTCCCCAGCTCCAGTGTGCTACCCAGACAAGAATAAAGAATTAGGGCTCATCCATTCCAGACTACCAGGGCAGAATCAGTGGCATACCCAGGTCTGGCTCTACTTTAAAATTCTTCCTTAAGTCACTCCATAAAGAACAATTTACAATCCGCTGAAGAGCAGTAGGAAGTGTGTCGTGTGTGCATACGAAATGGAGCCAGTTTCACTGATGGCTGAAATAAATCCCTCTTCTACCAGACTTACCAAGAGAATAATTGATGAGAAAAGATAAAAGCAATAATGATGCCCTAAATCTCAGCAGTCTACAGTCTGCAGCAGCTTGGATGACCTCGGATCCTCTGGTTTCTACACAGTACTACCATCTAGACAAGAATAACAAGGGCAAGAGACTCACCATCAGAAAGGAATATCCGATCCACAGGCTCTTCCATGTCTGCGGACATGGTGGAATGGATTGGTCCTGACTGTGGACAGCCACTGCCTGGGCTGGGGCCTCACACACTGCACAGCGGCTGATGTAAGGGCGGATCTCTTCCTCTGAGAGTGGCATCATAGGAAGAGGAGCTGCACTGGACAGCCAGTAGGACCTGTCATTTCTCTGGGCGTAGTGGCACACTTGGTGGATGTTGCAGTAGGCAAAGGGCAAAGTGCTAAACACAGGAAGACAAGATCCTGCCAAACCTTGGAGAGAAGAAGATACACAGTATATGAGCAGTCAATTTTGTGCAAGTAGCCAGTGACTCCCACCTGTGGCATATTACAGACACCTTTGAAGAACTATGCCTGAGCCATCATCCATCCTTCTCCCAACAACCCACCCAGGGCTAGAGACTGAGCCCAGATACATTTGTCTTCTCAATACAAACAAGCAAACAGATGGTCACAGATGAGACACAGAAGCCCTGTGGATGAGAGGTGAGGGTTGCCCAAAACTCCCATAAAAATGACTGAACTTTATTCTAAGCTGGGATACCCAAGATGAAAATGATGGAACCAGGATTGGAGATGATGGTGGCCATTCAAAGAAGATGCTGAGATGGAGAGAGCCAGAGGCACTTAGCATCAGCTTAGAGCTCAATGGTGGCTTGTGGGAGCCAGGGAGAATGCATCTGTGTGACTTCATCTCCTGGTATCTGGAGATAATTCAAACCACAGGATGTGGGCTTTGTTAAGGGGCTTCAATTTTATCTAGAGGTCTACAGAACTTTTAGATAGGTGTTCCAGCCCAATCAGGGCAATAAAAGTACCTGATTTTAGAGGGGAAGAGAAAGCAGGTTCAAAATAAACATTCCTCCTTCTCTCCACCCCTCACCCCATCCTGAAAGAATCTAGGCATCCAAAGAAGGCAGTGTGGTGGCAGTACCAAGAAGAAAATAAAGATGGGCATCTGAACATCTGTTACTCATCAGCCTGCCACATTGTCATCCTCTTACTAGCAAGGGACTAGTCTGGTGAAGGCAGTAAGACCCGCCTAACTGTCAACTGACAGACTTCCTGTATCTACCATCACTGCCACTGTCATCATAAGCCTCGACATTGAGTCCTGCAGCTTACAAATCTGCTGTTGAAAGATGGGAAGGAACATGGAGGGCTGATGCTTAAAGTCTTGTGATCCCCAAACAAAACAGAACAGGGCTGAGGGCTGAGAGTTGGTGCTTGCCAGTGCTATAGCGTAACCCAGCAAGAACTGCCTTCAACCGATCTGTATGTAAACACGAGAGAGCTCAGCATGCCCAATTAAATAATTTACATTTAGTAGCATTAAAAGTCGCATTCTATAGCAAAGTTACATCTATCTCATTGCAGAAGAGTACAATAAAGACTCCTGCTTATGGTGTCCCATGCCTTTAATTTCAGCTTTTAGGAAGCAGAGACAGGTAGGTTTCTGTGAGTTCGAGGCCACCAACTCAAAGGTGTTTGAGTTCTACACAGTTCCAAGTCAGCCAGGACTACAAAGTAAAACTGTGTCTTAAGCAGAACTAACAAACACCAAAAACAAAACAAAAACAAACAAACAAACAAAAAAAACCCACCACCACAACATCAACAACAACAAAACAGTAATAAATAGTCAAATAATAACCAGTCACCAGAATGAGCATCTGTGGCATCTAACAGGATCATGAGAATTAACATGGCAGGCATTTTTTTTTATATATATATAAAACTGTGGAACATTAGTGCTTAACTTGAAGAATCTGTAAAGTTAACTCCTAGGTTTTATTCCCTGAGCCACAGCACATGACAGCTTATTCTTGGGGTGTCCATACCAAGATCTTGATTGTGTGCCTTCTCCTGTCCTTCCATGTATAACAAGCTGTATCCTGTCCAAAGCCGAGGCATACCCACAGGGCAGGCTGGTTCTTGAGCTGTCTGACTGTGGAGAACCAGGAGGAAGCCACTGAGGTATCCAGGGCCAAACCCCTCGGGCCCAGGATCACCAGTTGGACCAGGAGGGCCTAGAGAAAAGAAAGATTTTAAAAGCCCACATTTAATAAGTGTTTCCGAGTATCTCTGTTTCAGCATAATGTTCAACATCAGGAAGGAGGGAGGAGCAGGACATAGCCTGGCCCTCAAGCCTGCCCCCCTAGTCTGTCTATAGTACACAAAAAACAACTCCTCCAGCAAAAGCCTTTGCGCTTCTGCAAGGCTGATCACTCAACTGAGAGCTGAAAATATATTTTTTTAATTGCTTCTGAATTCAACATGTAGTCTCCGTTCCTTGTAGGTTTCCCTAAAAGATGCAGCATACAGTGACCCACATAGGGTTGGTATCACCTTTGGTAAAACAAGGAGTCCAGATCATCCCCAAGAACCCCATTAAAGCCCACTACATCCAGAACCCAGTGTTGGTGGAATGGAGACGGGAGGATACTTGGAGCTCCTTGCTGAGGCAGCCTAGCCAGCTGGCAAGCTCCACTCAGTAAGAAACCTGGGATGAAAAACCAGGTAGAGAGCAAGTGCAGAAGAGCTGCCATGCTCATACATGTGCACACACGCATACACACTAAGCACATGGAAGGAAGCATGCAGGTAAATGCAAATGTGCCCATCAGAGAGGCTCAAAGCAGTCCGAGATTTTCACCTCTATATGAAGAAGGGGTGTCTTAGAGGCTCCTCCCCCACAGTTATTAAGGATAAAACCACCTCCTGGGTGATTGGGATTTATTGGCAAAAGGTGAAAAGCCCTCCCGATACTTGCAGAGCTGGTATTCAAGGTAAAGCAGTGTGTACATCCGTGTTAGACACTGCTGACAGCAAAGACTGCAGTGGTGGAGGAAAGAGAAGAAATGGAACTTTTACCTGGTGCTCCAGGACAGCCTGCCTCTCCAGTGTCACCTCTGTGTCCCAGAGGCCCAGGAGATCCAGGGATGCCATCCTGGCCCCTTCTGCCATCCAGACCAGGCTTTCCTTTGCACCCTGCAAGAAAGTTCATTGTAGTGGTGGTGTCAACTACAGCCTGTGCATCCCATGAGCTGACTCTGAGCCTCCTCCCCGCTTTGATGGCATTGGATGTACTCATTTGGTCTACCCAAGAATGGCAGCATTGGCTTATGATTTCCACTAAGTCACTGGGGCAATGGAGGTCCTGAAGGGTATAAGAAATTGACCTAAACTATGACATGGCCTAGTAAAGGATTAGATCATATCTGTAGCTCTAGACCAGGGAGATGTTGGGAAGGAGGTTACCCCATTATCTTCATTATAGTTTGTTTGTTTGTTTGGTTGGTTGGTTGGTTGGCTTTTGGTTTGGTTTGGTTTGGGTTTTGGTTTGGGGTTTTAGGGTTTTTTGTTTTGTTTTTTTTTTTCTTTAGAAAACATTGAACATTTAACGCCTTTCTGTTCAATGTTCTTTCATGATGATGTTTTAAAATTCTGGACAAGGAGTGGAGGAATGTGTTAAATTTATTAGGATTCATTTTGTTGGTAGCATTTGGTTGTTTCTTTTTTTTTGGTTTTTGGGTTTTTTTGTTCTGTTTTTGTGTTTTGTTTTGAGACGTGGTCTCTCTGTGTACCCCTGGCTGTCCTTGAACTTGCTCTACAGACCAGGCTGGCCTCAACCTCAGAGATCCACCTGCCTCTGCCTCTCTAGTGCTGGGACTAAAAGGTGTATGCCACCACTTCCTAGCTTAGGGTTTGGTTTCCAGGAATGGATTGTTATCAAGGGTTTATATGGGCTGGTTTCAAGGTAACCACTTCACATGAATTATCAACTGAGTCTTTATAGCAGTCACATATGGCCCAATCTGCACTTACTCTAGGAGGGAGAGAAACCAGCAGGCATGGAGAGCACACATGGACTAACCTGGCAGCAAGGGCAGAGGTAGTGTCCATCAGCCCCGTGCCCCAGCTCTTGACAAGCTTCAGATACATCCTTGTGGATCTTGGCACAGCCACACTAGTCTTGCAGGGTATTTTAACTGCTTGGCATCCTTTTTCTTCCTCCTAGTTCCTTAACTGCAGTTTCTATGGGGTCATGGTAGCACCCATGTCTATCATATATGTGGCTATTCATGCCATTAGACCCATTGATCTGACTTATTAGCCCTCTCCATGTTTCTAGATGCTTCCTTGAATAAGCTTATCATGGGCTGGTGTGTACCACCCTTCTTTCAAATTCACATTGAATTCCTAACTTCCAGTGACTTAGAATGTCTGTATTTGGCAATAATGTCTTTAAAGATATGCTCAAATCATCTCAAGGTCCTTAGAGCAGGCAAACCCAATCTGGCTGGGATCTCTATAGGAAAAGGGGGAGGGCTGCCATGTGCAAAGGACTCTCAAAAGAAACCAAACCCTCTGAGGCTTGCCCTGCAGAGCCAAGGGATGAGATATTTGTATAGCTCTTGCTCTGTTCATTTGCTATGACAGCCAGAGCAGACAGACACATAGCTTGAGACCAACCCTTCAGCCAAAGGAGATGGGAGGTGGGGTCACTTTGCTGTTGTCAGGGATGAACCTATGAATCCCTCAAGATGAATACCTCAAAGATGGGGTTACAGGTGTTTTTGAGCTGCCCAATATGGGTGCTGGGATATGAACTCTGGTCCTCATAACTCTTTTTGTTTGCTTGCTTGCTTGCTTGCTTGCTTGAGATAGGGTTTCTCTGTGTGGCCCTTTCTGCCCTGGACCTTGCTCTATAGACCATGCTGGCTTCAAATTCAGAAATCTGCCTCTGTCTGTGACAAACACTTAACCACTGAGTCATCTCTCCAGCCTCTTCCTGCCGACTCTTAACACCATGAATGGTGCCCAAGGAACTTATACTAAGGAACCAATACCTGCAATAACTATAGCAAACAGATTTAGTGCTCATTCTGTCGCTTTGTGATTTCATCAGTGGCACTTAACTTACAAGTCTCGAAATCAGGAGTCCAAGAGCCCGAGAAGCGTACATGCAGTCAAGTTTCAGAGTGTCCCTTCCTAGCTGTCATACATCCCTCTGATATAACATAATCATGGATGCTTAAGTATGAATTGCTCATCACCCAGGCAGACATGCCTTAAAAGTTGCTTATCAGAGTAAAAAAGACCACCTTAAATACATTTAAGGTGGTTCTAAAACAGAAGCAACACCCAGAACTCTGAAGAAGAAAAAGAAAAGAAGAAGAAAAAGAAGAAGAAGAAGAAGAAGAAGAAGAAGAAGAAGAAGAAGAAGAAGAAGAAGAAGAAGAAGAAGAAGAAGAAGAAGAATCTCACAGTCCAGTCCACACTTGAGAAGCCAGAAAGTCTAAGCTGGGCCCGGCAATATGTATTTTTAAAAGCTCTCTAGGCAGGAAGGGTAAAAGGAGGAATTCTGCAGTTCCAAATGGATCTCAAATCCCAGGCTCTCTCCTAGCTCCAGGTAAGTTCAGTTGCCCCTGCTAACCTTCAGGACTTCGGGACTGTTGTCAGGACCTTCACTTTTCCTTGGCCTGCTGCTCCGAGCGCAGGGCCTTGCTGGATTCATTTATTTCTTGCAGAGTGCTGGCATCAAAACAGTCGATAAATAATTCATGAAAGTGGTGGTTAAATGAGTTATGACACAATCAAATAATGCAATACTCTGCAGCCGCCACAGACAATACTGTCGGAAAATATGGAACGACACAGAACTGGCGGCGTGATAAGACCAGCAATTTGCAAAAACAGTGTGTTGGGACGGACTCTTTAAAAATGTGCAGAAGTAAGGGTGGACAGATACACAGTCAGCTGTGCCTTTTTAAGCTGAGTTTACTTTGTTTTTCTCTTTTGTTTAAACACCTGTAATAAGTTTGCTATTTGTGTTGTTGTTACTATTGTTTTGATGTGTGTGTGTGTGTGTGTGTGTGTGTGTGTGTGTGTGTGTTCACCTGCTTATGTGTATCATTGTGCATGAGTATGCGTTCATGTAGAGACCAGAAGTTGGAGTCTTCCCTTACAATCACCTTCCAGTCAGGGTCTCTTGTTGGGAGCCAACTTTAGTAGAAAGCGGCTAGATCACCTTTGCAGCCATCTGGAACCATATACCCTGATGAAAGACGTGGTTGTCAAAAGCCTATAACAGCTGAAGCACACTCTGATAAATATATTGTTTATCCCACACAGCTTGTTTTGCTGTTTAGTGACCTCCGCTGTATGGTGCACGTGGTAAAATGTTTTCACCTGTGTTCTCCTGCTTGTGTATATAAATACCTCAGAATTCCCTTCAATAAGAGAGACTTGATCACACCCTGTCTTGTCTCCATTCTTCGAGTCTCCTGCCCCTGCAGCCCCACTCTTTCTCTTGACCAGAGCACTAAGCCCCCAAAAGCGTTGAGCCAAAGCGTTGAGGCAGAGTACAAGCCTCAACAGTCTCTAATGGAACATGAAGCTTTTTCGAGACTGGCTGTCTAGCAAGTCCCAGGGCTCCTAACTGGGTCTGGTTCCCAGCACTGGGATTCCAGGAACATTGGCTGCTGAGCTCAGCTCTTTTACATGGGTTCTAGGAGATGTAACTCAGCTCCCTATGCTTATGCAGAGAGTGCTTTACCTAGCCAGTTGGTGACACATGCCTTGGGAAGCAGAAGCAGGAGTCTCTCTGACCAGTCTGGTCACAAAGCAAGTTCCAGGACAGCCAGGGCTACACAAAGAAATCTTGCCTCAAAAAAACATACATACATATACATACAATAACAGGAATGAAGAGAGAGGAAAGAAAAAGAAAAGAAAGGAAAGAAGAAAGGAAGATAGGGAGAAAGAGAGAGAGAGAGAGAGAGAGAGAGAGAGAGAGAGAGAGAGAGAGAGAAAGGAGAGAAGAGAAAGAGAGGAAGGAAGGAAGGAAAGAAAAGAGAGAAGAAGAGAGAGAAAGGAAGAGGAAGGAAAGAAGGAAGGGAGAGATGGAGGGAAAGAGGTTGTGGGGAGGAAGAACAGACATTTAGTAACTGAGTCATCTCCCTAGCCGTACAATAAGGTTTTGGATTTGGTGTGTGTGTGTCTTTATAGACTTCCAATAACCTCCTCTCCTTCCAGAATCAGTTCTCAGCCTTAGGTGTTTATGTTTCCCAGGGGGGGATGTTTGATAACATCTGGAAGCATTCTTGGCTGTCACAAAGTTAGACATCCAATACTCAATACTGGGATAGACCAGGGACACTATTCAACCTTCCACAATGAGCGGCCCTTTACAGAGCAGATTACCTGGCCCTAAAGTCAGCAGCACTAGGCTGAGAAAGGCTGCTCTGCACTGCAGTGGTCACTCAGGGCACCATGAGTTCCTCCATTAAGTATTTAGCAGACACCTCCCATGACCCAGACCCCTGTGGAGATCCAACAGTGAGCAATGAGAAGCCCACTCCCAGGCTGATCTGGTCTTGAGGGCAGTAAGAAAACAAGTGATACAAAATTCCGTTGCACTTCCACAGCCTTTGGCACTGCACTGAAAAGAACCATGTCACAACCAGGCAGTGGAGGAAATAGGAGAGGCGCCGGCCCTGAGTCTTCCTTCTGGTTCTCTGCACACAGATGCTGAGCTCAAAACCACTGCCTGCTACTGATCTGAAGAGGTCTGTGCTCTCCAGATGCCCAGAGTTCCCTAGCTCAGCATAACTTAGCCAGTGTGGGCAGGATGTGCGAGAAGAAGAAAAACTCCATGCAGAATAAGTTTTGCAGGATAGTTTGGTTTGTGTGCCAACAACGGTCCTCCCACCCTGACAATGACCGAGCAACGCTCATCAGCTCAGTTCCAGGAGCAATGCCACCACTGCCAACATGTAGAAACAGTCTGTTTTCCTTCTCCATCTTCTGAGTGGCTCCTTTCCTTTTCTATCTGTCAAGCTGTTTCTGTTCCTCTGGCTCCCAATTACATTGTCTCGATTGCTTGGTTGGTTGACTTTTTAGTTTTATTTTTGTTGTTATTATTGTTGTTCAAAACCAAACTAGTAGTTATGAGAGCAGGGCACCTACTCTGCTGTGCTATGGTTGCCAAGCTCACCGTTCATAAGCTGGTCAAATCTAAAAGATTTCAATCAGAGTTCAACAGAAGAATAGAAAGGAATTGGTTTTACTATGTCAAGGTATGGGTCTTGAATGCCTGATCTTTCCAGGACTTTTACCATGAAGGAGTGTTGAATTTTGTCAACAAATGCTTTCTCAGCACCTAGTGAGGTTATCATGTAGCTTTTTTCTTTGGGTTTGTTTATATAGTGGATTACATTGATAGATTTCGTATATTGAACCATCCCTGCATTCCTGGGATAAAGCCTACTTGATCATGATGGATGATTTTTTGGTGTGTTCTTGGATTCAGTTTGTGAGAATTTTATTGAGTATTTTTGCATCAATGTTCATAAGGGAGATTGTTTTGAAGTTCTCTTTCTTTGTTGGGTCTTTGTGAGGTTTAGATATGAGCATAATTGTGGCTTCATAGAATGAATTGGGTAGTGTTCCTTCTGTTTCTATTTTGTGGAATAGCTTGAAGAGAATTGGTCTTCCTTGAAGGTCTGAAGAATTCTGAACTAAAACCATCTGGTCCTGGCTTTTTTTTTTTGGTGGGGAGACTTGTGGGGAGCCGACAGAAGGCAGCTATCATCCTTGCAGCCATCTTGAGCCACATACCCTGATAAGAGACTTGATTACAATAGCCTACATCAGCTGAGCACACTCTGATAACATCTTGCTTTAGATACCCAGGATTTTCCCTTGGGTGTGTGAGACTTAAAGGTGTGTGACTTAAGGGTGTGACTTAGAGATCAGGTTTAGAGACAAGGCCTAAGGGCATGACTTAAAGGTGTGGCTTAGAGGCGTGGCTTAGAAGTGAGACATAAAAGGCAAGAGGCAGACAGAAGAGTTGAGTACAACTTGGAGTAGGAATTAGGCATGAGGTAGAAGACACTTGGACTAGAGAACTGGAAAGAAGGATTATTAGGTATTAGGCACTTGGCACTTGGAGGAAGAACTTGGAATTAGACATTAGGCACTTAGCACTTGGAAGAAGTAACTTGGAACTTGGAGACACTAGGGACTAGGGACTAGGAACTCAAGACTTGGGACTTGGACTAGGAAGAGAGACTGAAGAATAAACAGGATTGAATCACACTGTCTGGTCTCCATTCTTCGGAGTCCATCCTCACTCTCTCTCTTGCTGAACCCCGACCCGAGGACTGGAGCAGCTTGGGGCAGTGCTGGCTCTAACAGTTTAGCCCCCAAGGCTTTTGGCAGTGCGGGTCCCAACACTGATAGAGCAGTCCACGATATTTTGGCCCCCAAACGTGGGGCAGCTTGGGCCACAACACTTAGGCCCCCAAGCATGGGGCAGAGTGGTCCTCAACAGAGACTTTTAATGACTGATACTATTTCTTTATGGGTTATGGGTGCAGTCACCAAAGGCAGACACTGATGTGGATGCTAGGAAGTGCATGCTGACAGGAGCCTGATCTAGCTGTCTCCTTAAAGGTCTGCCAGAGCCTGACATATACAGATGCCACAGGTGGATGCTCACAGCTAACCATTGATCTGATCATGGGATTCCCAGTGGAGAAGTTAGAGAGAAGACTGAAGGAGCTAAAAGGGTTTGTGGCCCCATGGGGAAAGCAACAATACCAATCAGCCAGAGCTCCCAGGGTCTAAACCACCAGCCTGGGAGCACATAGGGAGGGACCCATGACTCCATCTGTATATGTAGGGGAGGATGGCCTTGTCGGGCATAGGTGGGAGAGGAAGTCCTTGGTCCCATGAAAGCTGGATGCCTCAGTGTGGGAGAATTTGAGGGTGGGGAGGAGGGAGTGGGTGGCTGGGTGGGGGTACATCCTCATAGAAGCAGGAGGAAGGGGAATAAGATAGGGGGTTTCTGGTTGGGGGTGGAATAGAGAAAGGGGATAACATCTGAAATATAAATAAAATATCCAATAAAAAATTAATCTAAAAAAAGGAATTGGATCTAGAGTCCAGTTCCTTTTGTGTTGGCACACACACACACACACACACACACACACACACATACACAGGCACACACATGCACATACACACACAAAGGAAGTTTTTACAGATTTGCTATCATGAGCTATTTAGATCCCTCTTGAAGAACAACATCATAAAACATGTAGATTTTCATTTTAACAGTGAACTCAGAGAAGCTTGTACCTGGTCCAGGCAGGCCTCGCTGTCCAGGGTCCCCCATAGCTCCTTCTGGTCCTCTGGGGCCTGGCACTCCAGGAAGTCCTGGGATTTGAGGACAGGGATCCATATCTGCAGGAGGCCCAGGTTCACCTGCGATTGGAATCACCACTGTATAATGGGGTCACAGCTCCTTCGACACTCTCTGGTAAAGGATGGATTCCTGACACAGTGCTAAGAGCTTAACAAGAATCTTCAACTGTCCAGTGTAAGTCCAATAGTGGAAATTTGCCTTGCTCCCTGCAGGGACACACACTAATCTTCTAGAAAGCTTTTGTGGATTAAAGACTGAATGATGGCTGGAATGAGGGATGGATGGCCAGTGAGAGCAGAAATAGAGATTACTGGCTCTTGGATGAGGTAACAATACTGTGGTGACTTTCAAGGGATTTTCAACCTTTTTGCCATTTTTTTTACTAGGGAGCTAGCGGAGGAACCCAGGGTCCCTAAAGCTCAGCTTAGGGTGTTCCTCATTATACTGAAGCCAGGTGGGTTTGACTAGGGTCAGTTACCACTACATAATTCAAGATGGCCAGAGATTCTCGTGCAGTGATTTTTCCCGAAGCTTGGAATGATTTTAACTCTTCAGGGAGTTCCAGAGTCTGCCAAAGCTGAGAAAGCACTTCTACAGAGCTGAGTTCTGACTCCAGCACATTAGAATCCTTGGCCAATTGGTTAGAAAACAGTTTCTGAATCAGGTCTGAAGTGGGATCTACCTGTGCATTTCTAGAACGTTCCCAAGTGAGGTGGGTAGTGTTGACCAGGCAATCTGACCTTGAGAACCACCACACGGAGGGGCCGACACTCTTAAAATACTGCTTATATTTACATCAAGACAGTCTGCTTCCAAAGGCTTCAGTCAGTTGCTCTGAAATATCCCACAGAGGCCACAGACACTGCTGAGCCAGCACTGAGAACAGCCAAGGGATACTGAAAGCCTTGGGTGTACCAGGACCTGTGTGGAGGGCTTTCTCGCTCCCTTCGCCAGACAACCATACCATGTGCTGTGTTTTCAAACTAACAGAGGTAAGAAAACCCCAAGGATAAGTTCTATATTTACAATTACACACTGAAAACACTGCAGAGTCCAGATTATAATCTAGAAGGCTCTGATTTCATAGTTTTCCTTACTGTCATATTATTCTATCATACTGCCTTAAGCTTGCTCTCTGTCTCTCTCTGTGTGTCTCCCTATGTCTCTATATTTCTCTGTGTCTCTGTCTTTCTGTGTCTGTCCCCCCACCCCACCCATGAGTCTGTGTGTGTCCATGCATGTTTTTGATGCCTAGGACACACTCATATGCTCTACCACTGAGCTACATCCACAGCCAGAGAACTCATGTGTGTTATATATTCTATGGAAAGAGATGTTTAAGAACACACCATTTGGTTAGTTACAGTTTTCTCAAAGTGCATGCAAACATGCATAATAATTTTAAATAGCAATAATGAAGGGGAATCTGGGAAATGGCCGTCAGAACCACAGAGCATCAGCCCACACAACGCTTCCTGTGCCTTTACAGAATGGACCTGAAGTCCAGGCTTGAAATTTAACTTTTCATAAAACATGGCATGAAAGTATAAGCAACACAGACCCAGAGAACTTTTCACAGTATGTCCAGCTTGAAGTAGAACTTGGCTTTGCCACAAGGCTGCTGAGAGAGACGCACAGGGATCTCTCCTATTTTCCAAGGATAACCTGGACTTTTCTAAGAAGAGGGCAAGCTGGGAGAACTTAGCTGGTTTAGTCTTTGAATGGTTTTGTCTTTTTGAGGTAGAATCTCACCAAACTACTGAGCCCATGGCAATTTCTATCCAACAGCCTTACCTGCCTCAGTCTGCCAAGTGCTAGCATTACAGAGGTGCAATACCTCTCCTATTTTAACTGGATTTTAGGTAAGGATTGTGATATTATCTTTAAATAATTTCAATTTATCACACAAAGAAGGCAGAGATGTCCAACTTCAGTTTTAAATTATAAAGATTTAAAACAACATGATATTTTTGAAGTTTTCATTCTGTTTTCCTTTACCTTTTAATAATGTAGAAGCTGAAAGAAAAGTGATAAAGTATGTCCTCTAAAATCACTAAAAGTAATATATGGGTCTATTTTCAGGGTAATTTTCTTTAGAGTAATAATAAATACCTGGAAAGAAAAAAACCACACATCTTTGTAATTTCTTTCTTTTTTTCTCTTTTTGTTTTTGGGAGTGGCGTGGATTTAAATTTTTCTTTTAATTTTTTGTGTATGGGTGTTTGATGGCATGGATGTCTGTGTATCATGTGTATGCCTCATGCCTGCAGAGGTCAGAAAGGGTGTCATATTCCTTGGAACTGGAGTTGTGGAAAATTGTGAGTTGCCGTGTCAGGGCTGGGAGTCAAACCCTGGTTCTCTGGACCAGCGGTCAGTGCTCTTAGCTAAACGACCCCTCTCAGCAGCCCTCTCAGCTTTTGGTGGCTCTTTGAGAAAAGGTCTCAGTCTATAGCCCAGGCTAGCCTATGGCAAATTTTCTTGCCTCAGTTTCCAATGCTGGGATTATATATATGAACCACCATGCATGCCTGCTTTTCCCCTTTGGGGAACATTTTTTTTAATACAAAATCACACATTGCTTTTGCATGACAGAGAATTGTGTAAATATTTTATTTTTAACACACAAATAAATTTGCTTCTTGAAAATGTACCTATGTCTCTTATAGGTGTAAGAGCTCGTTGTTTAATAAGGTTGGTGTCGCTCTTTTTAGAGATGTTGTATGCATTTACCTTGTAGGGATCCTAAAAAAGGAGCCACACTATCGTGTGCTGTGGAATCTGACAACAAGGGTACTTAGACTTACTGCCAGAACTAAAATTCTGTAAGTTGAATGCCTACCTTACCTAGACAACCTACAATGAGGGCCATCACCAGGACACTGATATGAGGTTACTTACTACAGCTGCGGCAAAGAAGCCAAGACATTAAAACCTTCGATGACCCCAGAAACCCTATTTACAAAAATATGCAGCAGCTTAACTCACAAACACAGTGGGGAGGGTAAGTGCAGGAACGACAGACAAATAGAGTCGCGGGAGAAATTATCCATTTCACAGTCACTCTTACCTCTGCAGCCTGAAGAGATGCCACGCCGAAATGCAAAACCAGGCGACCATTTTTTTTTTTTTTTTCACGTGGAGGAAAGAAAATTTGAATTTGTGAGTGAGGACAAAAAGGGGGAAAGCAATGGCTGAGAACATAAATAATAGTGTGAGGGGCCATCGGTGACAGGCAGAGTGACAATGTATTTACATAAAGCGTTTGCATCCTTGTGATTGACGGGCGGCAGCAGCTATGATTCTGTACTAATGGAGTTCTCACCTTTCCAAAGACTGGAAAGGAAAGTCTCTTGAGATACAGACAATTATAGTTGATTTTCCCTGGTACATGTGTCCTGAATGAGTGCATATAGGAATTGTGGCACTTAAAGTCTCTTGGAAATTCTATATTCATCTGTCATGTTTGATAGGTTATGAGCACAGAAAGGAAGCAGGAGGAATCTAAATATCAACCCTCTGTCTAATGCACTGTGACCCCTGATGAAGAAGTGCGCTATGTTTGTCCTTTGGATTATGGTGCCACAAACATTGCAAAACAATTGGAATTGTTGCTGAATACCTATGCTACTGTTTGGGGAATTTTAAAGACTTGACTTCCACTAAACTCACACCCATATATCCGTTTCTCCTTTCTTTTCCCGTTTCATTCTTACTGTTTTTTTTTTTTTTAATTGGCTAAATAATTAGGTTAAATGACCCCTCTTCCCAAAGGAACTAATGTACTTTTCAGAAATTACGCAAGATGGCTATGGAAATTCAGGGACAAGAAGTAAACATTTGACCCTGACAGTAGTCTAATCTTCCTCTGTCTCATGGGTGAAAAACACACAAATATTTCTTCCTTTATAAATAATATATTCAACATCAGCTCTTAATTCTTAAACGTATTTGTTCTGATCGTTTATCAGACCTGAGATTTTTATGGGGCAATCTGTATGCAGCAGTTCTGAAGGCCGATCCTCACAGTAACTGCTGAGAGGCTGTGTGGACATGCCTTTGTTGCTGATGACCACCATAAAGCTTACCTGGAGGACCTACTGGCCCTTTTCTGCCTGGAGGGCCAAGTAATCCCTTCTCTCCAGGTTCCCCGGGAAGACCTGGTGGCCCTGGAAGCCCTGGAAGTCCCATTGGTCCTAAAGGAAAGAGGAGGGAACAGAAGGAAGCGTTGCAGTGACTCTAACTGGCTGTGTGTCTTTAGAGTTCTGCTCCAAGAAAGAGCAGGGCAGAGCCAATATGAGGGAAGAACTTTGCTTCCCTTTGGAAGGCTGAGAACTCCCTCTGCTGAAGGGCCCCAACAGTCGATGAGAAGGTCTACAAAGCCAAAACTGTATGAAAATACAAAGCCCTGTATCCTGAACCTTCTCTGGGGACAGCAAAGGACTAGAACTGGAAAGGAAGAAGAGGTACCTGGGGATAAGGTGTCTGCAGAGCTAGCGGTCCCCCCCCCATCACCACCTTCAACATCTTAGAGTCAGGCCTACCACCCACAACATCCTTTCCTTGTTGGCCCATGTAGATGGTACCCTCTACCCTCCAATAGGTGCCCAATACATATTTGTAGACTGTAGAACTCCCTACCCTTGTTATAGGAAACCATGGGCTGACCAATGTGCCTCTTAGAGTAAAGCAAGAAGCCTAGGTGGTGGTTTCACTGATATTTTAATCTTAAACAATGATTACAAGTGTTGGGAGGTGAGTGTGTGAGACAAGGGTACCTGTGCATGCTACGGTGCATGTGCAGAGGTCATAGAACACTTTGGTGAAGTCAGTTCTCTATTTCCAGGGATGAGACTGAGTTCATCATGCTTGTACAACCAATGCTTTGGAAGTCACTGACCCATCTCAGCAGCCTCGCCTACCACAGTTTCGAACATCGCTGCTATCCTGGGCCAGGTCATCAGGATTAAGCTGCCATGCTATTTCCCCGGCTCTGAAGTTTGCATTCAGGTAAACATGCACACTCCAGCTGTCTCGACTTCCTTTCTGCTTTTGATGGCACATCCAGCTAATTCTGATATTCAATGACCAGAAGCCCACAGGCGTGCCGATGTAAGCTACAGCATCACAGCTGATGTTATAGATTTTATAGAGATTTTATAGCTGATTTTATAGAGATAAAGTGGCTGTGGCATGCTGTTCATAGACATACACTTCACAGTCCCACAGACAGCCTTTGTACGTGCCTACTGAGCAGCCTCCGGATATGTTTGTTTTCCCCTCTGCTTAATCCTTTGCTGTGTCTCCTACTGGGTTCCGAAGTAAAGCAAGGTGCCAATTTCTGGGCTTCTTTTGGAAATTTTGGAGTGGGATTTTTAAAACCCCAGACCTCTTTCTTATAAAAGAAGGAAGTTGAAAAAAACAGTACCCACTAGTCCCTTTTCAACAAAAATGTTAAAGAAAGCACCTGATCTTTCCCAACTACATATGAGCACACTGGGCTGGGCTGTAATAATTCTGAAACACACACTGAGTTTCAATGGTAAGCAGGGTGCGTGGGGTACTAGGGAGAGGCGCTGTGTTTGGAAGAATGGACCGCAATATCTCCTTGGTGATTTTATGCTCCTGATCTATTTAAAACAATAATAGTTAAGCATGTTTTCTTGAATAAAGTACAAGGGTTAATTCCACTTGTTTATGGCTTTTTAAAAAAAAAAGATTTATGTGTTTATTTCATGTATGTGAGTACACTGTTGCTGTCTTCAGACACACACTAGAAGAGTTACAGATGGTTGTGAGCCACCATGTGGTTGCTGGGAATTGAACTCAGGACCTCTAGAAGAACAGTCAGTGCTCTTAACTACTGAGCCACCTCTCCAGCTCTTGTTCATGGTTTTTAAAAAAAAAAGTATGGGGATTGGGCATTTTTGAGCCATGTTCCTGTCTATAACTCAGGCAGTCCTGGAATGTGCTATGTAGTCCCTGCTGGCCTTGGACTGATGGCAATTCTCATATGTTGGGATTACACATAGAAGCCACCACACCCCTGGCTAGTTTCACTTCTTAAATGTGGCTTCTGCACTTTTAATTCACTTGTGCAAGACTCCTTATACTTCTCTTGCTCCATTCTGGTGCAGAAGATTCATTCTTTTTCATTTCCAGCTTAGTGATTAATTTAACACAGGTCTCATGCACCCTAGGCAAGCCTCAAACTCACTATATGGTCAATAGTTAGCATGAGCTGCAGATTCTCCTGGTGCTACCTCTCAAGTGCTGGGATTACAAGAGAACACTGCCACCCAGTCTATGACACACTAGGCATCAAACTCAGGGCACACTACCAAGTCCAGCCCCTGTGCGCCCTTCTTTCAATTTTAATTCAAACCTGGGAACTTTTTAGAGGAAGCTAGGACAGTTTAGAAATTATATCATCATTTCCACAAGAAATAGGAATGGCATTTGGAAGGAAGATAGTACCCCAGATCTTAGGTAAGGAAAGTCTACACATACCACAGGAAAAAAAAATGCCAACATTCATACCTTTCTGGCCATCTTTGCCATCACATCCTGGGGGACCCTGACACCCTGGAGGGCCTGGTGGGCCTTGGGAGCCAGGTGGTCCTGGCAAACCACCATCACCTGGATCCCCTTTCAGAAGGTCGATATTCCCAGGGGAACCTGGAGGCCCAGGTACTCCTGACACAGAGAGGAAGCAAAAGCATGCTTTCAGTCAAAGACAAAGGTGAATGTTGGTGGTCTGAGGGCTTCTTAGGGAGAGAAATATAGTGATTCTCTACATCCTTTGTGTGCAAATCACTATTTCTTTCCCTAAGAAGCTACAGGGTCCAAGCTGAGAAAAGTTAGTTTAGGAACTATTAAACTAGACTTATACTAGACCTTTTTTCCTTCTGAGCCATTTGGGAAGTATCAGCTAATGGTTTCAATAATCTTATGGTTTTAGCAGGTTGGGTGGATGGATGGATGGATGGATGGACGGATGGATGAGTGGTTGGGTGGATAGATGAATAAGTGGGTGGGTGATGAATGAATGAGTAGATGTATGAGTGGGGAGAGGGTGAATGGATGGATGGTTAAATGGATGGATAGATGGGAGGGTATGTGTATGCATGAGTGGATGGGTGCTTGGGTGAGCAGATGGTTAGATGGATAGATAAATAGGTGGGTGGATAAATATATGGTTAAATGAGTGGATGGGTATGTGGGTTGAAGCTTAGATGGATTAATGGTGGGTTGCAATAAATAAAATTTTAAGAAAATGTAGCTAATAAGAAAGGAATGTGCCCTCTAAATTATAATCTTATTTTAAAACAAATATCTATACATAGGAGTGAGCTGACCTTAACTCTATTCTCACTTAATGTCTATACTTCCTAGCACAATTTTTATTGCTTTTATTTCCAATATACAATCTCACTGATGCTACAGTAAAAAAAAAAAAAAAAAAGAAAGAAAGAAAGAAAGAAAAGATGACAAGTCTGTGTTTCTATATAAGAGTTGTATGAGCCACTGTGAATGTGCCTAGTGGTCCTCAGCAAGGGAGAGTCGATCATCTCTCACTCACTAACCCATGCTCTTCTCCTGACTCTTAGATCAACCTAGTCTATCATCACTTTCTTTTAAACAGCTCTTTATAATTTCCAAAATCTTGCCCCACCAGAATCCATCCATGTGAAGCAGTGAGAGAAGCACCATGCACTGCTGGCATCCCATGTGCAGACTTTCGGTGTACATCACAGGCATGGGTCCTGCCCCTCTGGGACATTAGACAGGTGCTAGGCAACAAGGAGAACACAGCTCTTTCCTAGTGGGCACTTGTGACAGGCAGTGTCAATCTGATGATTAGAAATGCTTGTTCCACCTCTGTTGGACCCTGGACAGCAGGACTCTGGTGCAGTTGACATAGAAGAGTAAGGGGGATGTGCTCTTCTCTTCCTGGTCCTGAAAGATACTACTACCTATACTGCCCACCCAGGTGCATCTCACTTATCCATCTTCCAAGTTGGTAGAGCTGCGTTGGGGCTTCTCTGTGAGACCCTATAGCCATATCTAGCTGGTAGTTTCTAAGGAAGAGACCACTGTCATCCTCAGTCACAATGTCATCATACCTCTTGGGCCATCGGGGCCAGGAGGTCCCCAGTCTCCAGGTGGACCTGGATCAGGAATGTCACCTTTAGCAGCTCTTCCTGGGGCACCTGCAGAACCAGGTGGTCCTGGTCTCCCTGTGGAAGCGTGTGTTCATATGTTAGCCCCGCCACATCTAAAATGTTTTAAACTAGTTCTTGAGGAAATATCAAAGCATCCTGTTTCTTACCTGGCGGTCCTGGGAGGCCCTTTTCTCCTGGAAGGCCTCGGGGAGAAATCCCTGGGCTCCCAGGGTCACCTTTCTCTCCTTTTAGCCCAGGCACTCCAATTGGCCCAGGTGGACCCATTTCAAGCAAACCTTAATGAGAAAAACAGCATCAACGTTGTATCTACTCCTTGTTTATAGTGTTTCAGAACCTAAAAGGACCAAGCCCCCAGCAGGAGTGTGTCAGAGAGGGTGGCTGGTTCTGCAGAGAGCAAACCCTGGCTCTGATGATGCTCTGTATTCCTTGAGTCCCCATTTTTAATGAATGACATCACAACAACCAGCCATAGGTTTGGCTTCTTTTAGGACTGTGCACCAGCTTTTAAGAAACATTTATTTAGGGACAGTTTCACCAAGCAAAACCAAAGGAGATGATCATTAAAAACTTTGAGGAGATTTCTTAGATCTGAGTGGATCGAGTCTACCATTAGAACTCCCATCCTCTGGAGATTCCCATTGATTAGGGAGAGACTATCTTTGGTTTCTTGGAAGGGTCACTTACATATTTAATCAGACCCATTGAAAGAGCCACCAAACAAATTTTAGGTGACCTAAGTTACTCTTTGAATATCCACAATCCATAAAGATCCCACCTCTCTCGGACAGTAGCGTCACACCTAGCTATAAAATCCCTTTTCTAACAGTTATTCAAATTTACAATTTGGGTTTAGCTACTATGTCTGACTGTAGGTTATTTAAATGAGACAATAATACAACAGACTTTTTTTTATGGAACAAGCTAAAATGCAATAGTTGAAGATTAACCCATCTGTGATATCAAAAATAATGGTAGGTTTGGGGCTGGAGAAATAGTTCTGCGGTTAAGAGCACTTGCCCCTCTTCCAGAAGAAGTCTGAATCACAGCAGCTGTGTTTGCCACTCAGAAATAAGGCCTGTAGCCCAGTTGCAAGGAGAAGCCAATGCCTCTAGCCTCACCTGGCACCTGCACTCACATGCACCTACCCACATAATTGAAAATTATAAAGAGAAATCTTTAAAAAAAAAAAAAAAACTAATGGGAAATAATTCAAGTAATTTTTTTGACAAGTCATGGCACTGCTAATTAGATTTTCTTGGTCGGAAAAGCTATTGGTATACTTAAAATAAATCATCCAGAGAACTAGAAATAGCTCTACCATTGTCTCTACCCTGTGCTATTCTTTTGGATTCACTCACAGGTCTCAGGATGTTAAGAAACACCAGGAAGAGGTTCTGCTTTGTCCTCAAGTTCATTGATCAAAGTTTGATCACCAATGAATCTGTCTTACCTGAGTTGCCTTTTGCTCCTTTCTCACCCTTCAGACCATGCAAGCCATTCAGACCAGGAGACCCAGGAGGCCCTGAAACACAACACACGTTCTGTGTCCCAAAGGTTAGACCAGCTATTGGTTCCTACTCTGGCTACCATCCCATGTCTACGCCACGGGAGAATGAGTCGAAGTGGGGAAGGTTGACAGGTATCACTGCCTGGAGGTCACCCCTAAGGGCCAGAACCCAGCCTGAGGGATTTTTGGCACATTCATGTGGTGAAGATGTTCTGACAAGAAGACTTAACTTGATTCGTAACTCTCTCATGATGGAAGAGAGTCTAGAGTTGCCGCATTTGTATGCAGGAAGTGACCTTTGATTTGATGACGGTAAAATCTCTTTAGACAAGGATAGAGGTTGGAGGATGGTAAATCCACTGCTTTCTGCTTCCCAGTTTGAATCTCCCCTTGCTATCCAGGGTATGCTGGTCCTAACTCCTTCCAGATGTAGTCATGGTAACGAAGCAAAACAAGATGATTCCTGCTGTGGTGTACGGGACTACCATGTGCTGTTAAGTATGCACTGCTGAAAACCAGATGTGTGGGTCAAGCTCGGCTGTAGCTAACCCTCTGCAGCTGGTTCTTTCAGAACAGCCCTTGATACCTTCTTACCAGCAAACTAACCAACTTTCTGGTGATCTCTGAATTCCAACCTAGGCTCTGAAAACCAGACCACTGACATCAGTACACGTGGGATTGGACTAACCAAAGGCATTCTAGAGTTCTCAGAGCTCCAGCTTGGCTTTACTTACGTTGCCATCAAACACATCTCATGTGAATTGTTCCCTGGGGCTTTCCATCAGTAGGTGCTGGGTTGTGCTTAACTTCTTCAAATGAGGCCAGCACGAAGTTGAGGGGAACAGAAGTGAGGAAGCAGAGAGGAGGGAAAGAGGCAGGTAACAAGTATCATAGAGTCCCTTGTGGGTGCAGAGCCCAGCCACATATGGTTCCACGTGTCTTGTTGTCCCACTGTGTGATTCTAGGAAGGAAGCTTATCGAAGTCCTTGGCCAAACCCAATGACTTTCCAAGTTCATTGTTGGACTTCCCCAACCCCAATAGCTTTCCTTTCCCACACAGAACTAAGCTCTTCTCCACACAGCCCACCAATCACTCAGATTAGCGCTCAGTGACAACATGCTCATCAGATGTGACCAAACACACAGGAAGTGGTTCCTGAGGTGCCCACAGGGCCTCTGTAGGTCTCCCTGATACATTGCCTAGATCAGGTTGTACAATTGTTGTGTCTTTGGGCAGCTGCCTCCCTGGATCAAGGGGAAATCAGAGCACAGGACCAGACCTTACTAGTCTTTCTATCCACACACTGAACACAGTTCCTATGCCTTGTAAGCATTGAACAAATACTTGTTGACTCAAGGCGTGAATTGTAGAGAATGAAGAAAGGACCTCAAGGACTGGAAAGATGGGGAGAAAACTGAAGAATGCATTACAGCTTCCACTTGCATGCCTCATTTTTCTCTAATACATTTAGGGACCAAGTGTGATTCAGAGAAGTTAGAGACATCTACCTATGGGGAAATAACCTGAGTGCTAGTTGCTCTTTGTTCGGTAAGGCAGGTTCACATGGAAAATCCATATTGGAGGACAGCATAGTTACTGGTTCCAATGTGTTTATCATCAGTACTTGAAATAGACAACTGTTATTCTCCTTTTAAGATCTCAAATTTAGATCCATTCAAATGAGCCATATTTTCTTGCACTGAAAAAGAGAGGTGGGGGTGCGTCCTTATTTTCCCTAAAATCTTGCATTTTCTAACCACTTTTCACAGTCCTGGCTTGGTTTATTTTCCAATCCTCTTTCCTCGTTTATGAGCCAGTATTTCAAATTTGCACCAAAAAGAACACAATGACCTTCTTCATCTGCCAAATCTGGATATTTATTGCAATCTAACTAAAATGATAATAAATTTTTCGAGACCACGTTGCTGTTCTATGTGTTTTGATCCCCAGTGTTAGCCACCAAGATTGATGGCTTGGGGACTTGGCTAAAGGAGAGCTGCCCTAGCCTCTGCCAACTCTCCACTGTCACATCAACACATCCAGATCCTGGGCTGTGACAGCCCAGCCCCTTGCCATTGTTGAACTGGCCGACCCTTATGTGACCCAATGTTATCTTTCTAAATTGAATGCAGCTACATCTGGGCAGGGTTTTAAAGCATAATTTCCCCCCTTTTACTGAAAGCTTTTATCAATCCCATCTCTAAATCAGAAAGTTGTTCATGCATAAAATATATACAGTACAGATGAAGGGCAATTAGGCTAGCAAAGCACATTCCTGGGTAATGAGGAATTTTTATTCACCTCTCTGATAGTCCTTCTGTTTAACAACCACCATTTAAGGCTGCACCCTGCTGCACTCAGGGGCCAGTGTGCTTGTTCTTCCTATGGTCAGTGACTCTGACCTCCACCCTACACACTGCGTCTTCCTTCTGTGTCAGGCAGCCCACTCTTGGTGACAGATTTCCCACCCTCAGGTTATGGTTTTGTTCTAAAGCCAGAAAAATGCTACTCTGTACACCCAGGACACTGGTAGACTTTACATTTTAACAGGGTGACCAACGTGTCCCTGACTGACTAGAACCATTAGCGCTGGGACTTCCACATCCTAAGAGAGTCCCGCACAATGAGGCAACTGGCCACCCTGACATTACAGTCGATGGAGAAGTGAAATCTTCACAGCTATAGACAAAGGTTGAAAAACCCTTGAGAACTCTTATCAGAAAATTATTCCAAAATAAGAGTTAAGCTAGAAACATTTTTTTTCCTTAGCAACAATACAAGTGCCTATTGAAAAGATAAATATGGCTTCCCAATGCATACAGCTCCACCCCCCCAGGAGTGTATCCCATGACAGGCTCTGAGGAGACAATGGGAAGCAAGAAAGACATAGTCCCTGACCTGACAAGACAAAGAGACATCCAGGGTGCTAAGTGCTGGGGTGGAAGACAGGAGAATAATTTAGTTAAGGCAACTGGGGGGAATGCTGTTCTGATTGTCAGAGCTCTGTGATGGAAGGCATTTCCTTCCTCATGAAAGACTTTCCCAAGCACCTTTCAAAAGTAAACTAGCAGGGTTGGGAAGATGCTTCAGACAGCGAAGTGCTCCCCATTCAAGGATGAGGGCCCAAGTTTCGATCTCTCGAGCATTCACATTTTTAAAAAGCTAGGTGCATATAAGTAAACCCAGCTACTCTACTCCAATCAGGGAGCTCCAAGTTCAGTAAGTGTCCGGTTTGGGTTTTTTTTTTTTTTTTTTTTTTTTTTCAACCTGACACAAACTAGAATCACCAAGGAAGAACAATACCAAGGGAGAGAGAAAGATCCTATTTCAAAAAACAAAAATGGAAAGCAATTGGGAAAGAGAGCCAGCATTGACCTCTGACCTCCACGCACACACCCACAGGCCCACAGACGCAAGCGCAAGCGCATGAACATGTGTGCACACACTTACCCCTCCACAAGCACAAAAGTGAACAATTTCACTTGCCACTGGCCCAGATACCCCGTCCACAATAGACTGTCACACAGCAGGTGATTCTCAGTAGGTTTCTGTCATTCTCATCTTGTGTGGGTGTACAACTAGAAATGGGGTGCTTTCCTTTTAGAGGGTACATATCCTCAAAGGCGTAAAGCAAGCAAATAAGCCACTTGTAGCGTGTGTCTAAGTTAAAGTTTAATTCTGACCAGACCCAAGTAGGACTCAAAACTCCATCCGGTCTGTATGAGCAGAGCAAACACAACTGAGTTCAGACAGCTGGCTTGTTCAAACAAGAAAGTTGGTTCCCCTACCTTACTTGGAACATACTTCAAATATTTAGCTTCTCAGTTCAAAGTGTTTCTGCTGGATCGAGCTTCACTTTTACATCGGCATGATAAACTGCAACAATGGATTTATCCTGGGATGTTTTGAGTTTTAAGAGTGTATCCCACTGTTTTGTTTTGTTTTGACGTTTGGCTGGATGTTTGCTGTGCCGTGTGCAGTGAAAGAGCGTCCCCCAGTGGTAGCCAGAGAGCATTTCAGCAGGGGAGTGTATAGCCAGTGAAATGTGAATTGCCCTTTGATCTGTTCCCTTCCAATACCTCTCAAGAAACTTACTATTTCAGTGCACATTAGGAGGTAATTAGCAATTACTTTTAAAGTGATATTATTATGGACAGAGTTCACGTCTATGAGGGTTTTTTTAATGCAATGTCATTGTGGGGCTATTTGATAATTGTTCAAAGGGAAAGAAAGAATATATTACAACCACCTGCAGGCACTCGGAAATGTTCCCTGTTGTGTGGAATTGGAAGGCTGGGAAGAGAAAGCCCTTAACAATGTCAGATGTTTTCTTTTGGATTCCTCCCAAGTCTTTCCAGACTGGAAGAATGTTGAAGTCAAAGAGGAGGAAGCCAGGAGAGCTGAGGGGTTGCCAGAGGCAGGAAATGTCCACAACCAGCAGAGAAAAATCTCAGGACAACAGTAGCATCGTGTTGTGTGAGACTTTAAATTCATCATGGGTCGCCAGGTTTTCATATTACTACAAATGTCAGCAGAGACAGAGAAAATATCAAGAGATCATTTGTTCTAATAACTCCCGTCAGGTTATTTGGTTGCCGGTAAGTGCTCCAGTGTTCTGGAAACTTCCAAAGGAAGAGTTGCCCTTCCTTCAGCATTGCTCTGAGGAGTGCACACTGCCTCATGGCTTGTTTGAAAGGCTAGGAATCTTGGAAAGCTGAGATGTGAAAAGCAGAAGGGATGAGAAACAAAAAATTTGGATTTTTCAAAATAATAAAATGTTTAATCCAGAAGTGGTTTCGAACTCTTCCAAGAAGAAGTACTTTGATTTTACTAACATTTTATATATATATATATATATATATATATATATATATATATATATATCAATGACCTGGAGCTAAAGAAGGAAAAGAGGAGGCAGAGCTAACTTGTCAGGGGGCAGGCAAGGAAAGTCTGGCCCCTCCCCTGCTGTTTGGCCCCTGACTTCATAACTACGTATTCATCAAACAAAATACTTATTGTGTATCAGCTGATATCAAGGACATTATATGGAAAGGTCTTGCTTTCAAAAAGTCCCATTCTGTTGGGATGAAAGTCCTGTGCAGGTGTTACGCTAGAGCACAGAGAAAAAGCATTTATCTAGAATAGGAGAAATAGAGCAATGGGAGGGGGAGACAGAAGAACACAGGGACATGAATATTTGTTAATAGTAAGCACTCTGGGCTGTACCTTGTTCTATCCTATCCAGACCAATAATCAGACCAGTATTGCCTCTAAAAGCCAAAAACTACAGCCAGGACAAGTGTTTCCATACCTAACAAAGAAAGTGCATATAATTTAAATGGGTACTTTCTCTGGAACACCACCTTATCTTCTTACCCCTTACCACAATCAGTACACACACAATGATGCATACAGATTCTTTAAAGTCTGCCAGTTTCCTCTGTATCCATGTCTGGTGCACTGCTCTCCTACTTCTGAACGTTTTCTTCGTCAATACACACAGTGCTGGAAACATTTTGTTGGTGTTGTTGTTGTTATTGTACATTTATTTCATGTCATGGACTAGTAAGATTAAAAGCAGTGTTTTTGACGTGATATACACACAAAGAGAGGTGCTCTGTACACTCAATAAGTGTGATGGACAGACAGTGTACCTTGGAATTCAAGAAATGGGCATTGGGGTAATTCTAAGTTTTTAATCATAGCTGGTGTCTGAAGAGTTGAATGATCATCGAGCTGTTTCTGTGAATTTGCTAGGCTGTGCCCCCTGTATGACTGGATGCCCTTATCACATTTGGATGAGAGATTCCAGGGCCTCTGGAAGGTCTCCTTTTATCTCTCCATCACTCAACAGCTCTGCTTTATCCATCAAGTAATTTACCCATAGGGTTCAAAGCTGACCTTAAAGATGTTTTGTTTTCACTTTTTTATGTCTGTCTGTCTGTCTGTCTGTCTGTCTATCTATCTATCTATCTATCTATCTAGTAACTTAATACAGACAAGCATACCTTTAATTCTGAAATTTCATTTATGAGGGCAGAGGTCCTGGAGATCACTCCCTGATGCCCTCCTTCCCAATTCTCAGGGTTCAAATGCCTGCCACTCCTAGTGCTATGGTTCAGACATGGATCATGTGTCTCAAGGGTTCATTTGTGAAAATATAATTCACACATAAGGCATTAAGCATCCAGAAGCTTAACCCGAGTGCTCCGGTGTTAGAGGCCACACCTGTCTTTCTTAGGAAACAGCTCATGAAGGCTGGAATCATATATATTTTCTTTAAAATGACACCCAGCACTTAACCCAAGAGAATCTAGGGCATAAACGGTTGATAATCAGTGGAGGCAAATGAGAGGATGAGAGACCATCATGACAGACACAAACAACATGCCCTCAGGAGAAATAGGATGGAATCACCAAGATCCTGGGCCTTCCTCAAGGGAAGGCAAGCAAAGATGGGTGTGTCTTCGAGCCCTAGAGGGAGCTGCTGATGGCACTGGCGAGAGATGGGTCTGATCAAGCAGACCCACTAGTCCAAGAAGGGGCTGCAATTTTGCCGCAGGTGTGCTGGGCCTTTGTGGAGAGCTGGGCCTTCTCCCTACTTACCTTTCACTCCGGCAGGACCTGGCCTCCCTAAATCTCCTGCATAACCTCTTGGCCCGGGGTCTCCCACTTCTCCTGGATGACCCCTGAGTCCGGGCATCCCAGGATCACCTAGGAACAAGAGAGAAATTTTCAGACAGTGACATATGAATAACATTCCCTGGTAAGGTCATCTGTGTTCTTAATGCATGAGGAACCAGGGACACAGTTGGATTACTTTTTCTTTCTAGATATTTTTAACCCTACGGAAACAAATACTTAATTTCAAAAAGATACACTCACAGGCAATCGAAGTTGCCAATCATGATTCTAATTTGCCAGTGCCCACCCTCCCCCCCCAACCCCCCTCCCACCCCCGCTGACTTGAAAGGAAAAGGATCATTTAAAACCCTGAGCTCTATGTGAGACATTGCTTTAGGGATGGGAGACAGAAAAGTGACAGGCTATCAGCGTAACTGCCTGGTGCAGGGCTGGCACTTTGCCAATGCTGCTTGAGGTAAAGTCTTAAAACCACGTGACGTTGGACTGGATTTGGAGTGAATGTGACGCAAAAGGGCTCTACACGAAGAACGGCTCTTTCTGGTATGCCAAGTCACATGAATGCTCAGAGATTTTCGAGGCTTTCTGGCAAGGTACCTGGACACCCTGGTGGTCCAAAAGAACCAGGCTGTCCAGGTCTGCCTGGTGGTCCTCGGGGCCCTTCATCTCCAGGAAAGCCTTTCTCTCCAGGGGCTCCGGTATGTCCTAAAGAAAGAAGGGCCAAAATGTAATTAGTTGTAGATTGCTTTGAAACAGTGACTGTCGAAAGGTCAACCTCAAGCCTCACTATCTGTTCTGTGGGGGTGTTTTTGTTGGCTTTTCTATTTACACGTTTGTTTTTTTTTTTTTTTTTTTTAGATCGATAAGGAAGATGTGACTGAGAAAATTTTGATGACCAAATTTTCTGTTTTTAAAACTGTTATCGTATCACAGGCAGTTTTCAAATTTGCAATGGTTTATCTTTTTTAAACTGTAGCTTTTTAGTCAATCTTATTTTAACTAGTCGCTCTAATTTCCCCCTACTGGGCAGTAGGGGGACTCAATCAAGTCCTTGTAATTCTTTTTGCTGTTATGCATTACAATATATATGCAAATCTTTTATTTATCCTGTGAGAACATCATACATGTATACATTGACCGTGTCTACCTCCCCTCCCCCTTTGTAGATTGTTAACCACGCTCTCTCCTTTTGAACTATTTCCTTAGGAAACATTTCCCAGGAGCAGTATTTCATGATCAATAGTGTGATTTGGGGTTTATCTTAAAATATGTCTTCAAATGCCAGAAGATTTTAAAGTAAAACATAACCATTGTGGGATGCCGTCTCAAAAGGCTTCACGGCATCAGCCTGAAAAATAACCCTTCTTCTGCAGCCAAAACAATATTGTGGTAGCCAAGAAAATTAATAACAATCGATAAAGGCGTCGGCTTACTCCTGACTCCAGTGCCAGCCCTGCTTTGTTGTCCTTGTAGCAAACCTCACTAAATTCTACACAAGCGCTGTACATTGTGCCTAATGGGTCTATCTCTTAAATTAAAATAATGAAACATTAAAAAAAAATTAGTCTCCAACAGTCTCTTTCTCTTGACTGAGACTTCCTAAGGAAAGGTTAGGTGCTCGCTAGGTGTTCTAGAATGGGCCATTCATCATTGGGCTCTTGACATGGGTTGCCTGTGGTTGGGAGGAAGTACTGCACCCGAAAGCACCCCTCCCCCACCCCCTCCCCCATCTCCCACCCACAGCAGCCTGAGAACAAGCCATGTTCTCACTAAAGACTTTGGGTTGGTAGCCTTGCTTTTTTTGGTAATTTGCTACTAGCCTGGAGGTTCGGGGGGGGGGGGGCGGTTGGGGTGGGGGGGAAGCACAGCTACTCAAACGGCCTTGATTGAAAAGCAGTCCTCCTCTCTCAGGGAGGAGCCTCCTCTTCAACTGAGTGTGCAGGAGGGGCCCAGGGGGGTTCTCCAAGTATCCTCTATTGGGACTACTAAAGCATCTAACTGCATGAACTGAGAAGCTAAGGAGTTAGACTCTTCAAAGATCAGACAGGTCTTGTTAGACTACCTACCTAACCTCTCTAGTGTAAGCCAATCAAATAAATCCTTATTGCAATATATTTGTTATATATTATATTATATATATATAATATAGAACCTATTGATTCTATTCCCCTAGAGAACCCTGATACACTTTGAATTATATTTATTTTATTACTAGAAATATGACCATTTTCCCATAGGTTTCTTTACATTTGTGACTTTAATTCAAATTTATAGTAAACCAATAATAGTCTACACTGAGAGATCAATGACTGAACCTTTAAACAAAATACAGAGCTTTGTATTTCCAAATCCACAGAGAGGTAGTGTTCATTACAACACTAAAGTAACCAATACCTGTGCCTGTTAAGTAATCAAATGTACTGGCTTCTTGCCCTGCTCTGTATTATCTGATTGATTCCCAAACACCTTCCTGCAAGGGACACAAGGCATCATCACTGCAGCTCCGGTTGCTGAAGCAGACGTTCAGAACGGTATTTCAAAGTTAGGGTTGTGTGGAGAGCAGAATTTCGGGAGTAATTTGCACTCAGTTTCCCTCAGAGTTGATGTGAATGGATGAAACTAAACTGAGCCGGTACACGCTTACATAATCCTGGACCACAACCTGCGAATGCTCTATACATCCTCACTGAGTTCACGCAAGTGCAGAGCATCAATTCCTAGCCAAGGAAAACAGAGCATTCAAACTCTGTGCTGAAGAATAACAGACCAGTTCTTGAAACTCTAAGCTTAAGCCATGGCAAATAAGAAACCAGAAGAATTTAAACACTGATGACCACAGGACGCTGGATCAAGCAGGGTAAGGCAAAAAAAAAAAAAGAAAAGAAAAGAAAAGAAAATATGGAAAAGCCTGATTCAGTATAAAATAACCTCAGACTTCTGGTTTCCAAATTAAAACACTAGGTAATGTAAAATGCCCACAGTTTGTGCTACTTTGAGCCTGGAAATGTTTATATCATTGGGGTTTATAACAAAAAGATCCACAAGCAGGAGTACATTTCTCACTGCTGTACTGACATCACAATAGTGAGGTCATCTGTGATGCTGGGTGTGGAGTTTTCAGTTTACAAGTGACTTTCATTTGGTGTTCTAACTAGACATTTTATTTGGGGAAACAAAAGATGGCTCCTGCCAAATGGAACTTCCAGGTGATGCATGACTATACTAGTTAGGTTTTTTTGTAGTCTTGGAAGAGGGAATTCCAATTAAGAAATAGTCTGGGGATGCATCCCATATACAGTCACCAAAAACAGACACTATTGTGGATGCCAAGAAGTGTATGCTGACAGGAGCCTGATATAGCTGTCTCCTGAGAGTTTCTGTCAGAGCCTGACAAATACAGAGGTGGATGCTGGTAGCCAATCATTGGACTGAGCACAGGGTCCCCAATGGAGGAGTTAGAGAAAGGACTGAAGGAGCTGAAGGGGTTTATAACCCCATAGGAAGAACAACAATATCAACCAACCAGACCCCTCAGAGCTCCCAGGAACTAAACCACCAACCAAGGAGTACACATGGAGGTACCCATGGCTCCAGTCGCATATGTAGCAGAGGATGGCCTTGTTGGGCATCAATGGGAGGAGAGGCCCTTGGTCCTGTGAAGGCTTGATGCCCCAGTGTAGGAGAATGCAAGGGCAAAGAGGTGGGAATGGGTGGGTGGGTGGGTGGGTAGGGGAACACCCCCATAGAAGCAGGGGAAGGAGGAATGGGATAGAGGATGGGGGGGGGATAGCATTTGAAATGTAAATAAAGAAAATATCCAATTTAAAAATAAATAAATAAAAGAGTCTTCTATCAAATTGGCCTGTGGGGATATTAGTGGAGACATTTTCTTGATTAATGATTGCCGTGGGAGAACCCAGACCACTGTACATGGTATCACCCCTGGGCAGATGGTCTATGATTGAACAAGAAAGCAAGCTGAGTAAACCATGGGAAGCAAGCCAGTAAGCAGCACTCCTCCATGGCCTCTGCTTCGGTTCCTGTCTCCAGGTGCCTGCCTGAGCTCCTGTCCTGACTGCCTTTCATGATGGACTATAGACTATAAGATGAAATAAACCCTTTCCTCCCCAAGTTGCTTTTGGTCATGGTGTTTGTCAAAGTAATAGAAAGCAAAATATGACAATGGCATTCTAAATACAAAGTCGTAATTTACCAGGAAGCTATGTCAACCCAAGCCTGGGTTTAAGTTTTACCCCTACTGACTAACTGCACGTGAGCATAGGTAGACATAATCAACTCTCTGTGGGTAGATGTCTACTTGTCCATGCAGTGTACAGCCCTGTGTGCGCATCCGTTTATATTTTCCTGATTATTATTTTCAGATATGTTCTTAGTAGAAGAATCCCTGGTTCAAAAAAGCAAGCATATTTTAAATATTGATGCGTGCTTCTTCAGGGCCCAAAGCAAAAGTGCAAATTTGAACTCTCCACGTCTGCTAGGATGCTGTTTGCTATTTGTGGGAGAAAGAGGTGTGCCACAATAACTTGTGGCCATCCAAAATGACAGATGACAAGATAATCAAAAATTTAATTGCTTGAGTATTCACTTTGTCATTATACAAACAGGGGGGTATATATTGCTGTGCCAATGCCATCGGTCACAGAGGCCATTGTAGGGATACATTGAGAGTCCCCAGTGCCCAGTCCTGGTATTGTTCTGAGTGAAGGATACTACAGCAGTGCCATCCAAAATTGTTTTGGTATATACCTTAATGGACAAATGGTAAAAAAAAAATATTGACAGACCATTCCCAGTGATAAGCATAAGAGTAATTCCTTTGTGTTTCAAATTAGGGTTTCTTTCTTAAAATAAGAAAAATCAGGAGCTATACCTTGGTATCCAGGGCTACCTGGCTCACCCTTTGGACCGGGTAGACCATACTGACCAGCAGGGTCACCTTTGTTTCCTGTGAGTGACATAATACAGAGAGCATTAGTTAAGAACATATCACTTGGTCCATACAAGTAACTTCCATGGTATTTGTCTTTATATCTAGCTTTGTGTTTTCAAAGAGACTTTTTTTAGAACTAATTTTGTTCATTAAGGAGAACCATGGATATACAGATGAAAATGGGATTTATGATTTTTTTAAAAAAGATTTATTCTATACCTATGAGTTCATTGTTTGCACGTGTGTATGTGTTCCATGTGAACACATGGTGCCTGTGGCGGTTACCAAAGCAGTTAAACTTTTGACTGTTGTATGCAATCATTTAGTATATCACAACTTTAGTTTATTTGCATGTTTCTATTCAAATGGTAGACGAAACTCCTCTTTTTTACAGATCTCGACTTGTTAAGAGTATAATTTCAGTTGTGTTTACAAGGCAATAAAGTTTTGGATACAAGATAGGCTTCGGCCTATTGGGCCAGCCTGAAGCTATTTTACAAATAAAGTTATATTGTGATGTAGCTGAGTAGTTGTGGCTGAGACTGTATGCCCCACAAAGTTAAACAAACAAACAAACAAACAAAAAAACTTATGATATGGCCCCTTTAGGAAAAAAGAAACTTTTTATCTTTGATTAAGGATAAAAATAATTCAATTATAAGTTACATCGGGCTAGAAAATTCTTATGGAAACAGTTAACATCTAGTGATTTATGCTTAATGATTCTTATAGGTAGAATCCCAATAGCTAGACATAGAAAATCCTTAGATGAGTCACTTGTTCTTATGGAACTTGGGGACACTCATGGGAAGATGCGAATCTAGCCATTTGTACCAGTTGCAACTTGAGAAGCATCTGAATTTCAGACAGCGTCTGAAACTTCCATGGAGAGGAAGTCATGATGCCTTTAGGTATGCCAGATCCCATCTGGTACCCTTTGACCTGTGTGGAAAATTAGAACTCTCTGAAGCTTCCATGCCTCACTATCTAGAAGAGTCTAAGAGTTGCTTCTGAGTTCTAACATGTGAAGCAATTTGTCTTTTACAAGATGCTACTCACAATGTTAGAATTCCCAGAACTCTGCATTTGCTAGCTGGGGACATTGGGGGTCATTTTCCAAGCCATACCTTTAGGTCCTCTTGCTCCATCATCTCCTGAGATTCCAGGGGGTCCTGGAGAGCCTGGATCACCCTGACAATTAATGGAACAAAAATAAGATCCTCACTGGGTTTTCCATGCCGTGGTGCCACAAACCCATTACAGTTTTCTCCAGCCAACTTAGTGTTTGTAATTGGCCACAGTGAAGGAAATTGTTACTGTCTTGTAAGTATGATACAAGTGTGTCTGTTTTATGAGTGGGTGAAACTCCTCCAGAGTTAGCACTATCCATCCCAGCAAGAGCATAGACTTCTTTATACACAATTACCAAAGAGTAACTGTGTCATACAACTTGAATTTACACATTGAATAAACCAGTTGGTATAAAATGAAATACTGAAAGCTATGTTGTATCATAAATTTTAAAGATCCATTTTATTCCAAAACATGGAAAGCCAACTATGTTACACATTTTCCAGAAGTTTGATACATGTCACTACATTATATTTTCTGGTTTCTCAGGGGGAATGTTACTCATGATTATAAAGGCCAAGTGTATTTTTTAAAGGAAAAAATATGTCATCTCCAAACAGATGGGAAGGCTGAGAAACCAGAATTTGGGCAGTGTTCAGGATTTTTTTTTTTTTTGTACCAATAAAGCATCAGTCATGAGGCAAGGCTTTTTGAGTTATTTAAACCTGGGGGAGGGGCTGGAATGTATGAATCACATGACTTGCTCCTCTACAGCAGGACAGCCAGTTCTAAACACTGATCAGAAATCTCAGTTATGTCATAACCTTCCAGAAGGTTCTATTCTTCCTTCCTGCCATCCCTTACTTTCAAATAACTAGTAAATGACGAGGGCATATACTGACCAATTCTGACATTTTATGGAATCCTGAGCAGAAAGAGTTTACTTCTCCCTTGCAAGAGCACCTCCTTACCTGGTCGCCTGGAAATCCCGGAAAACCAATGACTCCTCTCAGTCCAGGTGATCCTGGAGGGCCAGGGTGTCCAGGAGGCCCAGGAGGCCCATTTATCCCAGGCTGCCCTCTGTGGAGTCCAGGTGGTCCATGTCTTCCGGGATCTCCTCTTCCCCCTCGCACCCCTGGGCTTCCTTTATCACCTGTTGAGGTCAGCAGTGTTACAAACCCTTGGCCGAAATCTTAGACTGAGTAAAGATTGAATTGAATGACTTGATTCTACTTGTAAGAGATGAAGACAATGAAATTGGGATGCTGGCTTCTAGGCAAAGCCACATCTTTGTGGTTCCTGTCTTTGGCAGCCTCGTTAGGAAAGAAGCTGTCCAGGAATAGACTTGAAACCACTGGTGGAAAGAGAGAGCAGGCAAGGTCATTTGCTCCAGCATGCACACCTTACAAATCAGGAAAATTTCAACCCAGAGAAGTTAAAACACATTTGCCTACTGACTACCTAAAGAGAAGTCCAGGATATATAACCCATGCAGATTAACCTTGAACTTGAGAAAGAATGCAGATTCAGTTGTCAAAATCCTTATTCTGCCATGTTTCTGAGGACCAGCAGCATAATATCAGGACGCTGATTAGAAATATTGGGGTCCCTGGTAGCCCCAAATTTGTAGATGGAGGATCTGAATTTAGACAAGGTCTCAAACAAAATGATGTTCAAAAGAGGCTGGGCAAAATGACACAGGCAGTCCCAGATAGTCACACCAAACAGAGGGGAACCAGTTATTATGTATACCTAGTATTGGTCCTAGTTTGAAATATATAATTCTATAAATACATATGAACTCCAACTACATTTAGCATGGAAAAGCCAAAAAATTACTGAAAATGATTAGCAGAGTATGGTTATATTTAAGAAATATACATTTCCTAGTTACTTGTTGGAAGGAAAGTTGCCCAATATATCGCCTTGCTTGAATGGTCTATAAAAAGTCAAATTATGTAATAAGGTTGAAAAATATCAAACGTTTACCTCTTTCTCCGGAGAATCCACCATCTCCTGGAGGCCCAGCATCCCCAGGGTCTCCCTTTTTGGAGGTGGCTGCTTCTCCTGCATCACCAGGAGGTCCTCTGTCTCCTGTAAATATTACTTATATGAGAGAAACACAAACACACACAAACTACACATGCACTTCATCTTCTATCAAATTTCACCTCATTAATAAAACTTTATCTACCTCCACTAAGCTGTATTAGTGAATCACTCATTATTGGTATCAGGGATTGAAAATCTCTCCCTGTCACACCTTATCCATCCCTGGGACAAGGAGCAGTTGTGTACTCAGTAAAATTTCTGTTTTCAACAAAACGTCTTAGGGTCCTCAGTGAGTTAAGACATTCAGAATGTTCTAATCCACAGACTGCTGGCTTATCCCATAGAATCCGAATCATCCATCGCACATGTCCAGTGAGCCATTCCTTTCTCTCTCACCATCATTTATTCTGTTCCTTACATTAAAAGGACAAACACATATTTCAACCTGATTCTCCGCATATGGACTTCCAAAAACTAGGAGCCATATCCCATATTCCAGCTTATTTGTAAACACTATCCGAACAGAGCGGTGTGCCAAGACAGGCTCGGCAGACCAGCATGTCGACAGCTGATTGTTAACAGAGAATTCTGGGAACCAACTACTCTAGCATTAGCTGTGTGACGTCAGCAGCCATTCGTGTTTATGGCGCTGTGGTCATCTTTACAAGACTATCATCAGCATATGATATCAGTGCTAGAATTTTCCTCAGGGAGCATTATGGGAGAGCTAGTTTACAACTGCAGTGCTGGCACTGATCCAAGTTTTAATTCTCGGTGGAATAACTGTTTAATAGTGTAACATGAATTATCTGCAAATATCAGCTATCTTATATAGCAAAGAGATTTTTGAAACTTGTAATTTTCAACTCCTTAGTTCTGTGTAAACAGTTTATAATCTAACCAAACGAGGACCACACCCAATGCAAATATAGAATCAGCTGAGAAGAAAAGGTCATTTGGATGAAGTTGGAGACCATGTTCCCGGAGCACTTTAAGAGTTAAAAATACTCCTTCTAAAGGCTGTCTTTTCATTGCTAGAAATGTTACTTTCCTGTAGCAGTAGCTGAGAGACCAAAGGAAACATTTATGTTGTAAATGGTTAAGGGAAACAGGATTCAAAATGTAAAATCCCAAACATTATTGTATGAAAATTAAGAACTTGAGAAAATTATATGAAAATCACATTTCATTGCCCATAACTAAAATGCTGTTCCAACTTTTAAATTTATCTTTATTGTGTATTGTCTTGGGTGGTTTTGGGGTGTTATGGCCAACATGTATTATTGTAACAGAGGCCACATGGGCCCCCCAAAGCCTGCAACATTCTTTACAGGTCTTTACCACCAGCTGAGCAAGGTCTCTGAAGTCCCATGTCTACAAATCAGTGCAATGAGGAGCGCTTGTTCACGTCTCAACAACAGAGCAATTCATTTACCTTAGTTACATGTAGTAAGATGAAAAGGCAAGAAAAACGAGTTCCTACGACATTACAGAACTAAAGAAATCCAGAGACATATGAATAGCATTTGATTAAATACAGGGAACAAGCTCACACAGCCCCTCTGCATTGTTAAAGCCACTTGCCTTTGGCACCTCTCTCTCCCAGGTCTCCCTGCAAGCCAGGCCAGCCTTTCTCCCCAACATCTCCCTTCCTTCCAGGTTCTCCATCTGGGCCTGGCTTTCCTCTCTCTCCCGGAAAACCAGGGAAGCCAGGCATCCCCGGGAGTCCTGATAAAATAAGAACATGAAGTTTTAGGGAAGCGCTTTAAGGCTAGCGTGGTTCTTTCACGTTCCTATGGTCTTAAACAGCTGTGTTCCCACCCCCACCCTTGCCCACTCCCATTTCCCATCCTACAGACTTAACATGTAAGTGTTGATGTTTTTGGGATCCTGAACTCATCATATATTTCAACAGAACCAAGAGAAGGGATGGGAGCAGAGGTCCATCCAAAGTGAAATATGTTAGCCCTGACCTAATGGTATCATCGGTGCTGTCTGGTCTTGTGAGCTGATGTGTCCTAGTCCTGTGAACCCAAGGCTTTTGCCAATTAACTGACACAACATTCTGCCACTAGAAATGATGACACAGAGAAGAAAGGATACATCTGAAAGAGAGGGCACAGTCAGGCTAAATAGTACGTTCTATTAGTATGTCTTCCCTAACCTAGTATAAGTTTGGTCTCACAGTTGATTTTGACTTTGTAAACCTGGGAGAATGACCAGGAGAACAATACTCACCTTTTAGGCCTGGAAGACTAGGTGGGCCCTCTTCCCCAGTGGGGCCTTGAATCCCAGGAGGCCCTTGGAGACCATCAGCTCCTGGTAGGCCTGGGAGACCGGGGAGGCCCTTCATCCCAGCCGGTCCAGAGGGCCCCATGTCTCCTGGCTGGCCTTTCCAACCTGGGGCCCCTGAGACATAGCACAACTATTAAGTAGGAAAACTTAAATTTTTCTTCAGTCACAGGACAAAACACATTCTAGAGAGCTTAAACTATGTACCTGTGACACTTTAAACAAAAACAAAATAATATTTGTCAGCTAAAGTGTCAGGAGCAACTTTTCATTTGGCTAAGAATATATTTCTCTGAATGCTATAAAAAGGAAGGCAGGCCATCTGAATATTTACCCTTTGTAAGAATGAGTGAAGATTATACAGTTTGCTATTTTTTTAGAGATGAAAACCAAAAATTGTACTTATGTGAGCTCTTGAAAGAGAAGAGGAGGAAGAGGAAAAAAGAGGGAGGAAGAGGAGGAGGAGAAGAAGAGAAGAAGAGGAGGAGAGAGGGGAGGAGAAGAAATAAGGAAAGAAACAGAGGAAGAAAGAAAGAAAGAAAGAAAGAGAGAGAGAGAGAGAGAGAGAGAGAGAGAGAAAGAAAGAAAGAAAGAGAGAAAGAGAGAAAGGAAGGAAGGAAGAGGTGGAGGAAGAAGAAAATAAGGGAGGATGAAAAAGGAAGAAGAGAGGAGAAGGAAGAGGAAGAGGAGGAAGAAGAGGTTCTTTGACTCAGACTTGGTACTCATACTTCTGCAGACATCTATCTGTACATGACAGGAGGCAAGCTTCCTGACTATTAGGAGAGAACACCAGGGCACTTCATGTTTTGGCACCTGCTGGTGCTTACCTGGATCACCTGGAGTCCCAGGAAGTCCTGGTTGTCCTGGGATCCCTGGAGCACCTCTTTCACAGGAATGGCCAGGGGAGCCTGGGATCCCTGGCAACCCAGGACTTCCCTCTCTGCCTTTGGGACCTTTGAGACCTGGAGATCCAGGAGTGCCAGGCAGGCCTGAAATGATAAGATGCATTTGGCACATTCATGAGCTAACACTGTAGAGACGGCCTATCACATCCCTCACACGTGTCAATTCTAGAAATAAACCATTTGATTCTGACTCTGGGCTCCATGAACTAACAACCCTCTGAATGGATTTTCATATCTGAGGTACAGATCCAAGTGAGTGTGAGAAGCCACACCTTGATATGTGGGCTGCATGATAAGCATTCAGATGACAAAGATGTTACCTAGGCAAACAAGAGACCACAGGCTTTCCTAATCCTCTTATCCTCCACCTCTGCAGCAGAATTACACACAGTAATATAAGATGCCCCCAGTGTGTGCAGCATGAATGTGCATTTGGCGGGAGGGCTTACCAGTTATCTTTCCAGATTTCTATCGGACTGTCATGGAGCCTGCTAAGCCCCAAGCCTCACTGCTAAGCCCCAAGCCTCGCTGCTAAGCCTCTGAGTGGCTAGACCTTACACAGTCTGTACTAACTGCAGTAGCCTGACAATGTCAGTGACAGGTTGACCAGCCCTTGCTGTTGGTGGCTTTTGGAGCAAACACATAGCCTGGATAGAATGAAGTGGACTGAGCCACTGTGGCCCTATGTTTGCAAGCAAGCAGTAAAGTGCACAGGCAACATAGCAGATGCAGGTTCATCTGATGTCATCAGTGCATTTGTGAGCATGAGATGTACATGCATTCAATGCCTAAAGCACAAAGCATTCCTTTTGGATTGGGCCAAAGCTAAGCAGACATCCTATAACAAGGAGAGAGCAAAGACCTCCATACCTCCAGCCCCTGGGCATCCCGGGTAACCTTTCTGTCCTTTCATGCCTGGTGCTCCTGGAAGACCCCTCTCTCCGGGGGGTCCTGGGTCACCAAATGCAGGGTCTCCTGGGATTCCTTTCTGGCCATCCATTCCAGGAGACCCAGGTGGGCCTGGGGGTCCAATAGGGGAGGTCCCCTTTTCACCTTTGATGCCTGGATCTCCCGTTTCACCACGAAAACCTAATTAACACCAATAAAAAAAAAAAAAAAAAAAAAAACTGCTACATGTACAAATATATGTCCGGCAATACTTTGGAAACTACAGGCACTCTCAAGAGGTACTTAATAAATAACATCTCAATTACTTCAGAGACTCCATAGCTAATACTGCTCCTTGCCACACTATTAGTGACAGCAATTGCTTTTTGTTGTTGTTGCTGTTTTAATCTGTATAATTTTATATATTTGTGGAGGCAGGCAGGTGCACACCTGGAGGCTAGAGGACAACTTGTGGGTCTTTCAGGGATGGAACTGAGGTCATCAGGCTTGGTGGCAAGCAAATTTTACTCACTGGGCCATGTTGCCATCCTCCCTTTAAAAATCTATTTTTACATTTATTTATTTGTATATTTTGAGACAGCATCTCACCGTGTAATTAAAGCTGCCCTAGACCGTAGTACGTATTTCAAGATGTCCTAAAACTCAAGGTGATTCTCCTGCCTCCGCATCTGGTGTTCTGGGATTGTAGATGGGTTCCACTATGACCAGCCCTGGGACCACTGTCTTCATCTGACAGACACTGCTCTGGACTGAGTGCCTTCAACCACACAGTGGACTTGTGACAGCCAACAGCAAAGGCTTTCCCCTAGGAAAGGAGCTTTAGCTGCATACCTTCCTCTGCAAGTTGTCACAACACAGCTGAGGGTCTGTGTCCCCCAAACTCCCCAGAGAACCATTCTTCCATTATCTCCAGATCCTCTAGCCATTTTCTTAAGGGTGTCCATCTTTAAGAGTGTGCACAAGCGTTCCTGATGCAGACGCTCCCAAGGCAGAGAAAAGCCTTCACTTACCAGGTAGACCTGGAATTCCAGACATTCCCGGTCTGCCCCGATGACCTTTCTGCCCATCTGGACATCTCATACCAGGAGCCCCCGGGGGTCCTGGAAACCCCTTCAGACCTAAGTAAGAACAAATAAACTAAAGATTCAATCATGCAGAAACAAACCAGTAGGAACAACAGAAAGGGGGATTTTGAAATGTCTGTGTTAATTGTCTTTTGGAGTATGTCAAGTTTATGGAAGTAAAAATTTTCCAGGACAACTAGCCAGGGTTCCATAAGAAAAGAGGGGGGACATGCCATGGGAAACAAGCCAGGAAGCAGCACTCCTCCATGGCTTTGCATCAGCTCCTGTCTCCAGGTTCTAGTCATGCTTGAGTTCCAGTCCTGACTGCTTCCAAAGATGGACTATGATCTGGAAGTGTGAGCTGAATAAACCCTTTCGTCCCTGTCCTCCAAAAGTTTTTCAGTGTGATTTGCAGAAGCATTCTGCAGTCATTGCTCCAGGTAAGTGTGTCAGAGTGGTTTTTCTCATAATCTATACTGTGAAGAATTCCTTCTGGCAGCTTTTCAAGCATACACCACCATTCATTAAATTTTAGTGCCTTCTATGGCATGTCTGAAACACAACCCCATAGGCTTAGTTATTCTTTGGAAGACCAAGGTGGTGGACAGAGCCCACCCTGCTGAGAAAACACAAAAGGAGCCCTACAGAGCACAGGCAAAGGATCCACTAAAAGGATCAAGATTTTACCTTAAATCTTTGATGTCTTCCTAAGTTAGCTCAGCTCATACACAACTTCTGAATTGTGAGGTTAGGTGGAGGTACAACCACTTATGTACACAGCACAAGAGTTTCCTTCCTGTGAACTAACACGGCTGACGAACAACCAACCTTTCTCATTCATCCGCAGGAAGGTAACAGTAAAGCAGAAATGCATATTCAATGAACTAATCAGTATAGTCCATCCCTCTGCAGGTGTAGAATGATGTCTCCACACTCTCAGAGCTCCATTGTGGTGAGTGTAATATTCTACCCTGACTGTTGAGCTGGATCTTGGTCACATGACTAGGTTTATGTAATGGGATTTTATTTTGCAACGGGATGCATACATATATATGTATGTAGTTATAAAGAAAGAGAAACTGCTTGGGTCAGTGAAATATGAGCAGCACATTGCAATCTGAGTGGTAAGGTGATCCTGAGAGAGAGGTCCTGCCCTTTTACATTCCTGAAATCCCATGCAAAGGGCACACCTTGGCTCTGCAATAGGACAAGTGGCACTGATCTGAACCTAACCTAGGACTAGGGTCACCCTAAGACACACTGCTGTGGATCAACTGAGCCCCCACTGTTCTTCAAGGTCACAAGAGAGGAAACAAGTGTGTGTTTGCATCTCACTGAGACTCCAACACTACTTGGAAACCCCGTGAAGGATACAAATGGTTCCAGAAGACAGCAGCCCAGTCACACATGACTCTACCTATACATAGTTTGTCATGTGTGTGTCATGTTTGCAACCATGAGTATAGAGGCCAGAGACCAATGTCAAGTAACCTCCTCTCTCTTATTCCTTTTAGTTATTTATTACCTATTCATTTATTGGTTCTCTTTTTTATTAAAGATAGTTTCCTCATACAATATATTCTGACCAGTTACTCTTCCTGCAGTGTCTCCCAGATCCTTCCCACACAACTCCCAACTCTTTCTCTCTCTCAGATTCAGCTAGACTGGTTTCCTAGAGTCCCCAAGATCCTTTGTATCCACCTTCCCAGTCCTGGGATTACACGTATATATTGCATCAGTCAGCTCTTTGCACGGGTGCTGGCATCTGAGCTCAGGTTCTCTGCATGCTTTCACAGCAAGAATTTTACTGACTGAGCAATCTGCCCAGCCCTTTATATCCTCGTGTTGACCAGAAGAGCCATGTTTACTAACCATGCTAGCACTAAGTTAATTTAAATTAACTTTAAAGAAATTGCTATAGATTTGGGGTTTAATTCAGCTAAATACCAGAGATTAACTCAAATGGAATAGATGCATGAGTGTCAGAGATGTTGATACAGAGGCATTTTTTAGACTCTGTCTAGTCAGAACTTGTCCCTCTTAGAAGGGACAGTCCACAGGAGGATGACATTTTTCACTCTTAGTACACATGAAGAGATAAAGAACATAGCTTTAGGATTCTCAAGGGCAGACATGTAAACTGATAGGTGATCAAACCAAGGCACATAGAGTCTAGAAAAGTCCATGGAAGGGGCTCAAGACAAGCAGGAAGGCCTGGGAGCTCAGGACTGTAAGGCTGTCCCCAGTCTCCTGTCCCTCAAGACTTTAAACTAGTCTTAGAAGTATCCTGGATGTGAGGGTCTGCTGTGAGCTTATCTGTCTTCTTGGCTTTTTTTTTTTTCTTCTTTTTTTTAATCTCTGGGAAGTGTGTAAGGCAAAAAATTTTGCATGGTGATACCTGGAGGTCCATCAAAACCTGGCGGACCTGGTTTTCCTGGGTAGGTTACATTACACGGAATGGAGTCACCTGGGGAGAAACAGAAAAGCCACATTTAGATAACTGCTCCCACCAAATGGGCACGAGTCTCTATGCCAACTTCCATATGGTGCGTTAGAGTTCAGCAGAAGAAAAGTCTCTAAGCATCATTAGATAAACTTTCTGGATTTGTCCTTAAACTGGAATCTCAGCTGTCAGAACAGTTACAAGCAGTTATAAGAATAGCCATAGAGTCTAAAAACTATCGGTTCTAATAACCTGGGAAAATGTAAATTATTAAAACAAATGATAGTTTGCAGGCCCACAGATTCTGATGGAATGAAGAGAAAATGTTCATAGATCGTGGGGAAGCCATGGCACTTGATACTGAGTTCAGCTGATTTTGCTCTTGGTTTGGACACCAGGGAGCTGCACAAATGAGGAGACTGGGTTGGGTATCCGTAACAGCCATTTTGAGCTCTTTGGGGCAAGTCCATAGGCTACATTGTGTCTTGTTTTTTCAATGACTCAGCAATGAAGGTACTGTTGTCATCAGTCTAACTGGCAAAGTAATTCAAAGCTTGTCCCACTGAGTGTTCCTGTCCTACGAAAATCAAAAGTTCCATTTTATAACCACACCTCACAGTTATTACTTCATGTACTTTCAAAATAAATTAGAGAGATAAAGGAAAACGATGTTACACTTTTCTAAGTTACAAAGTTACTTCCTATCAAATAAAAAGGACTTGTCTTTATGTGTTGTCAAAACAAGAGCCAAAGGCAGTATTTTATCCGCAAACTTCAAAATTAACGCTGTAGCCCAAGGCATAATATATGTTACCAAAGAAAAAAAAAACTTAAATAAACCTTGTTCTGTCAGCCATAACCCTGAAAGTAATTTTTGGAAGTTTATATGCCTGTCAAATATGCTTAAAATGTAATCATTTTTCCTCTCCCTGAAATGCTTACAAATGTGTTTCCATGGATACTATTTTGTTAAATGAAATACTAGTGTATCTTTTATTAAAGTATCTTCACATTATGTCGAAAAGATTGTAAAAATAATTGTACTTTGAATGCGTAGGAATGCTTTAAATACAGTTGGACTTTAGGAGTTGATAGTGTGAAATGAATAAAAAGCAGTTTGGACATGACAAACAAATGGGCAGAGAGTAGCGTTCTGTGAAGTCACTCTAAAGACTGGTTGTGCTATAAAGCTTTTAGCTGATGGACACCCTGCAAGCTTTCCAAGGCACCTGGATGAATTTATTTAACCTGCCTGCCAGGGTGATCCCTGTGCTCGGCAGAAATGCACTGCAGTGTTCGTGATTTCACATAATATCCTCCCATGCAAATATCCAAAAGTACCTTTTTGCCCCTTCATGCCATCAAAGCCTCTCCTGCCTGGGCGCCCGGGCTCTCCTGGTAGGCCTCTCTCTCCTGGTGGGCCTGGAAATCCCAGGCCTGGAGGCCCCGCTGGTCCCGTTTTCCCTGGAGGGCCTGGCAGTCCGGGAAGCCCTCTCTCACCCGGGGTTGCATCCTTATGGTCCCCCTGGGAATGTTAGGTCACATGTCTATTATTGATCTTTCAAAGCCCACGAACTCAAGGCAGTTTACATGTTTAAACTCCCAGATTTTAAAAGACAGCTGCAGGAAGTCTGACTTAAAAGAGTTCATTTAAATTTTTTCTAGTATTTTACATACATACTTTGAACACTTACATACACATATAAGATATGAATGTATCCTGCTGTGCCTCAAACACAGAAAGTGAATTGTACTATACCTTAGGTACAGGATAGAAACTTATGTGTGGAACTAACATCAGATATAACATATAAAATAAGTAATTCAATTGGTAGATCCACACAAACAAATAAAAAACTCAAATGAAGTTTATATATATATATATATATATATATATATATATATACATATATATATATATATTCAGCTTCTTATATCCTTATGAGAAGGTACCCAGCCAGATAGGCTCTACCACCCTCCGTGTCTGTGAGTAAAAATACAAATACAATGAATCTTTATCTCTACTGTGTGTGAGTCTGACCTATTGTTGCCTGTCTTGTTTGTATGAATATATCAGAAAATTAAATTCTATAGTATAACTCTACATACTCTCGGCCCAGGATCCCCTCTTTCTCCAGGATGTCCATCCCGACCATCTTGTCCATGTGGCCCCGGAAATCCTGGTGGCCCATCCAGTCCTCTTTCTCCTTTTTGCCCTGGGGAAAGGAGGCAAAAGCCTTGTAAGCTCTTATACATAGGGAGTGAAAGAGAAGAGAGGGAAGGACATGGGATAAGAATAATGGTTTTTCACTATGAAGGTTGGCTGAGATTCCTGAGTGACTTGGCTGTCCAAAGTTACCCAAGCCGTTACAAAAACAAAGGGCAGAAAGGCAGTTGCAAAAACTGTTGGCTCTTTTTACTTGGGAAATGCTTCTCCTCCCATTTTAGCAAAGAGGTGACCTGTAGAGGGATCAGTCATGGAAACTTCCTGTCTCAGTGACAGGATGTGAACCTTCTATCCCTAGTCTTAGTGAATGGGGGAGTTGGCCATTAGATTCTTGCCCTAAGCTACACAATCCTTTCTAAAGTGATTCCTCTGCTACCGCTGACACAGCACCTCTGATTTCAAGGAATCAGAGCTGTCTCACACATGGTAGTCCTGGGGCATGTAGCCAGAGAAAGTCAGACTTGTGGGAGCAACTGGACACAGACCAATGGAGATGAGAATACGAAGACAGTATCATGACGTTGTGCCAGGCCAGAGACCTGTTTGTCCCAATGTGAACCCTGCACCTAGATTTTCATGTTTTGTCTAGTAGGTCAATAAACTATATTATTCTTCTAAACAACTTCCAAATAAGCATATGTTACTTGCAATTCAAATGCCATTAATTAATAGAGGACATTACAAGGCAGAAGGCAAGTTAAGAGAGGTTCTGCTTCAGACTCAAGTTCACCACAATAAAGATTTGAATATGTCACTAAAGGAACATTTATGATTTCAAATAAGAGTCAGGAGATTTAGTGATTAATAGACACACCATTCTATGAAGGGCAGGAAATACTTTTTAGGCAATCTCAAGAATCCTAAATTATATACAATTCATCCCTAAATTATATACAATTCATCTGCAGTCACAGGGGAAATCGATGCAAGTGGATGCCCATAGATCATTCATAAAATGTCAGAGGGCTAAGTCATCAGTCACACTCACCTTTCACTCTTGATGTGACCATGTCACCCTTTGCCCCTTTGTGACCAGGGGGCCCCACAGCACCAGGTCTTCCCTTGGTAAATAAAAATAATAACAAGAGCAGTGCATTAGATTAATTCTGACAAGGCAGAAGTCATTTATATTCTCATCTATCTAACACTTTGTCTCTAAATCTCTTCTCTAAATCTCTGCTCAAAGATTCTGGCTTGAAAAATCTTTGTTTTATCCCTTTACTGCCTTTACAGAACCTTCCTGTGGTTCTATTGCATAAAAACCACAAGTTCTTGGTGCTAAGATCTATGTAAAGCTTGTATCTGGGTTAGCAGCAATGTATCAATGCCTCTTTCCCCTTAGCAGTTCCCCGTGGCTAAGGTATTATGGAGTGGGGCTGGAGAGACAGCTCAGTGGTTAGAGCACTTGCTGGTTTTGCAGAGAACACTTGTCTGTCCACAGCACCCACACAGTGACTCTGAAGTCCTTGTAACTCCAGTTCCAGGGGACTGACTTCCTCTTCTAACCTCTACATGCGCCAGGCATGCACAAGATGCACATACATACATGTATGTGATGTGCATACATACCTGCAGATACTCATAAATACACATATAATTTTTTAAAAAAAAATAAATCTTTTTTAAAAGCTGGGGAAATGATACATGAGAATTCTATATTGATATGCAACCTCACCATGGGTCTTAAGTAATATTGTATCCTAAATAAATATGTATCATCATCAATACTATTTTAAATGACTTTAGCCTTTGATCTCTGAAAATGAGAGCAAAAACGAGGGTGGGTAACATACAAGCTTCCACAGAGCTGAAGGAGGGGAATGTGGCCAGGGAATACAGTGGTGTTAATGGAACTTGATAAGAAAGAGGAAGGAAAATAAAAAATTTTCCCTCCATGGTGTTTCCTGGTTCCCATCTCTAAGCACAGTATGATGAATGTAATATAGAGAGATGTCAGAAATATAGTCAACCCAATGAGTCCTAGAACAACTGAATTAATACCTTGCCCTGAGCAACCTAGTAATCCACAATGCAAAAACATTAGCCCTGAGGAAGCAACTAAACAGAAAGCCACAATATTTTAGAGTCACTAAAAAGATTAAGTAGCAATATACAAAAAAAAACTGACCGTGATAAAAATTAAATTTTACAAAATGAGCTATAATATACAAAGCACAACATAATTTTAGCATGCTTGCTCCCTACCCATGCATTAAGAATAGCACTGAGCTTTATCCTGTAAGTCTCCTGCGGGGCCAGCTTTGCAGGTGTGCTGTGGGTAGGGTAAGAGATCTGGAGATCTGACTCATCACTTTCACTGAAGTGAATTTCATTTTTATTTGATTCTTTTAGGAGAGATGGAGGATGATTTGGAAAATTCAGAATTGAGTCACAGGTCACCCCAGCACAGAGGAACAGCGGGCTGTCTCCAAAGTCCAGGGGAGAACTCCTGGGATCAGTGATGTTATTTGTGGGGATCAGACAGATGGAAAGCTGTGACAGATATGTCAGCAAGTGAGCACCATATTGTGATGAATAGATTTCATGTGGAGGAATCTTTGACCGTGGGTTATAGTTCATCTATGTTACCACAGCAAGGGATTCTTTCATTCAGTTCAAGGACCTTTTGGATGGAGTGATTCTGATGTCTTCACTGTGTCTGATTCTGTCTGTCACTTCCCCACACCCATCTCTTCTACAGCATCAGACATCACATAGACTCCAATAAAGCTACTTTCCCAGCCTCCAGCCTAGTCCTCTCCTCTGAGCCCTTGAGTTAACTCTCAGCCCTCACACTCTTGGCATTTTAATTCATTTGTCTAATTATCACTCAACCCGAAAATGTCTCAAACAGTTCTGTGCTATTTCCCACTGAATGCCCATCTTCCCAGAGTCTGCATCTTAGTCAAAGGCAACTGCCTTCCTCCAGTGGCTCAGGCAGAGGAAACATAGTTCCACATTTACTTCAATTTTCCTTGCATTGTGTATCTGACCCACTAGCCAACCCTTGGAGTCTCCTGTCAAATTTTGTCTAGAGCTGACTTCCTCTTACCACCCAACACCGTCTCTTCAATCGGCTACCTTCCACTTAATCATCATGTGTCCTCCCTTGCCTATGGCCTCATCTCCACAGAGTGACTGGTGATGCATCTAAAGGGAATATTAGAGTATTACCTCTCTCTTCATAAGACTCCCCAGGCTGTTCATGTCCTTTTAGAAGAAGGTTCAAGCCTGACCCACCTGCAAAGCCCCAAGTTCTGTAGCCTCTCCTAACTACTGGTCAGTGTGTGTGTGTGTGTGTGTGTGTGTGTGTGTGTGTGTGTACATGTGTACTGGGGATGAAACCTGGGAACTCCTGTGCTGACTCTCATTCACTTTTTCCACTTAAGTCTCCCCCTATGACTGTGGCCTTTTGTCATAGCAGTATTACAATACTGTATATTTACTAACTTTCTTACTATAAAGTCTGGGTCTTTTCCGGCGCTTCAGAACTTCACATGTTATTATGGTTCCTGTTGTATCCCTAGAAACGTAGAATCATGCCTGAGACATAGTAGACATTTAATAAATAGTAATTACTTAAATAAATGAATGAATAAAGGATGGATGGATGGATGGATGGATGGATACAAGAAAGTGTTTGGTAATTAAGATGTTTATAGGTTCAAAACATAAAATGTATAACACATAAAGTTAGGAAGAGGCACACTAAGTTCTCTGTGTCTGTCTTGTTTAAACTGGAGAGATTATGATCAGTAGAAGCTACTTACTGGTGGCCCTGGAGGTCCTTCAGCACCAGGCTGGCCTGGATCACCCTTTTCTCCATGCCAACCAGGATACCCTAAGTCTCCTTTACTTCCTTGTCTTCCAGGAGGTCCTGGGGGACCAGGGGGTCCCATGGGACCAGGTGGACAGGTACAGAGTCCCTCATTTCCTAGACAGAGGTAGAAAGTCAGCTTTACATAGTTCCTGACAAAAACCAATAAGCTCTTAACTACAAAAAAATAGGTTGACCAGAGAAGATCTGAAGTACACAATTCTTGTCACAGAAAACGGAGACCACGTGACATGTGTCAGGAGTGTACCACGTGACAGAATGGAGTCTGTAGTATGGTCTGTATGGGATGAAGCAGGGCCTAGAGTAGGGCATGTGGCAGGACGGGGGTCTGTGGCACAGTCTATGGAAGAGGAGACTATGTGGCAAGAGGCTGGAGTACTCCATGCAGTGGGGTAGAGCGGTAAATGGTATAGCTATGTTGGGTGAGAGCATGTTCCATGAAGGTTGAAATGATGCTTTGGGCAGGGTGTGGATGCGTCTGTCACATGGTCTAGGTGGGATGGGCACACACTTTCTAAGTGAACAGAATCACATATATTGTGCTTTAAACTCCCAAAGCTAACGTATGGTTCTGATTTTTTTATCAATTACTGAGAAAACAAAAATAAGTAAATTATTACCCTTAATAATCAAAGAAACCCAATGCATGAATTGGTTACATTACAAGTGCCAATTCACTACTAAACATACCCTAATGATCAGGACTTTCAGCCTGAAAAATAGAGTTTGGAAAAATCAAATTGGTTTGTGTCCATGCTCTCTCATACCGTCTGACTCAGTTGTCCAAAAGGCTCTGACAAGCTAGAGAGGAGACACATAGCCACAGGCATTTGGTGAGTCCAGAAAACATGAGATCCACAGAGAAAGACTCCATTAAAACACCAATAAAGCCTGATCTTCACAGATGACTTTGTGAGCAAATTTACCTCCTGAAGAAAAAAAATGTGTGGCCTTTATACTCTAAAACCCTGCTTTTACAAACTGGTGGCATCAACCCTTATCAAGATTGTATGACCAAATATGGGAGGTCACAAAAAAATTGACAACGGTGAAAAGCAATGATAAAAATAATCCCAATTGAGTCCAAGATATCTGTGCCAGTGCTCACCTATGCTGGATCTAATGACTTCACTGTGACATTTTTCTAAACACACAACATGTGCACTTTGCATGCTGTGACACAACACCAATGCATGCTGCCTGAAGTCCCTCATCTCAGATTCCTCTGTGTTCTGTGCTGGGAATTGCAGTGTTGCTACAGTACCCACAAAATATTCTCCTCTTATACAAACACAGTGGTTTAGTTATGAAGAGAAGACCTTTTACCACCCTCTTACCATCACACCTCAGCCTCTAAATATTCAATTGATGCATCTTTGGATTAGATTATGTTAAAATGTTTAACTTTAAAATTCCTTTAGAGTTTCTGACTTGAGTTCTTAAAAAGTTGCAAATAAATTTTGGCTTGGGATTAAGACAGAGTTTCCTAAAATGAGCCTAAATATACTCCTGTAATTTTAGACTTTGTATTTATGCAAAGCAATGTTCTCAACATTGATCATAATATCAAAATATTGCTTTACTCTAAAAAAAAAAAACAGTGAAGATGATTTACATCTTGTAGTGTTAAGCATTCAGCCTAGATTTAATTCTTTACATAAAAATAAACACTCTCTCTCATTCATATGCAAACTTTCTTATATATTTAATAAATAATACTATGTGTATTAAAGAATTATTTTGAAACAAATCTCTCGATTATTTATTATCAGCTGAGGTTTGGATAAGCATGCCTATTTTATATACCCATACACTTGAAGCTGCACAAAAAAAATTTTTCTCAACTAAAAGTGGGTCATGAATGGCAAAGGGCAGGAAGCTCCAGTCTGACAGAAGAATGTGAGCTGTGGAGACTTAGTCATACTACAACATACACTGACATGCAATCCTCGAGGGGAGGTAACAGGGATGAGTGATGGGTCTGAACCTCATGGCAGGCTGTCCTTCTCATAGACACGCCCACCTGGCCCTCTATATGTGGCTGCCGTGTATATATTCCATCTTGCATGCATACTTGCCTTTTGCTCCTTTGTCTCCTCTTCTTCCTGGGGGACCCATTTTTCCCTTTTCTCCCATTGGTCCAGGGAACCCAGGGCGACAATACATCACTGTTTGGAGGCAAGGAATTTGCAGACAGAATCACATGATTTAGTTCAAGTCTCCCAGAGGACACCAATGAGGGCACTTGCTGTCTCTTTCTTCTGTTTTCTGTCTCTGCCCCATGTTTTATTTCATGACTTTCTATTTCCCAGTTCTCTCCCTTCCTCCCTCAATCCTTCCTTCCCCCTCATCCTCTTCCTTTCTCCTTCCATCCCTCCTTCCCACTCTCCCTTTCTTTCTACACACACAAACAATGCAATTGTAACAACATACTTCTACCACCACCATTGATGAAGTCATCCTTAATGTCAGCCCTAAGTCAGTGGGTTCCAGAATAACACACCAGATGTTAATAAGAAATAGAAAAGCAAAATAAATCATGAACAACAGAAGCCAGAGTCAGCATAGGGCAATGAATGTTTTTTCTTCTTCATTTGCCAATTACCAGATAATAAAGAAAACACACAGCAAAGCTTGCAAAAGCAAAAATTTTGAGAGATCTGGTTAAAGATGACAGATAAACTCAAACGATACACTCTACAGTCTCCTGAAATTTCAGAGGGATAAAAGACTGTAAAATAACAACAGCAATAGAAGGAAAAAAAACAATTCTAGTAGACCTTAACATCAAACATCAATGAAAAATGACAAGAGAAAAATTTAAAAAGAAGAAGAAGAAACCAGAATCTTCCCTGGAGCTTACATTTAAAAATGCCAGTGAGGCTCAAAAAATGATAATGAAATAATTATATGGGAAGACCTCTCTCTCAAAAAAAAAAAATTGTAGCAGAAAATAAAACAGCCCTTCAAAAACCTGGAGGAAACAAAAGAGTTTCAAGAAAAAATACTGTTAAAAAATGACATAGTTAAAATAGTAGAGAGGGGAACTATTTCACACTGAGAAATGAACAGGTTGCTGCGAAAAGAAACACCAGAAGAAAACAACAGCATCAACTGAACTCTCAGAAATAAAAACACACACAGGAATTATGGCCGGAAGAAATCTATAAATTCTGCTGGATGACGGAGTTGATGAAAACTATAAAAAGCTTCCAAAATAGAAATAGATTTCAAACATAAGACTAGGCACTGAAACCATACAAAAGTTTTCAGTGCTCTTACTGGAAGCTAGAAAATGAAATCCTGAGAAGAAAGATATCCAGCCCAGGATTTTATGCTCAGCTAAACTATCCATCAGATAATCCAGTAGAATGAAGGTATTTTCAGATAAATATGACCGATGTTTTTCCTCTAGTATTTCTATTTTTTTTCTGGAAGCCTAGTGTGGCGGTAAACAATTGAAAGAAATATAACTAGTAGAAAGGAAACATCCAGAGAGATACAGAGGGGACAACAATAAACTCATGTTTATTCCTACTCTTTTCACAGTACCAACTACAGAATCAGCCTACATGTCTATCAACATATAAATGGATCATGAACATGTGGTTTATATATCCAATGGAATTTTATTCCATGCTTAAAAACAATGAAATTTTGAAATCTGCAGTCAAATGGATAGAACTAGAAAATATAATACCGAGGTAATGCAGGCTCAGAAAGACAAATGCGGTGTTTTTGTTAAGTTTTTTTTGTTAACCTTAAGGTGTTTTTGTTAAGGTGTTTTTGTTAACCTTCTTAAGGTTAAACAATTGAATTCAAGTGAGGAGAAGCATCAAGAAACAGGGAGGGGCAGGGGTAAGAGGCTTAAAGGCAGCAGTTCTTTCAGGGTCAATGATCATTTTACAAGGGTTGCATATCAGATAGTCCTGCATATCAGATATTTACATCACAATTCATAACAGTAGCAAAATTACAGTTATGAAGTAGCAATGAAATAACTTTATGGTTAGGAGTCACCACAACATGAGAAACTGTATTAAAGGGTCTCAGCATTAGGAAGGTTGAGAACCAGTGCTTTAAAGGAAGGCATGGAGTGGACAAAGGAATACATGAGATGTGAAAAGAAAAGGGGAGTTACTGCTGGGGGAGGGGCAGAGCATGGAAAGCAGAAGTGGAAAGGAGGCCGAGGACATCAATCACATGGACACTTTTCTTATCATTGTTTCTACAACAGTGTATTTAAATGGTAGTAGATATTACAAAAATAATTTAAAAATAATATTAATGAAAACCTCCAAGTATCTTAGCAGTAAGCCAAAGGTGCAGCATTGCTAATTTGAAAAGTCAAAAAGCTCCAGGAAACATTTGTTTTAAAAGTAACACTGATGCAGGGTGGTGGTGGTGCAGGCCTTTAATCCCAGCACTTGGAAGGCAGAGGCAGGCAGATCTTCAAGTTGGATGCTAACCTGGTCTACAGAGTGAGTTCCAGGACAGCCAGGGCTACATAAGGAAAGAAGGTATCAGAAAACAAAACAAAACAAGTAACATTGTAATTCTATTTATGAGTTAGAATATACAATGATGACAGATACAAAACTCTGGGAGCTTTGAGGTTAATTTCAAATAACTAAATTGAAAGCAAGTCAAACACAGAAGGACACACACACACAGGACAATTTACCAAATGTTGCTATAAAAAGTAATAATAAATGTATTACTATAGGTCAAACCTGTGGATAGAACTTTTATACCATTTTATGAAAACACCGAATATTTCCATAACCCAAATGATGAGAGTATCACAGTGGGCACTGGGAATGGAAAGATGTGCACAAAGAGTGCGGTGTGATGAACGACAGTCACTCTGTAGGAGTCAAAAGCCAACGAGCAAGGCAAAAAGTTTAGCAACAGAAATACACGTGTGCTGGATGACAATGTAGAACTATCCAAGGGTGCAGCTATGTGCGTGAAGACAGCTGTCCCTGAGGAGGACAGAACAGAAGACACAGCCTCGCATCTCTTTGAAGAATGAGCTTTAAAAACAGTTTGACTTTTGAACCAAGCCCATATGTAAGTCCAAAATTTTTTTTAAAAAATCAAAACTATGCCGAGAAAACAAAATCTATCAATTTATGAACTCACAATAAATTGCACATATTTTAACTGATAGTTCAATATCATATAAATATCATATTTATAAAAATAATTTTAATAGGAATAACCTGACTGATGAAATATTATGTAAGTTTTTAAGTATTTAGAAAACCATACTTTCTGAGTGAACTTGTAACTATGAATTGCAGCATAGGAGCTAATGACAATAAAGGAGGAACATTTTACCATCTGATCCAGGGGGACCCTGTGGTCCTGGTGCTCCAGGCAGGCCCGGTAGTCCTGGCTTCCCAGGTTGTCCTGGGGCACAGTAGAGTCTTCCAGGCACACCCGCTTCCCCTGGAAATCCTGGAGGACCAGGAACCCCTGGTGGCCCACGAGGTCCCATCATGCCTACAAGGAAAATTAATGGTGGAAATTACCCATGTTCTCAAGAGTATATGTTTTGGTAGAAGTTACAATCAGCACATTTAGAGGAAAATGGCCGGAACTGGACATCACACCTAGTGAAACCAGCCAGACACACAGAGAGAAGCACCCTGTGACCTCACTTACATGTGGACTCTAAGAGGAGAGACCTTTTATATTCCCATGTCTGGGCTACTTTACTCAATGTTATGTCTACCAGGTCTTTCCCTTCACAGAAAAATGCTATTGGCAATTTGATGACACTTATATTAAGCTTTTAGATTTCTTAAGGAAGTATGGAGATTTTTGGCAACATCTTTCCACATTATACTATATTCTTCAATTTCCTTTTTTTAAATCTTTTAAATTTTAATGGCATCCATTTATGTTTTTTTAACTTATTCACATGATATGCAGCTCACTGCCCTCCTCCCAGTCACCTCCTCCCACAATCCTTCCCCCTTTCTAAGAAGAGTGATCTTAAAATAAATCCTCCTTCTAAACAAATTCAGGCATATGTGCACACAAACCAATAATGACGGTGCAGGCATGGTCAGTGTGTTAATCCACTAGATTGCTGTAATCAGTTGGCTGTGTGCAGGACACGGGGTTGCATACTTTACATGGATACAATTTTAGGTCAACGGGAAGTCAACAAAGCTTCAGAGTGAGAGAGAGAAGGAGGGGCTTGGGAAATGCAGACGAAAGGATCACAGATTGAGGCTAGCCTGGGCTACATAGAGTGTATCACCAAATTAAAAACAGACCAAAAGCCCTGTTTTTTCACAAGGCTGATTTATAGTTAGAAAGCAGGAGCCAGGCCAGAATAATATGAATAAGTTATATTAAAGAAGAAGAAGAGCAGGATATAGAAAGTAATAATAATAATAATAATAATAATAATAATAATAATAATAATATAAAATAATAAACTTGAGACAAGAGACATGACTCAGTGTTTAAGAACACTTGATGTTCTTCCAAATGACCAGAGTTTAGTCCCTAGAACCCACATCAAGTGGCTCACCAACGCCTAAAACTCCAGATCCAGGAGACCAAAGAGCCTCTTCTGGCTTCTGAGAGCAATGGTTCACACACATGTGTATGCACGTGCATGTGCACACACACACACTCTCTCTCTTAAAAATAAATGATAAAAATCTTTTAAAACTTGACTATCCTGTATATCAAAAGGCATCGCTGTCTTTGAAAGAAGCTGCAAGTGGAAGCCCACAGGAACTGGAGATCATGTTTTCTTATCTTTCTCCCATTCTTTAGGTTTACTGGGACCAACATATTGCACTTATTTGAAAGTATTCTATTCTTCAATCATTCCATCCTACTAACTCACAAAATTAATCCAAACAAACCTATTAGCACATCTATTGGATAAAATATCTGCTCTCTTAATCACCTATGTAGGAGAGATCACTTTAAAAAGTCTTCCAGGCACACACATACACACACACATACACACACACACACACAAATAATAACTGTGTGTGCTACTAATGTGTCCGTCTGCTGGATTGCAGTGATCTCTTCACTATGTACATTTATGGCAGAGCAGATGCAGACAGCATCAGTGGTAGTAATAACAGCTCACACTGATTCTTTACTGCCCATCAAGGTTGGATCCTAAATCTTATACACATACCACATCTTCCAATCCTAACAAGACCCCATCTTATAGATGGAAAAACCGAGGTACAGAGAGGCACAGTAAATGCCCAGGATAACATAGTTTGTAAAGTGTAGTAACTGGAATGTCATAGTAGATAGTTCACTGTCTTCCACCATACTCTGTAACAAGGCTTGATCCAATTGCAAATGTCTGACTCTGAAACCCACTCATCCCATGAAAGATACAGTGGGTAACTGATAAAGAAAACAGAGTCCTTATACACTGGTATACTGACACCAAAGAAAAATGTCTCTGTGACTTGGATATTATCTATCTTCCTGCCCTTCCTGAGACCTGCCAGCATTCTCCATAGTCGCTGGATAACCCAGGTACTACTTGTTACTTTGTCTCATATCGGGAACAATACCCAACCCTCTTCAACAGAGGCCTCGGGCTAGAATGTATGACACATGTAGCCTGGCCACCCAACAGTATCACACAGAATCAATTAAGTGGGCTAGCATTAACTTGCTTTTTGGTTTTTTTTTTTTTTTTCAGAGTAAAAGAGTAGAAAAGAATATAGGGCATGTCATGTCCCAAAAATGATCCTGTGAAGTCTGAAGTTTAACCAGTGTGGATATGTGTAGACACTTGTGTAATGCAATATGAATATAATGCATAATAACATGTATATCTTACTATGGCCCATATTCAGATTCAAAAGCCACTGGGTTAACTGGATTTGTGTGACTATGTGTCTCTGTGCACTCAAGTGAGGGGAGTCATATGCAGATATGTGTGTATGCATGTGGAAGGCAGAGCTCAGCCACAGGATGTGCCCATCTTCTATGAGACAGAGTCCCTCACTGGTCTGGAACTCACCAATTTGACAAGGTTGTCTGGCTGGTAAGCCCCAGGGATCTGCCTGTCTCTGCCTCACCCACTCTGGGATTCTAAGAGTGCGTCTCCATACCAGAGTGGGATCTGGGGCTTGAACTCAGGGCCTCTTACTCGTGTTAAAAGCAATTTCCTGACTGAGCCATCTTCCCAGCATAGGATTAATTTATTTTTCAAAAGGAATTAAGAACATCCCTGTATATTTGAATATGTTGTTCCTAGTAGGTTTTTATTTCAATCCACTGGAGATATGATTTTATAATAAACAAGCCCCAATGGAGAAAGCTATGACAGGAGTTCAATGTTTTCTGACCAAGAGAATATTTTCCCTGGCTTATATAATCCTGGGTCTTTTAAACTCCGACTACAGCTCCTGACTGATCTAGACAAGGCTTTTTTGCATTGCTGTTGTCAGACTCTAAAAATAGAAGCATCTAGATTTGTGGAGAAGTGAACAAGAATGTGGCAGCTAGTGGTTGAGTAGCTTACCAAAGTTCTCACACTTTCTGGGTAAGTGTAAGAGACACAGGCTGGGCAAAAGATTTACTCAAGTCCATTCTTCTGGGTTCACAGAATAGAAAAAGGATTCACGCCTCTATTCCTGATCCCACTGGAGTATTGACCAGCTCCCAAAGGAGTCCTTGGTCCTAATGGCCACAAGACGCTTCCCTAGGCTTCTGTCAAATGACCTATGCTTTTCTTGATTCCCTTTGTCTTTGGGTGGAGGAGGAAGAGCCTTCACCTTAAGTAAGGCTGTATCTAAGGTTTTTTAAATCATTATCTTTATTCATATATCTCACATAGAATATTAGGAGGACCTGGGTAGATAGATGAAATTTTGCAAATAGATATCAACTGAGAGAATCTTCTAGAAGAATAGTACAACTAAGTAAATACTTCAGTTTTAGTAGAAGTTTCAAATCTTTTTCTGCAAGAGCAAATCTGATGGAAGGCCTGTCACACAAAGGCTTGCTTCATGACAGTTCTGATTGATGGAGATAGTGTGAGTACGCGCGCGTGTGTGTGTGTGTGTGTGTGTGTGTGTGTGTGTGTGTGTGTGTATGTATGCATACATGTGCAAAAGGGAACTTATATTCCTTCCCATGGTTGGTTTGAATAAGAACACATTAGAAATCCGGGCTATGACAAGAGAGCTTAGCACTGGGGACCTGGAGAGGACACAGGTAACTGTCTTTCATAAACACTCTTAAGGACACCTGATCAGCTAGAATTGAGGATTACAACTGGTATGCAGAGGTACAATACAGGAAATCCACTGTAATACATGGTACATTCATACCTGGACAACTTTCCCCTGGTCTGCCTGGGAGCCCTGGAGGACCTGGTAATCCAACATCTCCAATCTCTCCATAGCGGCCAGGGGGCCCTGGGTCCCCTGGAGCTCCTGACAAAGGTAACAACAGATGTAATAAGACAAACATATACACACATCCTGAAACTCAAGAATCTTTGTGAGTCTTGGTAAAGTCCAAGTAGAAGACACTTTGACAGTTTCTTGACACATTTTAAATTGGATATGTCAGACTAGAGCCCCTCTGACTCCTCTGCAAACACACAAGCCTTGAGCATAGTTCTCTGACATTGATTTGGTTTCTCCTTTTACAGGCATCTTGGGAGACCTTAGTCAAATGACCTCACACACCCCACCTGAATGGTTAAAGAAAAGCTACTTTCTGAAAGTTTAAATAGTAAAACCCCCACCACATATTTACATTCTAAAATAAAATTTGATGCCAATGGGACATGAACCAGGATGCAAGGTCCTCCCCACATTAGAGCAACATCTCAGTAACTGTTATGACTTGAAGCTGGTGTTCCTCATGAGTCTGAAGACTTTAGCTCTGTTTGGTGTCACTGGTTTTGGAGGTTACTGTGTCTTGGAGTGGGTGAGGCCAGGCTGAGCGGCAGTGGTGGGCACACCTTTAATCCCAGCACTCAGTAGGCAGAGGCAGGTGGATCTCGGAGTTCAAGGCCAGTCTGGACTACAAAGCAAGTTCCAGGATGGCCAGGCTACACAGAGAAACCCTGTCTTAAAACCCTACCCTGAGAGAGAGGGGGAGAGGGGGAAAGGAGGGAGGGGGGGACAGGGAAAGGGAGAACAAGAGAGAGAGAGACAGAGAGAGACAGAGAGAGAGAGAGAGAGAGAGAGAGAGAGAGAGAGAGAGAGAGAGAGAGAGAGAATACCAAGATGGTGGAAGTAAGATAACAGGGAAGGAACTTTGAAGGTTCCTTTGAACCAGCCCGTGCCTGGTTCAGGTTACTATCTGCTTCCTAGAATGGTTGTACTACGCTCTGCCAAAGCCTGCCCCACCAGTTTCCTAAGCATTCCATCCCTAGCATCACAGAACCATGAACCAAAGTAAACCTGTCTGGGATTTTATTACAGCCATGAGAAAAGTAACTAAATATCAATATTAATGTTTTCATCCTCCCCGGTGTGCAAGCTACAGGAATACTAGACCGAAGTTTCGTTTTTCTGGACCTGTCTAGTCCTGGTTGGTATAAATTATGGAGGAACTAGATTGAACACAAACCTTTGATTGGTGGAGCTGGAGTCACCAAAATGCCTGGTGGTCCCGGGTACCCGCGATCTCCAGGGTCCCCCTGAAATCATGCACTTATTTACTTTCCTTGGAAATAACAAGGTATCAAGCTAAGGTTGGAATGCTGCCGGCACTTTCATAGGGGAAGTAAAGACAACTGGCTGACAAGAGAAGTGAGTGGGTCAGAGAGTTCCAGAAGGAATGACAGGCACCTGGCCTCTCACCTCCACTCACAAGTAAACAATGGACGGACACAGCAATAGTGAAAGAAAAAACCATTAACTGCAGAAAAATTATTACAGTGTGCCTGTAACTTAAGGATCCTGTAAGTTGTCCGGTTTTTTAGCTATACACAGTATCTAACTTAAACATAGTATCTAACCAGGCAGTCCAGTACAAATGTTTATTCACCTTGCAAGACCTGAATTTGCCTTTCATTATAGCAGCAAAATACTGTCTCTCCCTTAATCATGCCCCCTGAGGGCAGCTATGCTTGTTCTGAACAAGCACTGAATGTGGGGTCCCAGAAGTTACAAAACAAAGAAAAACACGCTACAATGCTACAAAAGCAGATGATCTCAAGTCACATGATCTCATGAGCGCTATGAAACTTGCATTATTACCCACTTGCAAAAGAACCGCTTCTTGAATATAAGCATAACTGTGCTTCATGGTCTACTTATAATAATGGCATGAAAATATACTACTTATACATCATACAGTGCATGCATTAAAATAATATGTATAGCATTACATCTTTCCTCCTTCGGGTATTACATTGTTTAATTATTTGAAATATTATAAAAACTTAGTTTGATAACCGAACAACCTAAAACTTTTTTTTTCTGGCATGGGCTTGTGTTTTTACCTTTGGACCAAGAAATCCGAACAGCCCAGGATCTCCAGCTGCTCCTTGTATCCCCTACAAACAACCACAGACTTGAGAAAGCTCACTGTATCAGGCTGACATCCCCTTGCTCCCATCTAATGTGACCAGCACATACTCACTGAGACTCTGGGCAGTCTTAACAACTCATGGATTGTATAAGTTTTGTACTTCAGTTTTAAAACTCAACAAAACAATCCTGTAATTCAGTGGGTCTCAGCCTTCCTAATGCTATGACCCTTTAATACAGTTCCTCATTGTTGTGGTGACCCCCCCCCAGCCATAAAAATCATTGTCATTGCCACTTCATAACTATAATCTTGCTACTGTTATGTTCCATAATGTTAATATTTTTGGAGACAGAAATTTGCCAAAGAAGTCATGAGCCACAGATGGAGAACCACTGTGTAATTCATCAAATGAAAATATCTGAGACAAGTGTGTAACACACACTTGTAATCCTAGCACTTAAGATGGAATGGAAATAGGATCAAGGGCTCAGGGGTTCAAGACCAGTCTCAATTACATTGTTATGCAGTGAGTTCAAAGCCAGCCTGGACTATGTGAAACCCTAGCTCAGAAACCAAATAGGGGAGCTGAAGGGACAGTACAGTGGTGTGGAGCATGTCTGGCTCTTGCAGAGGGTTGGCATCAGATTCCTAGAACCCATGTTGGGTGGCTCACAACTGCTATGTCTTTTGGGTTCTATGGGTACCTGCACTCATAAATGCATATAACTAACTGCATATATTTTTAAATTATATAAATACATGTTTAGATAAATGATGTAATTTAAAGTTTATAAATACATGTTTAGATAAATTACATAAATACAATGTAAAATGTAATATGTTCTATAGTATGTAAATTGTATCAATATAGTATAAACATATAATTTAAATATATATAAATTAAATATATAATAAAATAAATATTTTCTAAAAACTAAAACAAATAAAAGAACATGGCTATTGTGTGGAGTGGTTTGAATGAAAACGGCCCCCATAGACTCATAGGGAAGGCATTATTGGAGATATGGCCCTGTTGAAGTAGGAGTGGTCTTGTCATTGTGGGTGGGCTAGGAGGTCTCAAAGCTCTCTTCTTTCTGCTAGGGGTCTGAATATAAAACTCTCAGCTCCCCCTCCAGCACCATGTCTGCCTGCATGCCACCATGCTTCCTGCCATGACTATAATGTGTCAGGGGCAGCCCTGCTTATACACTGAAGGCCTAAAATCAGCAATAGGCCTGACATACATGCCTGCTAACACAAAGTCTCGGGTCTCTGTGGAAAAACACTGAAACAGTTAGCTATAAGATATTGTAAACAGGCAGCTTTGGTGGAAATTTACCAGCCTGGATAAGAACAAGTAGTCATAGGTCTTGTGGATAGTCATAGACCTTGGGTAGCCTTGGTGGATAGTACCAACTTAGATAAGGACAAGTGAATCATAGTCAGAGTCATAGTGACATGTTCCCTGAACTTTCACCCAGCCAATACCCTGTTCTGGAAGATATCTGTACTTCCCCTGAATACCTTCTCTCCTGCGTCATTCCCTTCCCCACATCCTGCCTTTTTGTGTTTATAACCCTTGTGTGAAAAAGTAAAATCAGTGGTTTGATCAGACTATAGACAAGCTGCTGTTCTTTGTGTTCACCTGTGTCCCCCATCCACTCTTTCAGATGACCTCCCCGGATGCCTGTTCAATGCCCTGCTGGCTGAGGCAATAATGGACTAAACCTCTGAACTGTAAACCAGCCCCAATTAAATGCTTTCCTTTATAAGAGTTGCTATGGTCATGGTGTCTCTACACAGCAATAAAACCCTAACTAAAACAGGGTGAAATGACTCAGTGGGTTAAGGTTCTTGCCACAAAGCCTTAGGGTCTATCTCCAGAATTCAAGCAGTAGAGAAGAGAACAGACTCCCTCAAGTTGTCCCCTGAGTTTCATGTGTACACAGAGCCATATGTCTACGCACACATACATGTGCACATGGGCACACATGCACACACTCACAGACACATCACAAATAAAATAAATAAATGTAGTAGAATTCATTTAAGAGCTAAAAAAAAAAAAAAAAACCCCACAAAGAATTCATCTGCCTTTCCAGTTCCTGTCAGTATTCACAAACAACAGTGTAGCTTCTCCAAAGCGCTAAGCCCTCTTCACTATTGAAAACACATTTGTCACTTCTGCTGGGACGTACTCTTACCTTGAATCCTGGAAAACCTGGAGATCCATGGGAACCAGGCTCACCCTAATAATTACAGAAAATCAACAAGCAGAATTCAAACATCAGGCATGATGCTTTTAATCTTTGTTAACCTTGCTGTACTGTTATATAGTTTGGATATGCATTAATATGCAGTAGAATAATAATATGCCATCACAATATGCACTGATATTCAACAGAACAAAATGAGATAAACATAAAACGAATTCCATGTACTTCTGCCATTTGACATTCTACTTGATCTTTAGACTTATTAAAAAAAATTCACGTCATTGCTAGTGTTTAATTAAGACCATGCTTGCTTTTGCTGTTTCTCCTCTTCCAATTTAAATTATTCAGCATGAAGCTTATGCTGGGTTGAATATCTTTAAAATCTACAGTGCATTCATTTGCATGGAAATGAATAGTTACTCTGTGCAACTTTAACAATAAAAAATGACACAAAAGCCCATAATGGACTGTTCAATACTAAAATGAGAGTTATCTAAGCCTACTTGAAATTGGCATCCCCAGGGATCCCAGGGGGCACGCCATTTCTGACAGGTGGGAGATAACATCTAAAGGCTGACATAGTGCTTCCCTGCTAGGCATCCTTACATAGACACCTAATTTATGAAATAGATTTAAACTAACCAGCACACGTACATACCACACTGACACTGAGTTAACAGGAACAGCCACGATCCTGTCACCCGCCTCCCCCAGCTCTCCTGTCTTGTGCATGCCTGTTGTATCTAAATGACATAAATGGAAGGGTACACCCCAGCTCTTGTGCAAAACACATTGCTGTACATGGGGTAGTTTTTACGTTTTAGCTCATGGGAATGAAGGCGTAGTCTCACAAGTGTGTGAGCAAGCAATGCTTCCAAACTCATGGACGTTTAAGGCATGGGATTCTTACCCGGGGTCCTGGGAACCCAGGGATACCTTTCTCTCCTTTGATCCCGAAACCAGGCTCTCCCTATAAAAGATGACAATGTTAGAAGGGTTTAAGAAACAACCAGACTTGCTTAGTCTGGAAACTAACAACAAAATAAGAAGCAAAAACATTGACAATGGCTTAAAGAGAGCAACTTCCTTAGAATGGAGGTTTATAAGATTATAAGATAATGAGAAATTCCAGTAGTAAACAGTGACCATTAAAGTAATGGTAAAGCCACACACACAAGAAAATTAAATGAAAATATCACCTTGCGTCCTGGAGGCCCTGGAGGTCCAATCATTCCAGGAATTCCTTTTATACCCTAAAAATTATGATTGACATAATACGATTACATAGTATTCATCGAATGTTATATATTTCATAAATCATTTCTTTGGACAACCTGTTTCTCATTAGGCTTTTTTTTTGAAAAGTAAGGGGTAAAATCAGCAACCTAAGTACATCTATATTCCTGCTATTATTTGGGTCAGTGTGAGATGCATATAGGGCTTGGAGGAGATCTATGGAACCAGACTGCAGATCCAAGGTTGGCAATACAGCTACTGAGAGAACTGGCTTGTTTCCGTAAGGTAAGAGAATTAAAGCCATCATTTAAAGGCAACTATAGACTATGCATCTGGCATTGAGAATACCTGTGCCAGAGGTGGATAGGTAAAGTACTATTTTCCCAATGTCTATCATGTATTCATCACTATTCACTTCTCAGTGTCAGCTTTTCAGTTATCAACACACAAAGCCCACCTCTGATACTGAAAGGATGATTGGATTCCCCGTGATCTTTGCTGTCCACACATCGGTGCAACACTCTGAGGTCCTGTGTTCTGGAGGACTTAGCTCAGCCCATACCCCAGTCTACCACGCAGCAGTTGAGAGGACCCGAGAACACTGTAAGGCTCTGAGCCTCATAATGGGACTAACATGAGCATCAGCCGATTGAGGTAGCTTTGAGACTCGTGCTGGTGCACAGGAGCTCAACTTTGTATGTTTGCAGGAAAAGCTTCCTATTAGTGCTTCACATGGTGACTTGGGAGATGAGTGGGACTTACCTTTTCTCCTTTATAGATACCCAAATCAGGCGGCTGTACCAACAGGGGGGGCCCAGGAGGACCATGCTGGCCAACTTCACCCTTTAAAAACATCAAGAAGATAGGAATTTCATTTTAACTTATGCTGTGAAGCACAGAAAACTTTCACCCACAAATAATATAGTGTTTCCAATCCCTTGTGTTCTAGATTGAAAATAAAAATCATGGGAAAATGTATTATGTGATATAAAGTTATATTTATTGTTTTTCTTATGAAATAATGGCTTGAAAAATGATCCATAATGTAACTATCTAGGGACAACCTACTAAAGACATCTGGGGTTGTGCTTCGTAGTGTTTATTTATGTATGGCATGCATACAATATATGCACACATATATACATACATGCCTCTTTATATACAAGTGAACAGTATCTTGCTAAATTCAGTTGTAAAACTATGATCAAGATAAACATTATATGTCATAATCTAAGCAAATAAGGTGTTGAGGCAGGAGAATCACAAATTTGAAGCTAGCATGGACTGACTAGTGTAGGTCTGTGTTTCTGATAGATGGTATTTCTTCATTAAAGGTATCACTTCAAGTTTACTGAAAGTAGTGTAATTAAGGATCCAGACTCTGCTCAGACCAGGGAGGTTACTGAAGATCTCAGACACGAGGAATATTTAAGGTTGTTTTTCCTTATATCCTGTTAGCTAACAGTGTTGATGTATTGACTGCATCATCCTGTAAATAGATGACCAAACAAATACACAAACGGTACAAGGGTGAGCAATGTGCTCTGTTAGTGATAACCATTCTTATCCTCATAGCTGAAGTCCAAACACAACCTATACAGACCAACAAAATGGGAACATCTTTAAACCTGGGCCACACTGTCTCCTCATATTATAAAAGGAATCATGTAGTTAGCATAGTCAAACGTGCAAAGAAAAGCCCAAAGAATGAAGCATAAAAGATTCACAATCACATCACCCACAATACTCAGTAACAAACATGAAGGACGCTGTTTCCATTTTTATTATTTTATTTCTATTTTTAGGTGATGTTTCCTGTGGCCCAATGTGCCTCAAACTTGTTATACAGCCAAAAATTAAAAAAAAAAAAAATGGCCTTGAACTCCTAATCCTCTTACCTCTACCTCACAAATGCTGGGATAAAAGGTATGTACCACCTTGACCAACTTTTCTAAGAAAGGGAGAGGTAGGAGGTCAACCCTCTCGAGGATCAGGATTGCAGGCATTCCGACTGGGGTTGCAGGCATGCATGCATCCCCATGTCTGACATTAGTGCTCTCTGCTGTCACTTTTACAAACTTGGTGTCTAGCTCTGTGACTGGCATTTGATATCATATTGTGATATCATATTGTGAGCATTTCCTACATCATGAAGTCTTCCTCCATATTTCCAACTCCTCTTTAACAACCGTACTGTAACTTAATTGCCATGGAACTCCATGTCAGCAGGGAGCAGGTCAATCTTGCTAATGTTAACCCTAACCCTGCCATGGAGTAGATGCTCAAAAGCTGTTTCAACAGTGTCATGAAAGGACAGCCTACCTCCTGTTGGACATTCAGGGGAAGTCTAGATAAGCCGCCACCTTAAATCACTTTTCTAGAGCGCACCACCCATGAAGCTACTTTCCTAGCCGTGGTATTAAGCTTTGTCAGAACTGTGATTTTACAGCTAAGGGTAAGATAATTCAGCAAACAGAAGGTATGAGCTGGGAAGTTGGACGGTGTCTGCACAATGAACACAAATGATCACAACAGCCATTTTTACTAGAGAAAGCACACATCCTGGCATCCCCTCTTCCGCACAAGGATCCCTTACCGGCTCTCCCCTTTGCCCTTTCAGTCCCATGGCAGGAGTTCCCTGAAAGGAAAAGAAAATAAATCCATTTGCTTCTTAGTTTTAAAAGGGCAACTACAAGCAATTAAGACTTCTAGCCATTCAACTCATGAAGGTTTATTTAAATGGGAAACTCTGTGCCTGAGACAGGTGTCAATGATCAGTTATCTCACCGGAGGGCAGGCACTCGTGATGTATTGCATTCAGAACTTACCTTCAACCCAGGGCTCCCAGGATGACCTATAGGGCCCTAAATCAATGAAAAAAAAAAATCAACTATAATCATAGTCATCAGAACATCTCCCTTGGCCACCCAAGTTTCCATTAGGAAACACTTTTGACTGTAAGGCATGCCTCTGCTCTTTCTTATAAGGAAAATAAACATTTGATCTCATGTGAGTAATGAGAAAAATCACGGTTACCAGAGCCTGAAAAAGGCTGAATAGGAAGATGGAGGTGAAAGAAGAGCTAGCTAATGAGACCGCAGATACAGTTAGTCAAAAGAATTGACTGCTAGTGGTCTATGGCAAGGGAGGTGACAGTCAACAATTCACATTTCAAAATGGCTAGCAAGAATGATCAATGCTTCCAATACAAAGAAACGATGGGTGTTACAGGCAATGGATGTACTAACTATCCTGCTTTGGTCATTGCACATTAAACACATGTGTCCAAATATCATGGTGTACCTCATGAATACATACAATTGTATATACGTTCAAGTACATGTGGGCACACATGGTGTAGGTGTATGTGTATGTGTGTATGATACATGTAGAATCCAGGATCCATCTCAGATGTCATTTCTTGTTTTAGAGACAGTATCTCCCTCTGAAATCTGGGGTTCACTAATTAGGCTAGGCTAGCTGGTCAGGAAGCCCCAGAGTTCCACCCATGTCCATTTCCCCAGGACTGAGATTAGAGGCATGTACTTCCATGCTTGGGTCTTTTATATGAGTTCTGGGATAGAACTCAAGTCCTCAGGCTCATGTGGAAAGCTATTGCTTTGGCTCTGTGTGCACAATTATGTGTCATTAAAAATGATAAGGACACACAGTACACTTTTAAACATTGATGAACTATCTTTCTGTGTGGACAGTGGCTTCTTCTGGGGAACCTGTCTATCAAGACAGTTTCCTGCCAATAAAGGTGGTGTCTTAGTGTTTTACTGCTGTGAACAGACACCATGACCAAGGCAAGTCTTACAAAGGACATTTAATTGGGGCTGGCTTACAGGTTCAGAGGTTCAGTCCATTATCAAGGTGGGAGAATGGCAACATCTAGGCAGACATGGTGCAGGCAGAGCTAAGAGTTCTATATCTTCATCTGAAGGCTGCTAGTGGCAGATTAACTTCCAGGCAGCTTGGATGAGAGTCTTAAGGCCCATTCCCACAGTGACACACCTACTCCAACAAGGCCACACCTATTCCAACAGGGCCACCCTTCTAATAGTGCCATTTCCTGAGCCTAGCATATACAAACCGTAACAGGTGGTTCATCAGCCTGACGCAAGAATGCAGTTTTTGCTGCACTGTTAGCTACAGAGGGGGAGGGTCAGCAGCTATACTTACTGTTAGCCCTGGTGCACCTGCATGCCCCATGGGCCCGGTTGGTCCTTGTGCACCCCTAGATCCCTAGAGAGGGAAAGAAAGAGAGAAAGATCAGCACGTTTACTATGAAAACCACAGTTACTGCTAACAGAAAGGATGGCATGTAAGCCCAAGTAGATAGAAAGCCTGAGAAACAGCAGTCCCTCCCCACACACACACATATGGTCAGTGAGAGTATCCTCAGCAGTTAGGAGCACCAGGCCAGGAAGGGTGACCCACTCTGTTGCAGGGCTCCTTTCAGGTCAAGAGAACAATAAACACCTCACAAACAAATCTTGTAATAATAAAAACCAAACAAGAGAACTTCATTAGCTCTTCCCAATTTCAACACAGCTTTATGCATATCAAGATGTCTGTTCATATTCGTCTTGTGTAATATGCATATTTAGAGACATGTTTAGTTCATGTCTGTAGCCAATTGCCTGCACATATATCTGTGTACCATGTACATACAGAGGCCAGAAAAGAGCATTGAATTCCCTAGACTTAGATTCACAGACAGTTATGACCCTCCATGTGGGTACTGGGACCAAAGACCAGGACCTCTACAAGAGCAGTAAGTCCTCTTAAGCATTGAGCCATCTCTCCTGCCCCATATTTAAACACTAATGTGTCTGTACTTTTAAAAATATGCTTGAAATGTGGATTAGAGGACCAAAGTGAATAAAATGCTATCCCCAGCTCAAGATCAAGATTATTCAGACTTAAGCAATTTTCTGTCTCATGTAAGCCAGCATCATAGGGGTGGCTGGGAAATCCTGGAAAGCTGGAGAGAGCAGCCCCCTGCTCTACAGCTCACATCTGATGACTTATGAGTATGAAGCTCTGCCCTCTTCAGGGGGATGAAGAGGCATTTATTTCAACAGTGACATCAAAAGCATCTCATTTATTACATGGAATCGAGCTTCTGCACAGTTAGGGAACTGGCCTGGGAGAGTAACTCTATGAGTCGCTGGGAGCCACAAAGCAGAATCGCAGGTTAATCACTGGGAAGCAAAATTGTTTTCATGTTCAATCTTGTAAACACTGATAAACTAGAAAGGCTAAATATGACCATTGAAATCCAAACTCCAGGGAGATGAAAGTGGGGGTAAAATAGCACTAAACAGTTATTAATTTGGCAGGTAAAAATTCTACAGAAATGGTACAAAATTTCATTTGCTATATTTATGTAGGAGGATAAATACATATATATATATTTCTAAAAGTTAATTTCCCACAGGTCTGCAAATGACTAGCAATGCTAAATGATTATTACCAGACAATGTGTGTGTGGGTGTGGTGGAAGAGGCAGCTTGCTGGGTTCAGCAGCTGCTTCCTGGTGGGTGAACTGGAGCACCACCGCACACAGACTCAACACCCTACTCCCAGTAATACAAAATCCTTATTTTTTGACAAGCGATCACATTTTTATTCTATACTATGTGGGTCCCACACATTTTGTAGCTGTTCCTGCTGAACTTAAAATCTGAAGAGCTATTTGAAGAGAAGATGGACACCCATGGTCTTCCCGGAAGACTTACTGGTAAGCCGGGTGGTCCTGGATCCCCACGGTCTCCCTGCAATGACATCATTATACTGTTATACAAGAGGAGGACATTTTTCTAGGACACAGATAACTCCAAGAGAGAGAAGTGCAGCATGACAGATCTGTACTAGCCCAGGCAGGCAGCATATGCACTTTGTCACTATTGAGAAACAACCGTGCAAGGGCTCTGTGGTGGATCTCTTTCCTTATTCCCTGTCTATCTAATGGAGACTAGAACAAGACTGGTGGAGTCAGAACAACATAGAAGAAAGATGTGGGTTGTACTTCTGCTCATCTTACCTTAGCATCTTGACCAAAATTCCTGTTTCCTCACAATACACCTATCTCTGATCTAGTGAACTCACCAGACCTTGCTCTAGAACGATAGTTCTGAACCTGTAGGTCCCAACCCCTTTAGGAAGGTCACATATCAGCTCTCCCACATATCAGATATTTACGTTACGATTCATAAGAGTAGCAAAATTCCAGTTGTGAAGTAGCAACTTTATGGTTGGAGGTCACCCCAACATGAGAAACTGTATTAAAGGGTTGCAGCATTAGGAAGGCTGAGATCTACCTCTCAAGTGACAGGAAGAGATCACAAGGGGAGCCCTCCCCCCCACCCCCCACCCCCGCTAGGGAGTCCAGATCTAACACTCAGCTTTATGTTTGATTGCTTTGCATGAGGATCAGAGTGTGTGTATGCTCTTAGATGCAGGCTCTTTCTAAACACGAGTTACACTTAAGATACAATTTAAGATTTTATCACTTTTTGGTATTGACATTCCTGTGGTATTAGTCTCACCTTGCTGTTCAACCAAAGCCTCCTCACGGTACTCAGTCTTACTATTCTCAGGTCAGTCCATAGCAACTGACTACCTGGTCCAAATAACAATAATGATGTGTTCTTATAATTCCAAATGTATAAGACACAAGGCAATCTACAGCCATAGAGAATAAGGCCCATGCCTTCCTACAAGAGGAACAGAGCCATCTTGTTGTGTGAGGTTAATGACAAAATAAAATAAAAAAAAATCAGTGCATCCAATAATACTTTGTAAGAAATCCCTGCCTGTGTGTTTCCCACTGGGAAAATGGCTTTGTTAAACCCACAATGGCCATAACACTCACCTGAATACCTTTAAAGCCACCTGAAATGAACACCGATCTCCCTTTTTCACCATCTTCCCCAGGCTGACCCTGAAAAGGAGACATTCACTTAGGAAAAAGATAGACTGCCACTTCAATGTTTTCTCTTCTATGTGAAATATTAGTCACCAGTAAAAAGCACTGTAGCCATTTCACTGGGATGGACTTATGGTCTCCCTAATTGCTACTGGCCAGAGGTCCAAGGTCCTCCTACACCTCTGCTCAGCCATTCAGTTAGGCAGACCACTCACTAATGGTCACTTACTATTATGAGACAGAAAGACTACATTTTCCTCATACTATAATGCAAAGCATTATTCTTTTTTTATTAGCAAAATTTAAGCTTTTATTTCAATGTATTTCAAATAATGCTTTCTGTCATGTTGTTGATTTAGCATTTAGAGTAAACAAAGTAAAAAAAATGCAAACAAAGTAAGAAACACTAGTTATATTCAGCAACAAAATATTTATCACAGTCCAAATGTCAGAAGTCTGTAGTCCAGCCAGTGCCAAAGAACCAGTTATGTTTGAATCCTACTATCTGGACTAGAAGGCAGGAATTCCTCTATCTTTACATAGTAGAATTATTCTTAAAAGTAAGTAATTTTGCAATTTAATTACTTGACCCATTTCGGTATTTTATCAAAGAAGAGCTTGTATGACTTTTCTAGGACCAAATTTCAAACTTTACAGCAGCTGCCCTTTTGTGAAACTGCTCCCGTTTTGTTTGGTTGGTTGCTTGACTAACTGGCTGGTTTTTGAGACATGGTGTCATTATGTAGCAGTGGCTGACAAGGAATTGGCTGTTTAGCTTAGGCTGCTCTGGAGCTCACAGAGACCAGCCTGCCTCAGCCTCCCTCCCACATGCTGGGATTAAAGGCATGTGCTACTATGTCCCCACTGTTTAGAGCAGTTTTAGACGGTCAATGAAATAGCTCAATGAATTCCATTATAATTTTCCTATAGAACAACTTAAAATCCCAGTTACCATCTTATATTAAATTGCTTGCATTAACCCAGAATTTCTGCTTTATTCATATTAGCAAGCTCAGTGAAGGAGCGTAAATTTCTCAAGTTGATCCCACTCATAAAAACGCTTGACTTGGTTTCCAGGGGGAAGACGCTCCGTGGCTTCCTGGTAAGTCATATCAACTGTTTCCTTGACTAATCAGCTTTGCTTTCTCAGGCAGCTGTGGCTTCCTACATGTCCAGTCTGTGTGGATCTCAGTTCCACACTGACTTAGATCAGTTAATGAGGTAAGTGGAAGTGGACGGCATAGCTGACAAAGGTTAGAGCGGAAACTTGGAGACAGAGAGCCTGGGTTTGATCCCCAGATTTAAATACATAAATAAATAAATACATAAATAAATCCTTCACTGCTAGCTCCTTGATTCACAAATCACTACATGAATAAACAGACTGGTCATGATCAGTGATGAATTAGATATCATGTGTTTCGAAGCTTACTGTGACGGAGCACAGCATAAGCCCGCCATGATTGATCACTGCACTTCTTGGTCCATTGAATTATAAGCATATATTAGTTATGTGTAATAAAGGTTTTTGTTCTGACATTTTCATAATATACATATCGTATCTCATTCATAGTCACCCAGTTTCTCTTGTCTCCCTCCCACTTCTGCCGAGCTCCCTCTTCCCACATAGTTAGTGTCCCTTTGCTTATTTATTATTATTATTTTTTTTTGTAACCCAGTGAGTTTCACTCAGGTTGTCTATAGGAACATGGGTGGGACTTTGTCTGCAGGAGTGTGACGGAATATCTTTTATTCAGACATGTGTATACACACACACAGAGTACAGCACACCAAAACACATTGATATGTTGCTTCCTTTTCTCTCAGATATAAACCCAAGTGACAGTTTTACAAAAATGGCTTTTTTTTTTTTTTTTTTTGGTTTTTCGAGACAGGGTTTCTCTGTGTAGCCCTGGCTGTCCTGGAACTCACTCTGTAGACCAGGCTGGCCTCGAACTCAGAAATCCGCCTGCTTCTGCCTCCCAAGTGCTGGGATTAAAGGCGTGCATCACCACTGCCCAGCTACAAAAATGGCTTTTTGAGAGAGGGAATTAGTCTCCGAAGATGAAATGGAAAGAAACACAAGAGAGACATTAACAGCCTTGCCAGTGAAACTCAGGTAGAGCATAAGTGGAGTTAGAGAAATCATGGCCACCGCAGCACCTAGGGCAGGTAGACTCAAGCAAGGGGACACAGACTGTGATGGAGACATTTCTCAATAATTAAAACTGACCCAAAATTGAAAGAGCATGGCATTTTTCATAGCATGGAAAAAGGTTAATTTGGTATTATATATTACATGATAGGGAAACAGAAAATGCCATTCAAAATAGTCTGGAGAAAAAAAATTTTTTTAACTATACAACTCAACGCTTTGATTCTCAATGTTAAAAGTCACAAAGTATTACATAAATATTTGTTCTATTTCTTTTACTTCATACATTTATAAGTGGCAGCAAGTTTTTAACAGATTAACGAGACATTTAAAAGGTCACAAGACAGTCATAACTGAGTTGCTCTGGGTAGCCTTAGCACTCAGGACAGTCTCACTTTACAGGCACAGTGATCAGAATCAACAAAAGAAGGAATGCTGCTTAACAACGGAACAATCCAACCCTGTGGTCAACACTGCCTGCTACTTCACTGAGAGCCCCTGACCTCCAAAATGCCTCAGCCTCATTCAGTAGAAGAAGGAGGAGCTTCCTCTGTGTGCATTCATCTCACTGCACTGGAACTTGGAGAAGGGTGTGCTTGACTGAGAACCTTAACACCAATGATGATTTATATGTGATGTAAAGAACAGAGCCAGCTTGGAATTTGTTCTGAGTTCTAAGTTCAGATCAGTTCTCCTTTGGTCCAGAGCACAGGGAAGATGACTAATGAGAAAATGCACATCTCTGATAGTGGCAATAAGAAACCTCTTGGGAGATTTTAAGAAGAAATATTTAGCCTTCCGGTCTGTGCCCGAGCACTGAGCAGATTCCGGGCAGCAGCTCTGCACCCAATCTCACAAAACACAGAGGAAGTGTGGCTCCCAGAAGCTCTAACCTGGGCAGTATCTTAGGTAAGGAGACAGCAACACCTGCCCCAAACAGGGAGTAACTGGGACCCACTGTAACCCAGGAATTCACTCCTGGCCAGGAGCACTGGTCTGGTCTGTACCCGAGCACTGAGCAGATCTTGGACCTCAGCTCTAACCTCAGCAGCAACACCCACTCCACACAGTTCTGATACAACCAAGATAATAGGAGAGACAGGCTCCAGTCAGAGACAGGGCAGGTAGCACTAAGGAGATCCAGATGGTGAAAGGCAAGCACAAGAACATAAGCATCAGCAACCCAGGGTACTTGGCATCATTAGAACCTAGTTCTCCCACACTAGAAAGTCCTAAATTCCCCATATCACTAAGAAAGCAAGATTCAGATTTAAAATCACTTCTAATGATGATGATAGAGGACTTTAAGAAGGACATAAATAACACTCTCAAAGAAATTGAGGAGAACACGGGTAAACAGCCCTTAAAGAATCCCTTAAAGAATTACAAGAGAACACAACCAAACAGTTGAAGGAATTGAACAAAACCATCTAGGACATAAAAATGGAAGTAGAAACAATAAAGAAATCACAAAGGGAGACTACCTTCAAGATAGAAAACCGAGGAAAGAAATCAGGAGTCACAGACACAAGCATCACCAACAGAATACAAGAGATAGAAGAGAGAATCTCAGGTGCAGAAGATACCATAGAAAATATTGACACAACTCTCAAAGAAAACACAAAATGCAAAAAGTTCTTAACACAAAACATTTAGGAAATCCAGGACACAATGAGAAGACCAAATCTAAGGATAATAGATATAGAAGAGAGTGAAGATTCCCAACTTAAAGGGCCAATAAATATCTTCAACAAAATTATAGAAGAAAGCTTCCCTAACCTAAAGAACAAGATGCTCATAAACATACAAGAAGACTATAGAACACCAAATAGACTAGATCAGAAAAGAAATACCTCCCATCACATAATAATCAAAACACCAAATGCACAAAACAAAGAAAGAATATTAAATGCAGCAAGGGAAAAAGGCCAAGTAACATATAAAGGCAGACCTATCAGAATTACACCAGACTTCTCACCAGATACTATAAAAGCGAGAAGATCCTGGACAGATGCCATACAGACCCTAAGAGAACACAAATGCCAGCCCAGGATACTATAACCAGCAAAACTTGTTGGGGTCCACACTAGCCCCACGTTGGGGTGGCCAAAAAATGTCGCGGCCCGAGCAAAATGTTGAGGACCAGGCTGACCCATGTTTGGGCGGCCACTGTATCCCGGCCCAAGCTGCCGCTCCGGTCCGCAGGTCAGGGTTCAGCAAGAGCAAGAGTGAGGATGGACTCAAAGAATGCAGACCAGACAGAGTGTAATTCAATCCCGTTTAATCTTCAATCTAAGTCCTAAGTCTTGAGTTCCTAGTGCCTAGTTCCTAGTGCCTCCAAGTTCCAAGTTTCTTCTTCCAAGTGCCAAGTGCCTAATGTCTAATAACTACTCCAAGTTGTACTCCAAGTTGTACTCTCTGAAGTGTCTCCTAAAAGTGTCTCCTCTGTCTGCTGTGTCTGATTCTCTCTAGAGCCAAGTGTCTTCTACCTAATGTCTGATGTGTCTGATTCTGATCTGTTCTGGCTCTGCCTTTTATATGTCTTACTTCTAAGCCATGCCTCTAAGTTATACCTTTAATCATGCCCTTAGGTCTTGTCTCTAAATCTGATCTCTACACTTCTAAATTACACACCTTTAATCTCACACACCTTTAATCTCAAGGTATCTAAACCAAGATTATCGGAGTGTGCTCAGCTGTTGTAGGCTATTGTAATCCAAGTCACATGTCAGGGTATACGGCTCAAGATGGCTGCAAAGCTGATAGCCGCTTTCTGCTAAAAGTCGGCCCCCAACAAAAACTCTTAATTATCATAGATGAAGAAACCAAGATATTCCACGACAAAACCAAATTTACACAGTATCTTTTTACAAACCCAGCACTACAAAGGATAATAGCAGGAAAGCTTCAATACAAGGAGGGACATTCTACCCTAGAAAGAGCAAGAAAGTAATCCTCTTCCAAAAAATCCAAAAGAAGATAGCCACACAAACAATGCCACCGCTAATAACAAACATAACAGGAAGCAACAATCTCCTCTACTTAATATCTCTTAACATCAATGGACTCAATTCCCCAATAAAAAGACATAGGCTAACGGGCTGGATACATAAACAAGACCCAGCATTTTGCTGCATACAGGAAACCCACCTCAGTGACAAAGTGAGACTCTACCTTAAAGTAAAAGGCTGGAAAACAACTTTTCAAGCAAATGGTCCTAAACCTAAACAAGCTGTAGTAGCCATTCTAAAACTTCCAGCCTGAGAGCACAAAGGGAGGGACTCATGGCTCCACCTGTATAGGTAGTTGAGGGTGGCCTTGCCAGGCATCAGTGGAGGTAGACGACCTTGATGCCTGAAAGTTTGGATTCCCTAGTGTTGGGAAGTTTGAGAGCAGGGAGGCAGGAATGGGAGGATGGTGGGAGCACACCCTCATAGAAATAGGAGGGGGGTGGGATAAGGAGTTTTGGGGAGGAATGGGAGAGGAGATAATATTGAAAGGTAAATAAAATATCCAATTAAAAAAACAGATAATGGGTTTGGCAATTGTAGTTGAGCAGTCAAGACTTTTTGTCAACAATTTATTACGGGGATTTCATATAATCCTCAAGGACAAGGTATTGTGGAAGAGGCCCATGGAACTTTAAAAAGATTGGTGAGACATACTGTTGCTGAGACAAAGAATGATGCCGACCTATGAGCTTGCTGAGTGCCCTGACAAGGGTGACTAGAGAGCTGTATTGGACATATGTTCCTAACCCACCTTTGCTTGACTATATCCCAGATGGGACAAGCTGCCTTGCCTCAAGTTTTTAGACCTTGTGGGATAGAGAATCAAAAAGAGAAAATATGTCTCTTGTATTCTTCTTAAAGGTGCCCAGCTATAAGGACTCAATCATGTACCAGTCAAGAAATCATTCCAATATGGGAAATAACAGTCTATTTTTGGAAGACTGTATCTGGACTTTGTCAGAGACATATTTGGAAGCTAGCTGTAGCTTGCTATGATGTTAGGATAGCAAGAGATAATGTTGGGACAGGATCTGGATTTCAAACAAGGGTTAGTGCAGGTTTTAAGGCTCTTTTAATTGTCAAGCTAAAATTGGTTTTGTCTCTTCTAGAGCATTTATTGTAAGTTGCATGACTTTATAATTTCCAATTATGTTAGTGTGTTGAAACCTGGCATGTCTGTTATGGGAGTCTATCAACCAGCTTTCATCTCACCGCCCTGAGTATTAGAAAACCTTGATTAGCTGAAAAAAGCTTGAAAGTGCTAGAAGAAGTGAGTTAGGCTTTAAGCAGAAGCAAGAGGGTAGCAGGCTTGATAATTGCTGGTATAACAGCTTTAATTCCATTAATTGCTAGTACCACTGCTTCTGCAATAGCATTGACACAAGGAGTTAAGACAACTATTTTTGTTAACCATCTAGCAAAAAAAAAAATGTTACTCATGTATTGAGTATACAAAAGGATTTATATAGGTATCTGGAACAACAAATGATGCTCTATAACCCATTCAAATTATCTGGAGGAGGTTCAGGGTTCAAGAGTTAGGAGTCATCCCAAGTGTCATGACAAATATCATTGGAGTAGTGTTACTTTTGAAATTCACAATGATTGTCATTATAATTAGAAAAAAGTTTAAAGATACCTGTAGGATATTTGGCATAATCCAACACCTCTCTGGGTATGTTAACTTTGCATAGTGAGATTATGAATTTAAAAAATGCTGCTATGTTGACCTTTGATGCTGCAGATAATGCTGATAAAATTATCCATGGCCTGAGCTCAGTATTTTCATTTTGGACAAACCTCAGGAATGGCATATATAGCTTGATCAGGCTAGCCCTTCTTGTCCTGGGAATACTTTTATTCCTGCCCATCATGTTAAAGCTTATCTTTAACAACATCAACATGTTGGCAGCCAAAGTACATGGCTTAAACCTGAAAATGGACCCCCAGACAGAGTTATTAAATTAATAGGCTGGCAAGCCAAGGACAGGTAAGATTCTGCACAGAGCCTTACCAATCTAAAATAGAAGTGCATTACTTTTGATAATGCATATTCCATAACAGGTAAGGAAGGCATTCTTGTCAGAGTGACCTAAGACAGGCTCAGACTTGTTAATGAAATAAAAAAGGGGGAGAGGTCGAGGGCCTTTGAGGCTGTTTGGCAAGAAGCTGACATAGGCCAAGGACAAGGAAAGGGGCTGCTTGGTAGGAATATGACATTGACCAAAGACAAGGAAGTAGGCTTCAGGCAGGAATCTGACATTAGACTAGAACAGAGAAGTAATTTCAGGTAGGAGTCTAAATTGTAGGCTACAACAAAGAAGCAATCTCAAGCAGGAGTCTAAATATTAGGCCAAAATGAAGAAGTAATTTCAGACAGGAATCTAAATTTTAGGGTAGAACAAAGAAGTAGGCTTCAGCCATGAAAATGACCTTGGGCTAGGATAGGGAAGTAGGCTCAGATACTTTGGTCATCCTGATAAGCCTTTACAAACAGTGATCATGGGGAATGTTCACCTAACTGGGTTTAATTCCTTGCTTTTTCTTTGACTATTTGTGTTTATTGTATTGCTTGTTCCTTGACTATTTGCATCTATTATATTGCTAGACCCTCAACCTAGAACTGACCTTATTACATGCATGTAATTAAAATGGTATAAAAGCATAAAGGAATAGGGGGGATAGGATGGGGGTTCTAGGGAGGGGAAATGGGGAAAGAGAATGACATCTGTACTGTAAATAAATAAATATCCAATAAAAATAAAATTAAATAATTTTTTTAAAGAAGAAATATTTAAATAGCAAAGGAGAAGAGCTGAAAGACAGCCATACATAGAAAGTCAACTTGTTTCTTAAAGGAAAGATTGTATGTATGTATGTATGTATGTATTTCTATTTATTTATTTATTTATTTATTTATTAACTAATATATTTATAATTATTATATATTTATTTAATATATAAATATATTATATATTTATTATAAATTCTTTTGTTTTATAAATTTTATAAATAACATATGTAAAAATATATAAAGCATATAAATATTATGTGGATAATATCAATAATAATTTTATTTTTTATTTAAAAATTTCTCAATTTATAATAGTTCTTTGAGAATTTCATACAGAACATTTTGACTCAGGCCAAATCATGCCTGAGTTTTACTCAAGTGAGAGATCTGGAAAAGTGGGCTGTGAGAATAAGGGACGTCCCTTGCTGAAGCTATCTTTAAATACAAATTCACCCTGAGTGGTGGGGTTATAAGTTTTGGTAAACTGCCTCCTCCTTTAACTATGCAGGCTTCATGCAGGAACTAGAAATGACTTAATGAAGTCAGTTAGTTCACATCCCTTCTTAATGCCACTCAGTGTCTTCCCTTTCCATAGCCTACGACACCCCTACATGCTCTGGTTCTGCCCACTTCGCCACCCCCGTCCCAAGCGCTCAGTTTAGTTGACCATGCTGCAAGCAAAGGTGCAGCAATGCCAGCCAGTTCGCGAGTATACCAAACTGGTTCCTGCAATAAATAAAGTCTTTTCACTTAGGATCACGCTAGGCTGTGCTAATGGTGTCTTACAGGGGGGCCGCCTGGGCCAGGGGCTCCTCTTTCTCCTGGATATCCCGGATCACCTCGTGAGCCATTGTAGCCGTCCACGCCAGGTTTGCCTCTGGGTCCAGGAGGCCCTGGGTGACCCTGGGGAAGACAAAACTGTGAGTGACATATTTCTACAAGAAAACCCTAACATGCACCCCAAACTACAGAAACCATGACCCTTTGTTTACTTGTTTCATTTTGTGAGGTGCCCTAAGAGTGTTACCTGGTAAAATTACAACTTTAAAGTTCACTCTGTCCAGGGCAAGTTAATTTAGCTTAAGTTATTTTCCTGCTATGGAAACTTCTGCTGCATTCTAAAGTTCCTCAAACCCCACTTTCTTCTTTCCCTGGGCTTCTGCGCTGTATGACTCTCAAAAAGTTACTTGCAAAGCTGGGGCGCACCAGAAAATGAGGGTTCTCTTATGAGCACACATTTCATTCCAGAGCACTGTGCATGACGAGACAGGTATATCTAGCGTCTATTTTGGATTTGATTTCTTCTTCATTAATTTGTTTGAAGACTTTGCTCTTCATGTAAAATGTTTTGGTGTGAGAGTTATTGCACAAGAATGAAGAATAAGCACTCTTTAATGACTATACAAAATGTAAGAGTAAGAACTAACCATACATATTTTTTGAACATCTGCTTTTCATGGACTTCGTTTACGTTGGTATTTGTTTTTGTTTTTGTTTTTTTCCTTTAAAGACAGGTTCTCCTTATGCAAACCACTGGATGGTCTCAAATGCATAATCCCTTTGTCTCAGCCTCCCAAGTACTCAGATGGCGATGGCGTGTGTGCACCACCACACTCTGTTTCACTTTAAAGCTTCTAGTGACTATTTCTTCCTTTCTTAAAACAATGGAGCAAAGTGAGGGGACACTTACAGGTACACCATCTACTCCTGGAAATCCAGGGACACCAGTTGGACCCTAATTCCAAAATATAAAACAAAGATGTAAACACAACTAATTATTAGAAAGGCAAGTCTACTTACTTGAAACTGTTAACAGTGATTCCAAATCAAAAGCCCTTAACAGTCAACTATCACATGTAGTTCATTGATTGTCCAAGAACCCAATGTTTAAGAAGCAAACACCAGCACTCAGAAATCCTTCCCAGGACAACAGTTTCTTAATACAAACAGTAACAACTGACGGGGCTGCATCCTAGCTTATACAGAGTTATGAAATAATTTCATATTTTCACCAACAGGAAACAGGCCATGGTTTGACACAAGGAATGGCATATTCCATGGTATTTTCTCAAGACATAAATGTGGATTAAGATATTAACACAGGATAATCTCTAAGACATATGGTTGACTTATGGAGAAATGAAAGGTTTGGCCTGGCCCACATAATGCTTCGTTTGGGTTGTTCAAAAAAGCAGATGAACATCAGCAGTCTTCCCTGGGCACATTTAGAGATTAAAGGGATGTTCTAGAAGGGCCTGCTTCTTGGGAGAGGGACCGAGAAAAAGACTGGTTCCCACAGTCTTGTGTCTTAGTTCTCGACTATGTGCAGTTGTGCACTATTCGTAAGCCTGAGTGTTCTAAAGAGATGGGTGGAATAATTTGTCCTTTAATGAGATAACGTAGTTTTCCTTCCCAGAATCCCCACCCATGGTGAAGCAGCTTACCAAGCTAGGGGCATGCAGCTTCATAAATCTGCACCCTGCCTTAAATTATTCAGAAGAGCATCTTTCTACCTTCCTCTTCTCTAAGCATGTTTCTAACACTTTGGGCGGGCTTCCCCAACAGTTTAGGTTTCCTTCATCTTTTCCAAACTTCCCCTGCCTGTCATGTAGCTGCTTGTCTGTCATGTATCTTACCTTTACATCCATGCCTGTGGGACTCCAGGCCAGCTAACCTGCATGGGTTTTTTCCTTTTTCTCTTTGACTCCTTTAGGCAGCTGCAGAGATTTATAGCTTGCTTATCTGGGGCCAAAGTTTTCCTTCAAATACCAATATTATCCTCAGACTTTTAAACAAGCAAACAAACACATCCTGAGCACTGGAGGTTGGTAGGATGCTGAACAACTCACTCACCTTGTCTCCTTTCTCTCCTGGTAGTCCAGGCAGGCCACTGTCACCTCTCAGACCTTTTTCTCCTGGAATCCCAATGGGTCCCGGGGGTCCCAAGGGTCCTATTGGTCCCTGTGGTCCCAGTGGTCCTGGGTGACCCTGAAATGGAAAGGAGAGACAAAGAAGCTGTAAATAGTGTTTGCTAACACAGGCATGTCCCTGTGAGTATAGAAAAATCAGAACATTAAAGTTGAGCAAATCCTAATAGAAACACAAACAACGGCTATTACAAGTAGTGTACATAGCATTGTCTTTTCAAGCTGAATTCAAAGTCTGTGATAAATGTCCATTATTGTGTAAGTGCACATAAGTATTTGTGTGTATGTATGCATGTGTGCATGCATTCATGTGTGAATATTTGCATGTATTTATGCATACGTGCATATGTGTGTGCATGTATATAAGGGGACCTTATATGTTTGCAGATATGGGTGGGTTAAAGCTCTGTTATTTTCCCACTGCTGATTGCATTTGTAGGTCTTGAGATGGCTCATGAATCATAGAATTAAAAATATTAAACTCTTACCGCTACCATGTGAGGACCACAGCCATGAATGAAGGAGAAAGTGCCTGGTATATTTGAAAGGGACAATGGCTTTTATGTCCTGTAGCTGCCCTCCTCCAATACCCCTGTATAGTTAGTGATTTTGAACTGAGAAAAGATAATGCTATCAAAATATAATTTTGATTTACAGAAACTCAATCACTGATTTCTTTATAAAATTTTCAACCTATGGCAACAAAGAAGCTATTTGAATGGACTCAGAAGTATAGAATCAGCTTGTCCAAATAACACTGTGTCTCAACCTTCTGTCCATGGGATGGCAAATGAGTTTAGCTTGTTCTACCACCACATAGTTCAGCATGTGTTATATCTTATTAGAATTTGAAAACACTCCTCAAATTCATTCAAAGCTGGGCTATGGGGTTTTGTGATTCTTCAAAATTTCTAACATCCATAAGAAAAAATATTTTAGAGCCTCTTCCTCCCAACCTTACTCATTACTGCATCTTTTTTAAATGAACATCTTAGCTGGGCAGTGGTGGCTCATACCTTAGTCCCAGCAATTTGGAAGCAGAGGCAAGTGTATATCAGTGAGTTCGAGACCAGCCTGGTCTACAGAGTGAGTTCCAGGACAGCCAGGGCTACATAGTAAAACCCTGTCTCAAGAAACAAACAAACAAACAAACAAACAAATAAGTAAGTGAATATTTTAAAATTGTTTTATTGTAACATGTATGTGCCTGTGTGTGCACATGAACGTGTGCGTGTGTGTATGTGAGTGTGTGTGTGTGTGTGCGTGTGAGTGTGTGTGTGTGCAACATACATGCCCCAGAGATGTGTATTGAAATTGGAGTAAGTTCTTCCTCCTACCATGCAGGTCCCAGGGCTAGAACTCAGGTCATCAGACTTGATAGCAAATGACTTAACACTGAGCCATCTTGCTGCCCTGTAACTGCATTAGATGATCAAATGTCTTGGCTATGAGGACAGAAACTGATAAGTTTCAGCAGCTGGTCTGCTAAGATCGTATCTCTTAGATTTCTAGAACAAATGCAAGATGGTCTTGGAGATGTACAGCATTCTGGGAAAAATATTTTTTGCAGAGTCCTATATGTATAAAACTCTGAAATACCCTAAATCAAGGTGTTAGCCTCATTCATTTTGGGTACCTTGTCTTGTGTGATCCCATGAAGAAAGTATTGTGTGCTGGCAATTGAGGGGTGCTTCTAATAACCAGATGTTCCCCTAAAAGCAGAGCAACAGCCAGGCCTTCCCACCAGACTAACACATATGCCTGAATACCTTACATAATCACACAGGAGAGCATGCCAGTGGGAAGAAGATGTAACTGGGACCCAACCATTACCACACTTGAACCCTGCTTACACAGTAATGCTGACTTAGGCAGGCCCAGCCAAGCAGAGGGAGATGATGTGAAGGACTGAACTGGGTCCTGGTGAAGGAGCCACTCACAGCAATACAAGATAATTCAATACGATATCACTTGGATCACAGGAAAAACTGAGTAATGAAAATCCAGGAGCCTGAGACAGGGTGAACACATTGCATGACTTCTAACAAGGGAAGCACAATTTAGACCCACCCACCTGAGCTAAATATCAGAGAAAACATGGAAGGCAAGCAGCCGGGAAGGTGGCAGAGGGAGAAAGAGAGAGAAGCGAGTGATGTAGGCAAGAAAAGCAGCCCAGGAAGAAAGAAAAGGAAGTCATCCATCCTTGGTCAACAGCTAGAGGAGCCCCTGACAGGAGGGCACTGCTCAGTCACCCAGCCTTGGGCTGAGAGAACCAGGGCAAGTGTACTCTGAGGCTGAGCTGCTGACAGAGAGATGAGGGTGTGGGCAGCTAAACTCTCCTGAGCAAACAGGAGTCTTCAGGGAGGGTCTGAGGAGAATGTGCCATGCTGACGGCATTTACAAACAACCATCAGAGAGAGCAACAAAGATGCACTCTGGCTGACAGGGAACATGAGAAAGACAGTGATTACAGACCCAGGCAAAGCGTTCTGAAAGCTCAAGGCCACACTAGCTGTGTGTCCTTGAGTATATTATTTTTCTTCTAAAAATATCTCATTAGCATATATTAATTATACATAATAATGGGCTTCATTCTGACCTTTCTGGACTACATCCCTAACCTCTCTCATGCTCAGTATCTTCGTCAATAGCTTAGGGCCAAAAAGGATTAAAACCTGTTAAGCTGTTTAAAAGAGCATCTGTCGTGATAAATGTTAACCACTGTTAATATGCACTATTGTGAAAAATGTGTAAATGACAAAAACAAGTCACAGAACAGTTTGTCATATGCACCTAATCCTCAAGAAACAAGACAAAGCCTATGGCTGGCTATCTGTTTACAAGTGAAGGCTTCTAGAAGGGTATGCAAGCATGAGGGAAAGGAAAATACAAACCAGGGCCTTGTCGCATTCTCCTCCTGGTGCATCTTTTAATCAGCAACTGTGACCTTTGTAATAAAGATAAATTGCCATTTCTGTGTCACCATTAAGTCACCGATGCCACAGCATTACTGACAACCTTTAACATCTAACCCAGACAGTGCAATTGGAAACTGTTCTTTCTGTGTATTTTCCTTTTTTCTTCATCTTTTCCATCCTTGACATAATGGCTACAGTTAGTTGAGAATTAGAAAAGCTTGGAACTTTTAAGAATTCTGGTGTGTGTGTGTGTGTGTGTGTGTGTGTGTGTGTTACCAAATAGCAGTGATAAAGAAGAACTGTGAAACTCTGGGAACATGGGGAAGGTAGATCAATTTGCAATGAATAGCATGTACATTCTAGATCACAACCTGAAAGGACCTTTTTATCCTATGTCAATTAATCTTATAGCTAATATTAAACTTTTAAATGATATTAATTAACATACATTTAAAAGTTACCTTTTTTTCCCTAAATATGAAAAATCAGAAAACAATTGCTATTACAGTAAGTTTGGAAGTATCTTTTCATCCTGCAAGCAATTTGTACAACAGCTCCACGAAAATGATCTTCGAATACAGTACTTTACAACAATGTGCCATGGAGAACCCAGCAAGATGAACTCTCATATAAAAGGGAAACTAAGAAAGAGACGTCCAATTAACTGGCCATAAATCTCTTTAATGCGTTTCATTTCAAACATGTGATCCCAAATCCAGTAAGCAAATGGGAATTTGCAGAGGAAAAACAAGTGGGAGGGACTGGGGGAGTGAAGATGTTTGACACTGTGGTAAGACTGATGGAATTCCATTTAGTATGCTGTGGGAATGGGTCCCAATGAGAGAAAGAACCGTAAAAATACTTTGAAAACAAACAGCGAGGCAGAAAATAGCTCTTTGCATTACTGAGAGGAAGCAAACCTTCCTCCAGAGTCCCTTCCCCTGACCCCCGCATGCACACCCACTTCTGGCCATTTCTGGGAAGCGTTTATTTTCAAAGCTTGGAGCATGCTGTCTTTACTCACTGACAAGGGCCCTCCTTCCTGCCCTGCCCTCGGGTAACAGGCTCTCAAAGTTCCCATAGAAACACCACCTCACCCTGACCTCCTGCCCTTGCCCTTGAGAATAAAATGTCTTTCCAAGGTGCCAAAAAACACTTCTCACTGAGTTCCACCCACCTCTTACCAGTGCCCTCCAGGTAACCCTACACTCATTGAATGTAGACCTCCTGGGAGACAGTGTCCAAATTCATGATGGCAAGAAAGATGTATTGGTCAGCCTTTTCTTACTACAACTAAACAACCGAGAAGCAGAGTGATTTATAAAGAAAGAAGCTGGGCTCCGTGGTAAAGCACACACAGGGCATACATTTAATCTCCAGTATCACCAGAAAACAAAACAACACAAGACAAACAAGATAAAAAAGGACAAAAAATTTTATTTGGACTCATAGTTGTGGAAGTACAGGCAAAGTATAAATGTCATAGTACAGGCTCTGGCCAGAGCCCAGGAAGCTGTACCACACAGGGATGAGAGAAAGAGAGGAGGAAGGTCTGTTTCTCCCCATCCTTAATTAGCCACGGGATTCATGGAACTCCACTCTAATCCCCTAATCTAGTCACTTCACAGAGGCCGCCCCACCTCTAAGCATTATGACAATTATACATTTCTTGATGACTCTTAATACCTCTAACACAGGACTTTGGGGGTTGAGACCCTGATGAGTTTGGGGGAGACAAAACACATTCAGACCATAACTGCAGAGGACCAAAAAAAAAAAAAAAAATGTTTCACAAAATAAGGTGGACCCTGCCTCACCTCAAGGAAAATGGGTGCAAATACTTCCTTGTAGCCCCAAACCACTGTCCCCAGAACAGTGGCTTGAGGACATCTGTAAAGTGCTGAGACCCTTTCGTGAAACTGTAAACTCCAGAGTACCACGCCACCTGCTGAGCATCGAGCAGACTTGCAAGCCTGCTAGAGTCCAGCCTCTCTAAACAGCAACTTTGTAAGAAGAAACCTCATGTAAAATTTGGAATGTCCCCTTTTGAAGACTGTGAACTTTATGACTTCATTTTAGTGCTTTTTAATATTATTAGTTATTTTGTTATGTGATAAAAATTTTAAAAGAAGCATATTAAACCTTGGGTGACTGTACTAAATGTGTCTAAAAGCTACTCCCCAAAATCCCCCAAATGGTAGTCTTTGAAATGGTGGTCTGCCAGTTCACTCAATTAGAATAAATAATTTATCTACGGTAACACAGAAAGAATTTCTATTTTCACTAAATCTGTTCACATAAAAATGGGGTCAGGGGAAAGAAACCTTGTAAGTAAATACTTAGGCTTGCTTATCTCTAAGACTATCATAGAATAGACAGAGTGAAAAGAGAAAAATACCAGTCCGGGAAAGTTATTTTTCAAAACTAGAAAACCAATCATCACAAGATTTTATATATATATATACACACACATATATAGTTTATATAAATATATATGTATACACACATATATATATCTGAATCTCTATCTCTTTCTATATGTACCTGATTCTAAGCCCTAATCCTCACTCACCAACCATGATAAAGTTAAACTCGGTTCCACATGGAGACCTTCAGCTAAGTCTCAGATTGAATAGCTGTGGTTTATATTACTCCTACTATGTGTACACAACTCACTCTGTGGTTTGTGACTTTCGTTATAAGACAGTGAAGTCACCGGGTGCAGAATCGAAGGACAATCAGTTTGACCCCTGGGCAAGTTGAGTGTGCCATGTGAAACCACCAGGTCACCTCTTTCCCTCTACTCCAGGGCCAAGCTGACTCCGGGTCATCTGATGAGTTATCAGCTTCCTTACAGCAGCACAGGCTCCTGGCTCAGCTGGACAAAGGAGGGAGATCAGAGTGCACACAGCATCACTCAGAGCTCAGGACATTTTTTTTTAAAGACTCTGTCCCTGGTTAACTAAGTTAGGAGTAAGAAAATCACATTTGTTTTATAAGGTAGAAGAAATCAAAAGATACAAAATTATACCTTTCTAAGGAACACAAACCAAACTTTCAAGTTAGCCCTTTTGGCTGCCACATATCTGGCTTCTCTGAGACCAGAACCCATGAGGGATGATAAAAACCGTAGCACCCTTGTGATTTTTAGCTGTGGTTAATTGCAAACTGACAACTGCAAGCACATATGTGGGCTAAGAAGATGTCTCAACCTATGAAGTCCTTACCATGCAAGTGTGGGGACCTGTTAAGCTCCAGAGCCCATGTTTTAAAACTGAGGTGGGAAGGCACAGGTTTGGAATCTCAGAGTTGGGGAGGTAGATACAGGCAGAGGCCAGTTAGAAACCCTATTCAAAACGGGTGAAAAGGCTTCAGAGATTGACTCCTGGCTTCTACACACACACACACACACACACACACACACACACACACACACGGTGAGGGGATCTTTCCATGGGAACTTTGAGAGACTGTCAACCAATGCCAGAATGGAGAGCCCTGGTAAGTTAGGGCAGTGTGTGTGTGTGTGTGTGTGTGTGTGTGTGTGTGTGTGTGTCTGTGTGTGTCTGTGTGTGTCTGTGTGTGTCTGTGTGTGTCTCTCTGTGTATGTGTATGTGTGTGTGTCCAGTTTTCTCCTGTGACCTTTCAATGGTTTTTCTCAACAAAATGTCTAATCAATATAAAAAAACAAATGAATGAAGTAATAAATAAAACATTCTCACTAACCCTTAGACTGTAAGACCATGCCATTGGCTATCAAACTATCACAAGAAGGAGAAAAGGTTTAAGCGAACCTTAGACTTGATTATATACCAACCACTCTCCATTACTACTTCATGAAATATAGCCAGTAACACTGAAAACTATGCAACATTGCCTCCACGCTGACAGATGAGAAAACTGCCTCAGGATCACGACTTACTCAGCCCACACCCTTGCTACCTTGACTCCCTACCTGGATGATCAGCCTCTCTCCAGACCCCTGTGCCTCCCACTACTTTGCTGGCACAGTGTAGAGTCTCACTGTTTCCTATGTTGTCTGCAGTGAGATTTCTGGTTTTCCTTCTCCCCTTCCTTCTCCTCTCCTTCTTCCTCCTCCTCTTCTTCCTCCTTCTCTTCCTTTTTCTCCTCCTCATTTTGTTCAGCAGCAGCCACCGTTGGCAGTTTTTGGCCACAGGGTCTCACTCTGCAGCCCAGGCTAGCTCTAACTCTATGTAGCTGAGTGTCATCTCTTACCTCTGCTCATGCCTGCCCCCTGGCTTCAGTGCTGGGATTACAGTCACAGGTCACCACTCCCAGTTGTAATATGCGAATTATCTGTACTCTTCACTCACTTGGGGAGGGAGCAGTGTTTGAGGAATACTAGGCAAGTACTCTATCTCTGCCTTGTCTGATTTTATGAAAGTATCTGCCCCAGCTCCCTGTTTCATTATAAAGCTTCCCTGGGCAACAACATTTAACCTAATTTACTGCAGAATTCTCTTCCTACGGGCCTCAAAATCATTTAGTCCCAGGCCTGGATGCCAGCTCTCTTCTGGACACTCTCTGGGGTATCTTCTTCTAATTCACACTCACCATGTCAGAGCAGGGCTCCTGTCTCCCAAGCTCCTTCCCTGTGCCTACAGATGGTGACTGATCTACACTTCACATCCCATGATGCATTTGGACTTACTGTCTCTGTCTCCCGTGACTACATCTGTCATGTCTTTCTTTGAACTCAGTGTCTGCCGTGTGTCTACCTCCTTGCCATCCACTACAAAGCCCCAAGTCATGGACATGTATTTGTAGCACAGGTTATCCAAATGTCAGTTTCCCTCACTCCCTTGACCCCAGTTTTCTCTCCATCATAGCTGTTAGCTCCCTCCAGCCTGCCCTTCCCTTGGGTCATTGCCTTACCTCTGATGGCACATTGTGCCCCCCACCATTCCAACCCACCAGTCCCTGTGACCCATGTATTCATGTACCCTTCACACTTGTATCCCAGAAATGACAATAGCCTTTTTTCATGTCACTCAAACCCTACCAGTCCTCCCATCGAAAATGGGTTGATAGCAGTGACATTAATAAGCAAGCCACATGTTCTAGGCTCTTCATCTGCTCTAAGCTCAATCCGGTGTTCTGCTTTCTTCCCATGGGCTCTTCACAGCAGTAGGAAGCAGAAAGCCACCCTTGTAGGCCTCCTCCTCCTCTAAGGAGGACTCTCAGCCTCAGAGAGATGAAGCAATGTGCTTGAGGCCACACAGACAGGACTTGGGTATATTGGCCGGTTTTGTGTGTTCAAGTTGACAGAAGTTGGAGTTATCACAGAGAAGGGAGCCTCCCTTGAGGAAATGCCTCCATGAGATCCAGCTGTAAGGCATTTTCTCAATTAGTGATCAAAGGTGGGAGGGCCCGTTGTGGGTGGTGCCATCCCTGGGCTGGTAGTCTCGGGTTCTATAAGAGCAAGCTGAACAAGCCAGGGGAAGCAAGCCAGTAAGTAATATAATATCCCAACGTGGCCTCTGTATCATCTCCTGCTTCCTGACCTGCTTGAGTCCCAGTCCTGACTTCCTTTGGCGATGAACAGCAATGTGGAAGTGTAAGCTGAATAAACCCTTTTCTTTCCAACTTGCTTCTTGGTCATGATGTTTTGTGCAGGAATAGAAACCCTGACTAAGACACTGGGGAAGCAGAGATCTGAACTCAGACCTGCTGATCTCAAGGAATCTACCTCGTTTTCCGTTCCAGACCTCACCAACCTCACTTCCCTCAAACCATCACTCTTACCTGAAAATAACAGCCGAGGCAATTCACTACCTTCGTCTCATTGATGGTTTGTGCTTATTCCTTACTATCTGCTGAAGATAATGCTCTTTAGAATGTATCTGGGACCGGAGACCCATTCCCAGTACTATGGCCACTGTCTCACACAATTCAAATTTTAAGTGTGTGCTCATGCTTCATGAATACTTCTGAAACTAAAATGTACAGATAAACATTGTGTCTACAACACCTCTCCCTTTGCTGTGTCTATTTATTCTGATATTATTATTGTTCTCTCTTCTTTTTAATGCTGAAATGTAATTCAGAGAATATGCCACTAGGTGTCACTCTAATCTCACAAACTCCATCATCCTGAGCAGCATGTCAAGTCGGAGTCCTCTGGGCACACAGAACTTTCAGAATCCCCTCACCCCACCCCCACCCCCCCCCGCCCCATATTGTTGGGGGAGGGAGGAGTCTGGACATCAGGAAGTGTTTTAAAAGCAAAGAATGAAAAGACGGATCTTGGAGTGCAGTAGCAAAGAATGTTCTTGCACCCTAAGATTACCTCCCCTGTTAACAATGAGTGTGGGGGTGCACTGATCAGTCTGCCTTGGGGAACACTAGGGATTTTAGCTATGCTCTCAAGAGGCAATATGCAGGTACAGTGGGGAAACTCTGCACAGAGAACCAAAGGAGAAAGCTTAGCCATTTGGACAACAAGGTCACCTCTTCCACCAGTCCCTAATGAATGGTTCTCCCACTTTGTGCTGGGAACAGCCTGACATTATCTATGTGCTGCGTGGACCTAAGACACCTGTCAAGGTTCTGCTCCTGTGATTTCCCCTTCTTCCCTGCCCTTCCACCTCACCCTAGCCTCTATGTGTTTTTCTCTCCTCTGTGTCTTGTACAGTTCCTATTCCTCTGAAGAGACTCCTTCTTAGCTTCTCTTGATGAGGAAGACTATTTATTTCTATGGATCCCACTGTATCCACAGTTAAACAATTTCCTCAGCCCCTCCCCAGCCAAGACCACCCCTTCTCAACACCTTCTCCATATACAGGGGACCTCAAGCTATACAAGTACAGAGCTGGACTTGTGCTATTCCCTCAAATGTGGTTCTTGAAATATTTGCCAGTCCACACTATTTGCACCTTCATGTGGAGGACAGCACCAATCTGAACACTCGCCCGGACCACAGCTCCTACGAGCCTTCCTCTGCAGTCAAGCCTGCCTTAGGAATATTTCTGAGCCTAACCAGTCAGCTCCATATCCACTCTTTGTTAAGACTCTGTGACTTCCCACCGGCTAGTGTTGTAGCCTGTTAGCAGGTTTTCCTAATAACACCCTATCTTCCCCAGACTCTTGTATCCACTGTTCCTATCCTCACTGTGATTATAAGATGAGAAGAGATGAGATGCTGTTAGGATCTTATGCTGGGTCTAGTTATTGTAGGTTGCCCAGGGGCAGTTCTAACTGCCCTCCCATGTCTGCCTCCTTATGTGAGGATGAGATTCGACACCGCAGAGAGTAAGCAATATGAAGGAATCTGAGGTAATGCATCTGGGACCAGGGGAGGAACCACAGAGGTTGGAGCAGATTCCCCAGCTGGATCCCAGCAACGCCAGCCCCTTGCCTTTCAACATCTGGTCTCCAGTGTTTGTTGAAGCATACACTTCTGTTGCTGCAAGCCACCAAGCATGTGCTAATTTGTCACAGAAGCTGTGGGTGTTAATGTGATTCTTCCTCCATGCTGGGGCTGGCTGCCCTCCAACTCCAGCAGGTTCAAACTCAAGGGTGTATCCAGCACCCTGTGTCTGTCGCCCACGTGCTTCTATGCAAGGCCAGCCCAGGGCACCAACTTAGCCACCCAGGGAGAAGCAAGGGCCTTTGTCATATCCTCTTTCCCATAAGACACCCTCAAGCACCCAGAAATAGTGGCTGGAGAGTGATTCTTGTCAGTTTCTCCTAAGGACTGTGAAACTTCCCAGACACAGAGACTCTCTTGTTTATTGCACAGTCGTGCCCTTTGACTGACAAGTATTTGATGGTTATTTGTCCAACAAAAGGGAAAGGATTGCTATTAATTGCAGTTAAGACAACACAACAAAATGACTGAATATGCACTTGAACTCCATGTAGGGAGACCTGAAGCCCCACTAGAAATCATTGCACCGAAGATGACAGGCATAATCAGAAAAGTGGAATCCACTGTCAAACACACACTACACCTGAGTCCCAGAAGTCCTGTTATGTTAAAACCACATGTACTCTTGGTATGATGGGAAACATGTGACACACTGTAGAGTGCGAGAGGCAACTATTCTGTTTCCTTCTTCCATACACACAAGTACTAGACGTCAAAAAGATTTGCCAGCATGCAAAATTGATGTTAGTTACCTGCAGCAATTCTTCAGAGAGATACCTACTACTGTTGCTGCTGCCACACTGTAGGTAGACCAGAACTCTAACCACAGACGCCCCCAAAACCCTTCTCAGAAATGCTCAACCTCAAGACACAGCAAATTCCAACCTGGAAATATGTCTCTTCAGCTTCTGTGTGTGTTCTGGTGTTCAAAAACCATGTTACCATCTCTGAAATAAACACTTGGGCCACCTAAGCCAACATTGTAACCTGTAGCCTGGCAGCTGGAATCCACCAGAAAACACATATTAACAGTAGGGCACTAGTTTCAAAAAGATTCTGGATTTCCCTGCTTCTGCTGGACAAAGGCATGATCCCATGTCTCATGATGTTTATTGATGAGAATGGTCTCAGCCTTCTGACCTCAGGCTACCTGCTGTCCCTTAAAAGCACACACATCATATATATCACTGATCAGAGAATGTTTCTAGTCATAAGACAGAGAGTCCTTGGAGAAACAGGATGTAACAGGACAAGAAAGCAGCTCCAAAGCCAAGGAATGGATGACAGACTAGCTTTATCCACCTTCAGTTGTTAGTGGGTGGTGTTGCGAAGAAAGAGAATATTATTGACTACTGAGAATTTGAAAATTACTATGTGGAACCATTGCCGGGCTGAAGTTAGCATCCTAAATGCAGCTGTGTGAGTGACAAAGAGTCTGAGAGTTAAAACTGTGCATGCAAATAAGTTAATGGCACGAGAAATACTAAAGACAATTGAAATTCCCCCAGTAAGTTCTACTTTTTAATCACAGGATGTAGGCTAATAAACATGTAAGGGATGGGTGAGTGAGAGCACAGGGCTACATTGTACTGAGCATATTCAGTGATTTTATAATCCCAAGAAAGAAAGACTCACTAATATTTGATCTGGGTTTCAAACTAAAAACTTGAAAATGGGATGAGTTTAAAGCCATTTGCCCCCTGTACAGAAAACCACATCACAAAGCTTTGTTGGTTTCATGGCTGTTTCCCTCCCTCAGATGATAAAATGCATTCACCTATAAAATAAGCTACAGAAAGATTAAACTATTAATATTATTCCTTTACAGACTAGCTGGAGACATGGGGCAGGGGAGCCTCCCAGGAGTCTATGGAATGAAATGACTAGGCTAGTCTCACTCCTAGCTGAGACTCCTTCCAGCTCATGTAGCTAGGCAGGACTTCCCGTGGAGGAAGTGGGACATCAATCCACCTGTAAAACCTTACTACCCAAAATTTGTCCTGACTACAAGATATGCAAGGATAAAGATGAAGCAGAGATTGAGGGGAACGGCCAACCAATGACTGGCCCAATTTGAGAACTATCCCACGGGAGAGAGCCAACGCCTGACACTATTAATAATGTTCTGCTATGCTTGCAGACAGGAACCTAGCATAACTGTCTCCTGAGAAGCTTCAATCAGCAGCTGATGGAAACAGATGCAGAGACCCACAGCCAAACATCAGATGGAGCTCAGTGAGGCTGGTGGAAGAGCTGAGGATAGGATTGAGGGCGCCAGAGGGTTCAAGGACACCATAAGGAGGCCCACAGAGTCAACTAACCTGGACCTGTGGGGACTCACAGAGACTGAGCCACCAACCAAAAAGCATGCAGGGGCTAGAACTTGGACCCCTACACATTTGTAGCAGATGTGCAGCTTGGTCTTCAGGTTGGTTCCCTAACAAGTGGAGTGGAGTTGTCTCTGACTCTGTTCCCTGCCATTGGATCCTCTTGCTCTAGCTGGACAGCCTTTTGGGCCTCAGTGGGAGAGGACATGCTTAGTCCTACTGTAACTTGGTGTCCCAGGGTAGGATGGTACCCAAGTGGGGGCTTCCCCTTCTCTAAGGATAAGGCGAAGGGATAATGGGGGAAGGATTTGTAAAGGTGGGGCTGGGAGGACAGGAGAGGCGGCTGAGATTAGGATGTAAAGTGAATAAATTAATGAAAAGAATTACCAACCCCCTGCCAGTCACTAACCCAGAACTCATAAAAGGTCCAATCTAGTTCATAAGGACATGGTTTCATCTTACACACAGACAACCACTAACTGCATGGAGCTGCTTCTCTGGAGACTGACGAAGAAAGGTAAAATCCTGTCCAGTGCTATCTCATTCACCTCCTTATAGAGAAATAATTAGCCAGTGTGGAGAGGAGATGGAGAAAAATAGATTATGTAGGAGAGCAACTCAGTAGCTATATAGTCATACCTTACATCCTAGAACCATGGGATTCCCCCATGCCAAGGAATAAGCTTAATCCTCTAGAAAAAAAAAATAAAAGGTTGAGCTTGAGTCTGCAAGCCAGCCATCAAGGAGACACTCCCATCTCATGCCTCGACCCCAACACCTCTGGCCTGGAAAGTTCCTAGTGCCACAGTGGTCAGAGTTAACTTGCTCCAAAGATGCTCATCTCTGGCCACACTTGAAGGTCACAGGGATTTGAACTATGAGCGCTTACTCACTTCCTAGCAGTGCCAGTGTGAGATGGAAAGTCTAGGGGCAGAGGAGAGACTCACTGTTAACTGTGTTCCTCTCTCTTGGAAACAGTCTCCCTATGCATCCATCGTGGCCACAACAAAAGTTTCTGAATTCTCTCTAGGCTAGAGTCTGGATTTTAATCTATTGATAGGTGCATGTAGACTGTCTACTCGTTCAACTCAGCACTATGGAGTACACTGATTCCAAAGGGGAAACCAACAATCAACAGCTTATCCCCTTAAGGTGCACACTGTTAGTCAAGGGGCTATTTACATTACCCGTCACGAGTCTATGCTTAGGATCTAATGAGGGAGTTTAGACACAGCCATACTCCAACTGATGGAGACAGGACGCTAGACCACTGCATGTATCTGTCCCTGCTTTACCTCCATGTACCTCCCGACTCAGATAAAGAGCTAATCACAGCTGTTAACAAGAAGCTAGTTTTGTTTGTCAAGAACTGCTTTAGCCTTCTGCACCGGTGGATAATGCTTCTCCTGAAGTTGTAAGGTGAACATCTAAGTGCTTGGTTCAGGTTGTTGACCAAGGATGGGGAAGGGTTCATGATGCCAACACTGCTCCTCTGTGAGGAACTCATGGCAACTGATGGTTGCTGGAGAGGTGTCGCTTTCTTCTGTGCTACATCCATAGGTAAGGTGACATTGCCTTCCACACATGCTCATACAAGCAACCCTAAATAAACTAAATGAGTCATGCATGTTTCTCACACATACAAGGAAGGGGAAGATGAGAGAGAGTGGGGAGAGGGAGGAGAGAGAGGGATGAAAGGAAGGAGACAGGGAGTGAGGGAGGGAGAGAGAGGGAAAAGGGAGAGAGAGAGAGAGAGAGAGAAAAGATTGAAGTAAAAACGAGACTTACTGAGAAGAAAGTTTTCAGTGAGGGGTTTGAGGAGTGGCAGATAGTCATGGTGATTTTAAAAGACCAGAATTCATTTTTGTATTATTGAAGAATAAACAGTAATAAAAAGGACCAACTTCCTTCTTAAGGATATCAGCTTTCCCCTAAATGGGCTGAGTAGCCTCAGGAAGACACTTCCAGCCCCTGGAACTCAGTGTCAGCTCATTATTATTCAGCTGTCCACCTGGAGCTGCTACTGAAGTGAGAACTTGGCTGGATGCTAAGGACCCTGAGAGTAGAGCCTATATCTCCACCCCCTCCCAGTGATATCTGGTCTTCCTCCCACATTCTCTGCTGAAAAATGACACCCCCACCTGCAGCCCTCACAGGGAGATCCCAGCCATCAGGAAAGGTGGGGGTTGCTGGGGCTTCACACACAGTCCCTTTGGCCACCCAGTACTAGGGACACACACATAGCTCAGCCTCGGGAACCCTGGCAATGCACAGACAGCCTTGGAGGCCAAAAAGCACACACTGTACAGAGTCATTGGCTTGTGATCATGGGGACACAAAAAAAAAAAAAAAAAAAAAAGAAGAAGAAGAAGAAGAAGAAGAAGAAGAAGAAGAAGAAGAAGAAGAAGAAGAAGAAGAAGCAGGATCCAGGTAGCAAATGTTTAGGGCTTGGTCTTAGGAAGGGCTCACTTGAGCTCACAGAGTGACAGTAGATCCAGGTGTTGGAACCTATGTGTAATAACCTTTCCATGCTTGTGGAGCAAGTCCTGGAGGTGAGGCCAGGCACCTGGATGTGATTACTGGCTCTGATTTGGGCTGCTTACACCATCAGATGGAAACACAAATAATCACACCTACCCCACAGAGCTGTGGAGGTAAGAACAGGCCTTCTCTATTCTGTTGATATTGGGGACCGATCAGTATCTGGTGTAGAATGTACCCTGTACTACAAGAAGCTGGGCTATACCATTGGCCTCTGCCCACTAGACACCAGTAATGATAACTAAAATTTGTCTTCCTTTCACCAGCCGTGATAATTAAAATTTGTCTCCACTGTCAAGTGTCCCTAGAAAGATGGGTGAAACAAAAAGATCCCCAGCAAGGAAACACAGAATTAACGGGACTGAGATTTCTAAAGACACATGGAAACAGTGATAAAACTATGAAGTGGGAAGAAGGAAATGTTTTGCCCTAAAGAATGACTACCAGCCAAACATGCACTTTGAGTATCATGCCTAGCCCTGTGGGGTTTGAATTGAATGTTTCTTTAAGTCTCCTATTTATGTGTGGAAATCCCAAGCTCCAGTGTGTTAAGAGTAGGAGATGTGGTTTCCAAGAGTAGATGAAATGCCTGGGAGATGACTTGATCATCACCATCAAGCCCTTTTGAGATGATCCTCGAGAGTTTTGTCTCTTTCTCTCTACCCCTGAAGGACACCATCCTCAAGCCAGGAAATGGCTCTCAGTAGTCACAAGGTTTGTGATCACCTTAAACTTGGCTCCCCAGCCCCTGGAATGGTGAGAAACGGATTGAAGTTAATCCAGACTCTATACTGCCTGGTTTTGTGTGCAAGCCTGCCACAAGCCAGTGTCATCAGAGAAGAAGGAGCCTCAGTTGAGGAAATGCCTGCATGAGATCCAGCTGTAAGGCATTTTTTCAATTAATGACCAATAATGGAGGGCCCAGCCCATTGTGGCTGGTGCTCCTGGGTTCTATAAGAAAGCAGGCTTAGCGAGCCATGAGAAACAAGCAGTAAGCTGCACCCTCCATTGCCTCTGCATCAGCTCCTGCCTTCAGGTTTCTGCCCTTCTCAAGTTCCTGTCCTGACTTCCTTTAGTGATGAACAGTAATGTGGAAGTGTCAGCTGAGTAAACCCTTTCCTCTCCAGGTTGCTTTATGGTCATGGTGCTTCATTGCAGCAATAGTAACCCTAAGACAGTCCCCAATGCACTATATTGTTTCAGTAGCATGAAGACTATTGCATCAAAACAAATTACTGTATTTTGACTTCAAAGCTCTCCACCCCCTCCCAGTGATATCTGGTCTTCCTCCCACATTCTCTGCTGAAAAATGACACCCCCACCTGCAGCCTTAACAAAGTCTTAAGAAAGACAATCAGCCTTAACCTTTCTTGCCGGACTGTGGAGATATTTCCACAGTGGTCTTTTTACCACCATTTTTAATTGGCACACAATGAGGTGTATTTAAGGTATATACATACGTCTCTAAAAATTATGACAGGGTTCTAAAGAAAAGGGCTGCCTCATCCGAGCCTCAGCATTCGTGAATTAACAAGCTGCCTAGTGCAGCTGCCAGAGCACAGGGACGTGCTTGTGAGTTCCCAGAAGACAGTGGCCAACGGGGTCTCCACACTTTACAAAATAGTTAGTTGCCAACAGAACTATTCTGTGCGGCCTTGAACTAGAAACTGGCCTCAGGCTCAGTCCTCTGCACAGCAGAAATGGAGCATTAAAATAAGGAATCAGTGAGCTAGATAAGGCATTTTAAGCACGTAGAACTGTTGGGCCTGACAAGAGGTCTAATCTCCATTCCATCTTCACCCTTCAGTCACTTACACAGGTGGGCATGATAAACAGGCACCAGGTCCTAGAGAGATTTACATACTAATAAGGTACCTGAAGGCCAGAGGGTGGAGCCAATTAAGCATTCCTCCCCAGCCCCTCCCCCCTCTTCCCCTCCCTAATTAACTCAGGTCCGCCCTGGGTTTTATGGGCCACACATCCAGATCCATCCACCATCTGCCATGTCAATAAACCGGTTTTGGAAACCCAAGGACTTCCTCGTGTGTTGGGGAGGAACCATGGAGAGGCCTTTACTGAGCAGCTGGGCCTAACTTCCAGACTTCCAGCTGGAGGAATCCAGGGCGTTCCCAGCTGACTACACACAGCATGGCGTGAGGAACCTTGTGGTTCCCCAGCCAGCCGGTTTTTTTTTTTTGTTTTTTTTTTTGTTTTTTTTTTTTTGTTTTTTTCTTGTTTTTTTTTTTTTTTTTTTGTTTTTTTTTTACCTTTTTACCTACATAGAACAGTCAAGGCAAACATAGAGCAGGCAATGTAAAGCTACTGCCTTAACTGGAATATTAAGCTTCAATAGGCTGCTATCCATGCAAGAGCATTATGGTCAAATGTCTGGAAAGATGACTTTAAACCAAGTTAAAGGTTTTTTCTTTCCTCTTCTTCACATACTTCTCAGAGCCTTTAAAATGCTAATATGCCATAAACCTTGGAGGAGATGACCCAGAATGACAGCACAGGGCTCTTCTCAGAGGGAGTCATGGCACTAGTGTTGTATAAAACACAGGTGAACTGCATGGCCTAAGCTGTCTTCTTGGCTTCACACAGACTCTAATTCATGGCAGCCCTCTCTAAGAACGTGGAGAGTTTATAACAGATAAGCACTGTAGGCTCACAAGTCATTTGGAGGATCAGAGGCTACAGAAGGTTAAATATTCAGAGCGGTTAGAACCCCAGACAGACACTCAGTCTTGACCTCTGTGTCACTCACCAGAGATCCCTTCTCAGGAAAACACTGGCAGACAGAGCAGTTTCTTCCTCCGCAGGGGCTGCCGTATTTCTTGCCACTCTGGAAAACAAAGTCGCTTGTTGAGTATATTATGCCTCAGGTCTTAGTTGAGTTCATGAGATATACAATAAAACAAGCACAACATGGTCAAATCCCACAGAACACTTTTTACCTTGGATCCAGGAAAAGCAAATACTAATTTATTTATTGTGAGACAGGTCATTGTTATGTAGTCGGGGTGCACTCAAACTTTTGATCCTCCTGCCTCAGCTTCAAATCGATCAGCATCACACCTGGTTGGAATGAGTAACTCTGACGAGTGAAACCACAAAGCTCCTGCACTGTGGGAGGGGGTGGGGTAATCAATCCTAGGTGGGGCTTTGATTACACAGGTCAGACCCTGCAACTTGGAGGACACTGGAGAAAAAGGAACCTTGTTCAAAAGCCGTCAGAGCCAGAATCATCTAGAGTCTTCTTTCCTATGAAGACTGCATTTGTAAGTTGTGAGCAGTCTGGGCGTGTATGGAGATGGTGCAGTTAGAAAAGCTATGGCCAGACAAGAGTCCAGTCTCAATGATAAGCTTGACTTCCTCCCCATGGTCTCCTTGCTGTGTCTCCCAGATCAGCCAGGATAAGTGACCCTCAACAGACAAATCCTTCCTAAGGCAATTCTCCAGAATGTCTTCCAGTTCGGATTTAGCTTTTTCCTTCCTGCAATTTTGTTGGTTCTCCAAGGTGGGTTCCTCTAACGCAGTAGTTGTCAACCCATGAGTCACAACCCCTCTGGGGTCACACATCAGAGATTCTGAATATGAGATATTTACATTACACTGAGTAACTGTAGCAAAATTACAGTTATGAAGTAGCAACGGAAATAATTTCATAGTCAGGGGTCACCACAACATGAAGAACTGTATTAAAGGGTCCCAGAATTGGAAAGGTTGAAAACTGATGAGAGTCTAATGTATCCCTCAGTCAGAAGCTCCTGAATCTCAGTCATTTGGGCTTTTCCCTGCTTTAAACTCACACACACACACACACACACACACAGCCATACACACAGAGACACATATACACACATACACAGATACACATACAGACATAGCTAAACACACACACAAACACAAAGAAAGACACACACACACACATAAAACACACAGAGATACATACATGTACATGTAATGTGTGCACACACTGTATGCACGCACTCACACACCTCACACAAAGTTCCTGTCCTTTGTGAGACAAAGCACCTTGTCATCTATCACATGTCCGCATTTCCATACCCAGAGCCATCAGCCACTTCAATACCAAGTGTAGTCCAAGAATTCCGATTTCCTCATGTAGACTGTCTACAAAACTCAGCCACCTTCAAGCACTTGCTCTCATTCACCCACTCAGGCAATGGGAAGGGGAGTTAGGTGCTGGAGCTATCAGCAGAAATAAGATTACCAAGAATGCAGCAGAGATCAACTTCGCTTATTCCAACCTTGCCTATTTGTATAATTGAGGCAATGAACATAAATCAATGTGAAGTGAAAGAAATAGAGAATGCTCCTTATACAACCACAGCATTCAGGAGGTGGAGGCAAGGGGAATCAGGGCAAGTTCAAGACCAACCTAGGAGACATGATGCATTGTCAAAAAAGAAAGAAAGAAAAAAAAAGGAAGAAAGGAGGAAAGGAAGGAAGGAAGGAAGGAAGGAAGGAAGGAAGGAAGGAAGGAAAATGGGGAGAGAGAGAGAGAGAGAGAGAAAGAGAGAGAGAGAGAGAGAGAGAGAGAGAGAGAGAAGCTAAGTCAACAGTTATGATCCCAGTGAAAGACTAGTAAGTAGACGTAATACATGTTAATAAGTATAGTACACATAAATATATTCATAAGCACACAGAAATACATGCATATGTGTAACGGGAGATATTGAAAATGGTGGCACCTGATCTGTCTTGTGTTACGGGGCCTCCATGTTCCCAACTAGGCTAGCCTGAGGTCACGAGCAGCAGCGTGTTCTCTATACTGGCCCTGCCACCCACAAGATGCCAGTATGGGAGATGGCTCTGCCAATCTTCAATGCTGTCTCCACAAGGCTGGGATGAGCCCAGACGATCCTGCCATCCTTGAAGTACCCGGTATGAACGAGACTCTAATGCTTAAAGATTAATCAAAGGCTTTATATATTTGGTAATGCTCAAATAACAAGAAGCCCACACAATTAGAGGTGTAACCCAATACCTAACCTAAATATCACAACTACCTTAGACTGCTGGAGACACATGTACATCCTCCGCCACCATCTTTTCCTCTCCCTGGACCTCCTTCCTCTCCTCTTCCTCTTCTTACTCCTCCCATCTTAGCTCTTCCCAACTTGTGGGGGGGGTGGGGAGGAAATGTGGCGCTATGTGTCCATAAATGTCAGTGAGTGTGGGAAAAGACAAAGGGTCTACTTAAAAGTTTGTTTGTTTTTTAATCACTCAGTCTAAACTTCCTTTAAGGGGCAGCATGGTGGATTGAATGAAAATGGCCCCCATAGGCTAATAGGGAATGGTATTATTTGAAAGGATTAGGGTTTATGACCTTGCTGGAGGAAATGTGTCACTGAGGATGGGCTTTGAGGTCTCAGATGCTCAGGCTAGGCCCAGTGCCGTTCTCTTCCTGCTGCCTGCCAGTCCTGATGTAGAGCTCTCAGCTACTTCTCCAGCACCGTGTCTGCCTGCACACCACTGTGCTTCCCACCATGATGATAATGAACTAAGCCTCTGAAACTATAAGCCAGCCCCAATTCAATGTTTTCCTTTATAAGAGTTGCTGTGGTCATGGTATCTCTTCACAGCAATAGAACACTGACTAAGACAGGCAGGAACATTTTTCTTGAGTACTCTGTCAACCACATACAAGGTTGGGCCCAGCATTTCGTGTCTGTAATACCAGTGCTGAGAAGAAAAAGACAGAACTCCTGGGGCTTGGTGGCCAGGTGGTATGGCTGAATTAGTGAGCTCCATGTTCACAAGAAACTCTGTCTCAATTAATGGTAGAGAACAATAGAAAAATACACTCAATGTTGACCTTTGACCTCCCTATACATGTGTGTGAGCGCATACACACACCACATAAGCCACACATAAATGAGTTTGAAATTTATGAAGTATATGACTCTCGACTTTTGGTTAACATTGTTATCTCTGAATGCAGGAGTTTAAAATCCTGAAACACTAAGAGTTAAATGCTCAGGCTTGGCTGGTACAGCGGGAAAGCACAGTAGCTAGTCTGAGTATTTGGATTCATTTAAGGTCGGAATTCATTACTGAGCTCAGTGAAATACCAAAATATCGATGGCAAAAACGGAGTCAGTAGATTAGATGCCTTGATAACAAAGGCAGGTTGTTTATGTGATAGTGCTTATTTTTGCCAAGCATCACTGAGATGTGTGTGGCAGGATTACATTTCAAGAGTCAGTCTAAAACAGATTAGCAGATTCTAAGAAAGAAACATTCATTGACACATGAAATGGGGTTGTGAGCTTGTAAAGGAAGAGTGTGCACTTAATAAAGACATACAGGATGAGGAAATACTGAGTTCGAAACCCAGACCTCAGGTTAAGTTGCAACTTATGGTGGTACAGGCTCATAACCTCATCAATGGAGAGACAGAGAGACTAGCAAATCCCCAGGGCCCACAAGGCAGCCTGCTTAGCCTACTTGGTACATTTCAGGACAATGAAAGACCCTGTCTGTAAAACAAACGAACAAAAAGAGACAGATGATTCCTAAAGACCAACATCTGAGTCTGTTTACTAGCCTACTTACTCAGCAAACACATGTGTGCTAACTTGAATACACATGGGGGGGGGGAGAGACAGAGAGAGAGAGAGAGAGAGAGAGAGAGAGAGAGAGAGAGAGAGAGAGAGCATGCAAAGCCATTGAAAGGACAAGAACAATACCACAGATAATTAAATGTTTATAGTCTGAATCACAATGGTTGGGAAGACACCCATACTCAACTCACTTGGAACACTCCTACACTCATAAGCTCACTAGGAACACACTCACACTTACACACTCACTGGGAACACATCCACACTCACACACTCACTGGGAACACACCTATACTCAAGTCTACTTATCTTTTTCCAAAGGTAAAACCAGGAGAAGCCACCTGTCTTTACCTCAGATGTCATAAGGCACATGCTTAATGCATAGAAAGTTAAAGAAGACAGAACATGAACATCTGTTGTGTATCTGTCTCCAGATACAAAACCAAATAATACAACTACAAACCAAAACATCAATTTGTATAAAAGAATCATAGCAGTCACCTTCTCTTTTTGCCCTGGCCTTGTGTTCCTTACCCTGAGAAGATCCAACTCTTTAGATTGGTATCTAAGTATTAATAAATACATTCACCCACACTGTTGGTGATTTGGGGTTGTTTCATTGGTACTCGGTTGGCATGCTGCCTACTACCTGGCCATCTCCACCTAACTACTGTGTTCACATTTATTCTGACACGCTCCTCACCGCTGTCCAGCTCATACAGGACCAGAGCTGGTGCATCCACTCTCTCCTGATGGATTCTTAGGCTATTCTCTTCCTTAGCGGCTGAGCACCTCCCTGCAATCAGTCTTCCTGTGTATTCATCTTTGCACATGCCAGAATAAAAATATGTGACCGGTGTGGTTTTTAAATGCATTCCAAAAGGATTGTACTTTTAAGACTCTTGGTAGATAATGCAAATGGCTTTCTATGAATTGTGTGTCAATTCGCACCTCCCTCTTAACCCCTAGTTATCAATCATGTGGCTACTCCCTGTGTGAAGACTAAAATCTTTCTGCAGCACTGATGGAAGCATCCGGGATTGACTTATCTTTGGTTCAGGAATCACGATTGCTCACATGGATATGAAGAACAAGGGGAGTGAATTTTAGGATGATGCAGACTTTTATAATAAAAAAGTAGATGAATATAATACCAAAACAAGCTTGAAAAAAATCAGGTAAGATAACTAGAAAAATGCAAGCATTGTAGGGGGTGTTCTCTAATGCATGTGAATTAAGATGGACACCTGCTTAACATGGGACAACACTGATTCTTAGCTGAGTTAAAGAATAAGGGACTTGGGAGAGCCAAGAAGCAAGGGCTTCTCATCCCTTGACCCAGGTAGTAAAAGGGAGTAGCCATCATTTTCTATTTCAATTACTTTCCAAAGGTCTCTGACAGTCAAGGGACTTGAGTTGGGTGGATCTCAGTCACTTCAGTAGTCTTCAGCCTAGAATGCCAGGCAGCCCTTAACAGGGCACCTTTAAAACTTTTGAGGTTGGGTTCATAATTTAGATTCTTCCTTGAGGGAGCAGAAGAAAGAAGGCTTGTTACAGGCTGCGATTTCTCTAGAGCTTAAAAAAAAAATCCAGACTGAATCTTACATTTCTTGCTTTAATCTTGAAATGTCTCAACTACTTCTTTTCTGTTCCAAATAAAAAGAATTTAAGAAAGGTTTGTGGTTATTAAAAGATAAAGACCTTTCCAACCTCCAGGCAACCCTATAAGCAGCTTTGGTTGTAAGGATATAAAGAGGCTCAGATTGCATTTTATTTGAGGACATGAAGGCTGAACCCCAGAGAATGACTAGTTTAAACATTAAAAAAAAATACACTGTAATAAACTATATATACAACAATGTGAATTTTCCATGTACAGAATGAACTAATATACTTACCCCATATTCACATTGTATGGTAAAGAGGATAAATATTAGGGACCTATGAAAAAGCAAAAACATAGACTAAGTGTTTGCTTTAATGGGAGACAACCTAAACAGAGTAACAGTACTAATTCCGGAAGGCTGACCCTCGATTCTGACTGCTACCACCTGACACAGTCAATGTCATCCTCTCTCTGGCTGCCGCCATCACCTCTCCTTCATCAGTCAAGGAAGGTATATTGAAGGCCGTCCATATGGACATACTGAAGGCCATGGTGCAGAAACGATAGGAGCACCAAGGGGGAGACTGAGGCTTGAATGGACAGATGAGTGAAGAGAGAAGAAATGACCTCCCATGAAGCAGAGGGAAAGGAGGAAGAAGGCAGCTGTGGTCAGGGACACACTTGAGACGAGGGACATCCAGGGTGTTACTTAACGGAACCAATGCAAGAAGGAGTGGTAGCTGGCAAGCTTCCTGAATGGGAGGAATGGATCAGGTTGTGTGGGGATAGTATGGCATCAGTAGGGAAGGGTGAGGTGGCCCACAGCCTGAATCCACCTAGGGTTTTGCTATTATTAGCGAATTTTAATGGCCAAGTAAATGTTTGCTGGTGCATCTCGCCATCAAAGGTCTTCAATGCACACCGTCTCATATCTGGTTCTTGAACATCTGTGGTGAGATGGTGCTCCTGGTCACACATCCCTATTCCCCATCCCCACCCTCAGTGATAGGAGAAAGGGAGCCAGGCCTCAGACTTGGTTTCATGTACAGCCTTTTTCTCCTTTGGAGGAATCCAAACCGTGTGCTTAAGTGAGCCTTCTTCCTCTACACTGTCGTTCTTTCTCTCTCGGAGAAATAGAATAGACAGTGACAAAGCATCGTGACCCTGATGAAGAAGTCAGAAGCTGGAGGATCTTATTGGTTGACACCAAGGTATTTGGGGGCTATGTTCCTGAACACAGAGAGGCTGATTCTTGCCTTTCCCATATTCTAGAATTGCCCATGTCCCTTGGCTCACAGTCTCTTCTACCTTCAAAACTAGTGCTCTCTGGCCTCTGCTTCTTTAGTGACATCTCCTTCACTAATGATGGCTTCCTCCCCCCTGCCCCCTTTCATGTTTAAGAATACCTGTGATGACATTGGATCCATCTAGATAGTCCAAGGTTCCCCACTCCTGGCTCAAGATCACCGGATTGTTGTTCTGACTTCCATTTGCAACTAAATGCTTTTTCTCATGTAAATAACTTAGTGACAAAGATTAGGATGTAGATGTCTTTGAGGTTATTGATCTGCCCTTGCATTTGTGAAAGTACTTTGATCTCACTCCATTAGTTTCCATGAACCCTGAAATTCTGGGCATTTAATGCTTTTTGCTATTCAAATCTAATAATTAAGATAGCAGGAATGGGATGGGGAGAGGAGAGGGGCTCTGTTATTTGTATAGAACAGCTTCACATTTGGTCATGATGTGAGTGCATCACGGGAAAGAGGTTGGTATTTAGCACTCAGGATGGGTCCTGTACAGCAGCACATAGACATATCTTCCATAAAGACATTCACACAGGAAGGATACTCACCAGGGGGCTGTGACAGAGGACTCTGTCCATCTGAAAAAGCACCTCATGAAGACCTTGAATACTGGTGCCCTTGAGGTATAACCTCTGTGCCCAAAATACTCCTCCAGCTCCTTCTGCTCTCTTCCAGAAGACTCTTGTGGACAGTTGGGAGTCAGTGTCCTGTGTTAGAATCTGCATGTATGAAATATAAAAGTCATATTTATGACTTTCACAACAGCAGTATGCCACAAAATTGAGAATAATGGCTTTTGTTCTTCTGTCCGTGATGGAAACATTTTCTAAACGACCCCAATGGCTGTTAACATAGCAACCTTTTCTTGGTACTTGTTATGCTGAATAAACATCCTCAGAAATGAAAAAAAAAAAAATTCTACTAAGGGCAAGAGGGTATGGTGGGAAAGGACAGGGACATAGAAAAGAAAAACAGTGTGTGGTCAGGGGTGAGGATGGGGCATGGGTAAAATGCCATAAAGAAACCTATGACTTTGTAGGCTATCTGAGGATAGGGTTTTTCCTTTATTTTTATTTTATGTGTATGAGTGTTTTGCCTGCATATGTTTATGCATATACATTCAGTGCCCAGGAAAGAGGGAGTCGAATCCCCTGGGACTGGAGTTTAAAACAGTTGTCTGCCATCTTGTGGGTTCTGAGTATTAAACCCAAGTCCTCAGAAAGAGTAGCTAATGGTCTTAACTACTGAGCCAACACTTCAGTCTTTGTAAGAAAACTATAAAAGATTAAAAGAAATAAAATAGAAATAGAAATATTCTCAAATCCTCTATATGTAAAAGAATATATTTTTGAAAGATTAAAAGATTTAAGAGAAATTAAATCACACTTCACAGTATACTTGTACATCAATAATCATAGTAATCAAAGCTTAAGGATCTATTAATTGATTAATGGAAAAGCAAAATATTATACCACACAATGGAATATTATTTAGCTATAATAAGAAATTACACATGGATATGCACTGCTGCATGGATGAACCTTGAACTCATTGTGAGTCTCAGAAGCACATGGACAATGAGCAAATCCACAGAGACAGAAACTAGATCAGCGATTGTCGGAGTTAGGGGCAAATGGAAAGTTGGGGAGTAGAGGGTTACGTTGGGGATGATGGCAATGTTCTGGAATTAGAGAGAGGACATGGTGTACATCATGACTGCATCTGGGACTTCTCAATTACAAACTTTAAAAGAGTTAAAATGGTGAACTTTGCTTTTTGAATTTTATTTGTAAACAAGAGAAAATTTATTTTTAAACTTGACCTGAAAAACTCTTTACTTTGATCTAAAATCTCTTTGGCACAAAGAATGGAGATGTCTTGATTTTAAAAGTTTGTTTCCTCTGAGCCCCTGTCCTTATGGGAACTGGTAGGGAGAAGGAAACCAGTTGTGTCCAATATTACAAGCTATTTTTAAATTTCTGCATAAAAGCTGGGCAGATGAATTCAACAGTGTGTTAACCATAGACCAGTTTTTCTGGTGAGTGGTGGGACCACCTTCTGTGATTCTTTCAAAACCAAGTACAGATAAACACAATTAAGGAGAATGCACTAATTTTTTTCTATCCCCAAACTGATCACTTTAAATAGCTTTTTCATTTAAAGTTACATTCTAGAAACAAGTCTCAATAGGACAAATTACTATTTTGGAAAGAAAATGCAAATTTTTTTGAGTCACTTAAACTATACTCAATATTGTTAACAAATGGAAAATTGTCCAAATTTATGGAAAATTGGAGATATGTATATTTCAGTTAAAAAATTAATGCAATTTACCTCCATGCTCATGTAGGTATTCTGTGAAGGAGTTTTCACAGAGAAATGCTACTAAACTGCAGAAGGATACCTGACTACTGTCCTAACATCTGGAGTTTGACTACTGTCCTAACAAACATCTGGAGTTTCTCAATACACTTGGATGGATGATTTTTGGAGACTTCAAAATAAAATTGTTACAGCATCATTTTAGAAATACTCAGCGTGTCAAAACACCACCACTGACAGCTAAAAAATGTTTCAGAATTACTCGCTAATAGAAATTTATAACACTCAGTGATTATTATGAAATAGTATTTACATAGATTCATCTCATATATACTCTACTGTTTGTGTGTGCAGCTGCACATGCTTGTTCATGTGAAGGTCATAGGTCAAACTCATATTGTTCCTCAGGTGCCATATACCTTGCTCCTTGAGAAAGGGTCTAGCATTCCCCTGGAGTCCACCAAGTAGCCTTGATTGGCTGGTGAACCCTAAAGATATCTGGAATGGCCTGGCGATGTGAGTGACCTAGTTTCATTTTTGTTGTGACAAAATAACTTTAGTGTTTACTAAGTTTATAATTCCAGATTATGATTCATCGCCACAGAAGTCACAGAGGCAGGACAACTGGTCACACCACATCTGCAGTCAAGAGCAAAGAGAATGAACGCCTCCATGCCTCCTGCTTGCTCTCTTGAAGCTTCTCCTTGTCTCATACAGTTCAAGACTCTCTGTGTAGGGAATGGTGTAGCCCACAGTGGGCTGCGTCTCTCCACATCAATTAATAATCAATATAAATCAAGATAACCTCCCGAGAAATGTGTACAGGACAATGAGATCTAGACAATTCCTCAAATGAAACTTTTTTTTTTTTTTTTTTTTTTTTTTGGTGATCCTAGGTTGTTTCAAGTTGAAGGTTAAAACTAACTAGCACAGAGAGTATGCTCTTCTCTTGAAAAGTATAAGAAGAAAAAAAACTTTAAAGGAGAGCTGAGAATCTTGATCAAAGACAGAACTCCACACATGACACAGCTGAGAACCTGGACATTGATTCTTTTTATTTTCTATAAAATGAGTTCTCTAAGTCTAAATGTGCGTCAGTGTGAAGACCTACCTGTTCTGGATGCACTTCCAGAGGATTGGAGACCAACTTTGAGAAGCCACACAGTGACTCACAACCATCTGTAACTCTATTACCAGGGGATCTGGTGCCCTCTTCTGGCCACATTGTGCACAAATATATATTCATGTAAACATTCATACACATAAAATATTTTTTAATTAATAAAAGGCTCCTTGAGATTAGGAAACTGCTTCCAGTTATGTGTAGGGGAGTTTATTTATCCCAGCCCACTGGAGAACTTCCTTTAATGACCTACACCTTCCCTGTTAAGTATCAAGCTGAACAGGACTGTGATTTATGTAATTCATTTGCTAGAGTACTTGACTAGCATGCATAAAGCCCCGAGTTCAGTCTCCAGCATGGCATAAGTAGGATGTTATATGCATTTCTGTAATCCCAGAACTTTGTATGTGGAGGCAGGAGGACCAAAAGACCAAGGTCCATTTTGATGGCATGGTGATTTCAAAGTCAGTCTGGGGTACAGAAAACCCTGTAACAAGATAGATGATAGATAGATAGATAGATAGATAGATAGATAGATAGATAGATAGATAGATAGATGATATAGATGTAGTATCAAATAGGTAGATAGATGGATAGACAGACAGACAAATGGATGGTATATAGATGGATGAATGGATGATGGGTGGGTGGGTGGATGGATAGAATTAATTGTTTTCCAATATTACCAGCTAATTACTTGTTCCTGCTTTCATAAAAACAACAGCAAACTTAGGGCTGACAAGATGGTCCAGTGGGTAATGGCATTTACTGAGAGTGGGGTGGGGGAAAGGAAGGAGGGAGATAAAGAGAGAGGGAGAGAGGAAGAGAGAGAATAAATAAATAAAATGTAATAAAATTTTTAGATTCCAACTGACTTTCACTGATACACTTGAACACATGAAAGCAGTGCACATTAATGAAGAACTGTGTGATGTACACATGCACATACACTGTGTGGTTTTTAAATCGAGGAAAACTCAATTTCCTCAAACCGGTTCTCATATATCATTTCTTTATGTTGAAGGTGTACAAAATGCCTTGTTGTAATGTTTCTGAACATACAGGGTATGGCTGTCTCTTGTCACTCAGAACTTCTCATTCTTGTCTCATAGGACCTACCGCCCACTGACTGGCCTTTGTCCATCACCCCATTCTGTCTCCCTATTTCCCCAACCCCCACCTTTTGCCTCAAATGTCTATGAAATGCACTTCTTTCAGATTCCATACATGAGTGAGGGAGAGAACGGTGTGTTTCTGTCTGGCTTATTTTACTTCCTATAACGAGCTCCACCCGGTCTCATTGATTTCATTTATTTAAGCTTGTTCTACTCCAAGGACACACACACACACACACACACACACACACACACACAAAACAGGTTTATTTGAGTTCTTTAACAAAAAACAGTTGACCTCATTCCACACACAATTTTTCATGCGGGTCATGCATCTGTGTGGTCCAGAGACCCTCGGAATGTGGCTGCAGCTTCATGTTCTCTGAGAGGGGAAAACTTGACAACTACTCAAGTACATTCTTGAGAACTACTCTCCACTCCTGCTGGAACAGAATGCCCCTGGCCTAGAGCCAGCCCACCCCACCTCTCCTACCCTGTAGACCTGGTTGGTGTGTGTGTAAATGCTAAAGTCCTCAGATGACACTGGAAGTTCGGTCTGGCAAGCCAGAGCCAAGTGCACCCTATCGCAGCTCACCCACTATTCTGGCAACATGGGCTTCTATTATCACTTCCTTTGTGAGGTCTCCTCCCAATAGCAACAGAAAACTTGACAGTAACCACAATAATGTCACATCTAAGAACAATATGAAACATGTTATAAAAATGCAGGGCTAACCTTCAAAAGCACACTGGCCTCCCACCTCCATGTTCAGAGTGGCATCTTAGTTCCCAGCTCTCAGATGTGTTGCTACAATCACTACACTCCAGCTTTCCCTTTGTCTACGAGTTTTTTTTCCCAGCTCATTTATCTCAGCTCTGTGGACTTTTTAGGCTTCTGAGCTTTGCCTTTGGAATGAGCTTCTGGCAATAACATCAGCTGATTCCTTGGACTGGCCATCCCTCCTGGGAGTGGAAAGCTGACTTCCCAAGTGGAAAGCCTCCGTGGTTCCTAGGGAGACAGTGTCTGTTTCCTTGCATGCCAGCCGACCAGTATTCAACTGGTCGGCGTGAGAGTTATAAAGGCGGGGGTTCAAATATTCATTACTATCACAAGGTCAATGTGTTATATAATTAAAGTGTTCAGTTAGTGCAGCCCTATGCAAGTCTGCAATTCCTTCTAGTTCAGGATTTTTTCAGTATGGAAAATAAATATCCAAGGGGTCAAAATGAGTCTGAGTCAGTCAGTGCCCTGGGCTGTGCCTCACTCCAAGTGTTCTCTCACTCCGTTCCTTCCTCTTTCCCTTTCTTTATCCCTTCCTTCTTCACTCCCTTCTTTTCTTCCTTCCTAATTAGTAACAGAGACCAAACACAGACACACACATACACACAAACTACCACCACTTCCACCACCAAAATAAACCCACAAAACACACATGCACACACACACACATACACACACACACATACACACACACACACACACACACACTACTACCATCACCACAAAACAAAAACAACTTCCCAACATGTTGGTGTAGATTACTTGATTTAAAGGAGAAGGAAGATCTGGGGATACAGTTAATTTTAGGTGGAGAATGGGGGAGTTGAGTAGCTGATTGGTTAGTCAGTCAGTCATTTTGTTAGTTGGCTAGTTAGTTGGTTAGTTAGAAATGAAATATTATTTTGATACCCAAGTTGATTTCAAACTCCTGAGATCATGTGATCCTCCTGCCTCTGTCTCCTACAGAGCTGGGTCTATATTTCTGTACTGTGGGTGGGGTTTAGGAACCTTTCAAACATCAAGGGAAGGTAGTCATGCAGAGGGGTGACTCTTCAGTGAGTGTGGAAGAAGAAAGCATACCATGGGATAATTCTAGGTAGGATTACAGTTAGCTCATGCAGAAATATTACAAAAATGGCTCACCCTGAGAATACGAAGAGAAGACTTGGTAAAGATCAGGGGACTGCTCTCACCTCTGTCTTCTACTTTTACCACTTCCTTCCTTTTTTCCCTTCTTCTTTCCCACCTTTCCTCCCCCTCTCCCATTTCTCCATTATCATCTTTTCTGTCCATCCCACTATAACAAATAACAATGACCAGGACTGACTGAGGCTAAACGTACAGTAAGTTCTAGGCCATTTGCTCTGTGCAGACTTCATATCGTTCATGAAAAGTCCTGAGTGAGTTTCAGGAAGTTGGTCTCTGGGAAGAAAGACTTCGGAAGCACAGAAGATCAATTATAAATGGAGTGACCCAGGGTCACAAGGACATTTTATTCCCTCTGAATCTCAGAAGGCCAGGGTCCTCCTGTACAGTCCTTTGCACTTGGAGGCCTAGAAGTCTGCATGTTCTAGACTTCAAAAGGTCTCTCTCTCTAATCAAGGGGGGGGGGTCTATCTTTAAGTGTTTAAGCAAAAAGAAAGATTTCACAAAAAGTATCCAAACAAACTCTAAGGTTAGGCAGAAATGCTCAGGTGGGCAGCGTGTCCATCTGGGAGACAGTAGGAAAGCTTTTTGCTTGGAGAGTTAACTGGGCTCATTTGAGGTCTTTTTCTTTCCCAAGAACTCCATTATGGTCTTTCCCATGGCTACATCCTGCATTCTGGCCAGCCTCTAAGTCATCCTGGATTCCTGTGGGAGATGATCCCTAGGGGTCTAGAATCTCCTTACCATGTCTCTTCCTTAAGGACAGGACCTGGAACAATACTCCACATTGTATAATTGTGCCACTCAGGAATGTAGCAAGAGATTCAAGGGCATACCTCAGACCTGGGCTTCAAGGATGATGATGGCTCACTGGGTAAGTGAAATGAGCTTGCCACTAAGCCTGATGATCTGAGCTTAATCTCTGAAACCCACGGAGCAGAAGAGAACACTTGGGAACTTGTTCTTGACCCCCAGACAAGCACTGTGGTATACTCCCTCCCCAGTAAGTAAATGTAAAGAACAACACAACAAAATGGCTTCGGAGTCATGGGCTTCTCATAGTTCACTCTGCATCTCAGCATCTCAGCATCACATTCAGTATGGATCACACACAAGTGTCATCTCTGAGCAGAGTCAAGGGGATACTCTATGTATGCACAAGGTTACCAGTGGACAGAATGGCCAAAATAATTAGCAGCTGAGAAGATCATCAGAAAATATAATCATGATTATAATTAAAGTAAGCTTGCTCTTTTATTATGAACTTTGGAAATAAAGAACCTAGAAAAAAAACTCAGTCAATAAAGCTGGAAAGAAGTCTATAAAACATTTTTACAATGAAATAAGAATAAAATATTAAATCTAGTTTATATATAACAAGAATGAAAAATTATTTGTAAATTAAAATCATTAAATATAGTAGGTCATGAAAATATGAGGTAACTTTCTATAAATTAGGTTGGCACTGATGACATATTTATTTCTGGTATCATCTGCATATACTTTAAATGCTATGTAAATATCTATGGTTATTAACTCAAGAAGTATTTACCTGGATCTTGTTTGCACTAACTCATGCTATGCATCATAGAGAAAAAAAAGGAATTGAAGTAACTATGCATTATTGTTTGTCTACCTTCTACAGCTCATATTCTATAGTCTTTTTCTATGCATGGAGTGCATGTGTGAATGTGCATGTGTTGCATGTTTGTACGTGTGTAGGTGCATCTGCAGGTTAGTATTTGGGATCAACCATCTCTACCCTACATATGAGAGCAGGATCCCTTGCTGAACCAGAGCCCACCATTTTGGTGAGGTTGTAGCTAGCCTGCTTGCTCCAAGGATTCTGTATACTACACTTCCCACATTCTGGACAAGTGGACTGCCACGCCTGTCTCATTGGCTTTTAAGTAGCCTCTAGGGAATCCAAATTCCACTCTCGTGCTTCCATGGCAAGCATTTTAATCAGCGGATCCATCTCCCCAACCCTGTGTGCAGTTTTAAGTGGCTACTTTGATAACAGCACCAAAGGTGGATTTCACAGGACTTCCAAGAAAGGAAACCAGCTCGAAGGCATCCATAGTTTATGGATAATAAAAGTGGAGACCAGTGCGGGAGCTGTAGAACGGCAACAGAGGAGTCAGGAGCAAGAACTAGCTTAAGCTGGTTGTGACTCTGAAATTGTAAAGCCACCTGAAAGTTATGAGAAGAGAATGTTCTCGGGGGAGGGGGGGGAAGGGGATGAGTGAGAGGGAAGTTGGAGAGCTCAGAGAAGGCTCCATGGGCAACCCAATACTACACATCTTATCAAAGGCAGAAGTACACACTTCGTGTGCAGTAGAGGCGATAGACATTCATGGACTTTGGGAGAAGCAGGCCTGAGGGTGATTGCTATGTGAACCTAATAAGCTGTTCACATTTATCATCCATTCACAAAGGGGAGAGGGCAGAACCCCCAAAAGGCCTCTTCCCTAATGGGGCTTACACTGAAAATTGGTGAAATGGACACTCATATTTAAACACCAGGACTAGAGATACTGTTTAATGAGGGGGGAAAAAAACTTGCTGACAAGTATGAGGACCTGAGTTCAAATCCCTAGCATGGATGGAGAAGCCAGATTGGACATATGTACACCCACAACTGCAACAGAGATCTCAAGAGATCAGAAACAGAATTGCTGAGCCTTGCTGGCCTCCAGCCTGGCTCTAGGTTCAGCAGAGAGACCTGTCTTAAGGGAACAAGGCTACACAGGATAGAACAGTATACCTGACATCTTCCTCTTGTTTCAGAACACAGACATGCGCACCTGCACACATGTACACATGCATGAACACACATGCACTCTTGCGGGTAACATATTTACATAGATGAAACAAAAATTTTAAAAATTTTTAAAAAAGAAAACAGAAGAGACATGGTATTAATTAAAAATTTAAAGGCAGATTGAATAATTATATGGAGTTATCAAGGGCATTGAAAATTGTATTCAAAACCTCCATCTAGTATCAAGTGTTAAAAAAAATCTTGTACAAAAAGAACCATTTTCTTTCTTTCCTTTTTTTTTTATTAGTCAGGGTTTCTATTCCTGCACAAACATCATGACCAGGAAGCAAGTTGGAAAGGAAAGGGTTTATTCAGTTTACACTTCCACATTGCTGTTCATCACCAAAGAAAGTCAGGACAGAAACTCACACAGGGCAGGAACCTGGAGGCAGGAGCTGATGTAGAGGCCATGAAAGGATGTTACTTACTGGCTTGCTTCCCCTGGCTTGCTCAGCTTGCTTTCTTATAGAACCCAAGACTACCAGCCCAAGGATGGCACCACTCACAATGGGCTGGGTCATCCCACCCTTGATCACTAATTGAGAAAATGCCTTGCAGCTGGATCTCATGGAGGCATTTCCTCAAGGGAGGCTCCTTTCTCTGTGGTAACTCCAGCTTGTGTCAAGTGGACACACAAAACTGGCCAGTACACTTTTGTTTTTTCATACTTACTGAGTAAACCATGATACACCCATTCTGTTGATTTGGATTCTGTTTTTAATTCAGGTCTCTAGTTGAGCCCTGGTTAATTCCAACCATAGGTGAGCAGAGCATCAGGGTAGTAAAGTGTGTGTGTAGGGAGAGGTGAGAAATGGATGCTTAAACCTGGCTTCCAAACAAGCCACTTTTTCATGTTTTGCTTGCAAGGGAATCTTCTAGAGATCTCAGATCTTGGACCATGACATTCTGACTCAATGAGTCTGGGAGGCTGCTGAGATTGTAGTTTCTAATAGCTCCTGGGTGTGCCAACGCTGCTGGTGTTGGGAAGGCCAAGGTAGGGTTCTAGGTACTTTGAAAGTGTGCTGACCTGGAGTTATTTTGGGGCTGTGCTTGGTTCTTGTTCGTTCGCATTGAACTCAGACCATCCCTGTACCATGGTCTTCTGCGGCAGCACCACTGAGCCACCATCTTTTACCATGTCCATCACTTTTCCCTTATGCAACTCCAGTCAGAATGTACTGCATGTTGCTTAGATGAACATCTTGTACAAAATATTTCTGAGGGATTATCAGAGTCTTACAACTCCTTGAGGCTGGTACCATGATTGGACTAATGTTATAGAGGGTAAGAGTTCACCCTGGAGAAATTAATCCACATCAGCATGGACAAAAGAATTCAGAATCCAGGGGTGGTCCAGATGCCAGGCTGCTTCCTAACTCCTGTGCAACATCCTTTTTTTTTTTTTTTTTTTTTTTTTTTTTGTGCAGCTGCATCAGAAATGTAATGCAGGTGACTGGTCTTCCCCTCCAATGCTGATAATCTCAGTCTGTTCTATCATCAAAACTCCAGGGCTCTGGGCTGAGGACACAGCTCAGTGGTTAAATGCCTGCTGTGGAGGTGAGGACCTGAGTTTCCATCCTAGGATTAGCGTGTATCTATCAAACCAGCACTCCTAAAGCAAGAAGGGAAGTGTAGGCTGAAGAATCCCTGGAAGCTCACACACCAGGAGAGTAAGAGTCCATGTCCCAAGCAGGGTGGAAACTGAAGACCAACACTCAAGGTTGTCAGTTGACCGCCCCACACACACTCTGTGGATCTTGTTCACACACACAAGGATAAGCACACACATGTACATGTGCAGATACATAGAAAGAAGGAGATAAAGAAACCACAGGGCCTCAAGAAGAGCCATTTAAAATTTAAATTTTCTATAGTCCTGCAAAGGGGAGAAGTATTTGATATCAGGAATGAGATTTTGATTTTTTTTTTTTTCAAGAAGCAGTATCAGTTTATAAAAGACAATCACGTGCCTCTCAGGTCTCTTGGGCATCAGCAGAGTACCTGACATCCTACCCCACAAGGATGCCAGAACTTCCTCCAAGAACTTCTCTAAAGCCACCATGTGGCAGATTACATTTTTGATCTGGGTACAAACTCCACAATGTTCCTAAACCTTAATAAAGATTTTAATGAATGTCTTCTTGTTATTTTACTAAAGAGACCCTAATTCAGTTCAACTAACCAAAATGACTGTGGTGGGGGTGTAATGTATGAAAGAGAAGAAATAAAATAAAATAAAATAGTGACCACAAAGCACGTTTGCACAAAGAATTTACAAGAGGCTCTACCATGCACCAGGAAGTTTGTCCTCTAGATAGTCTGATACAAGTGGTTTGGAATTCATTGGGTACTGGAACTTTTAGATTTTCCTCGGGAGATTCTAATGTACACCCACGGTTGTATGTCATGGAAGATGCCCCTTTCACTCTACAATCTGCGGGGGGTGGGATGAAAGGAGAGGAAACTCAGATGGCCAATAAACTTGGATAAGAAAACCGAGACAAGTAAATGTTCTCTGCTTCTTCACGGATGCTGGGCCTTTCCTTCAGAGATGAGCACCGGCTAACGGGCTACGGAAGTGCCTGTGGCTCAGTGTGCACCCACTGATACGTTCATGACTTTTGGATGGTTATCATAAGACCTTGTTCTCAGTTACCAACCGTGATGCTGTTGTTTAACGGGAGCCTTGGAGAGCTAGCAAAACCATTCGTTTATAATTCTTCCTGCCTGTTACTACATTCTTTCTTTAGCACTGTGATGATGATATCTAAGCAAAACTGTGATTTTACTGTAGCCTATGCATTTTAAATGATTCACCCCATTCAGTGTGGTCTGCCGCACGAGACAGCATAAGAGCCCTGCAACAATGTACCCTATCAAGCCAGAAGTGACATTTGCATCCAAGGCCCTCCCAGGCAGGGACACCCTGGACCAGAGTTGGCTCTCATTTTCTCCTCTGTTTCCGCAGATAAGGTTTAGCCTGAAAAGCAGTTCAACTCAGAGAATAGGATGAGCTTTCTCTTTCCCCTCAGTTGCCTCTTGCTCTTGGCATTTTGGAATGCTGGGACTGCCAGGACAGTAACTCGAGCCTCCAAATTAATCAAAATACACAGTGCCCAGTTCAAGCCCTGGCAAAGAAGCCTGGGAGCCAGGCAAGCTCTCCTCTGCTGACCCCAAGGCCACAACTTGCCCAGTCACCCCCTTCCCCCCTTTGATGCCACAATGCTTCTGCTCCCAGGCAGGTGCCTTGGGGCTGAGGCTGAGGGCGGCTTACCTGAGGAACAACCGGGCAGAGAAGGAGCTGCAAGGTAGCAGGCAGACCTGACACACGCCTCAAGGTTGTAGCTGGAGGGAATCCACCCGTGACCGTGTTCCTCTTTACAGCCTGCCCAGCCTCAGGTCTGTGTACTGGCTGCGAGTTGAAGGCCGGCAGCAGATGGGGCAGCCCCTGGAGCTGCCAGCAAACCCGGCCTCCAGAATCGCAGACTCCCGCACGCCTCACGCTTAATCTGGGCAGGGCTGCTGGCCACTCCCCCCACCCTGTGCAGCCACCTCCCTACCGCACACCCCTAAATTCCTCACGCTGACCTGCACCCGCTAGGCACCAGAGTCCCTGGATCGCAGGGACATCACCTCTTTCACTCTGACCCCTGGAGCTGCGCCCACCTGCCTGCTCTGCGGGCGCCCAACCCTTTCTCACTTCCTCGGCACCATGCCCGGTTGAAGGGACAGTGCCTGGTGAGCTGGGAGGGAGAGGGGACGAGGGCGGGACCTCAGCCCTCCCTTAGAGTCACAATCAAAAGCTTGGGTGAGGACAAACAGACTACAGTGGGTCGAGCCCTTACAAAACTCGCCCCAGTGGGCCAGCAAGGCGAGCTTCACTGCAGAACCTCTCCAATCTGTGTCCCGTGGGGCATCTGGAGGCCTGAGAGCCTGTGGATCTGGTAGGTCACTGAAAACACCGGGACTCAGGACTGTTGCCCAGCATGCACTCAGAGACTGCTCTAAGGTTCTTGGCGCTCCTGCTGCCTATTCTGCTGCTGCTCCTGGCTGCCCCGCCTGTGGTTTGCAAGGTGAGTGACTGAAAGGTTGTGCAGACCCCACTGCGCAGCAGAGCTATCCCTGTCTCCGTGTGTGGGACAAGCCAGTCCCACTCACTAGGGCTCTGTCTTTGAGTCACTATCTGGAGGGTTGGTCAGCTGCAGGCTCCTCCGGAGTCCCGGGATGGCAGCATACAGGGAAAGAGCAGCAGCTCTGAGGAACAGGTGGAATGCACAGTGCTGGAAGAAGTGGAGAGCTAGCCAGTGGTCCAGGACCCCAGGAGTCCCGGATGGAGGAACAAAGCTGACAGAGAACAGTAAATGGATACCAATGAATAAGTCATAGACAGACAGATGATGATAGGGATGATCTAAGAGAACTGATGATGATAAATATAAATGATATAAGACAGTTACGGTGATGATAAGTAGAAAGGCAGAGGTAAGAGGTAAATAGATAATAGACGGATGGACAGATAGATGAGTTTGGTAATAGATGAATGGGTGGGTGGGTGGATGGATGGATGGATGGATGGATGGGAAGATAGATAGATAGATAGATAGATAGATAGATAGATAGATAGATAGATAATGAAAATAATGGCCAGGGTACTGGAGCTGTAATGTCAGGATGATGAACAGACAGATGGTTTGGTTGGCTTAAATGTGTACCAGCCTGGGAGGAGAGACATCCTTGGCGCCTCAACCCTGCTCCTTCCAGACCTCACCTTGACTCTGACTTCACTGGGGCTCAGTGTTCCTTTGGACTCTCTGGACACAAAAGCCATCATGGTTAATAATAATTTAAAAAAGACATAGAACTTATATTAGGATGAATTAAGCAATATCTCGTTGGTTTTGGTTTTTATTTGGAATTTGGGTCACCCTGTGCTCATTTGAATCTACTCCATAATGCTTGGGGGTTTGCCACTAAAGAAAAAAAATCTCCCTGAAACTATGAGGAGCCTAGAAGGGGCTGGCTAGGTTTCAGTTTGTGAATCAGAGATTTAACTTTTCAGATGCTTGATGTTGTTTGTTGAGTTGGGTATGGTGAGCTTCGTTTCTGACTATGAGCAAGCAGGTGCCTCAGTCTTCCCTGGCTGAGACTGTGGCTGGAGACTAGTGGTCCCTTATGTGTCACCAGAGAACACAGGATCTATGGCTGCATATACTTTGCTTGTTTCCACTGCATTTACCTTTTAAGGGAGGCATTGCAGGCGTCATAGCTGGGCTACCACTCCTCTGGACCCCATCCCTCGAGATTTCTGATTTCCCACAAATAACCCGGTGTTTCTTTCCAATTTCTGTGCACTTAGATCCACAACCACACACCCACAACAATATAGAGTTGTGTTTTTAGCAGAACTATTTTCAGATTAAATGTGTCCTTTGGCCTGTCTGCACTTGCTATTAAGACCTACCTCTCTTATCTCTTCACTTTGTTACAATGAGGGGCTAAAGTTAATTGATCTGGTCACCCACCTTTCAGTCATGTGTCGGTGTCTTAGTGTCTTGGCCTTTAGACTCTAAAAGATTTGTAACCTATATGAAGTGGCTCTAACAAGACCATATTTTTCAGGGTTAGTGAGATGGCTCGGTGTATGGAAACTGGCAACGTGAACTCAATTGCCAAATAGAGTAAAAGAACCAGCTCCTGAAAGTAGTGTCCTTTCCCTGTCTACACTCGAATAGTACATGAATGAATGAATGAATGAATAGGAATATCTGACCTAGGTGACTAAATACTTCTGGGCAGGATGGCTATACCTCATGCAAACTGGTGTGAATTCTCTAACAGCTTTAGCAGAAATCAGTAAGTCATATTATACAAAGGCCTAAGAACATTCCAGAACAGTAATCATTATCATCATCACCACCATCACCATCATCATCATCATAACCATCTTTCTAGACTCAGAAGAAAAGCAATGAGATTTCGAAGGAACCCAGGACTCTTGGAAGAATCAAGTGGTGAGCTGGAGCTGAAGAGATGGCTCAATGACTAAGAGCAGCTGTGGGTCTTGTACAGGACCTGGGTTCGAGTCCCAGAACCCATATGGTGATTTACAATCATCTGTACCTCAAGGCCCAGGGGATCCAGTGTCGTCTTCTGGCCTCCACGAGCACAAGCACAGACAAGGACATTTGCCTACATGCAGAGAGAAGACTCACACATAAAATAAAAATAAGTAAATCTCATTTTTAAAACATGGTACCCAGTGACCATAGAACCTCTGGTTATACCATATGCAATCATGTGATGGTCTCTTGCATCTCACATGTAAAATTATTTCTGTTTTGAGTTTGCAGAGGTCAAAACATTACAATTTAAGTGAATAACTACCACAATGCCTCCATCTGCTCTGTCTCTGTAGAAGCCTGAAGTGAGCCTTTGTTAAAAGCATGCAGAATTCTCATTTCTACTGCACCTTCTGAAGGAAACAGAACCAACCCCCCCCCCAAAGATTACAAAATGAGCCATATTACACGGAAAAGCTATTTCAAGTTAACTGGTACCTTCGTGACATGTGCCAACATGGCCCAACCTACAAACCAGCTGTGACCTTGAGCTAGGCCGGCAGTTCTCTGAATCTCAGTCTTTTTATCTGTGACCTGGGAGAGTTGCCACCCCTCCAGTAGGCAGCAGGTAATGAGTGAGGTGGTTGGGGAGGGGACAATCTTCAGGCCCATTCAGCTGCTGACAGTCTGGAATTCAGGCCCAGTGTGCCAGCATCCTTCTAGGAGAGACACTAGAAATGTAGTTTTTCATCATAAATGTCTTGTATTAATATTAGCAAGCAACTGAGTTCAATTTTACTCAAAGCAAAATAACAAGCAGGAAACAAACAAACAAACAAGCAAATCGCTTGCGAGTCAAACAACCTGTAAGTGAGAGATACATCCAGAGTCTGGGCTATCGTGTGTCTAATCTCTGTGCTATGTTAGCTGAATGTCTCCAGCTGTACTTTAGCATTTCCCCAAACAGGAAGCTAGCAGCAGTGCTGACCCTGCATGCCCTGCTTAGCCAAGGTGGAAACTGCCTGCACACACAGTTTGTCCCCCAAGCACCCAGGGAGAAGGACTTTGCTGCTTGGCTGAGAAGCCAAGGGCTGCCTAACTGTTCACTGTACCTACAGGCTTCCAGCTGTCTTCTGCCCAGTTCACCCATATCAAACTAGCAAGAGTCTTCGGCCATTATTCCAAGCAATAGGTGAGGAATAGAAGTGGAGCTTGCCTATCTCTGCTCCCCGGATAAGGTAAAAGCCACCCACCGACAAAGTTAGCATCCTCTTAAGTTCCGGGAAGAACTGTAAGATGCACATAACACACAAAGATGCTTTCTCATCTGAATTTATTTTCAAAATCAAAACCTTCAGTTGGACTAGCTAACATTTCAAACAAACAAAGCAGTAATGTACTATAATAGCACAAATTTATTTATCCCTGAGACTAAGCAAATATTAATAAAACTTGGCTTGTTGTCCCTCAGCCTCCCTGTGTTAGGGGGAAAAATACAGAATGCCATAATACTTAAATTCTTAACTCTGTTTCAGCCCAGGAGGTCTGTATATGCCGTTCTCATGAAAGATTTTGTGTTTATGCTCCACACAAGTGAGTGGGGTGTGGGGGGGGTAGTCTCCTTAAAAATAAATATTATTGTTTTATGGCTTTTCAAATATAATAGTTTCATATTACACACTTGTTTTTTTAAATAATTAACTAGTATGTCATTGGATTTTATCCATATTGACATTTTTTTTGTAGAAAAAAAACCTGTTCATAGCATTCTGGTAATATAAAGCAGGTTATTTTGAGGCCCTTTCCTTACAATGTAAACCAGGCTTCACACTTTTATTTTACAAAGTTTCCATGTGTGCCTCTCTGTATGTGACATTGTGACGACTGGAATTGAAATTCCTGGGTGCTCAAAGAAAAGTCTGTTTACATTATTGTTACAGTAATCGTTCAGTATCGTTACATTACTCTACAATGAAGCTACATCATGCTTACTTTTCCCTTCATCAAAGGCAAAACTTGATATGCTTGGATGTTAACAAGTGAGAGAGACCTTGTTTTAACTAGTATGCCTTCATTCTGGCTTGCCTCTTTATACTTCCCCCCACTGTGAACTGCATGGACCACTTTCTGCTCCTGAGTCTGCTACAGACTTTGCCTTTCTCTTACTAAAAAATCTGAAGTGATGTGTGTATTTGTATATCAAACGTATGCTATTTAAATGTGTTACAAGGAGGTTAATTCTAATCTTTGGCTTACCTTTTTGTTTAGTTGTAGATGCCTTAATGTACAAGTCATCCAACATAACTTTAAATTTACCCATGTTTCTTTAACATTTTGTCTTTTGCTCCTTGTCAAAGAAATCCTTTCTTGGAACTATGAAAACATTACTTTATATTTCTCCAATTGAAAAAAAAAAAAAGCCTTATAGTTTCAAAGTCTTTAACCTGGAACTGTCTTCAATTTAGAGTATATAGATCCATTTTCACCCATGTAGATAACAAATTATCCCATATTCTTTCAATGGTGCATTCTTTTCTGCTTCTCGGTTACATCTGTAAACAAGTAAAGTTCTGTTCAATCCCACTGATCCTTTCTTTGTGAGGTGACTCTGTTTTGTTTTATTCTCTATGGCAATAACACACTGATTTTGGCCACTTTATTTGTTTTCAAACTACATCTTCTAGAGTGAGTCACAGACAGAGCAACCATGCCTGCTGTCGTTATTTTCTTTAAAATTGTCACTGCCATTTTTCTATGTCCCTCTGGCTGAGGTTTCGCATCCACTTAGCAACGTTCTACCAAAACTCCCACTTAGATGCTGACATGCATTGCGTGTAATACATGGGTTATGCTGCTGCACAAACATGCGCCAGTCTCATACAAATGCTACCAATTTTGAAACTTTAATGTGGGTCTAGAAACCTTTAATTCTCTTATTATTTCTAGTAGCTTATGCATTTAGATTTCACACATAGCTAGTCATATAAATAATAACTTTATTTCTTTCTAATTTTTATATATTTTGTCTCCTCTCTCTCTCTCTCTCTCTCTCTCTCTCTCTCTCTCTCTCTCTCTCTCTCTCTCTGTGTGTGTGTGTGTGTGTGTGTGTTTGTACGGGAAGGGGTTCCTGCACATGTGTGTGGAGACCAGAGATCAACATTTGGGTGTCTTTCTCAATCTCTTTCCACCTTATTTTGGAGACGGGCTCTCTCACTGATCTTGAAACTCACCAACTAGCTAAACAGGATGGCTAGCGAGCCCTGGGGATGTTCCTGTTTTGGCTTCCTTGGTGTTGGAATTGTATTGGTGCATGCCTGACTTTTATGTGGTTGCTATGGAGTTAACTCCAGTCCTCATGCACGCATCTTGCCATCTCCTTTTTATTTCCTTTTAATACCGTGCTAATTATAATTAGCACTTTGATCTTGTCTCATTACTTAGATTAAAGGGAATGCTTCTAACATTTCATTAAAGTTGTATCTGCTGTATAGTTTTAAAGTCTGTCAGATAAAGAGTTTCCTTCTATGTTTCTATTTATTAAATGATTCTATATTAATGCTATTACTGGTTACATATATATATATGGTTTTATATATATATATGGTTTTATATATATATATGTGTGTGTGTGTGTGTTTAAAATATATATATTTTAAACATAGTCTTTAGTTAGCTACTATAGTAAGTCAATATGTTTTGGATGTCAAACCATCCTTGAATTGCTATAGGATGAACTCTTAATTGGTCATAATGCCTGTTCTTAAAACCCACTCATTGTTGAAGATGACATGGGAGAGCACATTAACCAATGTAGAATGCGGTCAGCCACCAGCTGAACACCTCAGTAAAGGCCATGCAGATCAAGGAACAGAGCATTATCAGGACCAAAAAGTCACTCCTCCAACTCTCTCTGCCATAAAGACACTAAAATCTGATTCTAAGTAATCACATCTTTCCCTTTCTTACGGTTTATCATCCAAGTGCTTATCCAAGTCCTCACTGGCACGTTGCCTGGGCTGAAGTGTCTGTTTCTAGAGTCACAGGATATTATACTTCTTTGGTCTTGTCATGTTTGCCTCTGACTTTCCACTGTGACCGATCTCTTGGTAGCTTGGAATGGGATTTCACTTTCATCCCTGGGTAGTGTTCTAAGGTCTGAATAAAAGCGACATCTCTACCTATGAGTGGCTTCCAAACTGAGGCCATCACAAGTAATGCTATTGTGTACATCTTTATGAGGTTCTGAAATATTTTTTGAGTTTTCTGTTTCTTTAATATTTAAGTATTTTATGTTCCTGGTGCTACTATACACAATGTATTTTAAACTTGTAAATAATTTGACTATTAAATAAAATTTGACTATTAATAAAACCCAGTTGAATTTGGTATTTTGATAGTCAGAAAGCAAGTTGCAAAGTACAAATGAATTTAATGAAAAAAAAATTTCTGCCTTACTTGTAGGACAAAAATTAATTAATAGCGTTTCAATTTCATTTATCGCCAAACCTTCAGAAAATGTTTATTTGTGATAGCTTTGTTGTGTGAATTATCAAAATGTTATTTCTTAATTCTCAAATGCATTAAGTTTTTCCTGGTTATATTTTTGTTCTTACATTATGGTATCAGTTATAGACTGATTTTAAAAATGTGCTTGAAGGCCAAAGCTTTTGATCATGCCATTAAATGTATAGAGACAGGATCTCACTATGTAGCCCAGACTGGTCTATAGCTCAGAATCCTGCTGCCTCAGAGTCTCAAGTGCCCAGACTATACATGTGAACTCACCACTCTCAAATCACTATGCTTTCCTATTTCCTCTCCCTCTTTTCTCTAAATCCAGTGTTCTCTTTAGTCATATGCTTGGCCATACGGGGCTTCCTCTGCATGCTCTTGCTTTTAAAAAAATGGTTGCACTCACTTATTTATTGTGTGTGTGTGTTGACGCACACAAGCTTTGGTGTGCCCGTGGAAGTCAGAGGATAGACCGGCTGCTGGAGCCCCTTCTCCCTTCAACTGGTGGGATCCAGAGATCTAATTTGAGTCACTAGGCTTAGTGGCCAGTGCCTTTCTCACTGAGGCCCCCTCACTAACCCCGACTTTTTAAGTGAAACAAATTGCTCTGCAAATCAAATCTTCTTGGCCTCCCTGAGTCTGGTATCTTTATCTTCAGTCTCTCAACCTCCAGCATTACACAGGCTTATTCTGATGATTTCCCTTGACTTTGTTCCAGTTTCCCGATGGCACCTCAAAGTTAACGGCTTCCATGCCTATACAGCCAATCTTTCTCCAGTGGGCAATGGGAGATATGGAATTAATTCTCTTCTACCCACAGAGACTCAAACAGACCTCCCATAAAGCCCAGTGAGAATGGCTCTCATTCATACATATGCTGTCATACTCGATACTTCCAGAGGGATCAAGGCCAAGCTATCTCTTCTATTTTAATCTCCCTTTTCCCCCACACTGAACTCTGAAACGTCCTTACATTCACCCTCCAGTTCTCTAATTCTCTCTTCAGCCGTTTATAACTTTCAGAGGATTTTCCTCGACTGAAATTTCTCACTAGCAATTAAGAATTCAAAATATGGCATGCCCGTTAAAACCCAGGTCTAGTAATTACTACCTTTAGTTTCTGCCTTAGCAGTTCATCTTAAAATGGAGGCAATAGGTTTGAACCTAAGTCTTTCTGGAGCCTGGTTGATTTAATGTTCATGCTTTTATTTGCATGTTGGTAACCATTCTCCATGTGTTAACTGTGATTAGTGATATCCACCATACCATACTTTCGGTGACGACTTGAGTCTCTGTTCTCTACGTGGTTTCCATTCTTATTCATCTTTCTTTCCCATAGCGCCTTTTGCTGCATTTTAGACATTTTTACAAGTCTCTATATAGCCATCCTGATTCTTGGGCTTTATTTCAAGACCCCGAGTCTTTTGTTTGCTGACTTAGTCTACTCATGAGGAGACTGTGAGAGAAAGCAAAGCCAGGAAGCATCTTCTCTCATCACTCAGCTGTCTCAGCTGTGTAGAGCTACAGAACAGAGCAGTTCTGGAGCTTCCCAGGCATCTCTCCCAAGTCAGATATTTATGTCTTCCTCAAAGCAACATACTAAAACCTTGCCCCGGGATGATAGCATTGGACAATAGAGCCTTTGAGAGGAGATTTACTTATGAGGGAAGAAGCTCATGAATATGATTAGTGTCCTTTTAAAAAGGAGGCATGCCTGCTTTATGCTGTGTAGACAGTAAGGAGGTGCCTTTGTCAAAGCAGAGAGCAAGGCATCTCCAGACACTGAATCCATTACCATCTCCATGTTGAACTTCTCAGTCTCCAAAACTATGGGTAATAAATTTTTATTATTTACAAATTACCAAGACCTAGGTACTTTATTCAATCAGTCCAAATAAACCAAGAAGGAAACAAACAATTTCTTTTCATGTCCCCAGGGGTCATCTTCCTCCAGCTCCTCCTGCTGCTGTTTCCAAATATAGCAGGCTTTTTTTTTTTTTTTTTTTTTTTTTTTTTTTTTTTTTTTTTTTTTTTTTTTTTTTGAGACAGAGGTCAAGATCAACACAGCACAGCCGCCCACTCTCTCCTCACATCAAGCCAGGGGTTTTTCTCCTTGAGGACTTTCCTGAGGATAAGCAGTCGGTTGATCTTGAATAGGATCCTAGGGAAAGCAGTGAAATGAATGAAGCTTATCTTCATGCTTCCCCTATGGTTTTGACTGTTTTTTACCAGTGTGCAGTATGGACTTCCTGATGTTTAGTGTGAGATTAGTTTCACTCAGTATTGTAGTTGACTAACGTCCCAAAAGCTTTAATCAGCATACTCTTCCAACTGCAGGGTTGGCTAACTGGAGAACGCCCTGCATTCCTGCATCCCTTTGGAGCTGACCATACTTGCACTGTGGCATTCAGCCAAACGAGCAGCCATCCATCATGGAGCAAAAGACTTCCCAAGCCCTGTGAAAACACACAGTGTGGAGATTATTTTTGCTCCACAAGGTTTATATCTGGCTTCTGCCTAAACTCTTAATCACAACATAACCTTCGCCATAGCTCATTTTACTTCAACTCCATTTTCAGTTTAAGGGGAAACTAGGATGATTCCATTTTAACAGAACAGCCATCTTCCTGAGCGGCCCTGTCACAGTGGCCCTGAATTTCTACTTAAACACTCAGAGGGCCCCCATCTCTAAAAGCTGCAGTGGCTTACAGGCTGTGGTGAGACTTTGAGATGAATGCAGGTAAAGTCCTGCTGCCATGTACAGTGAATAAGTACCCTGGGCATACATGGAGCTCACCTAGGAGGTACCTGTGGTGATCACATGTTTGTCCTATACAAACCTCTACATACCCATTAAGAATGGGAAGTCTTACATGAGAAAGGTATAGATGGGCTGGAGGATAAAGTCACCTTTGCAATGTTTTCATGTTTTGTAGAATTCATGTCTCTGTATGCCGTAGTCACCATAGGATGCTTTAACAAAACACTTTAAATAGATATTTATTTCTCATCGTTCTCGGAGATCGTAAGCCCCAGATCTGGATACAAAATGGCTAAAGGATGGTGAAAGCCCCACTCTTGGCTTGCAGACTGCCAACTTCTTGTGTCCCTATGTAGACAGAGCAACATAGCTGTCTGATGTCATCTTGGCAGGGTACTATTCCCATCACAAGGACTTTGCTCTCATGGGTTCAAGCACTACCACATTAAGGGGTGTGGTTCTAATGCATAGATTTGGGGGGAGGGATATAAAGATTGTTCATAATACCTTGTACCTTGTCTGAAGGTTTCTTGTGGATTCAGTGTGCCCTGACCTGTGACCAACCCTTGACATAGATGTAAAGCTATCAGTGATGCTTAGAAGGTGCTGAGCCTTCTGCGGCAATCATAGCATATAACCTTCGCCTTAAATGGTTTCAATAACAAAAAGTCTCAGTGTTACTCATCCTTAGGAACTGGGAACTACCTATAACAAGAGTCTCTGTGTTTCAGAAAACAGTTTGCTGACCTTAGCACACAGCATCCAACAAGCCTGACTTTCCTGTGATGAAGTATGTATCAATTTGTTAAGGCAGGCTGTTACTGAGTTCTGCATTTGTCTCACGTAATCACTGTCTGTTGTCTTCTTGAAGCATCTATGGCAATCTTTCCTTCATCCAAGAGTTTTCTTTTTGCATCTGCTAATTAGGTTCTGGCTTCAGGTGTTTGTTCTGGCCAATACTGAACTAGGTTACATTAGCTCAGTAGGTAAGTTTCCATTTCACACAGAACGAGGACTTCAGAGGCATAAACACCTGTGTGTCTGTCACACAATAGGAATACGATATGAGACATTACCTATGTATGAGCCACATAAAATCATGCTATAATTTTCTAAGTTCTATTTAAATATCCAAGGCAACTTGTAAGTTAGCTTTAGCATGTATATTGTCTAAATATATAATTACTATAAAACATTGATGAGTTATTTTACAGTGTTCTTCATATCATGTCTTCAAAAACTGTGAGTAGGACATATTAGCTGGGGCAGGACACATTTCTATGTATAACCACTGACCTAGGGAATGACCTCTGTATACATTTTCCAGTGAATTAGATAGGGGTCACTCCATACAGTCATACCCATGGGAAGAACGGTGTGATTATTTTGTACAAAAAGTCACGGTCAAAGTTATAAATCCAGTTTCTATTATTAATACCATTACTCTAAGACTGGGGATTAAAAATCTCTCATGAGTTCTGGGTAACAAACCACATTCAAACCCTAACTTGGTGGGATAAGTCCACAGGGTTGTGCATGACTGATTATGGATAACATTAATGTTTATACTTAACGAGTGGACCATTTAAAAATACAGACAATGAAGAGCAGTTATGTGGCAGACACAACTATTGATCTACCTGTGACTAGCAGAGTGGCTTGCAAGTGAGCACACACAGTGCCCTCCCTTTGTCCAGCTGACATATCGATCACTGCCTATGTCTCTTCAGCCTCATTGGGAAGAATCTGAATCGGCTGACCATGGCACCAAAGCAGAGAGAATGAAGAGCCATTGGAGAGGTGTGAGGGAGGAAAAGGCATCTTAGAAGCAGAGGAATAAAGAAGAAGTCCTCTAGATCAACATAGCTATTTCCAATTTAGTTCTGCTACTGTGCCCCCTGAAGCTAACTTCATAACCATGACACACAGAGAAAAGAACTTTAAAAGTGCATCTCTGTGCATTTAATATCAGACTAAAAAAAGTATTTCCACTGGGGCCGGAGAAATGACCCAGCAGTTAAGGACACTGAATGTTCTTCCAGAGGACGTGGGTTTAATTCCCAGCACCCATATGATGGCTCACAATCATCTGTAACTCCGGTTCTAAGGGATCTGATTCCCTCTTCTGGCTTCTGTGGAGACTGGGCACACATGTGGTGCTGAGATGTACACATGGGCAAAACACTGATACACATAAAATAAAAATAAAGAGTATGTCTATATGTCATAATAGGTATTGTATGTGACATATACATATACACACATGTACGCATACATTCACATATATGGGTGTGGTTAAAGTTTTTTTCAGTATGTTTTCATTGCAATGTGGAAGTGGTTTTAAAATGTGTAGTCTTCAGAGTTATTTAGAATATAAGATTGGGCGATATGGTTCAACTGCAGAGCTCTTACCTACTATGCTTAAAGCCCTTGGTGCAATCCCAGAACTAGAACAAACAAATGAATGAATGATATTGTAGCCATAGAAATGCTTCATCATGGTGGTAGCAGACTGGAGAATGTGCTGTCTGGTTGTATGTCAACTTGACACATGTTACAGCTACCGGAGAGGAGAAATCGTTGATGAAGAATATACCTCCATAAGATCCGGCTGTAGACAAGCCTGTAGGGTATCTTCCTTATTAGTGATAATGAGGGAGAGCCCAGCCCACTGTGGGTGGGGCCACCCTGGTGGCTGATGGTCCTGGGTTCACCAGAAGGCAGCTGAGCAAGTCATAAGGACCAAGCCTGTAAGCAGCACCCCTCGAGGCCTCTGCATTGACTCCTGCCTCCAGGTTCCTGCCCTGTTTGAGTTCCTGTCCTGACTTCTTTCAGTGAAGGAGTATGATGGATGTGTACATATAGGCCAACCAAACTCTTTCTTCCCCACTGTGTTTTGGTCACGGTGTTTCATCATAGAAATAGTAACCCTAACTAGGACAGGGAATAAGTCAGAAAGACCCCAGTTTTAGTCATCGAGATCTACATTTCTTAATTAGCTTGTCTCTCCAAATTAGACTCTCAGACAACCTATTCCGCTGTTTAAAAATGAGTTCAAGTGTGTTTAGAAACACTGGGGAGATTTGCCGTAGTATAGACAAAACAGCCAGGTCACTGGAGTTTTTGTTTCCATCATGATATTTTTGTTGTTGTGTGAACTTCCCAAGGAAAAGGTTCCATGAGTAGGAAGTTGAAAAGTCTGTGATCCTCACCCTTTGGATCAAATGACAAAGTTTTCATGGGAAGTCAAAGTTAACGAGGCAAGATGTTTATTATCTTTGTTTAACCAGCGGATCATTTTATGCTGTGTGTTTATGTATAATATTGAGAAAGTCGAAGAGCTTGCATATTGGATTTCAAAATAAGTTGAGTGTGCTTAAAAGTGAAAACAAAACCCACTGGAATGGTATTTTCTGAAGACAGCATTGCTAATAGTTTGTTCCCTTCCTTTCCAGACCTTTTCTTTGCCCACTTTTTCATCCGACAGTAAACTGGTGTATTTTTTGTGTTGTGGATTATTATGAAAACAATTTTCAAATTTCTACAGAAGACTTCATTGTAGACTGATGTCATGTATTAGTGAAGAAAGCTATCCCACTGGGAATGCTGTGTATTTCCAGTTACTTAGAAATAAGGGCTAAAGAAATAGTGTAATCTGCAAAGGACTCACTATGCAAGCATCAGAACACAAGCTCCAGTCGTGTGAACAACCTAAGAAAGCCAGGTATGGGCACATGCATTTACAAACCCAGCATGAGGAAGGCAGAGAAATACAGATTCCTGGAGCTCACTAGCCTAGTGAGTAAATTCCAGATCAATGGAAAGACCATGTATAACAAAACAAGCTAAATGGCAATCAAGGAACTGTGTATAGAGTTCACCTCTGGCCTATACACACACACACACACACACACACACACACACACACACACACACACAGTGGGAAGAATGCTAAAATAGAAATGAAGATAAACCCTTTACTAAAGTTCTCTCTCTCTCTCTCTCTCTCTCTCTCTCTCTCTCTCTCTCTCTCTCTATTTATTTAGTTAGTTAGTTAGTTATTTTGGTGTTTCGAGACAGGGTTTCTCTGTGTAGTCCTGGCTGTCCTGGAACTCACTCTGTAGACCAGGCTGGCCTCGAACTCAGAAATCCGCCTGCCTTTGCTTCCCAAGTGCTGGGATTAAAGGCAGTCGCCACCACTGCCCAGCCTAAAGTTATCTCTTATAGATAATTATCATTTAATAAAGTAGGTACTTTCTTGTCAAATGCCCAACACCATGCCATGCATTTCTGATAGCCAGATTACAAAGTAATATCATTTCTGATTCACAGATCCAAGAGGTTAATAGAGGAAGTGAGTGTGTAATGGGGGTATCTGAGGAATCTTTTTAGATAACTGAAAAGGAGCATCAGTTACTACCCTGTCTATTGCTTACATAGCTGCAGGATATTTGAGATAACATTGAAATTTAAATGCTTTGTTATCAAAGTAAATTATTTATGACAACATTTTCTCCTTTTAATCGAAATCAGCATTCAAATCCTTTTATTTGCTGAAATATGATTTCTCTCTGCAGCATAGAAATGGCTTAACCTGTTTCCATGCCGCTGGCCCACACTTGAAGACAGGTGTCACGCTTTATCCGTCTTGGCGATTCCAGCTCTTAGCTTCACAGCTGGTATTTCTGGCCTTCAGTGAGCTGTTGTGAAACTGGACCACTATTCAATTACATGCTAAAAACAAAATATCAGAAGAACAACCAGTTCTTCAAATCCTTTGGCATTTAAGAGAACTGTGTTTGTCAGATGAACAAACCATTTATTACTGCAACAATTCAAATACTCCCTCACATCTTTACTGGGTGTTAGGCACAGTTCTACACCCTGGGAACAAAGATAGAGTTTTAAAATGTTTCCCCTTCATGTTCCTGGAGTATGCACCTAAGAAACAGGCTCAGATAAGCACCCAGACAATAAATGATACATTCCTTGGGAGGGTAAATATGGAAAAGTACAATTTGGGTAGAAATTAGGAGAAAGAATCAAGATCAGTGAACATAGAACTCTGTGGAAGAGTGGCAGCCTGTTTAATGCAGGAGTCAAAAGTAGGAAGATTTCACTAACTTAAAAACTATAGTTTATCTTCAGAGTAAAGGACATAAGGGCTAGCAGTGCGTTGGGAGAGCAATAAGCAGTATTTCTGGGCAGGACTTGTACCTCCTCCCCAAAGCTAGCGCTCCAGCTCCAACTCTTGCTGGTAGCTTATATGCATGTGGGCTGGATCCTTTTTATTTGACCACCCCAAGAAAACATAGACTGCACAATTCCTTCCAAACCTTTAATACCAGGGCGGTGTAATGTCTGAAATCTCATGGAAGAAACTGCTCACGAAGGTTCCCACTCACAGAAAGACCGCACACATGTTCCAGCCAGGTGCTCTGTAATAGTTGGTGGAGACCAGCTTGTGGATCTCCTCAATACTGTATGTTCCTGGGGTTGAGCCCACAGGCTATTTTCCACTCACGGTGGCCTACTCAGGCCTATCTGAGACAGAACACAGACAGCATGTGACCTGAAGGTGCTGCATCCCCAGACCTACAGAGACAGTCATGCAGGTAGAAGCATCTGAGGCACTGTGTCAGACAAGACAGGCAACATCCAGCCTTGGAAAAAGTCCTTCATGAGGTGCCAGGAGAGGACCACTGTTCTGATGGCTTTGGGCGAGTCACTCAAATTCCAAGGCTCTCCATTTCCTCAGTCATAAAATGTGGCAAATAAAAATTCCCCCCCCACACCCCTTATCTACAGAAAACACTGCAATTAAGCTCGATCTGTGCCCAGTCAAGCATTCCACAGATGCCAAGTAATGCCGAGACAAGAAAGCTTCAACAGGTCAGCAAAGCGCTGTCTGAATGAGCTTCTCAAGCTCCTGAAATACCCCTGTTGTCTTGTGACCAGGACTTCCTGGAATGTATTAAGGAGTTTCTTACTTTCAAAAATATTATCCAGTACATTCTTTGCTGCTGGTATTTTCTAATAACTTTATTGGAAAATGTCAGCAGAAACAACATCCTCCCTGAGCGCTGTCCCCATAAAAAGTGAGAAGGTTATTGACCTCACACCATCCCATGGAAACAAAGTTGCTAATGCTCCCGCCCTAGACGTCATCACTTTCAAATGCTTCAACTAACATACTTATTAATTATAGAGCTATTCTTGACTGATAGCTAATGATCACTTAGAGGCCTAGGAGATGGCTTAGTGGGTAAGAGCACTAGCTATACAAGCATAAGGTCCCGAGTTCGAATCCCCAGCACTTATTAAAGAAAAAACTAGCAGAGGCGAGTGTGCCCATACATAGCTGAAATCTCAGCATGTGAGCTGGACACGGGCAAGTGGCAAAGAATGACAGATTGCTAGGACAGCCAACCTAGCTGAAAATCAGTAAGCTCTGGGTACAGTGAGAAACCCTACCCTAAGGGAGTAAGTAATAAAGCAGGACTCCCAGCACCCTCCTCCAGCCTCTTTACCCTGTCACGTGGGTGTGAACGCCCCCACCCACACAGAGCTATCAGGCACACACTTACACACAGCTATAGCATGCACACACAAACCCATCACACACACACATACATCACACACACTCATGATACACATCATACATATACACACATCACACGTCACACACCCACACGTTTAACACTCACATAGCTATCATGCACAGCTATCACACACACCACAGTCACACACCTGTCACACACATCACACATACATATCACACACACACAAATCACATATCCACACACATCTCACACATACCCCCTACATATTTATCACACACACACATACACTCACGTCACACCTACAAAGTAGATCACGTGGCATATGGCATCTAGTATCCTGATTTTTTTATTTGTAGTGATGGGGTTAGCAAGTCAAGCCCTAAGTCTTACCTTTGTTGTGTTATACTGTATTATGAACATTTTCTCGTTGAACATTTTCTCATATGAACATTTAAGGAATTAAATATTCCTTAAAAGGAAATGTATCTGGCTCGGCCCTTAAGGCGCCCGCTGGGAATGAGTTAGGCTCAAACCCAGCGTTGCGGCAAGATGACGATGCTGGTTCTAGATACTTCCAACAGTTAGAAGAGATTTTTCAGTGTTCCACCAAGCAAGTTTTCTTTTCCTACCCCTTTTGTCTTATCCCCTCGTGTTTGTTGTGTCAGAAAGCGGCTTGTATCCAGACAGATCGAGCCAGACCATCAGGGTCCCAGAGAAGAGGTTTATTGGGGGGGGGGAAGAAGATCGAGGAAGAGAAGAAGGAAGAGAAAGGAGGCAGGGGTTGGGGGTCACTACCTTTTATTGGGGTTGTGATGTAATCATGTGCACCACCAAGGAGCATAGATTAGGCACATAGGTGAGCCTCACGAAAGTTGTGTGAAGCAGTTGCCATGGCAACAGGCACAAGAAGGTCCTTGTGGCCTAGGGGTAATGTCATCGCTGGATTCAGAGGCTGACCTTAATGTCAACAGTGTTCCCTCCCCTATCTTTAAGATTTCTAGCAGGACACTGAGCCTCACACTTTTCTCTAGGGTGCTTTAATGCCGTGCTGGTATAAGTCATGTGCATGCGGGCGGCACGGGCCTGACTTACTTCCTTACATCACACTGCACAGTGAGTTGATAGTTTGAGAATATCTTAACTTCAGAAGTGATTGTGTGATGGCTGTGGTATAAGCTCAGAATCAAGAATGGCAAAAATCAACAGACTAGAAATAGAAATGACCTTTGGCAGAGAAAAATGTGGAAAGTCACGACTTGTCCCTGTTGAAGCAAAGTATCAGTCAGACCCCTATTAAGGTACCACAGACACAGCCCAAGAACTCAGAGAAACTGGCATGAACATATATTCTCCACCTTCTGATATGAATGCAGAAGACAAATGCCAACTGTTCTGGCATGCACCAGCTGGCACACTGTGAATGATTTACTTGGCAGTCCGTTCAACAAAGTTCACCTTCAAAAGAGTCATAGGGTGGCTTCCCTATGCGTCCTCCCCTGCTCCTACCTGTGAACCTGGCATGCTCTTTCTGTTGGATAAATCACTGAGTTGGCCTAAACAGGGTGAGCTCTGCTTTTATAAGTTTTCTCAGCCACTAATTTTCCTTCTTACTCACTATGAGCGTGGTGGGTTTTGTTGCTAAAATTGAATAGCTTCGTAGGTGAGCAAACTCAGTGTGATGACATCTGCTCTAGTTAGCTTTAATTGTCAACTGGAGATAGCTCGGTGGCATCTGAAAAGAAAGACTCCATTGCAAAGTTGCCTAGATCGGGCTGGCTTGTGGGCATGCGTGTTGGGGGGGGGGTGATTGCCTTGATTAATATCTGATGCAGAAAGGCCCAGCACACTTAGGGCAGTGACACACCTAGGCATGTGGTCCTTTGCTATATAAGAAAACTAGCTAAACGCAAGCCAGAGAGCCACTCAGCAAGCAAGCCAGTGTGTAGCATCCCCCATGGTTGCTGCTTCAAGTTCCTGTTTCAGGCTTGATTTCCTTCAGTGATCAACTTTGACCTGGAAGTATAAGCCAAACAAGTCCTTTCCTCCTAATAAGTTACCTTTGGTCAGTGTTTAACTACAGCAGTCAGCAGTCTAGGACAATGTCCACCCTAGCAGCAGTATAAACTACACCTCTAAAGCTTGCTCGGTTGTGCTTTAGAATACAAGTGAGGGTGATCAATTTTGCTACTTCTCCTCTGAACTCTAAATTCACAATTATTATCCTTTGTAATAGGGAAACTTTTACCTCATACAAAATGTTTTTTTACAGATATAATCTGTTTTAATGAGATACTTAGAAAGTCCATCACAGACCACTCCACAGGGTGGAAGGCCTTTGCCTGAGCACGGTCTCCTGTATCTGCAAATTATAACATCAGCCTATTGCTGCAATGAAGGCGTCTTTAGTACCATGCCCGGCACATGCCAGGAGCTCAGCTGATGCCACAGAGCTGTGCAGCTGTGTTTGGGAACAACTGACAAACACATCAGGTGGGCCGGAGAGATGGTTCGATAGTTAATGGCAGTTAGTGTGCTTGTGGAAGATCTGAGTTTGGTTCACAGCTGTCGGGAGGCTGACAAAGGAGGATCAGGAATTCAAGGAAAGACTCAGCTACACAGCAAATCAGTGGCAGCCTAGGCTGCAGAAGATCCTATCTCCAAGGACCAACAAGCAAAACAACACACACACACACACACACACACACACACACACACACTCCATTCTGTTAGTTCCTATCCCATAATCCTCATAGCCATCCTTATTTCGGGGCTGGCTTATTTAGCCTTTCTTCAATATCCATGGATCACCCACTCCCCACTTCACTCAAATAAATTCCTTTTTAAGAAATCATTTCATAAGCCTAAATTATTCCTATTCCTTGTCACTAACTACAGTAGCAGAATGGGGGCAGGAAGCCATATAATAGTCTGGCCGATAGGACTCCTGGGCCAGCAGCCTTCTACCCCTACCAGTGAGCCTCATCTTACCATGTGAAGAAACAGGTAGCTTCAGGAACAACAAACCCAGGGCAGCAAGTGTACATTGGTGCTGGGGAGATGCCTGGCAGATACCCAGTATGAACTAGGGGATGTTTAAAGTCACTAATTGCTTACCACCTGTGGCATTTCCAGGCTTGCATATGTTAGCAGAGTGCTGGCCCTGAAAAAAAAAAAATTAATCCTATATCTACAAAACAAAAGGGGAGGTTCTAAGCATCATCTTCCCCAGTGATGTCATTTGGGATAGTCATTGACCTAGGATGTTCATCAGGGCACCACGTGTGCCTGCTTGGTCTCAGTGGCAACCTCAGAAACTATGATTCTTACCTTTCCTGGGAAGAAAGACCTAGGAAGTGTTTTTTTGTTTTTTGTTTTTTGTTTTTTTTCTGAGCTACTATACTTTGTATTCATTTACAAGTACGTTACTTATTGGTGTAATGGCTTATGGGTTTTGCCTTTCTCCTTACCAGTAATAATTTAATGTCTCCAAATAGCTTAAAATGCAAAATAGTAACATATCAAATTAATAAAACACAGCAGTAAAATTGGAGTATGCTTAAAGTTCATATGCATGAAGCCAGGACAGGACAGACTAAACAGTGATTAAAGTGTATATAGGGGTGGGGTGAGGTGTGGAACACCACCTACTAACCATGCTTTTGAAAAATTCCTTCTAAACCCCTATGCATATTTTTTATACCATAGCACATGTGGTATTGAGGACACCTTGGAGTTCAACCACTTCTCAAGTCTCATTTGTTTATTGACTTCCACGAGACATGTGACTTGCCAGCCATAGGCCACAGTGTACCATCTCTCCATGTGCCCAAAGCAACAGGGTCAACTGATGACCAAAAACTGCCAAAACTCCTTCCTCAGCTCTAAAATTCAAAAACAACATCTATTTCAAAATCTTATCATTTTCTTGGGATTATTTTTTTCTTAGTCTGGTCTTATTTATAAACAGAGCTCAATGTTGAAAAGAGACCCCATATAACTCACTCAAAGCTCGGCCATCCGTGTGAGGCATTGGCTTAACCTAGAATACTTTTTATGTAACCCAAGCCACCAAGCAGGATATCCGGTCGGCTATTTTTAAAGCATCTTCCCCTCCCCCCCCCCCCCCAATGCAGCTCATGTAGCCGAGTTAAAGCAGTTTGCTTACAAAATTGGCACCATTTCTGTGATTCATGAGATTCAACGTTGAATGAAATATTTTAAGTTATCTAAAAGTAAAACTGTTTTTCCAAAGCAGTCACACATATACACAAGCTGAAGAGACCTTTCTGTTACTACATGTGTGGTATTGTATGCTGAGTTAATTAGCACATTCACAGAGTGGGTATTGTCTGCCAAAGGTTGGGGTTACAGCTGGACACATGAGGGTGGGCAAGGGAACACGTTCTCTCAGAGCATACAGTCAAGTAAAAATTAAAGCCTGATCGAACAGGCGACTGCCGTGGATGAGGAGGTGGCAGAAGGATGCCGGTGAAGGAGCAAGCGGCAGATCAGAGATCCTCAAAATGCAAGCTGAGATGAGGCCAGGGAGGAGAGAATCTTTCAGATAGAGAGAACAGCAAGGGAAATCCTTTTTTGTGCATCTTACATCTTAGCTGTAGTCACTATGGTTAAATAAGCTATGTTGAAATACCCAACCAGAAAATAGAGATAGATTCTTCTGTATTTGTGTGTGTGTGTGTGTGTGTGTGTGTGTGTGCGTGCGCGCGCGCGCGCGTGCGCGTGCGTGCGTGCGTGCGTGCTCACACGTGCGTGTACACATGCATTCAAAGGCCAGAAAGTACATCAGATGTACAGCTCCATTGCTCTCTACCTTTTATATTGAGGCAAGGCTGCCCTTGAGCCCAGAGTGTGCCAATTCAGCTAGTCTGGCTAGCCAGTTTGCTCCAGGGATTCCTTGTCTAACCTTCAGAGTGATGAACTTAGAGGTATGTGGGGGTGGCAGAAATGCCATCCCTGCCTGACTTTTATGTGGGTACTGGGGACCCAAACTCTTGTCCCCATACTTGAACACACTGAGCCTTTTTGCAGTAATAAAGTCTCGGTTTTTTTTTTATATAAGTTGAATGCAGGTCCCTCAGCAAACAGAGGCATGGTGGAGAGAGTAGTTCTTCTCTCTGCTCCACCATGGACTACTGTTCTGACACTCTCTGCATCTCCCTGCTGAATATGGAAGCATATCAACTCTCACTCCCGGATCTTGCCCCTTGAAAACATGAGCATAATTGCCTTCTTCTTTTCCTATCTCTATCTTTTAAAATTTATGTATGATTTGGAAGCATAAGTATATTATTTTAGACTAAAAGTTAAGATTATACAACAGATAAGTAACTGGCAGATTTTGTACATTCCTTAAGGATGTAACTATATTAGGAACATGTTTATTTAGGACAAACTATACTGGTGATGTATGATAAAAAATAAAATAGCATGTGCTCATTAAGGAAAATGAGCAAAGGTTGTAAAAGCAGAAAGAAATCCTAGTTTTACTACATAAAGGCAGTATCATTAATGTTTCCAAGTTTTTCTCCTAGCAGTTCTTTATATAAATGATTTTTTTAGAATATAGATGTAACGGTATTTTATATAAAACTCTATAACTTTTTCTTAACACAAATAGACAATATAAATGATATTTATATGGTCTTATAAATAATTTTTAATATTCAAGCTTTACCAGTTTATGCTTTTGAATGTTTACAGATTCATTCTTTCTTGAGCATCTCTTTAACTTTTTTTACATTTGCTTTTTTATGGGGACGAGGGGCACGTGCCATGGCACTTGTGTGGAAATCAATAGACAAATGGACATCCTCATTCTCCGCTGCTACTGCATGGGTCCCAGGAATCAAACTCGGGTTAGAAGGCATGGCAGCACTGCCTTTACCCACTGAGCCATCTCTCTGGCCCTTGGCCATTTCTACTCTAGGTATTTTGTAGATACTTAGAGCATTGTTTTTCTTTTGGTACATGTCTCATTTTGTAGACCAGACTGTCCTAGGCTCATAGTCTTCCTATCTCAGTCTCCTAGTGCTGGGACTGCAGCAGCATGCCAGGAAGCACAGCTTTCTCTTTTGTCCTCTTGTTAATACCGCTGTGATCACATTTGCATATGTGCAGTATGGGGTTCTGTTTCTGTATAGGTCCACAGAAGTAAAACATCCATGTTAGAGAAAACAAAAATTGGACGTGCTGTGTACAAATGACCCATTTTATGAATTCAGACCTTATGCAAAAAAAAAAAGAAGAGGAGGAGAATTAAGAAGAGGGTGGGTAATGAGTATTTTGTGAAGCAGTCTACAGTGTGTGAGCCATCGAAGACTGTAGAACAGTTCCACATGAGACATGGTTTTAGAGCCATGTAGCACAGGTGCAAAGGACATGCTGGCTGCCTGCCAGAGAAGACTACTCAGCCAATCAGATGGATTAGATTCCAAGGTCTCTCGAATGACTCATTCTGGAGATAGATATAGCTCGATTGTTACAGGTCCCCCCTCCGACTCCGAGAAGTCCCAATACAATTCTAACGGAAGCCAGCTGCGCTTACAACCCCTGGAACAATCTCAGGTGACTTTGAGTGGAAATGGCTTCCCTACTCTGGTCATTACAAAGGCTAAAAATAAAGGTTTTTGGCCAGAAGACCAATAGTAAAACATTAAAAATGTTCCTCTAAAGCACAACAACTCTGGGAGAAGTGTGCTCATTTCTGTTCAGGGCAAAGGACAGAACAAAATGATGTAAAATATGGAGCTAAATTGCTTTAGATTCAATCAGTATAAAACTGCCTGCTCAGATTGTGCTGAACATCATAAACTGTTACATCGATTTCTGTACTTACCCGACCTGTGAGAAACTGAGGCACATGCTTAAAGTCGCTCTGGCTTGGAGGACCTCGCTGAGAAAGCATCATCTAACATGATTGACTGTGTCTCTCTCCCACATACAGACATACATGTTCCCTGGCGCTCATAGAAACTTGTAAAAATTCATCAGAAAGATCACGGCAAGTGAAGAAATTCTGCCAATTAAATTCATTGATAGGTTTAGAGAAACAAATCTATTTAGAGTGCAGAGAAGTCAGAAGGAGCAAGGAAAAGACTACCAATATATTTTAAATTTTTCTCCTAAATAATTCTCAATTTGAGGAGACACTCAAGGTCACGATGGCAAGATATCTCAATAATATAGATGAGAAAAAATGACAATAAGGCTATATTAGCTAAGTTTGACTATTTTCTATGGTCTAGACACATATAGCAGTGGTAGAGCACTTATCTACTATACATGAGGTTCTGGGTTCAATTCCCACATCTGAATGTAGCACAAACAAACAAGGTATGTTCTACAGAAATACTTAGCTGTTGTACTGCTGGCATCTCACTAAGAAATACATGGTGAGCCTGGGGGTGGTGACTCATATCCGTAATCCCAGCACTCAGGGGACAGGAAGATTATTGCAAATTTGAGGCCAGGCTGGGATGTGCAGAGATCTTAGAGGTGATGGTAAATGTGAGGGTTATTAATAAAATCAAGAAAAAAAAATACTGTGAATAGTCAACTTGAAATACTTTTTTTAAATCAAAAGAGAGGGTGTTAAAAATGTAAAGAGACTCAATGCAAAAGAAAATGGAGAAATTGTAAGTTCACGGATACAGTAGATACGTGCTTGGAAAATATTTGTAAAAAAATTTTGCATACTCCATAACAATGAATCTGAGAACATGAAAAAAATTATGATGATCTTTTTAGATAGAATAAAGTAGAGAAAAAATATGAATAAGGCAGGAAGAAACAAAACAAACCACTATTAAATACCCTTTAGGAAAGCTCTTGTCTCAGCGTTGTCACAAATGATATTTTGCCCATAGTTTTTAGAAACAATTGTTTTGGGGTATTAAATGGTTCACCTACATAGGAAATATAAAGTCTGAATTTTTAGTGTCTGCTTTTGTGATTTACGAAGCATCAAAAACTACTTCTGAAATCAAGGAAGATAGTGCAGAAAATATCATTTTAATTCAACTTCATGCATGAAAACATTCTGGGTAAAATCAACAGAATGAAAGACTAAAAGTCTCTGGATATTCAAAGAATAAAACAACAGAGCCAGTGGTATCAGTCAAGACGTGCAAAGTTGTCCTAACGCTTTTATCTATAAAACTGGGTGTGTTTAAGTCAAAAGAAAAATTACAATTTACATTTCACATTACTAGAAAGCATTTGGAAAGTTTCTTTGCATACATACACACACACACACACACACACACACACACACACACACACAGCCAAGTAGTTAATCTTCATTGTCAACTTGATAGGATTTAGGTCATCTAATAGATGTAAGTTTGGGTATAACTATGATGGCACTTCCGGTAATGTTTACCTGAGGAGGAGAGATGGACCCTGAATATCAGCTGCAGCATCTCATGGGCTTTGGTTCCAGAGTGGAAAAAAAACAAACAAACCTGGAAAAAGCAAGGTAATCTGAGGGTTCATCTGAGATCTGAGGGTTCCTCTCACTCTGCTTCCTGACTACAGTTACAGTCATTCCTCCCACCATGCCTTCCCAGGACGCCTTGATGGATTATATCCTCAAACTGTGAACCCAAATAAAACTTCCTCCACTAAACTGCTTCAGGGGAAAAAAAAAACATAAAATACAAATGGAAAAATAAAATAGAAAATCAAGAGTGTAGTTGCAGTGGTTAAGACATGCTGAGCCCAGCAGAAAAGGTCAGCATTTCATGGGTTAATGAGAATGCTCTCAATACTTTCACAGGGTAGGTGATAGTGATTGACTCACAACAGTAATAAACAGCAGAAGAGGTGATATGTAGCTTAGATGACTCTCCGATTTGGTTGGTGTTGATCTAGGGTTTTCATCTAGCTATCTGATCCTAGGACTCTGAGGGTGACTCATGAAACATGTAGTTTTTCCTGGGTCCTCTGCAAGCAATGCCAGTCACCTTCATGCAGGGACGAAGAAGACTTAAAATGCTACTTCTCTTGGAAATGGCCGTGCTGGCTCTCTGTGAGCATCTCAGGACCTATGGGTTAGCTCGATGCTCCAGAGATGCTGCATTTTCCTAGTAGTTAGAACTGAGTGTATTCAGTGCTCAGTTATCTATGTGGGTCATCTGCTGAAAGTGATCGCAGGACTGCTATCATTATTGCATAGGCTTGCAGCCCTGGAGCCAGACACTCGTTTCCTCCACCAGGGTTTAATGAACTCAGATTTGCTAGGCTGCTAGGATCTGATTAGAATGAAGCCTTAACCTCAAATATCTTCTAATAAAGCAAAAGTCAATATTGCAAATCAGTATTATGCTATAATTTCCAACAGAGTGCGTGAGATACATCGTGTTTTTAAGACAAGCATGTCCAACAATTTCTTCTTTCACAGATTCTATTTTTTAATAAATAGAGTCAGAAAGAATGAACGAAAGATGTGTGCAGTCCTAGAACTCAGTGGCTGAGGACAGAGGCATCATGATAACATAGAGAGAATGTAACTGAAATATCAAATGCATGTTTCTTATATACACATCTAACAGAAACACTAGATATCAAAATGAATGTAAGAAGACCTCCTTGACCTCAAAATATTCCCATCAGAGTGGTAGATGCAAATGATTCAAAACCCGTGTACATTGTTGCAATGAGGTGACTCCGACAAACTGGAAGAGAAGAACCTACAGAGAAGGACTTTCCTGTCTTTTCTCTTCTTCAAAACATTTTAATTTTGTATAAAAGGCAAGGAAATGCCTTTTACACACACACACACACACACACACACACACACACACTCCAGATTTTGTTGTTTCTACCATAGACACCACCTGGTAAGTCTTGCCTCTGGGAAGCGCTCATTCTAGAAAAAGAAATATTTTAGAAATTCAAATACAATCAGGTAATCCATGGCCTGTTGTTCGCTCTGGCTCTAAGGGTCTGTGACTGGATCAAACAGATCCAGGATTTATTTCTAAGCTGAAGCATTCCAAAGAGATTGACTTGAAATTGCCCTAAAGTCTCTGCAAGTCCTCGGCTTGACAAGGACTAGGAGTCAGGATTAACTCGTTGCTTTGGTATTCCTGAACTGTCACCTGTGACCCACAGAAATCACCTGACAGAACTAAACATTCAGATTACTGAGAGGAGCTCAGACTAAACATTCATATCCCTGGCTCTTGCTCAGCTTTCCTGAATCAAAGTAAGGACAAGTGGTGAACTGGAAGGTGCAGATGGTGGCTGCTTTCAGCAAAGTCCCTGGGTGATTCTTTCAGTTGGATTTTAGGTTTGGGGAGGTGTGTTCTGCTGTTTCACACAGCCCAGAGTGACCACGAATCACTATGTAGCCAAAGATCTGGAATTTCTGATCCTCCTGTCTCTTACCTCCCAGGGAATGCTAGGATAACAGGAGTATTCCACCATTTCCAGTTTCTATGATGATCAAGCTCCTGGCTTTACCTACTAAGAAAACACTCCCAACTGAGCTGCAACCACAGCCCTGCCCTTGGTAACTCTTAAGTACATAAAAATGTCAGAAAATTATTATCCAAAGAATAGCCCATGCCTTCAGTGCTTTCTAAGAGAAAAGGAAGGTCCAAATAAGCATTTAGTAGTTTGGCTTTCTATATTGGCTTATGTGTTGTGTTATCAGAAGCCTTGGAAATACTTAGGGGCACATGCATGGTTCACCTCTTCATAGAATCTAAAAGCATAGCAAATCAAAGAGTGGACTGGACAGAACTAAAAAGAATCTTCTAGTCACACACAGTTAACCCCCAGGATCTAGATGTGGACTGCAGAGAAAGAAAGAAATGAAGTTGTGTATCTATCTGCATGTACACTTCCACACAAGGGCTTTATCTGCAATCTTTGGTTACTTTCCATTAGAGCATTCTTCAGTCCCCCACTGTATTCAAAATTCCACTTGGATGCCATTAGTTGGGGCATGTCCCTTCTCCACTCTTCCTGACAGTGTTGTGGGTCCTGATTGTTCTCATCCCCTTCTGTTCCACCCCATTGGCTCCATGAACACACAAAGGGATTTTCCACAGTCCTCATGCTGGGGCTCTCCACAGCTGATGTTTAAAGAGAGTATCTGATAGCGCCCCACCCCCTATTACAGGAAACAAGAAAGTGCTGTTGGAAGTTTCTAGAATGTGCTGGGACTAAGACTCACAAAGCTACTCAGATTCACAAAGCCATTCACAGATGGTTCTCTGGTAGCATAGCAGCGTGGAAGGTTTTTAGCCTCCACTGTAAGTTCTAGAAGCTTATGAACAGACTCCAAAAGCAGGTCTCTGAGTTCTCACACTTGGCCCCTATAACCAGTTTCTGTCTATTACTAATTCACAATAAAGTCTGTGCCTTTGTTATCTTTCACAAATGTCAATCTCCTTACCTTTCTTAGCTTGGTTTTTGGTTGCCTCTTTTTCTAAAAGGTTACAGTGAAAATATTCAAACATCTGAAAAAACTGTTGTTAAATTTAATTAAGCTTGATTTAGAAAGTACACATTTCATATTTAATTTTATTGTAAAAATAATGAAATACCTTGGGAACCTTTTTTTAAAAATATCTGTTTTAATTGGGTTACAATGTTGCATCCATAAATCCTTTTAGGAACAATCAGTCCCCAGAAGAACCAAGGAAGGAAGAGCTAAGCAACATTTACTTAGTTTCCGTGTAAAGAACAAAGACTATTTTCTATGAGGGGGGAAAAATGCTTACTTACAAGTTCACGAACAGTTTTAGGGCATGGAACTTTTCCAGTGAGAAGCAGAAACTAAAAAATTCCTCTGTTGGTAAAATTTTACAGTAGCTTAACAGGACTTGACCCAGTTTCGTAGGATCAAAAGGCAAAAGCCAAAAACCAACATGTTTGGGGCTGAAAAGGAAAATTTGTTAGATTCCAGACAGGAGATGACTTCTCAGTTGTCAGTCAGTGGCTGCACCTAAGCCTGGAAGTAGGAAGAGAACAGGAGGCGTGTGTATGTTTCCAGTTGACCTTGATTTCGATAGACTGTGAAATCCAAGGTCCAAGGTTGTATGTTTAGTGAGACAAATAGTTCATTCTGAAATCCGAGGAATACCTGATACTACTCCAGACCCCAACCAGAAACTACCCACCTTTTGACTATATAGGAGGAAGGCTTCTGAACGCAACCAGAGACTACAGCATTCTGTGATATTCAGGCTCCAATTATAAGTGTTAGTGACTCTTGTCTGTTGGGAATAGATATTCCGGGATATTTTGTACAAAACAACTCTTAAATGCACTGGTCTAGTTTTTCATTACTTGTTTTGACAGATCCTTTAGACACTGTAGAAAGATGTATTATTAACTAAAGTACTGAATGGAAATTATCGTATGCTTTAAATGCCAACTCTTAACCATTAACCTGAATGCTGGTAAAAAGGACTTAGGCAACATGCCGAGGCACTAAGTCCCACTTAGCAGCCTGATTTCAAGGTTGGTCAGCAGCACGAAACTCCAGGTGCAAAATCCCTTTCCCAAATCCCTGGTATTATATGGGAAAAAAAAAAAATGAAGCTCACTGGAACTTGCTGTTTCCAATGCATGACAACAACACAGTATCACGTAACCAACTTGACTGTGTTGCCTGTGATCAGAGAGCTGTGGAATGAAGACTCATCCAAAACTTCCTTGTGGGTGTCTTCACATCTTTCTTTTTCCTGTTTTATTGTAGTTCCCACCGAATGTTACCCTTAGATACACCTTGTGTATACAGAAGCCCTACCTTCTATAACTATGGCTGTCTTCAGCACTCAAATTTGTAAATATACTATGGACTCTAGTTCTCTTTCCCTCTCCCCCTCTCACTCTCTCATATATATATTATATAAATTTATATAATATATAAATATTTTTATGCAAAAGTAAAGTCAATTTTTATCTCTTAGTTCATTTTCAATAATAATATTCCACAATTATTAGACACACATCAAGCACATCCCTCTACAATAGAAACCTTATAAACATGAAACTTTACCTAATGTTCTTTTCTGGGTTCCCAGCACCTGCCCCAGTCTTAAGACTTCATACATCAACCATCACTCTGTCTAAATAGGTCCTGGGCTAGGTGTCAAGTCAGGAAGACCACTGAGTCTAGGAATTTGGGGCCATCCTAGGCTACCCAAGGAAACTGTTTCCTTCCTTGGTTTCCTTGAAAATGATAGGTTACTATTGGCTGGGATCGTGGGCCAAATAAACCCTCTGCTTCCCCATTTCCTTTTAGCTGGATGCTTCATCACAGTGATGGAGAGGAACCTACAGCACCTGCCATGCAAGTGCTCGGCAAATCCTACAGCTCTGCCTGGTGCTGCTTCTGTTCTCTCCTCCTGTTGCCCTTTCCCCCACTTTCATCTTACACCCTCACCGTTTGGAAATCCTGTTTTCTCTTTTCTCCTTTACCACAACCCTCCAGGAACTCTCACAAATATCATTTAGTCCTGGGTGCGTTGTGGATCAGATGCCTGCAGCTCCACAAAACTGGTTGCCTACAAGCCAAAATTCTCTCTGTTTCTAAAGACAAACTGACAGAATTCTTTGTTGGTATTTTCTTGGAAAAGGCCCTTCTTAGCTTAATCCTTAAACCCAACAACTGCTGAGCTGCGCACGGGATTTGGTGGCCAGGGATTTTTCAAATTCTATCTCTAGATTTGCCTCGGTCAGCTCACTTAAGCTACCCATGTGTAGCGTTCTATCTGTTTACCCAAGAATACCTAAGTGTTCCTACAATGGGTTGTGGGATCCTCAGAGCAGCAACCTGTGGTATCCACTATGCTTGTGCACGTGTGTGCATGTGGAACCCCAGAATAGGGCAGGTCTTTGGCATTTCTACTCTACGTGGCCCATGAGTGATTCCATGCATGGACATAGACATCCAGGCATGTACTTGCACACACATGTGACACTAGCTGATGAAACACAGGACACTCTTGTCCTTTCAGTTCATTTTCAAAGATGTGTAAAGTGGAAATACTGGAAACATCCAGTTATGTTTACGATGGTCAGAATCTCTTCAAGCAGAGGTATAAACATGCCTACTTTACAGAAGGTTTGTGGTGCCTCCACAGGCCACCAACAAATATAGATGGCTGACACCTTTTTCTTTCTTTTAGTTTCTTGGCTTGTTTGTTTGGAGACTGAGTCTAGCATAGACAAGGCTGGCCTTTAAAGTCACTGTGAAACCGAGAACAAGCTTGAGGTTCTGGCCCTCCTGTTTCTGCCTTCAGAGTGCCACGTTACAGCTGTGTGCTACCCTGCCTGGCTTATGTGCTACTGAGCATCAAACCCAGGGTTTTGTGCTCACTTGGCAGAAACTTTATCACTTGAACTATATCCCTAGTCCCTATTTACAGTTTTGAGAATTTTATGTATACTTCTGAGATAAATATTACCAAAAAAAAAAAATGAGATCATACGGAGCCACTCCACCGTGAATACATATTCACATACATCGTGCTGCATATAATAAGCATGGATAATTTGTCAATCAAAAACATAATTTAAAAAGTAAATTGGGCACAGCAGTACATGCCTATCACAGAGACACTCGGGAAGTTAAGTCATGACAGTTTTAACCAGTTCTTGCAAGCTATGGAGACTCTAAGTAATAAAATGAAGATCAACAACAAAGGTTTATTATCTCAACATGGCAATCTCTACAAAGAACAAGCATGATGTTTTTCCCTTATAAGAGTTTGGTTTATAAGGAAGAGGAGGAAGGAGGTGGTGGGGTTAGAAGGAGGAAAAGGAAAAGGAGGAAGAAAAAGAAGAAGAGGAGGGGAAGAGGAAGAAGGAGGAGGAGAAGAAGAAGAAACAATACAATAATTGGGGAAGGGAGACTCATTCTTCTTCTTGGGTGTGGCCACTGGTGGGTTTTACATGCGCCAATGGATGATCCCACACCATGTACATTTGGTAAGCACTAATTGAACTTAGCAAGTTATAAAAAAATTACAAAAAGATAGGAGGAAGATATATGTTGAGGGAGTATGGTTGGGTGGGTGAGAAGAGGAAATGGCATTTGGATAGAATCATATTTTACTGTATACATGTGTGACAATCTCAAGAAAAATACATTCTAATTAGAAATACATGTGAAAATGCAGAAAAATAAAAACAAAAAGGGCAAAGAACAAGAGGAGGAAAGGAGGAAGAGGAGGAGGAAAAGGAGGAAGAGGAAGAGGAGGGCTGGCGTAGTTCATTGATAGAACTTACCTGGCACATAAATTCATGAGAACCGTTTCCAGTGCTCCAAAAATAATGACATAAGAGAATTTGTTTCCAATGCCTTGGGGCACACAATATTTTCAATAGTACCACATAGCTAAGAATTGATATTTTATAATAGAAATTATTTCTACCGTTGTAAATAATCCCAGATATCTGTATAATCTTCTTGTCAATATGTTTTAAGGCTAAAGTTGTTCTTGGTTAAATTTTTCAAGGAACTAGAAGCAAATAAATTGCACCAAAATATTCATTGAAGCTGAGGGTCTTAAGGTTACAATTACTGTGATGAGACACCATGACCAAAGCAAGTTGTAGAGGAAAGGGTTTACTTGGCTTATGCTTCTACATCACCGTTCATCATTCAAGGAAGTCAGGACAGGAACTCAAGCAGGGCAGGAGGCAGGCACTGAAACAGGCCATGGAGGGCTGCTGCTTACTGGCTTGCTTGCCATGGCTTGTTCAGCCTGTTCTCTTATAGCATTCAGGACCACCAGCCAAGGGATGGTACCACTCACAATGGGCTGGGCCCTCCCCCCCCCCTAAGAAAATGTCCTGCAGGCATACATACAGCCCAATCTTATGGAGGCATTTTCTCAATTAAGATTCCCTCCTCTCAGACAACTTTAGCTTATGTCAACTTCACATAAACTATCCAGCACAATGGGTATAGCTGCAAGTACCTATCATCTCAGCACTAGGGGTAGGTAGGGATGGGCAGATCCCAGCCAGCCTAGATTAGATAGTGAGCTTGCAGCTCAGTAAGAACCTGGCACAAAGCAATAAGGTGCAGCATGATAGAAGACATCTGATGTCTTCCTCTGACTTCTGTATGCATGAGTACAAGCACACATACAGATTTATCAATGATAATACTAAATTCTCTTCCACAATACTTGAAACGCAGGTAGGGATTACATGCCAGCTCCACCAGGGCTGGCTAAGTTTCAAAGCATACACAGATTTATATAAGCAATTAAATCTTCAAATAATCCTCCCTCTTCACTTCGTATCTCCCTGTATCATCTCTTTGCTATGATGCCCCTGTACTCCCATACTTGCACACAGAGAAAGGGGCAAACACAGAATTCTAGGAGGCGGAGTAAGGAACAAAGTAAAGTCAGAGCTGGGGCTGGAGTGCTTGTTGCTCTTACAGAGGACTCAGCTCTGCCCCCAGCATCCACATCAGGTGGCTTACAACTGCCCGTACTTCCAGGGGATCCGAAGATCTTCCAGCCTCCACAGGATGCTGCATGCACATGGTATACATAAACTCATACAAAACACACAACACACACACACACACACACACACACACACATTTTTAATATAAAGACACAAGGGGCAAGCTGAAAGCAAAAGAACCTCTATGCACATTTCCAATGCATGAGAATTCAGTTTCAAAGATTTCACCCAAAAAACAAGAATGATAAGAGAGAGAAGAAAACATACATTGAAGAATTCCCAAGGGAATATATATATATATATATATATATATATATATATATATATTATATATTATATAATATATATATTATATATTATATAATATATGTATATATAATATATACATATATATGTATATATAATACATATATATTATATATGTATAATACATATATTTTTATATGTATTATATACATGTATAATACATATATATGTATATACATATATATTATATGTATAATATATACACATATATATGTATATATTATAATATATATTATAATATATATACATACATATGTATATATATTATACATATACATGTATACATATATATATATATATGTGTATATATATATATTCCCAAGGGAATATACACACACACACACACACACACACACGTATATATATATATAGCATTAAAGGCAAGCCTTGGGACTTGGTAACCTATGCCAGCTATCTCAACGCAAACTATGATCCAAGAAAGAGCAATTCTGCCATCCACGAGCATATGCTTGGGACATTAAGGGAAATCCCAGAAGCACTGGGGTCCTAGGAAATTTATCCTGGGGATAATCCTAGGGGATTTCTTCTGGGGTGCAGGGGCTAGGCTGTATTCAACTATGTTGGGACAGTATGATTCAGACAACACTTGTCTGGTTTTTCCAATCCATCATTCACTACTTCCCCTCACCCCTTCTCTCCAGCCAACCTGATCGATTGCCTGCACCCCAATCACCTCCAGCCTTTACTGCCCTGCACCCCACCATGCCCACTGTTCAGAGTGCTGTCTTTCTTGTGTGGCTGTGGCGATGTCATCTAGGAACTTCTGACTTGGGACTTTAGATGATGCAGCCTTATCCAGGTACTTCTCATTGCCTTTCTACTTGGATATGTGCCAAGAAACCCTCATGAGACCAGTAGAACGGGTCTGAATGAGAAAGCTGCTAGACTAAAGTGTCATTGGGGGAGCATCAGGTTTTTGTCTGTTAACTAGGAATAATCCTGATATACACTCGAAAAGCAGTCGTTGATGTAACTCAATTGGTACATGTTTGCCCAGCATGCCCGAAGCCATGGGTTCAGTCCTCAGCACTGCATAAACAAGGCATAGTCATCTATGCTTGTAATCCCTGCACTCAGGAAGTAGAGAGAGGAGGATCAAAAATTTAAGATCATCCTTGTCTGCATAGTGAGTTCAAGGCCAGCCTGGGCTATATCAAATCATGTCTTTAAAACAAAAGGCATTATAAGGATCTAATGAGTTACTCTAATACTCCACATACTTAGTAACAACTCGACAGTCTACTGTACGTGTCTGGAACACGGTTGAAACAAAGCTGATATTAACTATTGTTACACAAATGCTGTGTCTCCAAAGCACGACTGTAGGCCTCTGCTACAAGCACCACAATGCTGTCCCTGAGTGGAGGATGCAGCATACACAGTATATATTGAACACACAAGAATGCAAAGCATAGATGTTGAGGTTTGGTCTATTGCTATGTATTATGATGCTGAATTGTGTATCTCATTTATTTGTAATCTAGTCGGAGATAAGCTTAGATTGGAGGTAATACCCATAGATCCCACCAGTGTACTCAAAACTCCAGTGTGCACTAGCAAACTGTCTTCCCTACCCATAGGCTCCCCACCCTCAAAGGCAATTTAAAAATATATGCTCAGTTATTGTCTTTAAAGAGATACTCAAGTTTGAGTTGCCTAAGAAAGTGTTCTTCCCTCTGTCGTCGTGACCTTGACCATTCACAGACAAATCCATCTTGGGTTTAACATTTAAGAACTTGTAAACGTAATTACTAGCCTTCATCCTGACCCAAACTGACCTCCTCCACCAGAAACCAGTGCCATAGTATTATTCTTGGTGCAGTGACAGATTTCATAGGAGTTCTTAATATAGGATAACAGGCTCAAGTTAAATCAAAGGGGCTGTATGCATGAGTATGTATGCCCTGGGCATTTACTAGCCTAGTGTCGTGCATTCTGGAAAATGACTTGGGTCTCTTTACACTCAACTCAGTTCCAGTGCTTCCTGTTCTGTGTCACTGGGGTGGCAACATTTGTCTGGAAAATTGAACAGTGGCTCTCTTGGCCCTTGTAGGCTGAGTCACTGTGGCAATTCTCTCAGCAGGTAACAGTCTTGACTGACATACCATTATTTAAAGATGTGGATCACTCTCAGCTCAGGGACCCTATAGGCACATCAGGTAAAAACCAGATAGGCAAATCAAATGTCCCCAGCAGACGTTAACTCAGCAAACCCTGCTGCAACCCATGTGTTGGCGATGGAAATTCTTGTTTCTGCATTTTTGGTGATAAAAGGCAGAGGAAACCACCACACATGGAGAATCCCCACCATAGCCACAGGTTCTGAACACAGACTAGGAGCAACTGTTTCTAGAAAGAAACTACATGTGCTGTAGGCATTCAAGGCTCAGCTCTGAAGGTGGCTGGCAAATTTCAGAGTCCCTGTGAGAAGGCTGTTCTCTCAACGGGAACTCTGGCACCGAATGCCAAAGATAGGGATGGAAACTCTTATGGGCATTCTCAATAATGTAAGAAAACACCACATCGGTGTGGAGCCCCCGACACAGGTACCTTGGGAGGACAGAGTTATGAAGATGCCCCTTTTGACCTGCATGTGAAGACCCAAAGCCCTTGCTGTAACTCTTGGGGCTTCTGAAAACCCAAGTAGAGCATGGCTGTGAGAATATCAGACATCTGTGTAAAACTCCAGGTTCTAGAACAGAGGTTCTCTTCACTGTGAGCTTCTCACTTTTATCTTTTCTGACTTAGGTTGTTTGACTCAAGACATTCTGAAGTATGTTATGTTTTTGTGACTTCAACATATTATCTTTTCTACTTCCTGTTCTAAGTGCAAACCACTAATACTATGGCCAAAGCCGTGTCTTTAAAATGTATAACATTTATTTGTGTGCATGAGAGAGAGAGAGAGAGAGAGAGAGAGAGAGAGAGAGAGAGAGAGAGAGAGAGAGTATGCACGCACGTGTGTGCTGCACATACATGCATGCACACTCATGGATACATGTGTCATGGCAAGCATGAGGAGGTCAGAATACAACTTTCAGAAGTGGGTGCCCTCCTATCACGTGGGTTATGAGAATTGAAACCAAGTTGCCAGGCTTGGTGGCAAATGTCCCTCTGATCCATGTTCTCTGTACTTGTTTCCTTTCTTTAAAATCTATAGGTCACAATCCACAAACCCACTTCACAGCCACCATGCTACCCCTGGCTCTCCACCTGGGCCTCTATTTCTTCAAATACCTACATGTTATGAGGTATAGGCACTGACATTGGAAAGTGAAGAACATTTCAGAGATGTGTGTGCCTACAGCTTGAGACTCACTATCCAGCCATTTGAAACACAGTCAGCCAGATATGTCAGCTTCTGTCTCATTGATTTTTGTGTCTCATATTCTGAAGAGGCTTCTTATAAACTCCTGGGCTTCTGGGGCCTGGGTGTCTGGCTTAAGAACACTCCTCTTATCACATCTTTCCCTGAGGGCTACCAAGGGTAGTACTTACCAATTCCACAAGAATGAAAAGTATACCTGAGAAGGTTCTCAGCCTGGCCCATTCTTGAATGTCTGACACTTGTTTGAGGTTTTTATTTAGTTGGTTGAGGACACAGGAGCAAGATGAGAAATTAATCCTAACACATGCATTTTTTTAAAAACTTTTAAATTTTTTTTATTTATTTAGTCTATGAATGCTCTGCTGCATCTACATCTATAGGCCAGAAGAGGGCATCAGATCCCCTTATAGATGGTTATGGGCTACCATGTGATTGCTGGGATTTGAACTCAGGACCTCTGAAAGAGCAGCCAGTGCTCTTAACCACTGAGCCATCTCTCCAGCACACATTTTATCTTTCTACTTTTATCGACTTGCCAACATCCTACCACACCATCATTATTATCCTATGTCCTTCCTGACACAGTTTAAGACATTTAGTGATAATAATGTAAACTTAAAGCAATTAAAACAATTCAAGAAACTATAATAAAGTTGATTATGAAAGTCAGCAAACTCCCATTTCCAGAGACTTCCTAGCCTGTGATAGAACCTGACCATTTCCTCAGGGATGAAATGTAGCAGCCTTAAAAGTCAAGTCTACCATTGTGGGTTTTGCCTGCGCCATTGTAGAGAGAAGTCTGCAAAGGAAACAGTGCTTGCAGAAAGGTAGACTAGCTCTCAGCACCACTATGAGAGTCACAGTCACCCGATAAAATATGCATTCCAACTCTCAGGGCCCAGAGCATTTGGACATTCCAGAGCAAGACGGCAAGTTAGCGCAATCCTAAGCGCTGAGACATGCGGCAGCCTTGGCTTCTGAGGGCCGGAGTGGGAAGAGCTGCACCACCTTTACAGGTCAGCTTTCATGAACGACAATGATGTTTAGAAACTGCCCTAGTCACTAGTGAACCTAACCCACTCTAAAGGTCTTCTAAGTGCAACTGCACATGTGGAGAGATGTCAGGTAAAAACATGGCATATGCCTTCAAATCCGACAGTTGATGGCATCTCTGTGATAAGAAGACAATTTAGCGTGCCTTTGTTGTTCTTTCTGTAGTATATCTTCCAAAACTAACAGAGAAGCAAGTGGCCTTAGCATCTAACCTTCTGAGCCAACCTGAACAATCAAACCCTATTTTAACAATGGCAACAAAATATTTTTGATATTAAGGAAAAAGCAAAACAAATATATGGAAAACATGAAAATACAATCATTCCGGAGAGCTCCCAAAGATATGTTGCATATGGAAAGGCCCAGGGACAAGGACAGGAAGGTCAGCTGCTTTGTGTTCTAAATTATCAGGAGGTTTTTGGGTTTTTGTTGTTTGGTTGTTGGGTTGGACTGTTTTTTTTGTTTGTTTGTTTTTGTTTTGTTTTGGTTTGTTTTTGTTCTGCTGACTTGTACATTTTGTTTTAAACTTCAAAGTTGATTTAAAAAAAAAAAAAAAAGCCCCTTTCCAAGGCTCAGTCTGTAAGGGACCTGAATTCAATCACTCAGAGTCCATCTGGGTGTGGCAGCATGTCCCTGTGATCCCAGCACTGGGAAGCAGAACCAGAAGGATGCCGGCAGCTCACTGGCTAGCCAGTGCTAACTCATTGAGCTCCTGGTTCAGTGAAAGACATTGTCTCAAAAACCAAGGTGGCAGTCAATAGAGAAAGACATTCAGTGTCATTACTGGCTTACACACACACACACACACACACACACACACACACACACACACACACACATGCATAGCCACACTGGTGTGTGCTCATGCATAGACATACCCTATATCCTTCTTCATTTCCTTTTGTCTTACAATGAGACTCCATAATGCATCATCTCTGATCTTCCCATATACAAATGTGACATGGAGTTAATGTTGTGTCTGTGACCTATTGTTTGCTTCTTATTGCCTTCTCTACTGACTGCCTTCTGGCTCCGGCATCGATGCTATCGATACTGCCCTGAACCTGCCATTGGCTTTAATTTCATGGCCACCAATCCTAAGGACTTTGCTCATTTCTTCCTTTGACTTTCTCTGCTCCTGCTCTGAAGATTTTACTGACTTGGTATCAGTCATCCGGATGAGTAGCAAAACAGTCAGTCAACCATTGAAATGTCTAAAATAACCAACTGTGCATTGTTGCAGAGTTTGTAGCTTGAAGTTAGGCATCTGTTTTGTGTGGCATCCCACGCAGCTGCCATCACTCTGAAGGGCTTCTTTTCTGTCTATTCGTGGTGCCATGGAGCACTGCTTCCACCCTGTCTCAGTTCCAAGTTTCATCTTCTTTGACTACTTTAATAGTGGTTAAATGCTCTGTCTATCTAAATACCGTGTGTCCACAGTCCATCTTGTGTATTTAGCACCTGTGACACCCTGTTTTTCTCAAAGCCAGTAGTTCCAGAACCTCTGTATCTGCAGCTGTGGTCTTGGTGGCAGCCTTTTCATCTGGTGAAGCCCACGTGCTTTCCCATAATTTCTGCATGTCTCTAAGGTGATATTTTATCAGTATCTTCCCCCTTGGGTTTTCTGGGTTTTCTCACGAAACCAACATTTGCCAACAGGTCATTTTCCATGACTGTTCATTCATCCGTGGGCCAGAGTAGGGTAGAATGCCTCTTGGTCAGTCTCTCTAGAATTAGGGGGTCTTATCTCACAGACATAATCAGTGTGGGGTGTTGGTGACATTACCTTGACCACTTTCTGTACACAAGAAGAATGGTTTAAAATATTGGCGCTAATGTCCTGTTGCTCATAATAAACTATGGCCTCCATTTCATGTTCTCGGAACAGTTGCCAGGTATTTTGAGGAGATAAGCTCTTTTTCCAAACCAGAACTGCAGGTGGATGCCATTCTAGCACTGTTCATTATGTGCTCTTTGAGGTGAATGGTCCTCCCCAGCACAAAGGGATCAGCAACCCCAGCAAGTTAGTCATCTTATCACCTACTCCTTGGCACAGTACCACTCTCAACCTTGGCATTAGCAATCCCAGTCCCCCCCCCCTTCTCTCTCTGCACCCACTCATATTTCTTTCTCTGTCCCTTTAAGGGGACAATCCTGCCATCCCTTCATCTAGCCCTTTGACATTGTCCCCCTGTTCCTGGTGTCCCTGTCTCTCCTTCCTTGTTAATTTTGTCCCTCACTCAGTGAGCCATCAGGTGCTTATTAATATGCATCCTGACAAAATAAACTTGCTTTGCTTCCCTGACAAAATAAAGTTGCTTAAATTCCACAATCTCCACGCAGCCAAATGAGGCTGTCTCCCTCGGGTCCTTGAACTCTGTACTCTTTATGGAATGTCTCCCAGTCCGCCCTCATGTCTCATTTCCATCTGCCCTGCTTCCGTTTGTTTTTCTCAGTGATTATGGTGAATGCGCTATACACCTTTATTTCTCTGTTCTCTGCTTCCTCCAGCTGGGATAAATTGCATGTGCTTATATCTAAAATATTCCCTATCACATAATATGCATTCAGTAAATATTAAATGAAGGAGCGACGATGTTGCTTCCAGATTTGTTGACAAATGTGAAGTCAGAAAGTAGGAAAACATGTGTGTGTGTGTGTGTGTGTGTGTGTGTGTGTGTGTGTGTGTGTGTGTGTTGTGAGGGGGACTGAGAAGATGTGTCATCGGGTCATTAGTCCCAGCAGGTGATTTCTTCCAGGATCTTGTTTAAAAGCCCCCAAAACACCCTCAAGCACAGAGATGATCCCCTGTCAACCAGATTCTTTCACGTCTCACTGCCCAGCCTCTCTCTCTGAGGCCACATGTATTTTCTACAATCCCTATCCACTTCTACAAAGGGCACATTACACATTTCTCTGCCATCTCTCAAGATGAGACACACCTCCACCATCCACACTATGTCCCAGGGTCTTTCTTCCTTAACTGCTTGGGCCTATGAAGTTGTGGGAACTAAGAGGATAGTTTCCTTCTGGGAGAACAGTCCATCTTTCCCCCATGCTGTGAAAGTAGTCAGAGCATAGAAACGTAAGATATGACTTCCCCTGAGAAGGTGAACTAACAGTCAATATGTGTATGTTCTAAGGGGAGCTATGCACCAAAGGGGGCTAGCAACTAACTGCTTTGAGAACTTAGAGAAGAAAGAGGTGACCTATGAACAGCTCCCAAGTGAGTAAACTTATCCAAGTAGAGGACTAGACAGGGTGAAGTGGCCACCATAGCCGAAGTACTGTGTGGAAAAGCACAGGAATGTGAATAAGCAGGCAGCATCTGTGGGTGGGAATAGTACACAACACTCCATGGGGACGCAGGCCACCAAAACACAAAACAACGCACTAAGTCCATGAGTGTAGACTTGGCACTGACAGCCAATCATAAGTAACTATGCTTAATTGAGGAGTGGCATGGTTGAATTTGGAGAGTTTATTTTGGGTTGTTCCCTATCTCCAACTAGGCCATGCATTTCAAACTTAATTACTATCTTACTGTCTCATAGATATCACAGGGGTTAGTAGTTATGCGTTTTGAAATGAAATCATTTGTTCTCAATACTTGGTATGTCGAGGATTTTACCAAAGTGTAATCTGGGGGAGCACTGGCAGATGAATACTCTAAGTACTTATTCAAGTGCAGTCCTCAACCTGCTTGTCATGGATGGGGTCCAGGAAGAGTAAGGTTACCATGGCTCAAGTATAATGAGGCTGAGAGTCAACTATCAGGAAAGAGAGAGCCTTTTCTAAGTCACAATTCTATATGAAATGATACATGTTACTATAACTATATAGTTCATATAACCATGGTGCTTAGAACAAATCATCTCAATCACGTTCATATCACATATAATAAAAGACAAAATTCGAGGCATGGGGATTTAGCTTGCCTAACATATATGAAGTCCTGGGTTCCATCCCCAGCATCACATAAACTGAGTGTGGTGGTGTACAGGTGTAACCCAGCCCTTGGGAGGTGGAGTTGGTGGGTAAAGAAATTTGAGGCGAGCCTAGAGTACACAAGACATTAAGGATATTGAAATGGCATATATATATATCAGAGTTTCTTGTCCTTTATGAGAGGTTGTCATCACGATTCCCTTGGTTTATGCCCAGCCCCACACATTCTCCTACTCAGATAACATCACCTGTTTGTTCTATTTGGGGATTTTGCAGAGTAGTGGATAGTTTTGGTGGAGCCCAGTTTAGGCACAAATGGATATATACACCCTGGGTCTCTACACAGGCCAAGCCCTGGACAGAAAAGTCAACGGCTCTCCAAAATCTCTTCCAAACTTCAGTGTGCTAATTTCCCAAAGACAAATAAAAAAGCCCAGGCTCCAAAGATCTGGACTGGTCCTGGAATGAAAAGGAGATGGGAGAAGCCAAGGCAATCTTAGCATTCTATATTTCAAAGCCACTGTGCCACCAGAAGTCACTGTGGGATCCCTCAGATTGATGTGTCTGTAGAAATCCCCCAGCTTTAAGGCTTCTTCATCAAATGCCTTAATCATTTTCCTTTTAAAACTTTCCTCTGTTGACTCTGACTGTATGGGTTTTTTTTTTCCTGCAAAAAAATCAAAGCTAAGTTAGTAGTTTTCCAAATGGAGAGAAATACCTACCAAGATGAACTTAGCACGTTTACCCATTTTAGAAACAAGTAATAAACTATGGGACTTTGGATGTAAAGTAGAAGACATTTTCTGTATTTGAGATGAACATTTTATTACTCTGGGCTTGCTTTTGGGGTACCAATTTTGATTTTTCAGAAAAACTATCCTAGATAGACCTTCTACTTTTATTGTTAATTGTTAGTATGGTAAAACATGCGCAGAATAAAAACATAATAATAAAATACCCTTAACAAGAAAATCTGGGAACTAAAGCACACTCCTCTTGGTTGCTTGTTCCCAAGTTCTACTCTAGAGGGGAGCCAGCTTTAACTCCACAATGACTATTTTACCTCCACTGATTTGCTCTTGTTCTCTCTCTCTCTCTCTCTCTCTCTCTCTCTCTCTCTCTCTCTCTGTCTCTCTCTGTCTCTCTCTGTCTCTCTCTCTCTCTCTCTCTCTCTCTCTCTCTCTCTCTCTCAACACTTATCTGTGCATAAATCCTCAGAGGGGGTGAGACCTGAAGAGCCACTCTCCCTTCCATGACAGGGTGTTGACAGGTCTCTGTGCAGCTCTTGTGTATGTAATCACAGCTTCTGTAAGTTCAAGACTGAAAGAGCCATGACATGCCTGGAAATCAACATTCCACACTGCTCCACACCCAACTTCATCAGACTCTTTCATTCCTCTGTCCCTTTCTCTATAATGTTCCTCGAGCCTTAGAGGGAATGATACAGATGCTCTACTTATGGTGGGACACTTAACTGTTACATATTCTCTATATTTGACTTATTATATGTCTCCGCAGTCATGGCTGATCACTCTGACCAAAGGTGACAGCAAAAACATTCTATAGGCATAAACTTGGTTGTCCATAAGGCAATTGATCGGCTGCATTATGTCCATTCGACAAAACAATAGCAGCAGTTTCCTATCAGGATCTGTTATCTTTCAAGTCACAAGCTTTGGGCTAGCATCACAGTTCTAGATATGAATTCTTTCCTCTGGGCATAAAATCCAACCAGAAACCAGCTGGTTACCACCACATCAGACTTGCTTCTGTGGTACCAGTGGGCCCATCCTGCCTGGCCAGTCAGTATTACCTCATACAGGGTCAACAACCAATGAACACTGATGGTGTGTTCAGCCTTTATGACACTGTGACATGATGTTTTCATCTATAAAATTCACAAAGGAGAACGGTACAACCAAGTAAGCAAATGAAGCTTCAAAAAAAGTCTCATGATATATTAAGTGCATTTATGATTTTTGCATTGGGTTACATGCAGCTTGCAGACTGTGGGCTGGACGCACCTATGTACCTAGAGCATCTCAAGAACCTCAGATGCCTTAGTCCTGGTCAACAAGCAGAATGTTTCCTCAGCAACTGAACAGTGCAAAGGAGCACACAGCTTTTGTATATAAGCATGCTACACTTTAAAAGATTAAAGAGCATTATTTAAAGTATTTTCTGAAAGACCTAAGGAACAAGAATCCCCAGAAATTAACTTCTGAGTTTGGATTTTCTACTGCTTGGTGCATTCAAGGAGATTTTTGTTAGGATTTATCGATTCCCGAAAACATTTTCAGTAACCTGTTAGATTTTCTTTTAATGGACCCAATAGTATATGAACTTTCGTTTACCTCTTAAGAAAAAGAAATTCTCAAACAATAGATGATAAAGCCCACAGTGTTTCACAAGGAGAGCCAGGGAGGTGAGAGAAAGCAGCTATGGCTGACCTCGCACACTAACCTGTGCTGGCCAGTGAGACTTTCTCTAGGCTATGGGAAATAAGAAAGGAACAACATACTGACTCTTTGTACCGCAGACTCTGCATGCCCCACTAAGAATGGCTAAGATCAAGAAATCCAGTGACAATCGCTGGTGAAAATGGGACCTTACCCACGGTCAGTAAGAATCTAAACTAGTCCAACCATTATGGGGATCAATACGGAGGTTTGTTAACAATTAAAGACAGATCTTGTACCTCACTGGTACAATTACGAATAAGTATGCTCTAATTGTATTTTGAGAGAAAAGTTTTACTTTAACAGGAAGAGTGATATGTAGGAGGAGCTAAGTGGGAAGGAGTACTGAGAGGAAGAGATGGAGTAAGGAGAGAGGATGAAGGAGAGGAGAAGCTAGGTGGTGAGAGAGAGAGAAAGAGAGAGGGGGCATGGAAGCAGATGTCTCCACCAGTCAAAGATAGGTTTTATATCTAGGTTGGGTATTGGGTTACGCTTCTGATTGAGCATTACCAAACTTATAAATCCTTTGATTAACATTTTAAAAAAATGTATAAAAGCAAAAAGGAAAGGGGGGGCATGGGACAGGGGTTTTCTAGGAAGGGGAAATGGGGAAAGGGGATGGCATCTTAAATGTAAATAAAATATAAAATAAAATTAAAAACAACAACAAAACAATTAAAGACAGAACTACGAGAAGACCCAGCCTTCCGAGTACTGAGCGTATGCCCCTAAGATGGCGTGTCCTAGCACACATGGGCTTGCAGATCCACGTCTACTGCTGCATGGTTCAAGATACCAAGGAAATGGGAAAGAGGAATAGATCCTGAAAATGTGGTACACGTTGGAATCGTATCACATGTGCACAAAGGGATTGTGTTCCGCTGTGAAGAAAGCTGAAATTATGAAAATGTCAGAAATTGATGGATCTAGAAAGTAGACTCTTAACCAAAGCAACAGCTCAGAAAGAAAAACATCTAAATGTTTTCTCATATACAGACCTGAGCTTACAGTGTTCATAAGCCTGTATGCAAGTGTGCGAGGGGGGCGGGGCGTGAGTATGGGTATAGACCATGAAACTAGGAAGGAGCTCAGGAGAAGAGATTTGGGGAAATGGAGAGTCCTATAGGACACAGGAGACGTGAGAACAGAAAGTGGGGGATGGGTAGGAGCAGACAGAGACCTAGGAGAGGGCGGTGACAGAGGAAGGGGAAGAAGGGACACAGAATCGACAAGAGCAACGTTTGATTGAAAAATCCATAGTAAAATGTATGCCAGTTAGAAATTTTTAAAAACTAAAACTTAAAAAAAATTTTTTACAACGTTTTAGGGAAAGAGAAGCTGGAGTCTACACCCCTTGCAATATACAAGGCAGGACAAACGTGTTTTTACCAAAGTGTTTGTTTCCAAACATGTGGGCGAACTCAGATTGCTACCTTCTTTGTCAGAATCAGTCATCTGCATGCTTGCTGTCAACCAGAAAATCCAAAGCGGGTGCCTGGGTTAGCTGTCTAGACGACGAGTGTTAGCTCCCCAGGCAGGAGCTGAAAGATGGGAAGAGGGGCGCTTCAGTGGGTGGCTGTGGGTGGGGCAGGCAGCCACTCTCTAGGTCCTTCTTTGCCCGAGGGCAAGCTGCCAAGGCTCCGGGTCACTGGGTGGAGGCCACGCCGCAGAGAACAGCTGGTAGGTCCTGTCTGGCACCGCTTGGCTTGAACTTGCTCAGCTCTTCTTTTCACGTACAAAAACCACTGCCTCGGGCCATTGGCCGGGCACAGAGACTGGCAGGGTCAATCATTTTTAATGCAAAATCAACAGCCCTGCTCAGTAGAGTGTGAACCAGCTTCGAAGATGCCAACTTCCCCTCCCACTGACCCAGGGTAGCTGGATGCTCAAAGAGACAGAGGGGACAGGAGGCCACCTCCATATCATGAGCCAGCAGAAATGAGGTATGCCGTGTTCAGAGACCAGGAGGGAGGGTCTGAAAATTCTTTTCTATTAATGAAAAGGAAAAATGTAATGTGTAAATCTCTAGAACCTTCCAATAAACAGTAAGAATGTATGCACATTCTCATTAGATTTCTTGTCTATTGTTTTTATGATTGTGTGGGTGGATGCCACATGTATGCCTTGCTGGCAGGGGACAGAAGAGAGTATTAGATCTGGAGCTAGAGTTCTGAGTGGTTGTGAGTTGTCCAGCATGGATGCCAGGGACAGAACTTGACTCCTCTGGAAGAGCAACACGCACTCTTAACCACTCAGCCAGCTCTCCAGCCCCAAATACTTGCTCATTTTAACAATGTATAGGTGAACACTGTGGAGGTTGATCATCCAGGCTGCCTGGGCAACAACCGAGAAGTAATTGCCACCTGTATATTGTTCATGCACTTTGCCACCTATCAGTATGACTGTCAAATATCACAGAGATTTCTTTTTTTATTATTTATTTATTTTACATTGCAATCAGAAATTCCCTTCCCTCTCTTCCAGTCCCTCCCTCTCATCAGCCCTTCACTCTATGCCCCCATCCCTTCTCAGAGAAAAGGAAACCTCCCATGGATATCAAAACTCCTGTTCAGCATATAAAGTTGTAATGGTACTGGTCACATCTACTATTGGGGCTAAGGAAAACGGGATCCAGAGGCAGGCAACACAGAGACAGTCCCTGTGCCAGCTGTTAGAGGTGCCACATGAGGACTAAGCTGTACATCTGTTATAGATGTTACCACAGAGATTTCTAGCCAGCATTCTATTAAATAAATAATTTGCTATAGTATCTACACTCAAGTACTAATAACAGTCGGTTAATCAGCTAACACACTTGGTGCGCTTTAAGGATGCTGGTAACAGATGCTATGATTCAGTTGTGGAATTAACAAAGAATTTTCAGTCTCATCTTTATTCTAGAAGTCAAGGCCAGTTCTCTGGCTCTGGATAAACTCGGGAGGAAATGTCTGGGGGGAACATGGCAAGTTTAGACCGACTGAGGATAAGACCAGACAGTCACATGGCTGTCCTTTGGCTCACAGTCTTGTGTCAAACAGAGAGGGGGAAGTCCCCAGTGCCTGAGTCCTTACTGAGCCTTCTGCAGGCAGCCTTTAAGTGATCTCTTTTCCTCTTTGCAAACCACCACAAGGTGGATATTATTATTATTATTATTATTATTATTATTATTATTATTATCATTATTTGAGGTCATAGCATAACTGTATCACCTTCCACTTCACTTTCCTCTCTCCAAACCTTCTCATATGACTTTCATTGCTTTCTTACAAATCCATGGCCTCTTTGTTCATTAAATGCTACATGCCCCAAGACAAATCTTAATGCTTCCTCTTCAAATGAGGCAACTAGGAAGCACTTGGCAATTGACCCAGACCTCTAGTTAGAACATGAACTGATAACCCACAGGACATACATGTGGCTATTGAAGTTCTAAATCTTTTGGCTTCTCCACAGTGAATGTTTCTCTTGCATTCTGAGGCCGTTAAAAGAGTGATTCTCCCAGGTGAATTATTTAATATTCAAGCATGCTAAAACATAACGTTGGCAGCTCTCTGATTCCAAGGGTGAGAAAGCATTATTGAGAGCTCCCTGCTCTTAACTTCCTTGAGGTTCAGTGTGAGGCCACTGAGGAGCACTTTGTTGTTGAAAAGGGAAAAATCATAAAAATGTTGCATGAGAAATAACCATAGCTTGTGTTGGTTTAATGATGACCTAGGGCAACAATGCTTTTCAAGGACTTAACTTCTGGATAGTAATTAATGGGTTGTATCATTGAAGTGGTCATGGTGTTTCAACAATAGATTAAAAATGAATGTAAAATAAACTATAGCCTCGGCATCCTTTAGTCCAATAATCTAAATGATTCATTGAAACATTCTTGCAAATTTTAAATTGTATTTAAGGGAAAATGTCAAAAGTGAGAAGACTTTATATCTTGCATGCAAGATCACCGCTGGGCACGAGGCTTATTTCATGAAGCCCCATGCCAGGCTCTCTCCATCATCACACAGGCCCCTGAAGAGCTGCCAGGGAGGTGCCCTGACTGTGATGTTGAATTCATCCAGTCAGGTGGAGAATCCACCAGTTGCTAGACTGTCACGTTTTCTGAAGTCCCAGCCCGCATGATCATATAAACATAGGCAGGACACACCCTGACTGTCTGGCTGATTCTGAAGTAGTTCTGATACCCCAGGCAGAAAGAGACAGTTGTAGGTCCAGCTGCAGAGACACAGCCATAAGCAGAAAAGAATAGGGCAGACACATGAAGAGAGGCTATAGTGAACTCACATAAAACGCCTGTCTATTGAGTCGGCTCCCAGAAAGCCTCTCCAGACAAGTTAGCAAGTCAACTGAGATCTGTGCTTTCCATTACAGAGCAGCATGTGTTAGGACTGTCAAGAGTTCGTTATTAGATGGTGAGGAACAACTCGGTTAAATGAGTGGATAAAAATATATTTCTATGAAAAAAGTATGGAAAGATATAATGGAAATAAAATTGAATAAATAAAATTGAAGGCTCGAAGAGTGGCTCAGTCCTAGAACTCAAGACTCTAGTACCATCCACAACATGACAACGCAATAATAATAATAATTATCATTAATATTGTTTATATAATAATATTTATGTAATAATTTTGTTGTTGAAAGAAAGTTGCTTTTCCAAAAGATGTGTCCCAAAAAGATGTTCCAAAAGAAGAGATTGAATCACAGGGCTGAAGCGATGGCTCAGCAGTTCAGAACATTTTTGTTCTCCCGGGGGACCCAAGTTCAGCTCCTAGCACTCATGTTGGGGCCTCATAGCCTCCTGTAACTCCAACTTTGGGGAGTACTTTTTTAGCCTCTGAAGGCACCTGCACACATGTAGCGTACATATACATACACACAAATATATAGACATGTCTCTTTTTTTAAGTGATGAGATCTCTACTATAAAATCGAAGATTTCCTAGATATTAAACAGCTTTTAACTTTCTACCATCATTAAGAAGCTGGAGAGATGGCTCAGCAGTTAAGAACAACGACTGGTCTTCCAGAGGTCCTGAGTTCAATTCCCAGCAACTACATGGTGGCTCACAACCATCTGTAATGGGATCTAATGCCCTCTTCTGGCGTGCAGGTGTACATGCAGATTGGACACTCAGATACATAAAATAAATAAGACTTTAAAAAAAAAAGAACCTTAAATAAAGTGACAATCTTCTAATAAACAAGTATGTTAAATAAAGCAAGTATTCATTTTGGTTTCTTACTGTTAATGCTGCAATCAGATAAAAATATGTGCTCATTTGGAGGTGGTGTGTCAGCCTACATTCAGTCTACTTTTGAGTGATTTGGTGTGTGTGTGTGTGTGTGTGTGTAGAGGTAAAGAAAGAAAGAGGGAGAAAACAACAGAGCCAGAGGAAAATAAAGTATATGTGGAAGCTATATCAGTTGCACAACTAGAATTCTGTTTTCCCTACCAGTATCCTTGATTTCCTAGGTCATCAATTACCAATTGATATTGTCATTTATCAATTATATTTTTTCTATAGAAGCCAACTAATTGGTAGTTAGTATTGACTGAAGGAAAATATTCATGTATGACCATAGACTATATCAGGTATATAAAAGTACATATTAAATCTAAGCTTACAACTATTTTTCTCCTTGTTTTTCTGTAGGCAGGGAATTTTTTTTTTAAGAGTTGATTTGTATGTGCCAAAGTCACTAGACTAGACAGAATAAAAAGTTCCCTAACTCAGTGATGTGCTTCATTCTTTACAAAAGAAACATTCTGATACCAGCATAAAGACACACAGTAGACATCAACATCTTTTGCTTTTGTTTTTTTTATTATTTTGATTTTTCAAGACATGGTTTCTCTGTGTAGCCTTGGCTCTCTTGGAACTCACTCTGTAGACCAGGCTGGCCTTGAACTCAGAAATCCACCTGCCTCTGCCTTCTGAGTGCTGAGATTAAAGGTGTGCACTGCCATGGCCAGACATCTGGACATTAATATTCTTATACAAGTCTTGAATGCTATTTCAGGGATGCAAAGCTTAGAACCATATGTAGGAAGTGGTATGCATTCAATCATAACACATGAGATATGATGCATACAGGAGAGCCAGGTATAAATATGCTTTCAACCCAAATCAATCTCTCTCCCTCTTCCTCTCTCTCCCCCTTTCCCTCTGGCTCTCTCTCTCTCTCTCTCTGTTTCTCTCTGTGTGTCTCTGTCTCTCTCTCTGTCTCTCTCTCTGTCTCTGTCTCTCTCTCTCTCTCTCTCTCTCTCTCTCTCTCTCTCTCTCTCTCTCACACACACACACACATTCTCTGAACCTAAAAATATACCAGTGTTACCCCCCCACACACACTTCCCACCTACAACTATGGCAGTTTCATATTTTATTATCATGGAAAAGGGGGAGAGAGTTGACCAACTTCACCTTTTCCACAAGTAAACTTCCTAAGTCTGATTAAAAAAAAAAAAAAAAAAAAAAAATGACACTCCTATGTCATTTGACATTTCTCCTATGACTTTTTTTTCCATTCATTTTTATTGAAGAATTGCCACGATGTCATGTGGATCATTGTTTGGGTGTCCAAGGCTCAAAGAACAGAAAATAGTTTGCTATCCATCAGCTATCCTCTTTTGCTCTTCCCAGGGCTGTGTCTGCAAAGGCAAAGGGCCATGCCTCTGCGTGGGGACCAAAGGAGAGAAGGTAAGCCGAGAACTTCCTGCTGCCTCTCACAGATGCCTGAGTCTGTCACACTTTGCCCTTCTGTAGCGGAGATCATCATCCAATCCCTTAAATCCGCCTTTAAAGTAATTGTATATAAACATTAACCTTAAACAATGCTGAAAGCCTTCTAGGAAAGCTTCAGCTTCTCCGGCTACCTTGTGTAAATACTGGCAGCCAGACTGTAACTCTGTTGGCTGAATAAGAAGCAAGTTGGCAGAAAAAGAACATTTTATGAAGCCTCCCTAGCATACACTATATTTATAATGTTGCTAAACATGAGAGAAGAAATTAAAACAACTTGATTCTGTCACGTCGATGTAAACATTGAAACCCGCAGACGCTGTGCTGCAGCACTGGAACAAGACCTCCCCCTGGTGGCGACATCGGCAGCAGCCCTCTAGTTGAAACAAAAATTCAAAGCTCCATTGCAGAATTCAAAGAAAAAGAATGCTGTGAAATCTCATCAGTTCGCTCCATTAACTCGCAATTTATGACAATTAAGACGGGGGCAGAGCTAAAGTACCTTTTTGTTTGCTGGAAAACCTCCTTTTCATCGGAGATATTAATTAATCCTTCAACAATATTGAAAAGTAACTATTAAAATACTTCAAAGAAAGCACATTTTGAGCCATCTAAATAAGACATTTATATATACTTATATGATAATTACAATACTTATTTTACCTATGGATAAATATATGTATAATTTAGTTCCACTAGTGTCCCCTTCCCCACCTAAGCTATGAATGTACATGTACACATTTACTCTGAATATCTCTCTTTGTGCTTGAACTTGTATTCAGGCATATGTTGAGTCTCGGTTGTATGCATGACGCAATTTTAAAACATGAGAGTAACTGAGTGGTAAGAAGGCTCTAGTAAATCTTTTTTTTTTTCTGTTTATTGGGTGTGCTTGACTGTATGCAAGTGTAAATTAGCAGACTTTTCATCTTTTCTGTTGGTTTATTATTTATTATCTGTTTATATGTTGCGGCCCGAGCTGCCAAAAACCTTGGGGGCTAAATTGTTAGAGCCCGCACTGCCCCAGGCTGCTCCGGTCTGAGGGTCGGGGTTCAGCAAGAGAGAGAGTGAGGACAGACGCAAGGAATGGAGACCAGACAGAGTGTGATTCAATCCTGTTTATTCTTCAGTCTCTCTTCTTCTCTCCAAGTCCCTAGTTCCTAGGACCAAGTCTCAGGTCCTAATTCCTAGTTCCTCTGTAATATATCTCAAGTCCTAATCTCTGTTCCAAGTGTCTAATTCCTAGTTCCAAGTTCTTCCAGCTCCAAGTCTCAAGTACCAAGTGTCTAATAATAATTGCCTGTCTCGAGTCTCAAGTGCCTACTAAGTACAAGTATCTAATAATTAATAATAATTTCTTCTGTCTGCCTCTCACCTTTTATATGTCTCACTTCTAAGCCATGCCTTTAAGTCATGCCCTTAGGTCTTGTCTCTAAGCCTGATCTCTAAGATCCTTAAGTCACACACCTTTAAGTCTCACACACCCAAGGGAAAATCCTGGGTATCTAAAACAAGATGTTATCAGAGTGTGCTCAGCTGTTGTAGACTATTGTAAACAAGTCTCTTGTCAGGGTATATGACTCAAGATGGCTGCAAGGATGATAGCTGCCTTCTGTCGGCTCCCCACATTTATATATCTGTCTATTTATTTATTGTATTTGCCAATTGTAACAAACTTGATCAAACTAACTAGCGGCCTTGACTGTTGAAGACTATTTCCAGTATTCTGGTTCAGGGGAAGGTTTTTTGTTGGTGAAACTCTATTACACTCACTTCTACTGGGCGCTTCCCCACCTACAAGATTATTTTGCTCAGACTTTGTGCTATGCTGCCCTTGGTGCCTCTCCTGAGACTCCTGTGAAAGTAGCTGGTTGAGGGACTCGTTCCCTCACAACAAGAACGCTTGTGAGTTCACACCTCCATCGTATTTCCTTTTCCTTCCATCATTACTAAGAACTCAAAACACATCCTTTCTCCTCATCCTCGCTGCCTCCACCCCTTAACCAACACATTCCACTTATCTGAACTTTCTATCAAGACTGCCCTTTTCCAATGCTTGGCCCCTTTCCCTCTAACCTCTATCCTGAGTAGGTCTACTGTCTGGGAAAAGTCTCTAAAGGACACGGGCATCACTCTGAAACCTATGGACATACATTAGTAGATGGTGGCTACCTTTGGAGCTGAGTGATAACTAGTGACCCCTTGATGCAGGGAAAGAGCATCACTGAGAGGAGAAGGCTGTGCTGTGGCAGTGTGTGTTGCTGGATAACTGTCCCTTGCTTCTTCATTTTTTTTTTTTTTTTTAATTTTAACAGGGGGAGAAAGGCTTTCCTGGGCCCCCTGGATCTCCTGGCCAGAAAGGATTTCCAGGACCTGAAGGTTTGCCTGGACCACAGGGACCCAAGGTATGTCAGCCTGCAAGCTTGATAAACCCTCTGCCCACTTAACCCATCTCTGTGGCCACCACATAGGCCACTGAGACCGTATAGAGAATCCCCCACCTGGAGGATATAAAACAAATTCTTGGTTTCCTGTCTTAGCTTTCACCCAGCTCACCCACCCAGGCCCTGTGTAGTTTCTGCCTATAAATCTAGCTAAGCTTCTCTTACATGGAAGGAAGAGGTCTTTTCCCCTTTCACCAAAGACCTGCCCTTCCACCTCTGCCCCGACCACTGGGATTCTTATATGACCTTAGTGCAGGAGCATCTCCTTTCTAAGGGATCATGGAACCATGTTTTTGGTATAGACTTTCCTATCTCAGTGCTGAAACATACAAATTTTGCTATGCTTGCATACGACTTCATCTAGATTTTTGTAGGTCCCTGAACCAAAGGATTTTCATCCCCTCCTTGTATTTTCTTTAGGTCAGGTTCTTGAAGGAATAGTTAGAGTGGTACCTGGGCATCTCCCACTCTTCTCCCCTTAGCCAGAGCCACTTTGGCTTTCTTCCCTGAAAGTATTCCTGCAAGCTTCACCAGTGACCTCCAAATGACCATTGTGAAGGGTACTTTTGGGTCCTTTGCCTGACATGAACTTTTGCTTTACTTCAAAGTGTGTGGATCTGGAAACATCTGTCTGCCTTTGGTTTTAGAAGTCCCCTATCCCTGATTCTATGCCTGTCTCCCCATCCACCCATTCCTTTGTGGGGTCTAGCAGCGAGCATCAGGCTCCTAAAATGTGTAGAGGAGCCTGCCAGCCTTCACAATTGTCATGTATTTTTATCCTAAAGACTTTGATACTCAAAGGCCCTTGCTTCAATAAATACCCAAGAGGATTTATTAAATAACCACTGGATCTGCCTATTGTTCCTTCCTTCTGGGGACATTAGCTGGCCAGACACCTGGGCTGTCAGGCATACAAACTCACTCCCCTGACTACTGGCCTCCAACAAGCTGTGAACTAATAAACTATAAAAGATAATTATAATTGATCTCTGTGGAGTCTTTTAAAAATCCCATACTGTATTGACATATACATTAGAATCATTCGTGGAACACTCTAACGATGTATTTTCTCCCTGCCAAGCGCTGGCCCAATCATTCCTCCCTGTATTTCATTTTCCCCACACTTTGACCCTGTGATGCCAGTACACAGAACTCAAGAGGACCCTTGTATTTATCACTTTACTGTAAAAGATGCACATGAACAGACAGGAACACAGGATGCTCTGAAGGTTCTAGTACAGGCACCTCCATCCCCTGGAAGTGAAGTATCTCACTTTCCAGGCCCATGGATGCCCATCAACCCAAAGTTCTCTGTAATCACCTTAAAGCTGGAGGTTCTTGCAAAGGCTTCCTCTGAGGAGACAGGATCCACTCCTAAGCCAGCCTCTGGCTCCCCTGCTCCTTAGATCTTGCTGTTGCCCGAAGTTGGAGTTTCCAGGCTTCTAACCATGGCTTGAGCTTTCTGGTGACCATATGCTCCCTAGCCAAGAACCCATCAAAAATCCCTTCATCGGAAGATGTGTCTCTTGATGTGATAAGGAATTCCAAGGGATTTGGGAACTCTGTAGGAGTCAAATATTAGGACGAGATTCCCAGGTGTTCTCCATCTGTCTATCTTATCCACAGCAGTGCCCTCTCTATCCTTCTCTTCTTCTGATGCTAACTTTGAAACAGCTAGGATAGGGAGATGGCTCAGAGGATAAAGTGTGCTTACCACACAAGCATGAGAGCCTGAGTTCAGATTGGCAGCACCTATGCAAAAGCCAGGCACAGCACTGCACCTCTGTAGCCCCAGGGATGGGAACAGAGAAACAGAGGAGTCCTGGAGCTCACTGCCTGCCAGCCTGAGTTAATACACTCCCGATTCAGTAAGAGACTCCATTTGAAAACATAAGGTGGAGAGTGATAAGGAAAACCCCCACTGCCAAATCTGGCTTCCACATGCACACACACGTAAAACACACACGTATACTCACACGCACACATACACACTTTTAAAACTCAGATTGTGGACTGAAACTGAATTTTCAATTTTCCATTGACTGCTTTCAGGGACTGGGCTTGGATTTCCTTTCATTTCACTGGTGAAGGATTTCTGACACAGGAAACCTGCAGGTAGATTACCTGAGGACTCTTTTTTGGACAGGGTTTCTCTCTGTCCTGGAACTCACAGAGATCTGCCTACCTCTGCCTCCCAACTGCTGGGACTAAAGGCATGTGCCACCAAGGCCCAGCAAGGAGTCCTCTTTTGTTTTACTCTCTGTACTTGATTCTGCTCGCTTGTCTTCAGCACCTCTTCAGGAATACCAGTTACAATGATGATTGTCATCACCGTGGTGCTTCAAGTTACGCCATGAAATCTTATTTTCAGGCATAGCTTATAGATACAGCCCCAAAGGAGTATCTGACCAAAGGCAAAACACAGAGACCATTAAAAACTTGACAAAATATTTTTCGGATTTATAAGCTTCTGTTCCACGTGCTATTTTCTGCAGGAGAAGATTTACAACGGGGAAGTAAATCCTGAAAACCTGTCTTCTTGTCTGCCCTCTGCATAACATAAAACAGCTCCCACAGCGGGTGGGGGGCCGTGGCGTAGACAGCCTTGAAATTGACCTTGCACCCAGGAATTCCACCTCAGAAAGGAATGGCTCACTTTGGCCTTGGCAGTCCAATCTCAGAAGACTCTGTAACAGCCTTTCCAAAAGAAAAGGAAAAAAAAAAAAAAAACTGTGGAATGACGATGAAAATAGCTTCTGAACAATGGCTCTTTCTTAGCAAGCAGCTTAGTTAAAATATTTTCCATGTAAGGTTGTTCGCTATAAAAGGGGCCTCAAACCGAGATCCACTGTGTGCTGGAAGCAGTATCATCTCTGGTGCAGGCCGTCCTCCCTCCTCCCTTATTTACCCGTATGTGTCTGGCACACCTCGATATGAGCTGCTTCTTCGGCACAGAATCTCCAGTCCCCTTTGCTATTGTAACTGGCCTGCGTCCTTATCAGACCTCTGCAGCTGCTTGGCTGATGTGTGTCTCTTACAGGCTCACAGCACTTTCCAATGCAGGAGAACCCCAGCAGAATCCTGTGGAAATGTAGACTGTGTATCAATATGCCTGGAAGGAGGAGATGGCGTGGGGATGTTTGAGACATCTGTACTTGCTGCAAGCTCCCAGGTTGATGCTAAGTCACTGCTCACTGGTTCTTGCTCCCACTTTGAGTAGCAAAGGTTTCCATGCGGTTTTGTTTATCCCTTGATTAGAGGCAGCAAGTGATCAAACTTTATCAAGAACCAAATAATCACGAGAGCAAAACGTTTCAGCGTGGAGACAACTGGGTCCAACTGGTCTTTACTGTACTAACTTTTCCTCTTTCCACTTGGATCTAGGGCTTCCCAGGACTTCCAGGACTCACTGGCCCCAAAGGCATCAGGGTTAGTATTCAACCCATCCATTCCGATTGTTGGCTGAACGTTCTTCTTCTAATGGGAAACATTATTCAAATGTCAGGGAAGAATAAGTGCCATCATGTCCGGCTTCACAGAAAGAGTTTGAGAACAGGAAAACTAACCCACTGGCTGAGGCCACAATAATGGTCACTACTACCTTAGAGACAGTTGTGAACTGATGGGGGGAAGTGTGCAAGAGAACTGTAGGGAGAAGATGCTGTTCCTGATCAAGGTAGGAGTACATATGAAGTGATGTAAGTATGCCAGTCATGCTGGTAGCATCCCAACACTCTAGTGACAAGGCAGGAGGATTGAAAGTTAGGGATGGCATGACTCGAAGAAAGGAAGGAGGGAAATATATATATATATATTCATTCCCCATGCTTTTCACAGAAGACATAAACATTTTACTACATGCAAAATATACACTAAAAATTAATTTCAACCAGGTGTGGTGACTCACTCCTGCAATCTCAGCACTCAAGGCAGGAGGATTGCTATAAGCTCAATGTTGGGCTGCCTAGTGATAGTTCCAGGCTAGCCTGGAACTGTAGAGTGAGACATTGTCTGAAAAAACAAATAATAAAGAATCTCCCACAACCAAAGCAACTCCTTTTTAAAGGTTTTACAAAGTAAAACTTTTCACAGGGAAAGTGCTTGAGGAGCACCTAGCTTGAGTGCTAGTCTGATTACCTGAGTGCAATACTAGGAACCTAGTACTTATATATTAGGAAATATATGGATAGATAGATGAGAGAGAGAGAGAGAGAGAGAGAGAGAGAGAGAGAGAGAGAGAGAGAGGAGATGGGCTGGTAGCCTGCGGTGTACTGCGTGGCAGAAATATCAAAAGATGCCTTGCCTCAACAGGTGAAGAAATAGAATAAACCCCCAAAAAGTTGTTCTCTGACTTCCACAAGTATACCGTAGCATGTATGTCACAAAGAACACACATATGCACACAGATACATACATAGATACGCCATACAGAAACACACTCATGGACACACACACATGCACACACATACACAGACACACACAGACACACACTCTCACCAGTTCTAGAAGTGGAAAGTAGAGGTGCAAAAGCCATAAGCGTCAAGCCAGCCAAGGATATGTACACAGTGCATTTGAGAACAGCCTAGGTGATATACACAGCAAGGCTGACACTCACAAAACAAAACAAAAACATTTAAAAGTTGTGTAAAGGCAAGAGCTACAAAGATTTGTCAAGCCTTTTCTGTTTGTTTTCCTAATCATTTTTTATATACTCAGTACATACTTGCAAACAGCTGAGTACTAACATGGCAAATAATTCCATGTATAGGATGAATATTTTAATTGTTTTTTCTCTCTACCCCTTTCTTATTTTGTTTACTTTTAGGGAATAACTGGATTACCAGGGTTTGCAGGTCCTCCTGGACTTCCAGTAAGTAATGAGAAGTGTGTGTGTGTGTGTGTGTGTGTGTGTGTGTGTGTCTGTCTGTCTGTCTGTCTGTCTGTCTGTCTGTCTGTCTGTTTGTCTGTCTATACATATGTGTCTGTATGTATCTGTGGGTACGAATCTGTATATGTGTGTATGTGTATGAATGTGTGCCTGTGTGTGTGCATGTGTGTCTATGTGTTTCTTTCTGGGTGTCTGCATGTATGTCTGTGTGTGTTTGTGTGTTTGTCTGTGTGTATGCATATGAGTATATGTATCTGTATGTATGTGTGTGTAATTGTGTATGTATATGTGTATATATGTTTGTGTGTGTAATGTGTGTGTATGTGTGCATAATTGTGTATGTATGTATATATGTATGTGTGTGTAGTGTGTGTGTGTAATATGTGTGTATGTATATGCTCACTCATGCTTACTTAATAAAGACTTTAAAATACTCACTCAAGGAAACAGTTTTGACACACTCTTTATAAAAAGAAGCTACACCCCAGGACTGATCATGGCAGAGTGTGGCTCTGTGTGATATATGAGCAGAACTGAGCTGAAGCAATAGAACAGAGAAGAAGCCTGTTAGTGGGATAGAACAATAAAGTACCTCACCTCTGTGTCTATCTCCCCCCAACCCCTTGCCAATCCCTCGATCAGAAGAGCATGTTGTTCAAGTCCATCTTCTGTTTTCTATATTTTTATTTTACCTAAAATATTCACACCTTATTCAACAATCTTTATCTTAGCTTATATGTTTTGTTTGCTATATTTAAACTATATCTAAAAATCTACAATTTAAATTTGTTATGTGAGCATTTAGGCAACCGTTTCTAGCTAATGGCTGTTTCAAATCATCCATCATCTCCCTTGAGTCCTGACATTTTTGCCGAATCGTGGGCCTTGTGATGCTGCCCCTGTCTTTGTCAGTGAGTCTTGCTCTTTTTTCTAGGGCATCCCAGGCCACCCTGGGCCTCGTGGGCTGGCTGGTTTACCAGGCTGCAATGGTTCTAAGGTATGTCCTGCTTGCACAAATGATCAGTGAGACTGTTGCTGAACAAATAAGTCAAGGTGAAGCCAGACTGAAATGGAAGTCCACTTTCCGGAAACATTCTTTTAGTCAGGACCCACAGCATGATTTTGAGTAGAAATTTCTTCCTTTCTCCTTCCATATAGTTTTAAGAGAGTTTTCCAATCAGCTCCCAGACTCTCAACTACCTGCATCAGAGGTTGTAGAGATCAATCAGGGACTAAAGCTTTGAGTGCAAACTTAGTGTCTGGAAAGCAAAGTCTGAGATTGCAGGGCCCACTCGCCACTCTTTTGTCCTAACTAAGCCCTCCTCTCCCCTGAAACAGTAGCCATGAGTGAACTAATTACTAAAGTTCCAAGAAGCAGCAATTAAAAAGTTCTTGGCACAATTAGGCTGCCATTTGTGCACAATTTGAGAAGCAGTAGACCCCGATCTTATTTGCAATTAAGATAATGGATTTCTGGCCTTCTGCCTTCTGATCAGTAGCCATCAGGAATTTGAATTGGTTTGCCTAGATTTGTCACTGCAGAGTTGGGGGAAGAGACTCTATTCTATCACAACTAAGAGTGCTGACAAACTTTCCATGTCTTCTAGGGTGAACAAGGATTCCCAGGCATTCCAGGCACACCAGGCTATGCAGGACCCCCAGTAAGTCTGCATCTCTATGCATCTGTATCACAAGCATAAGATTATGAATGAAAGCAGTCAATTCCATGTACCATGAACACGACTCTCCCTGAGGAAGATGTACTTCAGTGTAAAACGGGGCAGCCCAATGCTACCAAAAAGTCTAATAATACAAGGAATGGTGTCTTGGTCTTAGCACCATGAAGTCATTGCTGACCTTGGAAAGCAATGATTCCATGGCAGGAAGGAACAGGGAGGCATATCTGGAAGTGAGGAATGGGTGGGATGTAAACTTGCAGGCAGGATGAGAGACAGACTGGCTGTACTCAATGAGGGCAGAAGATGATGAAGAAACCATTGGAAGCTGGGATGTGGAAACTGGAGTATGTAAAAAAAAAAAAAACTTGCAAGAATATTATGGGGCCAAGAAGCAAAGTAACAGAGAAGAGACAAGGTCAAGTGTATGGATTTGTTCATCCTTTAGTGGCTAATATGTTGCCTCTTTCCTAGGGTCCTGACGGCTTGAAAGGACAAAAGGTGAGTCCTTTGTCAACTACTGTGATTGAAGGTCTCTAACCATACATATAAAAAGGACTCCAATTGATTAATGAAATATAAACATTACAAACAGACATCATAAACCAGGTCTTCAGATGCCACAGAAATTACAACACAGCACTTTCTCCTATTGAGCAGTTCCTCTGGCTGTTGTCATGGTCTGACGGCCAATTATGTCATCTTTTAAGGAAAGAGGATCTAGGAGAAGGGAACTGATCTCATGTTCGAGACTCCAGGTTCTAGTTCAAGAACTGCTACCAATTCGGGTGTCTTGGGAAATGATTTATTATTCCTAATCCTTCCCTCCTGTCACAGTAAGTTGTTTGAAAAATTAGTACAAAGGAGGGAGGAGGGGCTTGTGAAGCTCCACCTCTACAGGAGGATCTGTAAGCCACTAATGGTTGCTGAGGAAGAGACATTTTCCTCAGTAGCAGTAGTTCATGCTCCATTAATACCCCTTCAGTCATGTTCCTCTAAGAAACCTTAATTAAATTCACTGGCTCACTACACAACACACACAGACACACACACGGGAAACGAAGAGAAAAACATGAAAGTATGGGGGACATACAATCAGCAGCAGGGGTGTGAGCGGGATGGGGGTAATGAGGGGTGAATATGAATTGCATATGTATTATATATACAACTACGTAAATGGCACAGTGAAACTCATCATTATGCAGAATTTATACGTTTTTTTACAAATGCAATTTTGAAAACACTTCTCCAAGTACATACCTTTCCCAAACCCTTTCGTCTTTGAGGAAGTTTGATCTTCAATAAGTGTTTATGGGGGATTTTGAAAAATATGAAGTTGATTGGTGTTGATGCCTGTCTCTGCTTTCAAGGGTGAACCTGCTCGAGGAGAAGACGGGGAATTCAATGGAAAAGGTGACCCTGGGCCTCCAGGGGCTCCGGGCTTCCAGGTACAACACTCCCAGAAGGAGGGTTCAGTCATCTTCATCTTCATCCTCAGATTCTCTCTCCCTCCCTCCTCTCCTCCCTCCTTCCTTCCCTTCAACCCTCCTATCTGCCTGCCTCTTTTCTCTCTTCTCTCCCAATCTACAGTTTCTCCCACCTAGGGTGTTATTCTAACACTGACCTCATTAGAAGGGAAATGTTGTTATGCAAAAATGACATTGTGTGTGTCCTTTAATTTCCTCTTAAGTCTCTGTCACTCAGCTCCTAAGAGTCTTCAGAAAAGAGTACTGCTTGCTCTGTATTCATTGAAATCAAGGCTGGGCAGACACCATGAATCGACTACCACTTAAAACTGGAGTGTTAAAGAACACCCTGGTTTCAATATTTGTACATTACTTTAAAGAGCCTTATTGAAATGTAGCTCCTTCCCCTTGAACATTGAATAGTTTGCTTCACTAGTTCTTTTGTAGCTAGCCTGGAGGTGTTCCATAATAGATCCCATGAGACACAGTTATTTGGGGGTTGTGTATATTTTGTGAGTCAGAAGGTCCCTTAGGTAGATATATTCTACAACTTAACTTAGTTCGGAATTAATGGTGGAAATCTCTGAGAAGAGACTGCATACTTGCCTCAGTAAATCAGAGTTTGAGTTGAAGCTGTGGATTGTCTCACATGGTGACCCAGGCTAACTGATGTAAGCTGTGACATCTGACTAGGAGCATAGGAATGTGGCTAGGGGCTGGGATAGGCTTCTGAGAGACGCATGGAAAGGGATGGCTCTTCATCCTTTGCTAGGGAATCAATCATGCAGAAAGGAGAGTAGTGACCAGAAACATGGGTGTCTCCTGTCAGTGTCTTCTGTGCACTATTTACTGGGCAGGGGCTGAAGATAGTGCTATGCATTTATGTAAAAAGGTTTCTTAAATGGCAGTTATATGGCAGGATTATTTCTAGACTCCAGGGCCCAGATCAGCCAAAAAAAAAAAAAAAAAAAAAAAACAATTCTAAAACTTCTAGTTCTCTCTACATGCTAATGAGTAGACAGAAGAAACATCAATCAATAACTGTACAGTGTTATACAGTAATAGTAATGAATGCTGATCAGAAAAATAATGTAGGGAAGAGAGGTAGAAATATCAACCTAGAAGAAAACCTTTGGATAGACTGAGAAGGAGCACAGGGCTCCAGTGGCAGTCAGTTAACTGGTGACACTGGTCCAGAACAAAGGACACCCTTCTGAGAGGGTCAACCCCAGGGATAGGAGGTGGAAAGAAGGTGTGTCACATGGATAGAAGGGAAACTAGGCAAAAGAGCTGCAGGAGGGAACAGCTCTAAAAAAAGAAGAAACACAATTGTTCAGATACAGGAAGGGAGGGAAAGACAGGGAGGAGAAAGAAAGTGTATGTATGTGTGTGTGTGGGGGGGGGGGGGATCTCTGAAAATTGCCCAAATCAAGAAGTATTACTGGACATGCCCCTGTATTCAATAGCATCAGACATCTCAGTCATCTGTATCCTACATCAATATGTTTGGAACTTACTGTAGTCATTTGCAGTCACTTAGAGGATAGAAAGTATGCCCTTGTGATTTCCTTAATGCCTTACTATGTCTAACTTTGGCATTAGTAGACAAGTACGTTAAATTCATTCTTTTCTGTATCTTCAAGGGTTTTCCAGGACCCCCAGGTTTTCCAGGGCCTGCCGGTCCGCCAGGACCTCCGGGATTTTTTGTGAGTATGAAGTCAAGGATAATATGCACATTGGTGATAGCAGATGTTTTAGAGAATTCTCTGGCTGGCTGAGAGTCCTTCTGTAACTCTTATTTACGGCTTTTTCTAGGGTTTGCCAGGAGCAATGGGACCCAGAGGACCCAAAGTAAGTCTAACTTCCTAATTTGTAACAGTCAGAGCATCCTAGCTAGGCCAAAAGCCTAGCTTACTTCTTTGAGTGGACCACAGTGGGTACCTCCCTGGGAAAACAGGCGGGACAGGACCAGCAGTAACTTAATCCCTGACTTGGAACAATAGAAGAAAGCAAGACTTTCTAACATATTTCTGGTAACTGCTTTATCTCATCAATTCTTACAGTGGGCTGCTTTGCAAAATCCACATGATCTATGTGACTAGATGAAAGTTGACTTCGTTGTGGTCTTTAATCTGAGTACTTTAGGTGTTTCCATTTAAAATTCAAGCTGTAGTTTCAGAATAAGAATATTGAGTGGGGCTGAGCCTCACCAAGGAACTAGTACTAAGCACAGTGTTTCTTACTAATATTAGTGGCCTGATGTACAGGACACTTCCCAGTGGGCTTTCACATTTATTACTTCATTGTCAGATGCACAAAAGCAGTCTCTCTGTCTCTCTCCCATCTATTCCACCCTTGGCTTTTCTGCCGTTAATTTCAGAATCTTAACATTCAGTTACTCATTTCTCTTATTTTTAGCATCACAAATTAGGGCATCAGGAAGTGAAACAGCACAGGAAGTTAGGTAGCCAGGTAGTTAAAGGCTCACCAGGAAGCAGCCAGCCAGTGAAATCAAAACCATTTTTTAGTTGGAAAAATTCTCTCTGGCTGGCTTCCATTCCTCATCCCCAACACTTACACCATCCTTTATCCTCAGTGAGTCACTGGTTTCTTGTACCTTGAAACCACCACTTTTAAAAGAAACACATTGCGGTTCTGTAAAAATAGTAACATAACTTTATAATTTCAAAACTAAGATGAAACTACAAGTCTTCCCTTACAAGGACTGGAACGTTAGTGAGTTCCAATTGTTCATATTTATTTTTTAAACATAGTGGCTGTGTGCAAAGGGGTGTAGTAAAGAAACTGCCAATAAGACTGCTCCACTATTGGGAGGGGGGGTGCGTTTATTCTGCATAACAGAGAAAAATATTCAAAGGCATCTGAAATAGTCCAGAGCAGAGAAAAAAAATAGCAGGCTAGAGAGCTCTGGAGAGAATAATGAATACAGTAAGATAGCAAGAGATAGCTGGGTGGAAGAGAAGGAAAGGAAGGAGGGAGGGAGGGAAGGGAGGATGAAGGACACAGGACGCTTTGTCTTTATAGAAAGAACAGGTATCTGAGAGGCAGAAAGTGTGGGGAGGTGAGAAGGGCCAGGGCTATTGTGGGGGCTTTGAAATAACAAGCACTTATGAGAAGGGACTGAGGGAGCCTGAAGCATGGCTCTGATATGAAACTAGGGGTGCATGTCCATGGAGCCATATGTCCCCTTCTGGGGAAATGACTCCTTTGGGGGACATTTCACAAGTTCCTAAGGGATACTGGCTTCTAACTTCCAGAAATCCTTCTGTAGTCCATCTTGAACTCATTTTTAGACATAGGGACTTCCTGAGACCTAACAATGACATCTCATGTTTTCTTACAGGGTCGCATGGGCGATAACATGATAGGACAAAAAGGAGAAAGGGTATGTGTTAGTGGCTCAGAAGGTGTGAGCCCCCCAGTGCATTTGCCTCTGGTTTATTCACTGGCCATGTTGAAATGAGCACTTTCATGTGCTGTTTGTTATGTGTGAAGCAGAAGAGAAAAGACCTTTGAGAGAGTGGAGCTGATGATGCTGGGACTGATGATGGGGATGATGCTGGGATGATGCTGGGATGATGCTGGGGCTGATGCTGGGATGATGCTGGGCTGATGCTGGGATGATGCTGGGATGATGCTGGGCTGATGCTGGGGATGATGCTGGGATGATGCTGGGATGATGCTGGGGCTGATGCTGGGATGATGCTGGGATGATGCTGGGACTGATGATGAAGCTGATGCTGGGATGATGCTGGGATGATGCTGGGCATGATGCTAGGTACTTCTCATTCTCTGCTGTGTTTATCTTTAGGGTGTGAAAGGATTAACAGGACCTCCTGGGCTGCCAGGAACAGTGATTTTTACACTCATCCGCCCATACAACAAATCGGTAAGTCTGTAGCTCTGTGACTATGAGTGTGCCTTTGTTTCTGGAAAGACATCTTGCTGATTCTTTCTCATTTTTTAGAGTTTTTTTTATTATTTGTTATTTTATTTATTTACGTTTCAAATGTTGTCCCCCTTCCCGGTTTTCTCTCTGCAAACCCTCTATCCTGTCCCTCCTTCCCCTGCCTCTATGAGGTGCTCCCTGACCCACCCACCCACTCCCACTTCACCACCCTAGCATCTCCCTACTCGGGGACATCAGGTCTCCATAGAACCAAGGGCCTCTCCTCCAACTGATGCCAGATAAGGCAATCCTTTGCTACATATGCAGCTGGTGCCATGTGTCCCTCCATGTGTACTCTTTTGTTGGTGGTTTAGTCCTTAGGAATTCTGGGGGGTCAGGTTAGTTGATATTGTTGTTCTTCCTATGAGGTTGCAATCCCCTTCAGCTCCTTTAGTCCTTCCCCTAACTCTTCCATTGGGGACCTTGTGCTCAGTCCAATGGTTGGCTGCAAGCATCTGTATCTATATTGGTCAGGCTCTGGCAGAGCCTCTCAGGGGACAGCTATACCAGGCTCCTGTCAGCAAGTGCTTCTTGGTATCAGCCATAGTGTCTGGGTTTGGTATCTGCAAATGGGATGGGTCCCTAGGTGGGGTGGTCACTCATTATCCCTTACACAGTATGTGTGGCTTTGATACAATAGGATGGCAATGCCCTATAGGCAGAGTAGAGGAGCACTACAATCTAATGGGACCCTTTGCATGGCCTCTGTAACCTCAAGGACACACCCAGTCTTCATCAAGAACACTACTCCATGTCCTTTTTGAGATGGATTGCTTTTTGTTCCTATAGTGGATGGCTAAAAGTGCCCCGGCCGGAGGGGATTTGACAAGACCTTAGAGAAGGGGGCGAAAGAATGATAGAACAAGAAACACAAGGAAGAAGCACCTGTCTGAATGTCTGATCAAATGCTTGAATCTTTATTGTTCGGGTTGTCTTTATAAAGGCAAGCAGGGAGGAGGGTCCGGGTCCAGGGCCATCTGGTAATTGTTAAGTTCTTGCAAGCATTCCTTAGCCCAAACCACTTTCTCAAGCAAGAGGGCATTAAAACATCTGTTAGGCTCAAGTTGCTAATTTTCTCTCCCAGGCAGGAAAGCTGATAAGGTCTTCCTTAAATCAGGCTATCTACTTAACTGACATGTGCTCTCTCAGGAAGAAGGAAGTCTTGGCTCCCAGCATAAAAGGACCAGGATATGGATCTGAACCAAATGCTTGGGAAATTAATACACAGTACCACACACCAATTCAGCCACTAGCCTGCACTTGGAAAGTCTGGGAGGGGGAAGAAATAAAGAATTCAAATAGTAGCAAAGTAATGGAGAAGCTCAAACTCCCCTCTTTGAAAATTATACTTAATTGCTTCTGATAATAATTTAGTTGAGACATGATTTAAACATAAAATATGCTCTTTCAAAAGTATACCCCATGGGTTTTAATTATAACTAGTTTTTAACAATTTTTGTACCATAATATACAGGCTATAATATTCCCTCGTTTATGGTCAACTGAGCGGCTTTTCAATGTTCTCTGAGCTGGACAACCATCACCTCTGCCAGTCTTAGAATATTATCTTTATACTAAGAAGTCCTATAGCCGCCATCTGCCTGTACATAGTGAAAATGACCAGAACAAAACTCAAAGGAGTTCAGAGAAATCATGGTGGGATATAAAATTAAAAAAAAAAAAAAAAAGTTGAAGACTGGGAAGAATGGCCTGAAGAAAACAACTGAATTCTTCAAAGACCATTAGGAAAAAGTGAATTAATGAGCTCTAAAGCATCATTGTTTAAAAAAATTAGTACTTTTTATGTTTACAAAATCTATATCTTAAATACTTGACTTGACAGGAGTGGGGCATGGGATGAGCTGGAAAAAGTAGTGTTCTCTAAAGAATACAGATATTGGAGGAGGTAGGAGGTGACCAACTAAGTGGGATAACAGCTCACATGAACCTGAGTCAATTCCTCACAACAGCATCTGAACACGAAAGTGTTATTCTCAAAAAAGCAATTTTAATGTGTAAGACATGAATGTCTTACTATACTAGAAATGAATGTTCTGTAACAGAAAGCTGGTTTAGTAGGTAAATAAATATAATAATGTAAATAAATATAATGTAATTTGATCCAAAGGATCCTCTCTCTTTTTTGCACTCTTGGCCCATGCTTTATTGTTAAAAACACATACACACAGGTGTAGAGATTCAACTCTCAGAACAGTGTCTTTCCCAAGAGATCAAATTTCTTCCCTGCTTTCCCAAGATTCATAAATTAAGAAGCTGCCTTTTGGAGTGCTTCAAATACTCAGTGAAGTTCTTTCGACATCATCTCGTACACCCTTGGCACCAATGATACAACAGAAGGTACACAGAAAAGCAACCAACAGCAACCCTGCCCTTGAAGGGCAGGAAACAGTAGATTATTTGAATATTCTTGATCTTTTTCATTCCATAGATGGGTGAGTTTAAACTTTGTCCCCAGATTAGTACTGTTGTTTAAGAGTTGACAGCACACTGAGAGAATCCTTGTCTGATCTTTGGGGTGGGGCTACTGGTGCCAGGGATCCAGGGCCCAGGTCTTCTCCAGAGCTACCTCACAAGCACAAAACACATTTTAATTAAGGACATAGCACAGCTTCCCCCAAAGGTGACGAAACTGTTTTGAAAATCAAAACTAACCATAACTACATTCTGACCTTAAAGAGTTTAGAAGTCTAAGCTCTAACAAATACCATATGATGTTTGGTTTTCCTGTGTTATCCATTTCAATTTATTGTAGTGGACGATTAGGGACAGTGCTTAGGACACTGACCTTACACACTTATTGGTTGGCAGATGTAACAGTAACTGACAAAGTATATTCCTACTGGGGATACACAAAGGACTCTTCTTCTTTTAAAGGTTACAACAGTATTAATGTGAGCTCATGTATAAAGTGAGAGTGATGGGAAAGAAGAAGAACCACTGGGCTGTTGTCACGAGACCCAGTGCTGGTTTTCAGGCCTTATTTCACTGGACAGAAGGTATTTCTAAATGCGACTGGCCTCATCTAATTTGCTTGGTTTGTGATAACGGCCTTGAACTGTATTTATGGCAGGACTTCAAGGGAGAGAAAGGAGATAAAGGAGAGAGCGGTGAACCTGGACCTCCTGGACCATCGGTAGGTCATTTCAGTCATTTTGTTCCTGTGACACAGAAAGCAGAACTTTAGTTCCTATCGTTAAGGATATTTTTATTCTTTGACAATTTTATTCACCAATACATTGTCTTGATTATATCCACCCACGACTTCCCTTTCCACTCCCGCTGCTCCTCTGACCCCGCCCCCACCCCCTGACTATGCCCCTACCACCTTCATGCTTTATTCTTTATCAATAACACACCGAGTTCGGTTTGGTCAATCTTCATCTATATTTTGATGAATGTTCAACCTTTAAATATTGATATTCACTAAAACACAAAGCCCAGGGATGTTCTAGATTTTGCCTCTATTTCTGGGAGAAATCTCTGCACTACTTTTTATGTGTGACCTGCCTACAGTTCCGGCTTTTACACATCTATTTAAAACTAATTCTTATTATAAATTTCCTTTTTAGATTATTCAGTTTTAAATATGACCAATAGAAGGAACAAACTATTTTTAATCAATTAAAAAATAAGTCATTTCTAAGGCACTTTATAACTCCAATCATACAGGGGCCACCTGGAGACTCCTATGGATCAGAAAAGGGCGCACCTGGAGAGCCTGGTCCTCGGGTAAGGTGGCAATTCAGCAGCATGTGCAACCCAGGAAAGGCAGAGCTTGGGACTCTTTGGGTTACAGAGTAAGATACTCCATCTAGCTGAATTTTCGTTTGTTTGCTTGCTTGCTTGCTTGCTTGCTTGCTTGCTTGCTTGCTTGCTTGCTTGTTTTAATGTATTTAAGTTTTGGTAGGTGCAATTATTTTTATCTAGAAAGACTAAAACAAACTTCAGGGACTTCAGAAACTGAAAGTTGGGGCAGGACTTTCTCCAGTTCACTTCTGCTCTTCTACTCAGAGTAGGACACCAGCCCTACTCTGTCCAGCAAATGACGGTTGTCAGTGAAAAGGTGCAAGGAATGAGGTAGAGGCCCAGACAACTTCATGCTAATGACATCTAAGGAAAAACTACAGCCATACGCACTCACGCACGTGAGCGCGCACGTGCACACACACACACACACACACACACACACACACACACACACACACGCACAGAGGGCTCAGGATCAGATTGACCTAGCTTGCTCATTTGTCTTGCTCTACAACAATGGCTGTGGCCAAAGGGGAAAGATCTTTGATTGGCTAGTCAGTGAGCTCCTGTGAGTGACAGCTCACCAGGGCCAGTCAGAGTGAAGACAGAACACTCCCAAAGGAAATAGGGGATAGTGTGTCTATAAGTGGGGTGCTGAGAACAGACACAACAGGGCCCAGTTCCTCCCACTCAGCTCCATTTGGGAAGATTTAAACCAATGTAGCATGTCGAAACTCTAAAAAGCATGCATTCAGGAGGAGAAAGTGGAGAAGGGGTATTCTAGGAAAAATAAGTCAGCTTGCCTGATTTTTACTCCTATCAGAAAGGGTCCATAGCAGAGTACTTTATCTGAAAATCATGTCTGCCAAGACACTACAATATGCTTTAGAAACATATAGATACATAGATATTTAAATATTTATCTAGAATTTAAGAAATTACATTTCAAAGCAATACTTCGCAAACACTTTCTTCTTTCTAACTCCCTTTTTGGACTCTCTGCTTGGTGCTTCCCCAGTTTTCTTTCCAGAACTCCACTCAAGATTTAACTAACATCTTTTCTCCCTCGATTTAACTCTAACCACTGACCCTGCCTGCCTTCCACCTTCTACCTTCCCTGGTACAAGGTGCCCACTGCTGTTCAGTGATTAGGAGGCTTGCCTTATAAAACCCAACAGTCAGTGAGGAAGCTCCCTGAAGCTTTCTTGTCCCGTGTTAAAAGGAGAATATAACATAGACGTTTTCTATATTTACTAAACCTAACATGTTCGTTAACGTAAGTGTTTTTGTTTTAGGGAAAACCTGGAAAAGATGGTGCCCCTGGCTTCCCTGGCACTGAGGTAAGACATGCCTGTTGATAATCGTGGAAGTAGCAGCGACAGTGGAGGAGGGTTAGCTGAGAGGCTTCCGGCAGTTTCAGCTTTGAAAAACTACACTATACTCTACAGACTCACTGTGGAAAGATCAGCTAAACACCCTTAAAACAAGACCAGTGCATCATGATCTTCTCAGACATGGTGGCCACAGAAGCTGATCTCTCAGAGACAGTGTGGATGCCTGAGGCTGGGAATCGTGGTTAGTTGGAGGGACAGGAAGTGGTTAGTCTGTGAGTGCAGGTGTTACATTTACTTCCAGGCACAGTCTCACAGTAAGGTAACTATAATCAGCACCGGTGTACTGTCTACTTGAAAATAGCTAAGGGGGGTTTTAATGAAATTAAACAATTTCAGGGGTAAATGTGCTAGCTCCCTGCCCTGATCAATACACCAAGTACACAATCTAATATAGCGATTATATCTATCACAACCAGTGTGATCTCATAATATTCATTGAATACCAGAATGTTTGTACAGCTATTTTATGTGGATTTTGAAAATAATTTTCAAATATTTAAGAGTTAAGTAAGTTCAGACTGCACATGCTTCAATACAAACCCAATTGACTCGTGTCTTCTGATCTGCTGTCCGTTTATCTTTTTCTACAGGGAGCCAAAGGCAACAGGGGCTTTCCTGGGTTGAGGGGTGAAGACGGCTTTAAGGTAACATCCCATCTTTAGCCTTTTCCAGCTGGTTGGGCAATGCCTACGTTAGTTGACACTGAGTTGGAGTAAACATTTCAAGTCTGTCTTCTGAGGTTTGAGCATATAATGAAAGCCGTCGGCATTACTAAGTACGTTATCTGCCCAGCTGCTCAGATACTCCTACTTGATCCCAAAGTCGCTCCTGGAAAACGGGTGTGAGTCCCACTTCACAGATGAGAAGGTTGTCTTTTGTGGGGTACCTATCACATGCCAGGCTTTTGCAGGTGTTTCTCCTTCCCCGTTGATCCCTTCCAGGCTGTCTGATCCATTCCTGTCTTTACCCAGGAAATTTCAGTTGCCTGTAGATTTTTCTTGTGGTTGTATGTACTGCTTTTCATCTCACTTTTCTTTATTTATTGTGGGAAGGCACACAAACCAGAGCCCACTTGTGGAGGTCAGAGGACGACTTGTGGTGGTTGCTTCTCTCTTCAACCATGTGGATTTGAGGAATCAAACTTGGATAATCAGGCTTGGTGGCAAGCACCTTTACCCACTGAGCCATCTCGTCTGCCCATGTGTATTGCTTTTTAAAAAAAAAAAAAAAAAAAAAAAAGAACATATTATGTTTTTGTTAACCAAGTATTGAGATTAAAAGCTGTGACTTATTGGCGGGGAAGCTAAGAGGATCATCAAATGAGATGTTTTAAGTTTCCAGCAATGACTCCATAAATATCAGAAGTAAGAATTATTGATAGGAACCAGACATTCTGACAGTCCTATGGAAAAAGACTTCTCCTCTTGGGTCTTTTCCTCTGCTTCTAGCACTGCTGTTGTCATGGTGATGTCTGTGCCTTTGTAAAGCAAGCTTGCTGACTCTTGTGTTAAACAGAGATTTCTCCATGGAGTAATATAAATTTACTTTGTTGATAATTGATAGTAGTCTGAAAAGAAGTGACAGGCCTTTGTAATCTTTTTAAATATCACATTTCTTTAAATGCTCGAAAGCAAAATAATAATAAGAGCCAGAAAAAAAATCCTAGCTGTTAGTAGAAGCTGCGGCTGGCTGGCTCAGGCCTCTCTAGTGAAGAATCACTCCCTGTGACGGGTTATCAGAAAAGACCCACCATAGCAGGGATCCATCTGGTCATCTGGGGCCAAGTGTAGGCTTGGACCCTGGAGCCTCATCTGGGTCATGTGTCCCTAAAAAGTCACAATCAACTAGTTGTATAGTTCCATACCACCTACTTCTGATATGTTGCAGGTGTTCACAAATAATTCATATATGCCAAGATGTATGTTCAAGTACAAAGTTTGTCTTTTAATAATATTCTTGGGAGAATTTTGGATTGCCCTCTTGAAACAAAGGAGGTTGGGTACACTAGGCTTTAACTACAACTCTGGCCTGGCTATCCTACAATGACAATCCGTGTGACAATGTGGACATGCAAGGCATGTGACCACGTGGTGGCAGTTTAAAGAAGACCTGGAAAACAGGCAGGCTAATATTCACCTCTTCCCAGCCTTGTAAGACAAAACTTATAGACAAAGGTTCTCCAGGAATATGATTTCAAGGCAATTACAAACCCTGTAATCTGGCTTGCATTATGCCTAAACAATACTACATTGACATAACTTACAGTCCAAACTTGTATTTTGTTTTTTTAACTATGTTACTCTGGGCTTTCATACTTACCTGTAACTATCTTTCAATTTAGGGATGGAAAGGAGACATTGGACCCCCAGGATTTCCTGGTCCAGTAAGTGTAACTAGAGATAACAGTGTCAGAGTTAAGTTCTTCTAAGTACTTAAATCACCATTTTTCATTAACTGTTGGGATGAATATGAGAGTGTTTACATTTACATTTTGGCAGGGCAAAAATTAGTTGTGGCTATTATTTACATCTTTGACAATGGATAAATATTTCAATTTGATTATGTTTGGCCCTTAAAATGCACTAATAAAGCCCATCTTGAACTCTGAACAATAAAAATAAACAAACAAAACAAAAAACATGGCCTAGGCTCAATTTACCCAAGGTGACCCTGTGTTCTCAGGGTGGAATAAAAAGGCTGCTTCTGAAGACAGCCAGGGTACCGAGGAATTAAAGAGCCTGGTCCTTCTTTTTGCAAGGCCCACTTCTAAAATCAGGCAGCCAGAGCTCGGCCATAGGTTTAATGCAGGTCATCAAGAACCGGTCCCTACAATCCAAGCTCCATGCACAGGGAACACTGCAGGGCCCAACACAGAGGTGAATCTGACACTGCAGGCCTCATAAGAAGAATGAGAGGGGCCGCTGGCTCTCAGGTCTGACATCTGCTCATTTCTCCAAAGCAGTGGGTCTCATATCCAATGTGCTGAGCAGAGTTTCTGTGTCTAGTTGTACAAGCTGTAAAAATGGCCTAGGATGTCATGGATACATCTTGTTAAAAGTGTAGTTCTCAAGGCTAGAGAGATAGTTCAGAGGTTAAGAGTGTCTGCTGCTCCTTCAGCAGACCGGAGTTCAGTTCCTAGCACCGACACTGGGCAGCACATAATCATTTGTGGACCCCAGTGTCAGAGGTTCTGAGCTTCTGGCCACTTTGGGAATCTGCACTCACATGCACATACACACATACACACACATGCATGCACACACACACACACACACACACACACACACACACACACAAAATAAGTGAGCTGCTGAAAAAAATGGCTTCGCAGTTGAGAGCACTTGTCCTTGCCAAGAATCTGGGTTTGTCCCCTAGCACAAACATGGTGGCTCATAACCACTAGTAATTCCAGTTCCAGGGCATCCGATGTCCTCTTCCAACCTCTGGGTATCAGGCACATGAGTGGTGCAATACATGTATACAAGCAAACACTCATATACATAAAATAAGTCTTTATTTTAATGTAGTTCTCAGACCCCCTCCCTAGGCTACATAAATGTAGAGTGGGTCCCAAAAAATATGTATATTTCTGTTTCAGAGGCAAGTCACCCCTCAAAAAGCTTCTATGGACTTGCTAGGAAATTGTGATGGGCTACTTTTCTTTTGTGACATCATAAATTGTAGCATAGTCAAATACCCCACCGGTGCACACCTAACATTGTAGAATTTATGATGATCACTGTTATGGCCTTGTTACTGATAACATTTGTGATTTTATTTGCGAGCCTTAAATAAAGGTGGTTGTTACTTTGTTTCTAAGTTAACAAATATGCAAATGTATTAGTTTAGTCACATCCTTTGAAAAATGTACTTCTAGGGCTAAGAACATAGCTCAGTGGTCCAGTGCTTACAAGGCCCTGAGTTTGAGTCTGATCCAGAAAAAAAATTTTTTTTAATGTAATTAACTTAAATATCATTTCGAGCTGAAAGCCCATAAAATATATAATAATATCAGAAAGGTCTTCTTTGTCTATACATTTATTCACTTGTATGGGCATGACTACTATATACCTGCTAATATAAAAACCTTTGAACTCAGGTAAACAAGGAAATTCTCCTTTAGGCCAACATGGAAAGACTGAAGTAAATGGAGTTGGCGAGCATTCCACCAACAGCTCTCCTGCCTATTTATTCTTTGCCTTCTCCTTTAAGACAGAATATTATGATGCATACCTGAAAAAGGGAGATAAAGGAATGCCAGGCCCACCTGGGCCCAAAGGAGCTCGTGGCCCACAGGGTAAGATACATTTCTTCCTAAAGCCTTTATCATCATGGTTCTTTCAAGGTGATGAGTAGTGTTTACAGAACTATGACAGTTTCAGGGAAAGGAAGGGAGAAGTCTTCCTTTACATCAGGGGAGATATTTTCTGTGTTTCCAATTTTTATATTTTACACGAAAATTTTGTAAGAGGTATACTTTTAAAAAATTGAATGATAACTACAATGACATCGTAATCAAATTTAAAAGTGCACAGGGGAACACCTATAATTTTGCAAGCAATTAACTGACGTGGTGTGTTCCCAGGTCCAAGTGGTCCCCCTGGAGTTCCTGGAAGTCCTGGTATGTCTGTGTTTTCTTTTTAATACTGTTCTTGTAAGTTCATATTACTTATAAGAGAAAATTTTTCATTTATTGCAACTAAATAGAGTTCCTAGCTTCTTGATTGTAGCCTACGTTGGAAAAGTTGCAGGTGTTAAGACAAACTGATGAAGTAACTCTCAATGGTTTTAAGTGTAAGCTTAGAGTATGAGCTGAAACCCTGATTCTCAAAGGTGGTACAAGGATACAGAACACTGATGTCACAGCAAGTAGACTGGTTGAAAGTAATCAGTTTTATTATATAATACAAGACCCACAAAGATACCTAAATTATACTTTTCTGTAAATTTGTTGTTGTGGTGGTTGTTGTGGTGTGGTGTGGTTTGGTTTGGTTTGGTTTGGTTTGGTTTGGTTTGGTTTGGTTTGGTTTGGTTTTGCAAGAAAGAGTTTCCCTGTGTAGCCCTGACTATCCTGAAACTCACTCCATAGTCCAGGCTGGCCCAGAGCTGAGAGATCCACCTGCCTCTGCTTCCTGAGTGCTTGGATTAAGGGTGTATGCCACCAAACGTAGCACTATTTCTGTAAAGTTTTACATTTTTAATTCTGAGCCATTTTAATATTCACCTTCCAGGAGATAAAAAAAAATAGCATTCTTAAGAACCCATCCCTCTTGACTGTGCCATGTTCTTTTTAAAGGAAAAAAATTTAATGCATACAGAAATCAACCAGTAGTGTGCCTGTATATATCAGCTACATACACACATGTATATACACTCATGTATACACTTTAATGGTGGTATCTCCCAAAGCTGAAATGAGCAACAGGGTATTGTTTTTAGACATCTGAATAAAGAGTCAAGACTTCCTTCTCCATTCCAGGCCCCTAAGGAAAGCATAGCCTCCTTTAAGAAGAAGGTGAACAGAAAATCACAAGATTCTGAAGCAGATAACCATCTGGATTAGCTTTAGGATTTGACTTTAGGCTTTACTAGCAACCACAGCTGGTTTCCCAGCTGTTAAGATAGCGATACCGCTCCATTTAATAGTTCAATTGTTTATGAGGCAGAAGTTCAAAATTGAAACATTGCTGACTTGGAGTTGAATCTATACCATTTAACTTAGCATCTGTATGCAGATATGCCTGCCTTCCTCATCCTTTCATGGTGGGAATACATTTTAACTGCAACTTGTTCTTTCTTGTTTGAGAGTGCCAATATTAAGCATCCTCTAGTCTCTAATTAAAATAATAAATCTATAAAATAACACCCATGCAGGGACTCCTCACAAGTTCTTGTACATAAAGCCTACAGCACATCCCAGACTCAGTCTTAGCTCCTTGTAATAAATCACATGAGTCATCTCGTCGGAATGATTTTGCACTTTGTCTTAATATAATGGAATGTAACAAGGCTACCAAGAAAGGAAGGATATTCACTGTTTTGTTTGACATGCGTGATGTAGTTTCCAACTGTACAACTCCCATAAATAACAATTTATCATTCTAATTTGAACTAAAAAATAAGCATATTCATCAGTAGAAAAATTAAAACATGACAAATGAATGACTCTTTCTTCCAAGGACTGTCAAGGCCTGGGCTCAGAGGACCCACGGGATGGCCAGGCTTGAAAGGGAGCAAAGGGGAGAGAGGACCGCCTGGAAAAGACACTATGGGCCCTCCTGGACCACTGGGATGTCCTGGCTCACCAGGTCCACCAGGCCCACCAGGACCTCCAGGACTTCCAGGTAAATATATAAAACTGAGCTGGTCAGGTTTCTATTTCTCTGTGATAGATGGTACAATAGAACTTCCAAAGAACAACTACATCAAGCCCATCTAAACTCAGGCACAGGAGCATGGGCCTGTAGTATAGTCCTAGAAAATGGACCATAAAATAACAGTACATCTTTGTAAGAGCTGGTCAGCATGCGTTTTCTCAGTTGTGGATAAACTTCAAAAGGCTCATCTTCTACCAGAAAGATGGAAGAGATGCATGTAAAATTATCATATGTGTTTTTAAAATTTGCTTTCTGGAAAAACACAAAAATTAATGGAGTGTGTGTGTGTGTGTGTGTGTGTGTGTGTGTGTATGTTGGTAGTATTCTATTTTTCTGTTTGTTCCTTTTGTGTTTTTTCACTGTTGATAATTGAATCCAGGTCCTCATGCATCTCATGTGTATCAGACATACACTCTAACCACTGAGCTACATCCCTAGACCTCCCCAGGATATTCCCCCCCATAAAAAGCTGATCTCTGATGGTGTCTTTTCCTAGGTGACATTGTTTTTCAGCCAGGTCCACCTGGTGACCGTGGAGCGCCAGGCAATACAGGACCCCCAGGAGTTCCAGGAGATGATGGACCCAAAGGTAAAAGTCCATGCCCATCACCGCTTCACAGATTTTTTCCCCTTAAGTCAGAAAATGACTTCTTTTCCAAACAAATTACCTAGAAGTATTTACTTATCTGTCAAGTGGTAGTCCATTTAACATGCAGTGAACTGCTGGCCAAGTCTAAAGTAAGAGTCTATCCTACTAACATAAGGAAAAACTGAGACAGGGGATGCTTCGTGTAGATTCTTAGATTTTTCTCTCTCAAAAAGTTATAGCTCACAAGACAGTATCTATCATACATGGGATTGTGAATTGACGCAAACAATGATTAATTTCACAATAACAACAAAAAAGAACTGTTTAAATAACAGCTGGTGGGTGGGGAGTACCTGTCCTTTCTGACCACTCTGTGTAGCTGGCAAGCAACACATGTGCTGTTCCACTGCAGGAGAAGCAGGCAGTCCATGCACCGAGTGCCACTGCTTCCCAGGGCCCCCTGGAGTCCCAGGATCTCCAGGATTAGATGGTGTCAAAGGAATCCCAGGTATGGACAACTTGAATGAAAATGTAGCATTGTCAAGACAGAAAATAAGTGTACTGAGACATTTAAGAGAGTATTAGGTTGCCTAGATGTCATAATGAATTTAAAGAAAGAGTTCTGAAGACCCATGAAGTCGGCCAAAATCTCATAAGCCTGCTATTAGTTGAATTCTTGCAAGACCCCTGGGACTGGTAAAGAGAGTCCTACAAGGACTTGCAGATAAAATGCAGAAACTACCTTGCCAAACACACAGCTCTTTCTAGCCCCACTTCTGAGAGAGTTGGGGACATATATGGTCTTCCAGTGCAATGAAAAAAATAGCAGCCACATATGTCCACAGCTCTGAGGGAGACAGTGGTAGGTAAGGAAACCGGAAGGGCACATTCAAGAGCGAGCCTGTTGGGCGCTCTCCTCTAGCCTATTGTACTCTTCAGAATTATAAGTCCTTTTCATGAGAAGGATTTTTATTTAAAAGATTAGGTCATTACAACTTTTTGTAGGGGAAACACATCATCAGCCATGTTAGCTTTCCATCTCTAAGACAGACAAAAGACTTGCACATTTGGAGAACTAAATATCTGCAGATACTTGCTTAGCATTGATGACAATGGCTAAAAGTTGAAAACACAACCTAGAAGTCTAAAAGCCACAGTTAGCTGAAACACAACGGATAGCCTAGCCAGTTAATAATCAAAGAGATCTTACAGTGAATCTATACATCTACATTTATTTGCATGTATATTGTATGATTCTAAAACAGTATCTACATGAGCCTTATAAATTTATGAATGTAAACATGTACAATATATCCCAGAATTGAGCAAATATTGTCTTTCTGATGGTAGATTTACAGTTTTCATTGTCTTCTGTGTAATTTTCTTTCAATGAGCATATGTAAGAAAAATCAATATATATGTCCTTAAAATTACAAGGATGAGAGGGGGCTAGGAAGCCAGGATCTAAGTGTTCCAGTTGACAGTTTTTGACTGCATAGATGTTTTAGGCTGGAAATTGTCTTTCTATCCTCACAAGGAAATATGTTTTCTCTGTACACTGCACTGCTCTGTTCAACAGCTCATAATAAATTGCTTTGCAGGAGGACGAGGCGCGCCTGGTATGAAGGGAAATCCAGGGTCCCCAGGAAGTGCAGGTCTCCCAGGATTTGCAGTAAGATTTCATGGTTCTAAACTTTAGCTTCAGCTTGGAAGGCTGAGGGCTCTGCACCACACATAAGTCTGTCTGTAGTCCATGGCAAAGTGGAGGTCTTTAATTCAGAAGCTGGAAGGTGGTTCATAAGTATTCGTTGATTCAATGAGCAAATTAGTAAACTTATTGACCCATATGCCATTTTTAATGGTAGCAGAGGTAGAAATTAGATCATTGTCCAGCTGACTGCAGAAACAGGGATTGACTCTAGATGGATTTGAGGGAATCTGGGGAGCAATGAAGATGCTTTGATGCTGAGTATGGTTAATATCATTGAACTTTACTGATGTGTGTGTGTGTGTGTGTGTGTGTGTGTGTGATCAATTTTATGGTATGTAGTTTATACCTCTATTAATATTACTAATCTTATATCATTATACTATATTATATAATCCTGCTATTAATTCTATTCATTATCATAGTGAATCAGAAAAGTTATGTTTGATAACTAAGAGACACATGTTAGAATTGACCAACACTCAAACACATTCTGAATCATGATGATGGTATAACATGTAGAATTTCTACTACTATGTCACATCGAAGTAATTACTATTTGTATTGTCTAACTGGTTTCTTTTTCCATTTGGGAAGTCAAAAAACAAAATAAATAAGATATTTGACATTATATTTGTGGGACAAGAAGTTTGTATTAATAGTTAAGGTTGGTGGCTTATGCCTGAAATCCTAACACCAGATACTGAGAAAGAATTTTTGTGTCTTCAGTCTCATCCTGGTCTATAGTTTAAGGCCCTGTTTTAAAAATCAACTCCCTGAAACAAAAGTAATATATGCCAAGAGATATCCATGTTCTAGTATTAACCTCTACGGCAGAAGAAAGATTCAGAGACTAATGATGGCACATGGGTCATCTCTGTGGAATGGATACTGAGCTGTCTCCTCATCCAGAGCTACAATAACTAATCAATCTCTAACATATATTTTACAGTACATATATATTTTGTATTTATAGTTTATATAAAGTCACAACTACATATATCTTTCAACAAGTAAATATTAAATACATTTAGGGCTAAATCTATGTCTATTAAAATTAAAACACTGTTATTAATAATGTTTTTAAAACTGACCAAGGACAGTTCTACCTAAACAGCAGGCTGACTCACTTTTGTATCATCATAGGGATTCCCAGGTGACCAAGGGCATCCAGGACTTAAAGGGGACAAAGGGGACACACCTCTACCCATGGGGCAAGTGGGTGATCCAGGTGATCCTGGAATCAGAGGCCTACCTGGGAGAAAAGGCCTCAATGGAATTCCTGGAGGTCCAGGAGCGAAAGGACCACCAGGACCTAGGGGTGAACCGGTTTGTATTTAAGATTTCTTTCCCATTTCCCACCCTGTCGTAAATGCTCAGAAATTAAGAGACAACATGATTGTCAAAAATACATAATTTTCCACTCTAGACAACACAAGGCATCTTTGAAATAACAGTAATAAACCAAGCAAATATCTACAGTATTTTGACCAAATAAATAAGCTCCTTTTAGAGTTGAGACTCTACGCTGACGCTGGTCCACAGCTCATATCTCAATATGTGGATCAAGTATATTTGACTCCTATAGCCTTAAACATTGTATCTTTCATGCATTTAACAGGTGTTTCTTTTCCTGGGACAAACATGTTCCTCTTGTCACAGGCCCTGAGTGGAAGGAAAGGGGGACCAGGGACCTCCAGGAACTCCTGGAAAAGAGCCAAAAAATCAGAGTAGTCTCTGGATCCGTTGGCAGCATCCTTCTTAGCCCATAGGAAGGCCTGGATTTGATCCTCAACAGTGAACAAACTGGCCATGGTTGTGCACGCCCATAATCCAAGTATGAAGACTGTGACAGCAGAAGTTCATGGCCATTCTCAGCTACATAGGAAACTCTAAGCCAACGTGGGCTATGTGAGATCTTGTCTCAAAAACATGAGAGAGGAACTGAGCTGAAAAGAAGAAAAGGAAATGGAAAGAACAGAATGAGTAGCAAGGGAAACTTTTAGTAAACACTTCTGGGGTCATTCCTAGTCTTCTAGTAAATGCATAAAAGATATGATATTGAAGGCTATGGTAGTCAAGTAAAAAGATAAAATGTTCAAGATATTTCAGTTTATGCAAATTGTATTCTTTTTATGAGATAGAATTTCTCGCACATCCACCTGAAAAGGTCATAGAGTAACAAAAAAAGCTCCTCCACGATGGACCGGTGAGAAGTTTGTTCAAACAAATTTACAAAATGCCAGCTTTCCCACATTTACAAAAGATCGATTGGATTTATCTGATAAAAAAGATCTCACCTAGAACAGTTTGGGGAAGGTTGATAAGCAAGTTTAAGGCACACACATACACACTCACTTACAGACTCTCTAACAAGATGAATTTGATTCCTCTGCATGGAGATATGGTAGACAGTTTTTCCTGGTACATCTACAGAACCAGGGGCTCCCAGGCAGCCTCTTTGGTCCCCCTATTTGAGTTAGTATTAACTGTGGTAAAGAGATACTGGACTGAGGCATCACCAAACATGTTCCTGTTGTCACAGGCCCTGAGTGGAAGGAAAGGGGACCAGGGACTTCCAGGAGCTCCTGGATCCCCTGGATCCCCGGGACCTGCAGGACCAGCTGGACCACCAGGCTATGGACCTCAAGGAGAGCCAGGTCCAAAGGGAGCCCAAGGAGTCCCTGGAGCCCTGGGACCACCCGGAGAAGCCGGTTGGTTAGTTTTTTTCCAGTCTTGCTTTTCTATGAAGTGGGGAACAGTTTTCACAGCCAACAAAGCTCCTTCAGAACTAATGAATATACATGCAAATGTGTTCCTCGCAAATATGTCCTCCCAGAGACTGGGAAGGGACAAGTAAAGACATGACAGAAAAAAACTCCATCTCCCCCATCACAGGCAGCTCATCTGAAACTTCCTGTAACCCTCAGTATCTCTGACTGATATCAGTACACAAAATGAACCCATGCCAATGGTTGAGTAGAACTCAGTTATGAGACACTCAAGGGAGGCAAAAAGCCAACAATTTGATCTGAAAAAGTATCTTCCCTTGCATATGTGACTCCAGGTTACCAACAAAACTTGAAAATATCTAAGCTATATGAACAGTCATTGATAATAATTTTAAAGTCCATGTGACTTTTAGGACCTACAACTACTGAAAGTAATTCTCTGTCCAGGAGAAATAGCGTCCATATTATGGAGAGTTTTCAACAAGCAATGCCAGTATGATCATTTATTCCTCGTACAATCACTTTAAACAATGGTTAGCAGGCTTCCATATTCTCTGTTTACACCAGGATTTGGGTACCATCCCATACTATTTATATCTGTCATCAAGCAAATGCATACTTTTATCCACATGTATGTAAAGCTAATTTTATGATACTCACTTGTTTTATTTCTTCCAATACACTATTTTGAAGGCTGTTGTTTTAATCCAGGGATTTAGCATCTGGACAGAAGTTCAGGCCTAGCCCATCAATGCATTTTTTTTCCCCCATGAGACTGGCTGAGACTCACCCGGGGAGGCAGGATTCGAACTCGGAAAGTCGGGCACGTCCGCCCTCTGGTGGCAGGCGACAAAGCCGCGTGCCACCGCACGCTTGCTTCATCAATGCATTTTATGTGGTCAAAAAGTTAAGAATGGTTCTGATGTTTTTAAACAACAGATATTTTTAACAATTTTTAACATATTTTAAACAATTTTAACAACATTCTGCTGCACATTAAAATTTATGAGCTCCTAGTTAAAGTGTCCATACATGAAGTTATGGAATATAGCCACACTCTGTGTTCTCTCTGGCTGCCCCACAATGGCAGAGTTAAGTTCCTATAACAGATCATAACTACAAAACTCAAATTATTTACTGTCTGGCCCTTTACATGACTTACTTGACTTCTTTTAACCTTTCATCCAAACTTTTTTTACTTCTCTCTAAATATGAATCTAAATGATGGACCTCATTACCATAAAATACATTATCAAATTTCCTATCACACACTGTGAACTATAAAGGTTTTTTAAAATAAAGATGACATATGACTATGAGATAACTAATCACAAACATGGCTTAATATTGGCCACTGTGTTAATACTGCCTTCAGTATATGTCTGCCAGGTAATCGTTATTTCCACAGTGACAGACAAGGAACTTCTCAAAGAGGCTAAGAAATGTGTCGAAACTCAAGAAGCTTACAAACAAGCAGGGCCAAACTTAAAACCCAGGCCCAGAGCACTGAGTCACAATTGCTGTTTTGTTCAATAGATCACACTAGCTTTTCATGTTCCCAACCATCCAAAAAACTGGTACCCTACCACTGTTCCCCAACTCCATGCCTAGTGTCTATTTATGGAACAATATTCGATTCAATAGACCAGCCTTCTGGGTTATGAATTAAAGCAGGACTTAAACAGATGCTTATAAATATTTGCAGACCAATTAGAAACATCTCTGCAGACTGGTTACCCCAAGGTAATTTTGCATTCCATAAAAACAGAGATTTGTTCATTTTCCTTGGGCTGTGTTTATAACTCCCTCACAGTACTTCCCGCTGCTGTGAAAACCCACAGTAATGCTCAACCCAATCACACAATCATGTTTTCTTTTTAAGGTCTTAAAGGAGAACCCAGTACATCAACTCCAGTTCTAGGTCCCCCAGGCCCTCCAGGGCCCCCTGGTCAGGCTGGCCCCAGAGGTCTACCTGGTGAGTACCCCTGTTGTGAAGTAGAGTTCATGACATCAGATGGCACTCTTACTTCCCTGAGAAAATACGACTCCCGTTATAAGGAAACATCACATTTGTTGGATCTGTAAAAGAATACAAGTGGAAACCATCCTGAAAAATCCAGCTGACAGGGGGCTTCCTGCTGTCCTTGGAGGTTACCCACACCAGGGGAGTCTCTGGTGCTCCTGATCTAACAGTTCCAAAACAGAACTGATACAGTTCCTTACAGAGGTTGTAGAGCAGAATGATCCCCATGGCTTCTGGTGGAAGAGCAAGCAATGGCTCCCCCACACACCCCCCCCCCAATGAATCGGAGTGTTTCCCTCAGCAGCTTCATTGGAAACTTGATTTCTTTGCTAAAGTGACTTGAAATTTAATATTGTACTTATAGAGGAAGACATAGAGTTCAAGGTATCTAGGATCCTTTTTGAAGAACGAAGTTATATTTTTAAAATTCATAGCAGCTTCTCACCTCTGGTCACTGCACAGAAATAGGGAGAAAAGCTGAGGTTATGTTAACATAACTTCCAGAAAGCTCTGGAAGGGCATGAAGAACACAAACGTTTCTTTTGGAAACAGATGAAGAAAAGTCACTGATGTGTGCGTGTACATGTTTTTAAGGTTTGCCTGGACCTGTGGGAAAATGTGTTCCTGGTCTTCCTGGACCTGATGGTGAACCAGGAATTCCGGAAGTTGGATTCCCAGGGCCTCCAGGACCTAAGGGTAAATTAAAGACTATATAGAATAAGGTTCACTGTGGATATTTCAAAGCTATAATTATGAATAGTGAATAAAATAGGAAATACCTAGGATACACTGCCAAAATAATGCTTTCCAAGGACCTTCAGAAATCTTGGGACAATGCCAGGTGAAAAGACAGAATTGACATTGATTCATGGGACAATATCTCAATCATACTTTTTTCTTTTTACATTTTAACTCACTGATTTTGTGTACCATCAAGGATTGGGTTATGGCACTCAGAGGACAACTGCAGGAGACCATTCTCTCTTTCTACCATGTGAGTGCCAGGGATTGAACTCAGGTCGTCAGGCTTCATGGCAGGGAACTTTATAGACTGAGGCACCACACAAGCACATCAATCATGCTTAAAAAAAACTGGAAAGTAATTCACCAAAAAGGTAATACCAATTCTTTGTGGTCGTAAGAAATTTTTATTTAATCCTGTACTTCTTAGATTCATATATTTCTAGACTTCACACATTTTTTAAATAAGAAAATAACTATTAAATCACAAATATAGTGATTTAATACAGGAGTAGAGTGCGTGTTTAGCACAAATGAAAGCTAAGATTCATTCCATACCATCAAACAAAATTAAATGAAAATGTAGACTTCCCTGTGAGCGTGGATATAAATTAGAGAAGTTATTTTCCTTTAATAAAAGATGCCAGAGGGGGGCAGTAGAGATGGCTGAGCAGTAAGAGCATATATTGCTCCTACAGAGGATGGGATTTCTATACCCAGAACAAGTGTCAGGCATCTTGCACTGGAGGCAATAGAGATGGCTGAGCAGTAAGAGCATATATTGCTCCTACAGAGGATGGGATTTCTATACCCAGAACAAGTGTCAGGCATCTCGAACCTGTCTGTAACTCTAGCTCCAGTGAGATCTGGTGCCTCTGGTCTCTGTGGACATTGTCACTCACATGCACACGTTGACATATACATACACACAATTTTAAAATAATAAAACAAATATTTTTGACAAGTAAAAAAATATGATGCTGTTTTCATCAAAGAGGAAACATTCCAAAAATTCCAGGTGCAGATATTGAATAATAGCTGGAGCTGCTACTCTGAGCAGCCAACAAAATCCTGCACACCAAACAAAATTCTGTCCAGGATTTAGATTTAAAAAAAAAAAAGCAAAACTCAGGGTATGGACTATGACATAGAACATTATGAGCTTTATGATAACATTGTGTTTGTTTCACCATTGCTTTTATTGTCAGCATATGATCAACATTTTGATGTATTATCTCTTGTTGATAAGTCATCGTTGGCTATTTAGTGCACATCAGTTCTGCTCATGTGAGTGAATACTTAGTAAATGAAAATATAATCCCAAAACAGCTTTGACATTAACTTCCTTGTTTCTTCCTCCATGAGATAATGGAGGCTGGCCCATATTTTGCCTAGTCCTTCCTGGACCATCCATCAATAATTTGTACACTAGTTTTGCAACTCTGGATTCGATTTCTGGACAAAGGCAGCAATGTATGGGAAGCAGAGTAGCTTAGGAGCTAGGGGACCAGGACACTGTGTTGTAGATTTATCCATTGGGACCTGGCCTGTGGGTGAGTCAACGGGGTCTGCAAGGGAGAGAGTGGGGATGGAGAAGCAAGAGACGTGCAGAACAGAGATAAGACAGGGTGTCTGATCAAGTCTCGTTTATTGAAAAGAATTGTGGCTATATAAGCACAAGCAGGGGAGTGCAGCTGGAAAAACTTTACCACGAGTGCCTTGCAGCTGGGGACACTAAACAAGTCCAGGATATGTCTGAGAAAAACAAGATGTTTATCAGAATGTGCTCAGCTGTTATGGGCTGCTTGCAAAAATATCATGCTAGAAAAACAAGTCTCTTGTCAGGGTGGAAAAGTATCGGCCTGCAAATATATGTCTGGAGATGGCTAGCCACTTTCTGCTAGGAGTTGGCTCCCAATACATTTTGATTGGTTAAGGTCTGTCCCCCGCCCCTCTTGTAATTGAACCAAATTTCAAAGCCAATATAATTTGACTTGAAACTCAATTTAGTTGGAGTTTTTTGTTTTTAACTGCTAATTTATCAGTTGGTTTTAATCATCATCCAAATTTGTATACAAAGTATCTGTTCACCTGGATGCCTCATAAATGTAATTAATAAAAAAAATATTGGGGGCTGGAGAGATGGCTCAGTGGTTAGGAGCACTGACTGCTCTTCCAGAGGTCCTGAGTTCAATTCCCAGCAACCACATGGTGGCTCATAACCATCTGTAATGGGATCCAATGCCCACTTCCGGTGTGTCTGAAGACAGCTACAGTGTACTCATATACATTAAATAAATAATCCAGGACAGCTAGGACTACACAGAGAAACCCTGTCTTGAAAAACCTAGATAAATAAATAAATAAATAAATAAAATTTTAAAATATTCTGGGCAGTGGTGGTGCATGCCTTTAATCGAAGCACTTGGGAGGCAGAAGCAGGTGGATTTTTGAGTTCAAGGCCAACCTGGTCTACAGAGTGAATTCCAGGACAGCCAGGGCTACACAGAGAAACCCTGTCCCCCACTCCACCCCCCCAAAAAATAGAGAGAGAGAGAGAGAGAGAGAGAGAGAGAGAGAGAGAGAGAGAGAGAGAGAGAGAAAGAAAATATTGCTCAGAAACTTTAAGACTGATCTCTGGTGTTTGTTGCTTTTCTGTAGGAGATCAATGTTTCCCAGGAATGAAAGGATCACCTGGTTGCCCTGGAGAAATGGGAAAGCCTGGCCTTCCTGGAAGGCCAGGTGTCCCAGGAGCCAAGGTAAGCAGAGACTAAATCACAAACTGATTTCAGGGAGGGGCAATTGCAGTCAGCAGCTGCAAAGCCCTTATCAGACAAGATACTTGGGGGATTAGAAATTGTCAGTATATTTGTTAATAAGATATTGATTATTTTAGTCTATTTGTAGACACTAATTTTCAAGTTCCTATGGAAACTTGCATTTCTATCCCTTTATTAATGACTTCATAAACATTCAGAGTATATTGGGGCACTCTCTTCAATGGATGTGGACTGTGTACCCTGAGGCGGCATTAAACATTTAGTACCAAAATTGTTGACCAAACTTGAAAGGAAAATATTTGCTGATCTGTGGTGTCTGAGCAGACGGGTATAGAGCACACCTAGCAAGTAGAATTGAGGAGCGTTCTGTGGGAGGCACTAACCTAATGTCTCTGCTACAGGGAGAACCATCAGTAGGCAGGCCTGGGGAACCAGGAAAACCAGGCTTTCCAGGAGAAAGAGGCAGTTCCGGGGAAAATGGAGATATTGGACTCCCTGGGCCCCCAGGCCTCCCTGGAACTCCAGGAAGAGATGGGCCTGATGGTCCTCCAGGTACAATGCCAAGTGTGATTACCTTTCTTCTCAGTGAGCTCCACTGTGGATGCTCTAGGGGGACTCTAAGTATTTGTATCTCAGTAAATAAATCAGTAAAAAGGCCTAATTCTTTTTTTTTTTTTTTAACTCAATGTGACTGCTCTATGTTCCTTCTACCTTCTGTCTTTCCTTTTTCATGAGGGTCCTCTCTACAAGCATGCCGATGGTATTGACTATAGGCTGGTTTGGGAAAGTGAAGTTACAGAAAGATGAAGAGATAGCAGCTCTAGGGCCTTGCTTGGGCTTTGGCAACTAAGCAAACTCCTGGACTCTCTACTGCAGGAGACCCAGGACTGTCTGGACCACCTGGAGCAAAAGGACTCCCAGGGAGGTGCATGCCAGGACCCAGGGGCACCCAAGGACTTCCAGGCTTAAATGGATTAAAAGGGCAACCAGGTAGGAGCAAAGTTTCCCATCTAGGAACTAGGGAGACAGATGATGAGTCCTCTGGCTCTGTATTTTGCTGTTTAAGGTGGCAACTGTCCAGCAACAAGTCCTGACTACTGTTCTGTAAGACATGTTCTTTTGGAAATGTAAGTCTGACTTTTATGGCTAGTCCAAATAACAGTGTGTACTGGTTATAGGAAGAGACTCAAGCTTAATATAGTGAGTTGATTTGTTAATTTTAAGTAAGGAAATATGAACTCCATCAACAGATTAGAAGATAAAGGTTGATTGACAAATAGATGAGTTAATAATATACACTCATATACATAAACCTTCAATCAGTAGTTTACTTTTCAAACTTCCATAAGATAAAGAAACAGTAACTTTATGATGATTAAAATGGAGACAATGTATACAAAGTTTCCTGTTTAACAAATTCAAATACGTAGTTGATTACTTCATAAGCAACATGAAACTAAGGTTTATGAAAACAGACCTAAGTGAGCCAGGCTGCTGTGAAACACACCCTGCCTATTTGGACCCTTTCAACCTGACCTGGTTTCCTGGGGATAGTTCTTTAGACCTCCATTAGTGTCTGTAGACTAGTGTCCTGATTACCTGTCATAAATAAACTCTTGGCTAACACCTTAATCATCACAGTGACACTGTTTCCAGAGCATATAGGAGCTCACTTCTCAGGAGCTGCTAAGTAGGTCTACAGTAAAAGAAATGGGAAACAGGCATAAAGCACAATCCCATAATGCACCTGCAGTACTCAGAAATAGACATAACCGCTCTACCTTCATCACTGAAGGACCTATGAAATGGATAATGCTAGAGCAATGGGGATTTGGGAATTTTCTAGAGGGAAGCAGTAAACAAACACAACAATGAGTGTGCTGTTTAACCCAACATTACGTAGAAGCCAATTAACACTAAAATATTGCATAAATCAGTTGCAGCAGGTAGAGAAGGCATTTGTTAAAACAATCATTTATCTATTCATCTATTCATACGTAGGTAGAAGAGGTGATACTGGGCCAAAGGGAGACCCTGGTATCCCAGGCATGGACAGGTCTGGAGTCCCTGGAGAGCCTGGACCACCAGGAGCACCAGGTCATCCGGGTGAGATGGGGCCACCTGGCCAAAAAGGACATCGAGGACCTCGAGGATTCCAGTCATTACCAGGTATTCTGCCATTATCTTCTTAAGTCTCCTTCCACAGCGTTCCTCTCAGGAGACTTTCCACACTGTATGCCTTTTCTTCTAGCTAGTATATTATTCCTCCTAAATTAATTTTAAGGGAACCGGGGATCAAGGGACAGGAAGGTGGGAAAGTAGAACCATTACATTTTATAATTAGCTGGGTTATGGTTTATTTTTGTTGCGAAGTAATCTTTGTATAAGATACCAACCGGTGTTTTGTTGAGGTTTTTCGCATTTAAATTCACAAGGACTATTGGTCAGTAGTTTTCTTGTGATGGCTCAGTCTTCTTTGGGTCAGTATTGGCCTTGTAGAGAACAGGCCGTGAATGGGCCTTCCTGTAGTATTTCCAGGAAGAGCTTATGAAGAGTATTGCTACTTCTGAACCACTTGATAGAACTCACTAGCAGAGTCATCTGGGTCTGGATTCCTTTTTTTTTTTTTTTTTTTTTTTTTTTTTTTGTGGAAATCCTTTAGTTTATCAGTTCAGGGTCTAGAAAGATGGCTCAGCAGTTAAGATCGATTAATGTTCTCCCAAGGGACCCACATCAGGTGGCTCATAACCACCTGTATTAACTCCAGCTCTGGGGATCTGCCAACCTCTTCTAGCCTCTTCAGACACCCATACACATAATTATCAGTTCAATGTAAATTTATAATGGGAGGAGACCAGGATAACTGCTTAACTGATACATTATGCTTTGGTTCCTATTACTGGACTTCTCTCATGTGTTAGCTCTATTCCTGGTACTAGAATCTGTGACATGTCTCCCATAATAAGAGAACAATCAAAACTACACATTAAAACCAACTTTAGGGTGGATAAGAGCAAAGTATGATGACATCCATTAATGAAAATGTCATAATAAAACCTTATCCTTCAGTATGCCTGACCAGGCCAGCCCAGTCAGTCAACAAGTTCTCCAGCAAGGAGAGAGGATTAAAAAGAAAAAAGACAATTAGAAAACATTGTAGCATGACCCCAGCCAGTTTTGAGGCCGAGGCGGGTTTATTTCTTTCCCAATCTGCTTTTATACCATTTTAATTACATGCAAGTATTTAGGTCAGTTCTAGGTTGAGGAACTAGCAATACAATAGATGGAAATAATCAAGGAACAAGCAAGGCAATAAGCAAAGTCCCATGGTCACTGTTTCTAAGGGCTTGTCAGGATGACCAAAATATCTGAGCCTACTTCCCTGTCCTAGCCCAAAGTCATATCCAACGCCTGAGACCTACTTCTTTGTTCTAGCCTAAGATTTAGATTCCCGACTGAAATTACTTCCTTGTTTTAGTCTAAAATTAGATTTCTGCCTGAACTTACGTCCTTGTCATGGCCCAATGTCAGATTCCTGCCTGAAGCCCATTTCCTTGTCCTTGGCCAATGTCAGATTCCTGCCAATAGGCCCCAAAAGCTCTCCACATTAAAAAAAAAAAAAAAAAAAAAAAAAAAAAAAAAAAAAAAAAAAAAAAAAAAAAGGAAATAAAAACTAAATGCAACTAAGGTCTGCAAAAGACCAAAACAAAAGGTGTACCAGACCAGGAAGAAGGAAAGAGGACAGATGCATCAGGGATTTGGGGCACTCTGTGGTCAACCATGGTGTATTTGCTACAATGACTTCCAGACAGATGAAATTTTAAAAGACACCAACCCACCTCTTACACAAACCTGGTCGGTTTTTTTTTTTATTTACAGAAGACCATCAACTCTCAGTTTCTCTGTCTACATGTTTTTATTTTCTGGAGTATTTTGTTTTTCCAGTTCTATACATCATGAAGGGCTTTGTGTTAATTTGTTGCCATAGGTGAGAAAGGAGAGGTTGGAATGATGGGCTATCCTGGAACTACTGGCCCTCCCGGGCTTCCTGGGAAACCAGGCTCACAAGGGCAGAAAGGTGAGTGAGGACATCTTTCTCGGTGGTATGAGGTATGAATAGTGTTCACTTACTTAATCGCAAAAGAAATGGCATTTGTTCTTAAAAAAAAAAAAAAATAGTTGTCAATGAAGAATGCATTTTCTTTTCCTGTGTTCTGTATTCCCTCCCCCCATTTGATTGGATCTTATTCTCACCCTGCAAACTTACGCCCACACTGTTAAATGCTGTGTGCTCAGGAACACTAGCGAGTTTGAAGCTCTGTACACACTTTTGTTTTATATCATATGCATGCTGCAAACCTTTGAATTCTGCCACACTATAAGGATCTGCTGTGGTTACTCCTGTCTGTCAGGTAGCCTCGGAATCCCAGGAATAAAAGGAGAAAGAGGACGCCCGGGAGCCAAAGGCGAACGAGGGGAGAAGGGAGAGCCTGGGCCTTCCCAAGCACCACATTTAAAGGGGGACAAAGGAGAGCCTGGACTTAAAGGTAAAGAACTGTTCTGTTTAAAGTCGGCCAATTCTGGGACTAAGGCTGATTGATTCTGTGACTAAAAGGAAAACCCTTTAGTTGACTGGGTTGAGTCACCTGCTGAGTCACACAGCCAGGTGGAAGCTGCACGCATTCATTTTGCATAATAATTTAGTTTTATATATGGCTTTATATAAAACTAAATTAGTTTTATATCCTAGTTGCTGAATTTAAATAGATACTCACTGATTATTTTATCATAAGCCTCAACACCCAGTTTTTTAAGAAGTATGTGAAACACACAACATCTATTTCTGACATTCACACAGCAATGTTCACTGCAGCACTAGTTACAGTGACACCAAAGTTACAGAGGCAGCCTATTGTCCTTCAGCAGAAGGATGGACATACAAAAACTGGTGAATATGCACAGTGGATTTATTTTCAGAAGGTGAGAAAAACCAAAGGAAGGATGTTTGCAGGAAGATGGATTCAACCAACGATAACGATAAAGTTAACTAACTCAGACTCAGATGAGTACCACTGTTGTTGAAATTACTTAATCTCAGACAGGGGGTTCTTACTTCACCTTTGATGATTTAGTTCCCAGATAAAACACACACAACTTTTATATTTATAATAAACCTTAGTCAGCACTAGAGCTGGACATACAGCTACCCTCTAAACTATTAGCGTCTACCTCCCTCCCTATCAATAACTCTGAGTTATGACTTGCCAAGTTCCGTTTGCAACACTCTTAACTCCCATGGCCAGCCCACACGGCCAGTTCTTATGATTCCCTTACGCCATGGTGTCTTCCTCTCTCCTTCTTCTTCTTCTTCCTGCTCTTCATGGTCTCTCCTCAGACCCCCCAGCCCTGGGAACCAAAAGCGCCACCTGTGACTATTGGACTAAAAATCAAATCTATTCGAATTATTTCAAATCACCTGGCTTTTGCAGGTGTTTTTGTTATACAATATATACAACCAGTATCAGGTCAAATTTTAAGAGGGTTCAAATCTAGTCCTCTTGATCAGATTGGACCTCAAGCAACATTAAACAACAGAAGTTCTGGGTAAAATATTACCTTTGAGGATAAACTCTAACCAAAGAGAAAGCATTATATAAATATATACTATATATATATTATATATACACTATATATATACACTATATATATATATATATATATATATATATATATATATATATATATACACACTGTGACTGCAGAGCCACATTATAGTGGAGAAAGGTCTCTTGTGGTTTAAGAAATCTGGTATTTATCAATAATATTGCTGTGCTTGGCACATAAGCATTTACTTTGAGATAAAGGCTGCCATGCCTCTGAGTTTAAGGCCAGCCTGCTCTACACAGCAAGTTCCAGGCCACCCAAGAGGACCCCATCTCAAAACAAACAAAAACAAATTCTGCATAGACCATTGTTAGAAAGACTGAATAGAGTCTCTCCAGGCATACCGAAGAGCTTCCTAGAATTAACCTCTGATAAGCCCTGGAGAGACACCCAATCTAAGAATTTTGCCAACAAAGAAAATGAATGATCTTTGGGGGAAAACTTAACTTATAGAACATACTTATTTTTGATACAGGAAAACTAGGAAGTAGTAGCTATCATCTACTCTACTTAAGTGAAGGTGTATGTTGTCAGCATGTTTGACACATACTTGAGGATCACAGATTGAACAACAAAAAGAAACGCATTATCTAAGCCTTTTGAATATCTGCATGATCCGGTTTTTTTAAATGTGTTTTTGAGACAGAATCTCACTACATAATCCATGCTGGCTTTGAATTCATTATATAGGCAGGCTGGTTTCAAACTCAAGATTCTCCTGACTTAACTTCTTGAATGCTAGGGTGCCATGACACACCTGCTTTTTCAAGAATGTGAATTTTATACACAGAGACATTCACTCCAAATTTGGAAGAAACACTAGGGTAAAAATCAGTAGTAATCATCATTACTTTGAAACATCTGAATAGGAAACAGACATATCTACAAGAAAATGAACAATGTAAGGTATAAATGAGAAATAGAATACTATTTAACGAAGGCGTACATAGTACTATGTTCAAGTACTATTGTATGCTTGATAAACAGCAACTCAGTATCGAAAGCCAAGGGGCTGGACCTGTGCTTGCTAATCTCATTTCCCACATAGGTATTGCGAGATCAAGTCGATTATCCAGTGTAACTGAGAGGAAACAGCTGTTTCCCGTGGTCACACTTGTCCTTCTTTCTTTGACATGCTGCCAGGTGTCTGGACCACTACTCCTGGAGGAAATAATTCCCAGAAGCAGAGACCTCAGCAAACATGATAGTCAGAGGAGCCTCCATGAATAGGCTTTGAGAGAGGGGTTCAGAAAAGCCCTTGGATCCAAGGCTTTCTGAGGCTCCCACTCCCACTGGCATTTGGTGGCTACTGGAGGAGAATATTCTAGTTTACTCTGAACAAAGGCAACTTGGGGAGGAAAGGGCTTATTTTGCTTTTAGTTCCAGTTCATAATACATTATTGAGGAAAGTTAGGGCAGGAACTCAAGAAGAACCTGAAGGAAAAAAAAAAAAAAAACATGGAGGAATGGTGGTTACTGCTCCTCTCTGTAACCCAGAGAGTTACACCAGAGTATAACCCAGGCCCACCTGTCTGTGATTGGTGTTACCCACAGTAGGCTGAGCCTCCCCACCTCAGCCATAATCTCTGACAGACATGGCCACAGACCAACCTGATCAAGGCAGCTCTTCAGTTAAGGTTCCCCTTCTCAGGTGACTCTAGTATCAAATTGACAATACCAAGATAGAGGGGTCAGTTTGTTTGTTTGGTTTTTTTTTTTTTCAATGCTGTGGCCTATCATAGCTTGCCCATGTTCCAGGATACAGAACTTTACACCCATGCATATATGGGCAGCACTAATTAGACTTGGGGGATTGTTTTAAAAGGAAGAAAAGGAGGAAAAAGAAGAGGGAATTGGGCCAGACAGTGGTGGTGCATGCTTTTAATCCCAGCACTTGGGAGGCAGAGGCAGGTGGATTTCTGAGTTCGAGGCCAGCCTGGTCTACAGAGTGAGTTCCAGGACAGCCAGGGCTACACAGAGAAACCCTGTCTTGAAAAACAAAAAACAAACAAACAAAAAAAGAAGGAGGAAGAGGAAGAAGAGGAAGAGGAGGAGGATGAGGATGAGGGGAAGGGAAGGGAATTGGGAAAGAGCTAGGGAAGGACAGATGTATCCGGGAGGAGCTGAAGTGAGGGAGAAGGGATAGTATCTAAATACATTGTATTCTTACATGAAATTAAGAAATAATGAAGCGTTAGGAAGAACTGAACCTCTTTATACTGTATACACGTCTCTAGCTATGTGCCATGTATGTGCTCAGTGCTTACATTTTAATGTCTGTGACTTAGGGATTTTATTATGTTCTGAATGCATACGCATCACTGACTGGTCACAGTGAAATTTAATGGTTTGGTAGTGGGGAAGAAACATTCGTGGGACCTAAACACTGTTTCAATCCGAGCAGCAAATGTTAAGCTTTGTAGGCCATATGAGATCTCTGTTGTTTATTTTTCTTTGGCTTTGTTTTGTTTTTATAATCCTTTAACAATTTACATTGATACATCATTTTTACAAAGCACCCTTTGCTCTAGAGCCTTATAAAATCAAGCCAGGACCTGTGGGATGACTCCACAGATAAAATAAAAATGCTTGCCATGTAGACCTAATGACCTCAGTTCCTTCTTCAGTCTATATGAAGGCAGAGAGCCCCAACTAAGTACATACCTGAATGAGTGGATGAAATCAAGCTACACATGGCCGGCAAGCTAGAGCAAATGCATGTGCTGAACAATATACATGCTTAGATGCTGACAAATGGAAAAGCAAAGGTGCAGAACAATCTAACTCTTTTACCAACCCTTTCTCTGCATAGGCTATTGTCTAACCTGGGAATCCAGTCTCGTCCTATGCTTTCTTCATTCAAGTAGCCACATGTTTTCAGTGCTGAGCCACAAAACAGTCTCTCTTCTAGCAAGTCTCCCTTGGGTTGCCTATTGTGCCCAACTGTATCACAGAACTTAGCTCACTGGGTGGCAATTATTTGTTGCTCCACTGTCTCCTTAATTAAGCATAGAAAACCTGGGAAGGGGAACGTGGTTTATTTTGGGTTCCAGAGCACAGCTCCAGACCTGTCTGTTAATTAGACACTTAATCCGTATGTAAATAGGTATATAAACAGGAAAAGGCAAAAACCAAGGCCAAGGAGAGACTGCAGAATGTTCCATGTAGTTAGGGAAGTTTCTAATTGATTGGTGCTAAAGGAGTCGTGGTGGATTTAAATGAGCAGGAGAATAAATCGATCAAAGTCGAGTTTTAGGGATAAAGGGGTGTCCTGGGATGTTAATGAGCTTCCTGGACATGCAAAACTACTTTCAAAACCCAGGGCTGTTGCTGATTGACAGTGTGATTCTCTAGACAGGGTCTTTGACTTATCCACTGCCTAATAAATCTTAACAAATGGATTGAGAATAGGGTTGTTTACAGAAGAATTGTGTCATACACTGCTTTACTACAAAAAAATGAAGAGGTATTTAGGTTGCTAAATCTTGTGCTTGTTTGCAGTCTCGGGGACTGGGCTCAGTGCTTCACACATGCTAGAGAAGAGAGCTACGGATGAACTACAGTGCAACCTTTCAAATGTTGCTTGAATGCTTCTCGTGACGAGAGTTGCCCGGTTCAAGCCACACACTGTGCTAATGGCTTCTAGACCTCCGTTCATTCAATTCCTCTAACAAAGCCTACACCTCTCCATGCTCTTGATAAATCTGTGATGTTGTACTTTGGCAATCAGTTTAGACAAGGGTGTGGAAGAGTCTGATGAACTTTCTGTTTGCTGGCTGGAACTCCCAGCCACATGAACTCTAGACATAAACTTTACCACAGAGCCATCCCTCCAGCTCCTAATGCCTGTCTTTAAAATCTTCTCTTTACCTTTAGGATTTGTAGGAAATCCAGGTGAAAAAGGAAACAGAGGCAATCCAGGGTTACCAGGTCCAAAAGGCCTTGAGGGATTGCCTGGGCTACCAGGCCCTACAGGTATGGCTATTCTCCAATAGAAACTTCATGTTCTAACCTTTCCTAGACCTAAATATAATAAAGCCTACTTCTAGATTCATTAGATCAAACACAAAATCTGCCTAGAAAGTGTTCCAGGAGAAATTTGTTCTAAATTAAGCCAAAGTAAATGTGTTTAGTAGCTGACATCGATAGACTGATAAACATCCTACAAGCGATTCCATTTTTATAGTCAAACCTTTTACTTTTAACATGTCAGAGATTAAAAAAAAAATGCTCTAGTTATTTTCGCTGTTGTGTCTTCCTTTTGTAAACAAGTTATTGAGTATGCAAAGCAATTTTAAGCTACAAAGTAGTCTCCTATCCCAGGCCACCTCAGTAGCAAAATAACTTACATGGCAATTAACCTTCAGTATGCTGACAGACTGTACTGCAGTACACTCAGAGGAGCCACTCTTTTCTGCTGATGCTGGTCTTAGGGTAGCTTTGAACAGGCCTAATAATAGGACTCTCACCTTATCCAGTTTTCCAAATCTTAAGTCCCCAGTCCTATGGTGAGCCCTAGCTGAAGGCAAAAGAACAATTAACAGCTAGCCTAGGAGTTCTGTACTTACCTACTTATAGGGAACACGTGTGACCACGCTAATGGCATCCTGTTATTATAAGCCCTCAAAATCACAACAACTGTAGGTTTTCTATGCTTTGGATTGTTTTGATTTTTCATTTAATAGAAATTTCTGTACCTATCTACCCATGCAAGCAGAAGATATCTGTTGAGCACATAAACCCAGGAACTGGTCATGTGACTCTATTTCTTCTCAAGGCCCTAGAGGAGATCCGGGGAGCAGTGGAAATCCTGGAAGACCAGGACCACCAGGCATGCCAGGAAGCATGGGGAACATGGGGGTACCAGGTAATGCTATCATCCTGTTATTATGAGCCAGGGAGCCCATAAGTCAGAACTGTAGATTTTCTGTTTTTTTTTTTTTTTTTTTTATTTAATAGAAGGTTTATGTCAACTTTGCTTTTAGACAAAGATTCTGTGTGGAACCAGAACATGAGCAGTAACAAGATACATGTGTTGTCTAGCAATCACACATTATATAGCCCAATATTTATGATTCTGAAAAACCATCTTTTTGGAAAATGATTCATACAAACATCAAGATGGGATACTTCCAGATCCCTTCTTCTCTTTTCTTACCTGATATCTGTCCTCATTGCAGGCCCTAAAGGGAGAAAAGGAACTTCGGGAATTCCAGGTCCAGCTGGAAGACCAGGCCTTCCTGGAATCCATGGTCCCCAAGGAGATAAGGGGGAGCCAGGTTATTCAGAAGGTGCAAGGCCAGGACCACCAGGACCTAAGGTATATAGACCACTGAAACAGTTACATTTTGGCAAAGGTGGGGGGCCGTAAGTTATCAACAAAGACCAGATTCAGTGCAGGAAGAAAAAAAATGAAATTTCTATACATTCAGGCAGCTACGGTTTTTGGTTTTGTTGCTGATGGTGGTGGTATTTGTTTCTTTTAAACACATTCCTATTTATTTCCACAATTGAAGCTATTTCATGCTCTCAATTTGGGAAAATCTATTTCAGCCACCAAGAAATGTCTCTGCCCCTGCCGTTTAACTGTGCTCACACAGGAGGCAGTGGTAACAGCCCCCAAAACTGACAGGGCAGGTTTTCTTTCCTCCAGATATAAAGTTTTTTTGTTCTTGCTGTTTCTCATGCGGGAGATTTTGCGTTCTATATTCGAATCTCTTTGTCTTGTTAAGATAAAATAAAAGGCATAGAATAAAATAGTTCTTCAGTAGTATTAACAAGTAAACAAACTCCTAAGCTGCGTGTGTTTCTCCTTGTGTTAGAACAGTTAGAAATATCTTCACTTCATTACGCAGAACATTTTTACCTTGTGACAGTGTCCTTCCTCAGAGCCTGTGTCCCCTCAGACTGAGGCGGGCTATCAAAACTCTTGACAGGTGTGGCAATCACATGCTGTTTCAGTGGTGTTGGCTTCTCTTCTAGGTTGATTTCCTTCAAACCTTCTTTTTGTCTGCACTTACCCTAAGAGATGTGCAAGTATAGAGTCATTAACAGACATTCCAGAAAGCAGAGCTTTTTAAAGATCTATTTATTTATTAGGTACACAGTATTCTGCCTGCATATACACCTGCTTAACAACAGACGAAGGCACCAGATCTCATTAGAGGTGGTTGTTAGCCACCATGTGGTTGCTGGGTGTGGAATTTAGGCTCTCTGGAAGAGCGTCTTATCCTCTAAGCCATCTCTTCAGCCCCAGAAGCAGAGCTTTTCTTTTCTTTTTTTTTTTTTTTTTGGATATTTTATTTACATTTCAGATGCCATCCCCTTTCCCCATTGGAAAAAATTGGTTTTCCCCCAGAAAACCCCTATCCCATGCCCCCTTTTCCTTTTTGCTTTTATACACTTTTTTAAAATGTTAATCAAAGGCTTTATAAGTTTGGTAATGCTCAATCAGAGGCGTAACCCACTACCCAACCTAGATATATCAACTATCTTTGACTGGTGGAGACACGTGAACATCTGCCTCCATATCCCCAGCCCTCTTTCTCTCTCTTTCCCTCTCTCATCACCTAGCTTCTCAAATACTTCTCCTCTCCTTACTTTTTCTCTTCCTCTCCTTACCCCTCCCACCTTAGCTCCTCCTACATATCACCCTTCCTGTTAAAATAAAACTTTTCTCTCAAAATACAATTAGAGCATATTTATGCCAATTTGTACCAGTGAGATACAAGATAGACCTAATACCCAGTCCATCATTTTGTTGACTAACCAGAACCTCTGTCATCTCTCCTAAGTTTAGAAATAGCTGAGAGGAGTTAACAGACAACAGTCCAGATTACCTTACATGGATAGTTGGTTTTCAAAACGTCAGAAGTCCACAGAATTGACGTTACAAACATTTCTGTAGTAATGTTCGTTTTGATTAGAGACCTGTATGCTCCTGACAGCTTCCTGTATTGGATTCTAAGAAGAAATTGAGCTTCTTTGGAGTTACTCCAGTTGTGGTGAGACAGCCACTAGGCAAGAATTGCCTCTTTCCATCTACAGACAAATTACTGTCCAGAAAAGGACACACTTGCAGAATAGTCGACTGATTATATCTGCCTAGACAGAGTAATCATCCCTTAATAATTCTGCAGCACTAAGGTCTGTCAGACTTCTTCCTGGGCCAGAAGGCTGAAGATCAGATGCTCTAACTTTCTGTAGTACAGGGAGTGTCCAGGTGTTCAGCGGTCTCTATAATTTGGCTGAGTTTTAGAAGCTATGCTTTGTGCTTCCCATAATTTTAGTTAACTCAGTCATTCTGGATTTCTGACGGGGTTGAAAACTTATAGTCTCATAGCCAATCCTGGCTATTTACTTTGAGAGAAAATATTTGAGTGGATGGTTTTCAGCTGACATTCATTCTAAAGCCAAGAAAAGCAGGTTCAGAACTAAGTGTTTTAGTTAGAAGCAGAGCTTTCAAACGAGGGATTTCATGGTCCGCCCTGAAGAAGTCTGTAGCATCCCGAGTGGCCCACTAACCTAAATTGTATGGAAAGTCCATGTTTCTGTAAAGGGAGAAGATATTTTTCTATCAGATGTTCAAGGGTTTAAGGATCCCCCAGAAACTGTCTCTCTGGAGCCAGCAGGATAGCATTTTTTTTCTCCTACTTGTAGTTCCAGCATTTTGGGAGATGGAGGTGGGATGAGCCGTAGTAAGCGTCAGTCACCCTTGACCACACAAGATGAAGGCCACCCTAAGCTACATAAGATCCTGTCTCAAGACAGGAACAAAAAAAAAAAAATTGCTATTATTATTTCCATTTTCTGCAGTAGTCATCAGAAGGAGAAGGAAAACTTTTAGAAACTGCAAAGACTTGAGAAAACAAGCTTTTAATACTTGAAGCACAATTTTAGATTTTTTTTTTTTTTTCAGAAAACCAGAGAGACGCCTTCCACTGAGGTGTCTTTCTCCAGGGCAATCCCATTTGATCAGATTCTTTTTGTTTTTGTTTTTGTTTTTTCGAGACAGGGTTTCTCTGTGTAGCCCTGGCTGTCCTGGAACTCACTTTGTAGACCAGGCTGGCCTTGAACTCAGAAATCCACCTGCCTCTGCCTCCCAAGTGCTGGGATTAAAGGCATGCGCCACCACTGCCCGGCTTGACCAGGTTCTTATTCAGTTCCTTACCAGCTCTGTCTAGATTCAGGTTTTCACAGGTAGTGACCACATGAAGTGTTCAGAGCTCTACATTGGCCACAGGCTGATTTTTCTCCGGTTAGGGAGTCCTAGTATGAGATAATACATTCCAATCATCCTTGATGGAAACTGTATAAGTCACCACCAACCATGCATGATCTGAATTATCATTTAATTGAGATACAGATGTGATGAATTGTAAAGCAGCCAGATTTTTTTTTTCAAAACATCTGGTTGGCAGACATTTTTTTTTAGCATTGTATCTACAGGGCACTTATTGGTTTAGCCTACTTCTTATTTCCTGTCAGTCACCACAATGTTTGTGATTTTTCTACTTGTGTGATTGTTTAGTAACTCTCTCCCAGCTGGACTCTGAAGTCCATGAAAGCAGGGGCTGTGTGCATTGTATATGGGTATTCAGTCTGTCTTCACACAGGTCCAGTGCTGTCCTGGATTCCATCTTAGTTAAATGTTCTGCTCTTGTTCTCTTGAAAGCCTTTATGTGTGTTTAAAGCAAGAGAGTGGAGGAGAGAGAGAGAGAGAGAGAGAGAGAGAGAGAGAGAGAGAGAGAGAAAGAGAGAGAGAAGCGATGCATTCTCATTCTGCATTGGGCCTCACAAAGCACAAGGCTAATCTATCCCTCACACATTTCATGCCCTGTAGTTGGCCTGTAGCAAATACACAGCAGAGATTAGTAAGTCAGTAAGTTGTTTTAGGGGTTTTTGTTTGTTCGTTTGTTTAATTTAATTTAATCCTAACTACATATCCTGCTTATATGAGAACTTTAAAGGTGTTTGACTGAATTTAAGGGCGATCCAGGATTGCCAGGTGACAAAGGAAAGAAAGGAGAAAGAGGCCTACCTGGGCCACCTGGACAGTCGGGGCCTGCTGGACCTGATGGAGCCCCTGGGAGTCCTGGGAGTCCTGGCCACCCAGGTCAGTGTAAGAGTAACTTTTATTTGCCTGATGTAATTGTCACCTCCAAAAGCTTACTGCTTCTGTCTGCTAACCTAGACCTAGTCCTGGAAGCTTCTAGGCTCTGTACAATGCAATCTAGAAAATCTGTTGTTTTCAGCCTCTGAGACCTGCTGCTGAATAAGCTCACCCCTTTCTAGTTCTTTGTGATCTCTGACTTGCTGGTTCAACTCAGCTGTTCTGGCTCAAAGCCAGACTCCTCTACAAGCTGACTCCTCTCTTGGCCTCTTGACTTTTTGCTCTGCATGGCCTCAAACTAACGTTGGCAATCTGTTCTAATCTTCTGGCTCCTTCTCCTTCTCTGGCTCATTCTGTCTTCAACCTGTCTCTGTAAAACTCTCCCTGTAAAACTACCTCCTTCTTATCTCTCTCCGCACTCTTTTAAATACCCTCTCTTTTCTCTCTCATGAGAGTTGAACATAGTCTACTCTGTCAAATCTTTCTCTGACTCATCACTTTTCTGCCACTCAGACATCACTTTCAAACATAGGTGCTCCTTCTACAAACTAACTTTACCCTGTTTGTATTCCAGCAGAGGGCTTAAAAGTGTGAGCTAAGGGCTGAGGCACACCACCAGTAGAAACAGGTTTTTTTCAGGAAATAACACAATCCAGGGGTTCACAGTGTTATCAAATATCCTGCAACAGGTGAGCCCTGACTTTACAGCTCTGAAAGGTAGCAGCAGTGTGTAGGACGGCCCTTACATTTTAGACTCACCTTTGTAAACAGAAAGCTGCGATTTCCAGTGTGTGTACAACAGTTGTCTTGATTCAACTTTGAACTTCAAATTCTAGAGCACTAAAAAAATGGTGAAGTAGTTAGGAAGGCCTCATTTTACTGTTTAGCAGACTGAAACCTAAACACCTGCTCTTATAATCAAGAAGTCTGAAGTTCTGCCTCAACAAATTCAGCCTAGAGGTATGAAACAGTACTTCCTGCCAAATCTTAGGTTAGAACAACATAGCCAGGCTTCTAACAAAAGCATAGGTTGGGTGACTTAACAGATGCCTGCTTTCTCACAGTCTGGAAGCCAGAACTCTGAGACCAAAGTGCTGGTAAGGCTGGCTCCTGTGAGACCTCTGGGCATGGCTAGAGCCATCTCTTCCTGTCTCCCCTTGTGTTTGCATCCTGATCTCTTATAAAGATGCCACTAGTGTTGGTTTAGAGTTTTCACTTTTGTTTACCTTTACAAAGTATTTTAAATACAAGTTTTTAGCTCTATTCATTCATTCATTCATTCATTCATTCATTGTGGGGGTGGTGTGTGGTATCTACATGGAGGTCAGGGGACAACGTGCAAGAGCTTGTGGGAATCAGTGCACTTCTTCCATCATGTGAGTCCTGGGGATCAAACTCAGGTTATCAGGCTTGGCTGCAAGTACCAATACCCACTTAGGTATCTTACCAGCCCCAATTTTTGACAACCACACTGCTAAACACAATGGCTTTCTGAAGCACTGGGGGGTTAGGACTTTAGTCTATTAATTTATGACGAACATAATAACACCTGTAGTGCTACTTTAAATCCTTTTTTTTCCTGACATGTTTCTGATCTGGATCTTGCAATCCATGTTAGCTCATAACAAGTGTTCATTTTGTTTTATTAAAAACAATTGCTTGGCTGGAGATGAAGCTCGTTAGTGTAACATTTCCTCACATACACAAGGCCCTAGGTTCAATTCCCAGCCCTGGCAGGAGGAGAAAAAGGTAAAAAGGGGAAAAAAAAGTATTTTTTAAAAGATTTATTTATTATTTTATGTATGTGAGTACACTGAAGCTGTCTTCAGACACACCAGAAGAGGGCATCAGATCCCATTACAGATGGTTGTGAGCCACCATGTGGTTGCTGGGAACTGAACTCAGGACCTCTGGATGCTTATTTAACCAATGAGCATCTCTCTAGTCCTGAAAAAAATGTATTTAATAAATCTCAAAAACAAACAGAAAAACCTTGCTAAACTATTAGGTTACAGGTGCAGGCTTGCATAAATATAGCATTTAAGTGAAGGATTTGGTAGATTTGCAGTTAGCTCCTGATTTTAGCAGTTAGTCAGATATTGCGCAATTCGCATAGGGATCGAACTTAGGTCGTCAGGCTTGGCTACAAGCACCTTGTAGCCAAGCCTGACTGAGCCATCTTGTCAGCCCTAATTTTTTAAAGCCACATTGCTAAATGCAATGGCCTTCTGAGTAGTTGGATGTTAGGACTCCAACATAGGAAGGAAATCACAGCTGTGTAGCTTCCAGGAGAAACGTTTTTCAGAACAAATGTCTGAGGTGACCTGTCAGGAATTTCCTTAAGGGCAGCCTGAACATGGCCCATGGGAGGAACTGCCTGTTCGAGTAGCTGATGTTACTAACTCCTTATATCTCGGTCTTCTTTTTCTCTCTTCTCTCTGGATCTTTAGGTAAACCAGGTCCTGCTGGTGATTTGGGTCTTAAAGGACACAAAGGCTTCCCAGGCCCTCCAGGAAGCACTGGCCCTTCAGGTTTATTTTAAAGCTTATTCTACCCCCTCTGTCTGGAGAAACACACTTTGTCCTTGAGATTGAACTGTCTAAGTATACTGTTCTATCACTTGCAGAATGCAGAATAGTGGGGTTGATAACACTACCTAGTTGAAGTATCTGCCAGTATAAAATACCACGGTCATCTCAAGATAGTGATAATGTAGGCATAGGTTTTTTGGGTGCTGTGTTATGCTTTGTTTTGTTTTGTTTTACTATGAAAGTAGTTAAACACATAACTAGAGTTCTGAAAAATCAGTACCTTTGAGCACTTTCCACCTATCTGCCTGGTGTTCACAGTAGGCCATCAGAAGGGGGGGCCTGTCTTTGAGTGGCATGGTTTGGGTTTCTGTTTGTTTTAGGCCCTCCAGGACTTCCAGGGCTTCCTGGGCCAATGGGTATGAGAGGTGACCAAGGACGTGATGGAATTCCTGGTCCTCCAGGACAAAAGGGAGAAACAGGTACATGTGCTCTTCATCTATATATATATATGAATGAGTCATATATATATATATACATATATATATATATGTGTGTGTGTGTGTCTGTGAATGAATCTATATGCATATACATGCACTACATATTATATATTAACTATACATTATACATTATGTTATGTTATATGTTTGTTGTATGTTATATGTTTTGTATTATGTTATATGCTATATATTATGTTATATGTTATGTTACATAATATGTAGATTATATATAAGTATATATAAATTATACACTACATTATATACTATTTATATAGGCATATATAATATATAGAATTCTCTATATAATATATAGCTATATATTATATATTATCTAATATTATTATAAATAAATATAATTTATTATACCTACATTTTATATATTTTTATATAAACTTATAAAATATAAATATATATTATAAATAAATTATAAATATAGTCTATAAATATATTTTATTATGCATATATGGATATATTATTATAATTATAATCTATTATGTATATTACATGATATATTATCATAGGATATGATGATTACCATAGGATATATGTATAATTATAACATATTACCTATAAATATACAATAATTATCTATAGAATTATACATATGTAATATATAGTGTATGTGCATATGCTTATGGATTCACTCATGCCATAGCCATTTTGCAGAAGTCAAGAGCATGATCTACAGGGGTTAATTTTCCCTTTATCCCACGTTGGTCCTGGGGGACTGAGTTCAGGTCATTAGTCTGAGATGGATGAGCCTTTATCCACAGAGCTTCCTCACTGACCCTTGTCTTTAATATTTGTTCCACCCACTGACTTATTAATAGTGTTTAATTCCATGTGGCTCTAATAAGTCTTTACTGATAGAACAGATGGTCTCTGACCCTTCCTTAGCATGCATCAATTGTATTTCCTTCACATATAGGGTGCAGTGAGATTAAGCAAATGCTAATATATCAAAAATTGCCTCTTACAGGCTTGCTGGGGGGCTATCCAGGCCCAAAAGGGAGCCCTGGTGTACCAGGTAGGCATTTCTTCTTCCCTGACCTTAAAATGCGCATTTCCAAGAGCAGAATTTACCATCTTGATTTGACTTGTCAAACAAGGTAACTTGGCAAGTGAAATATGCCTCGATGATAATACTAAATATAACCTTAATAGTCAATTAAAGCTATCATCACAAGAAAGAAAATGTTTCCAAAGCTGTGTCCTAGCCTATCGGATTTTCTTCTATGCAAGTTTTTAAAGCTATTCATATGGATTTGTGTTATTGCTGCTGCTGTTAGCTGGTTCTTGCAATGGCTCGACTCCTACAAGAATACATGTGGAGGTGGCTTCCCTGTGGGCACCCTTCCCGGCTGTTGAGGTACAGGGGTAGTGCCATTCCCCACTTTGATTCCAGCCCTTGCACCGAGCTTGTGGTTCATGTTCTTGCTTGTCAAGGGCTACCCTGAACCTCTATCAATATCTGAGACACAACAACTTCTCTAATATGTTCCTCAATGTCTATGCATGTTTCTTGACCCACCATAGGTATCTTTCTCAAGCCAGTGTCATAGAATAAGCAGAGTTCTTGAACTCTTTTCCTTTCTGTAGAGAGAGAAGCCAAGAGAAACAGCAGATTGTTTGTACCTTTTAGCGATCTTTATTATCCTGGCATCCTATGAATAGGAGTGTTTCAAGGTAGTACTCATGCTTTATTCATAACAAATGATGCCATGAGACCCTGACGAAGATGAGTTGATGTTGGAACTGAAGCACTGGAGCTGAAGTGTGAAGCAGACAGGAGCTGCCCTTTCCTGTCATTGCTTAAAGACTTGATTGTCCTTTTGACCAATCTCAGTGTTTGAACACTGAGCCTTCTATCCCCTACCAGCATAGAGCCTTTCCCTATCACAGTGTCTAGTTGTAGAATTATATACAAAAGAAAAGCTTCAGTTCCTATACTTAGGCTAAGCTAAAAACTCATTGGAAGAGAAATGCTGTATTTGCATTACTCTGCATTTGACTGCAAATAAGTTTTCAAAGGGAAAAAAAATCACACCTCAAACCACAACCACCACCACCACCACCAACAACAACAACAACAAAAGCTTTAAAAATAACAAATAGTCCAGTTATGCAAATGATCACACACCTCAATGCTTCTGGGATAACAGACATGAAGAGTTCATCAAAACTTGGAAGATATGGATTGGTTTGGTTAGTTTATTCTCCCAGATCCTTAAGAGAACTCAGATTAGAGAAGAAAGAATGAAATTTTAACAAAAATGTAATATAAAACCCATGTCACGAGTGTATGAGGTCATTGCTGGGCAAAGACAGCACTACAAGAGGCAGACACAAGCCGATGCCCTCGGAGCACGTCCTTTAACTGTGGGGATTACAGGCACTGCAAGACTAAGGAATGTGACTTCACCAAGGACAACACCAGAACAGTCAACACTTTGATTCTCTTTCTCATTCTAGGTCTTTACTACCTACCCAACAGTGACCCACCCACAACATTCCTCCAGCCAACAGCCTTACTCTCACCTCTCCTATATTCACACCATTTACTCTCACAAATAACACCGGTTGGGAGTGTAGGGGTAGAGAGATGGCCTAGGCATTAAAAGCACTTGTTGCTCTTACAGAAGTCCCACCGTCAGATGCATGTGGCATACCACCACATATAACTCCAGTCCCAGGGGATTTAATGCTCTCTTCCGGCTTCTCTGGGCACCAGGCACACACTACAAACATACATATAGGTAGAACACACTCATACTTATAAAATCGAGAAATCGTTTTTTAATTAAAAAAAAATAGAGATGGGAAAGAGGAGGGGAGATTGTTTCCAATCCATACTACAGCTTTTATCCTGGAATTTCAAAGCACAGTTTCTTGAAGGTTTTCTGAGACAACAAATAATACCTTGTACTATGCTGTGACATTTCTGGGGTCTTCTTTCAGACCTCTTGCCATGCTTATCCCCCCCCTTGACTCAGTATCACAGCTGTGGGAAAGATTCAGCCAGGGGACTGCGTAGGATTACAACTACCTCTGTGTCAAACTGGGCAACAATTCCAAGCCCACGTCACTACCCTGAAGTTTAGCTTTTCTCTGCTCTATTGAATTATCTGTAAGTAAATAATAAATAATAATGAAGCTAATAAATAAATAATGTCACTATAAAGTCCACCAAATAATAACTGTGGCTTACAGATGCACGGCATTTAAGATCTTAAGATAGCATGCCATTTGTCTATATGTTAGGTAAATGTTTTCAAGCAGCTGAGCTGTGACAGGGATATTTTTACTTTTAAAATAAGACAGGAGAAGAGCTGAGGAGAGGGCTCTGTAGTATGAAGTATACACTATCTGAAATATCAGGACTGGGAAAGCTGAGACATGCAGATCCCTGGAATTTGATGATCAGCCATTCCAGGCAAATCAGTGATCTCTGAGTTCACTGAGTGAGCATTTTTCATTAAATAAACCCAGGAGCATGTGTTAAATAAAACACAGAAACACACACATACACTCACACCAAATAAAATCAGACAACAGATTTGTAAAAATGTAATGATTTTGCCTAGATCAACACCTAGTCAGAGGAAGACCTATTGACCTATATTTTTATTCTCTGGCCTTTTTTATTTAGAGAAGATACATTACAAATCTTAACATTTAACATTTTCAAAGAAAGTGCCTGTATTACTGAAGCTAACGACAAACTGTAAAGCCAACTGAGTTTTCTTCTTTGCAGGTGTCAAAGGAGACAGGGGAGTTCCAGGCTTTTCTGGCCTTCCTGGCAGGAAGGGAGACATGGGGAATGTTGGACCTCAAGGACCCCCAGGCGCCACTGGACTCCCAGGACCACCAGGTCTACCTGGGGCAATTGTCCCTGGCCAGAAAGGAAACAGAGGTCTCCCAGGCTTAAGAGGAAATCCAGGTAGAGTGCTCCCTTCCACAAGTTGGAATGGAAGTGGCATCTGACATCAGATGTATTCTTTCTGCCATCACCTCATGGCTTCTCGTGTTGCCCCTGCTCTTTTTGCCCCTCTCATGTCCCTGACTGTCATACAAAGTGAGTTGGTGTGGTGTGGAGGGACAGTGGCCTGGGCAAATGATAAGTACATTTAATTAAGTATCCTAAAGACAGAGACCTCTATTGTTGAGCGTGTACTATGTATCAGGCCAGATGCTTCCCCACAGACTATCCTCGGGGAGATGTGGTTCCTTCCTGCTGTCCCCCATGCTTCCCTGCATGCTCCCCTCCATCTTCACCACAGGCCCACCTCCCAGCAGCAAAGGAAAGGGTGTTTGGGGCAATAACAAGATGTGGGGCTTACATTCCATTTTGAAAGAATCTATGACAGAACTCTCAAGAATCCCCCCTTACTGGCAACTCTGATGCCCTCTTTGTGAATCCAGGTGAGCCAGGTCCCCCTGGACCTCCAGGACCTATTGGAAAAGGCATAAAAGGTGACAAAGGATTTATGGGCCTACCTGGCCCCAAAGGTCTGCCTGGGACTGTAGGGGACATGGGCCCACCAGGTCACCCGGTGAGTGTGAAATGTTATCACTACAGTCCTGACTTGCTGTTGTTATACTGCAGTCATATTGTATATATCAGCACTGGTCACATTTGCTTACTATTGGTGAACTATACTATTAACTCTGGCGAACTGACTACTGTGTACGATCAGCTTCACCTGAATGCACCACACAGTCACTCTTTATGATACATCTGCGTGCTGATGTGATACACCCAAGGTCCCACAGACCCCAGGAAATCAAAGAAGCTTAAGGGCTGCAAAGATTTTACCTCTACAGTACCTCCAACACATGGGTATATGGGAACAAACCTCTGATTCTTGCTTATTTAAACTCTGAGCTATTTCAGTAGGAAAAAAAAAAACAAAAACTAAGTACCTAGTAATTGATAAATGCCCTCAAATAGCCTCAAATGATAGTCACTGTGTCCCTCTATTAATTTGCTTTCAAAACAAACTTTGCTATCTTGTAAGTATATACATGAACACACACTCATATCATCAAATATTTGAATGTATTAACTTGAATTTCTTCCTATTATTATGTACCTGGTTCTGGCAGATTCAGTTTCCTTGTTCATTAGACTTACCTCTACTGTGAATATACCTTAGTGTGACAGTATTTCCCGTTAAAATGAAGCCAGCAGTAGAACAACTTACAGAAATATGAGCTAAGTCCCCCAGTGAGTGTCTAAGGGCAGGAAGTATCTCACTGGCTGAACATTTCCATTTTAAGACTTCAACCTAAGTTTCCCTTGGGCCACTCAGCTGACTCATGACCACAATGGTAATGACACGCTGTGCTTAGAGTCAGCTGTGCTCACAAGCCTTTTCTTCACAAAATTCAACTCTGTTATTGTAGAAATAATATGCCTTCCCAGTGAGAAGAGGACAAAGCTCTTTAAATAGCACACATGCAGCCTTGGCTAATACCCAAGAGAAGCCAGCCTCTAATAGAATGTTTTACTATTTTATATGCACCTTCGGCTTATACATTTCATATAAGCTATCATCTACTCTCCCCCCAAATAAACCTCTTAGGACCCAGCTCCGGGTTAGATTTTTGAACAGCTTCAACAGAGATGGGAGAACTATAAATCTAGCCAGTTAGGCAAATGGGAGATTTTCACAACAAAGACAATTATTTTAAGCACTCCAGTGTTGCACTTTTTCCAAGTAGTTGTTTCCCAGGTTCAATTCTTGTCCAACTGGCAGAATTATGCTTTTCTTGGGAAGAGATCCAGGGGCTTTATGGCAGGCCAGGACTTACACTGCTGTGACCCTGTATGCCCCTGTGAGCATCCTGTTGGAGGCACCTAGTTTGGCGACAGGCGTGAGCACTGGTCAGTCCTTGTGAACATTTACATCCTATAAACTTTGCTGTCTCTGTCAGGCCTGGTTAGCTACTTATCTCTGGAGTATTTTGGAGGCAGCACTTCCTCAGCTAAATTCCACTTTGTATGATTAATGTCTCCTAAGCAAATCTATTAATAGAGCCTCCACAACACCAATTCTATTCCTTTGAGTTTCTCTTACACCAGTATTTTGTTCGTATATTTCTTGTCTAACCATTGTGCGGTTGGTGTTTGAGATTTTAAGTGTGGAACTTTCATGTTTACCTCCAAGGATGCCATCCTGTTCCTGTAGGTCCAGACTCCCAGGATCCCAGCCTAAGACCTCTCATTTCTGAGTGCCTCCCTCTCCTGAATTCTCTTGGAAACAGATGTTGAATAGATGAATGTGGCTCAAAACTCATTCTGGGGTGTCCACTCTGTACCAGGTGATACAGTCCTTTACTCACAAAGAGCCTAGTCTAAAGTGAAGGAGACAGATACTGAGATTCGTCCTTTTCTTGCTATGTGCTGTGAGGAAAGGTGGAGGACTGAAAAAAACACAGCAAGGGCATCTCTTCTCCTCTGTGGAATGTGCTCAGGGCCTGAGTCAGAAAAGAGAAACATCGGAACATCGGTTATCCAGGGAAACAAGGAGAGCAAGGCAGGGCAGAGCCTGAGAAAGAAAGAGTTTCTCAGAGCCTAGAGGCTGACTGTGTATGTGTGCAAGGGGTACAGCTGGGGACTGAGGCTGCATGAGAGCCCATCCAGAGACCAGAGGGCTGAGAAGAGTTCAGGTCATGAAGGTCTCATTTTCTAAAGAAGCAATACATTACAGCTAGAGAGATAGCTCGGTTGCTTAAAGTACCTTCTGTTCTTCCAGAGGACCTAGGTTCAATTCCCAGCACCCACATCTGGCAGCTCATAATCACCTGAAACTCTAGCTCCAAGTTATCTAACACTTCTTGTTTCTGACAAGGCGTGTGTGCATGCACACGCTCACGCGCACGCACACACACACACACACACACACGCATATACACACAGAGAGAGCTAAAAATTAAACCTAAAGAATCAGTATATCACTTCTTCATTCGTGAGTGCTTGTCAAGTTTCCTCTACAAGTTGAAATTAATCCTTTATAGAACTTGCCTTTGTTTTGACCATTTGCCAAGCTTAAAATCTATTCTGATTGCCCTATGGTAGCAGTCTGTGACACGGTGGAGCGATCACATGAAAATACAGACTCTCTATCACCCAGCCCACAAGTCCAACCCTACACCCTCACTAGGGGTAAATATGGGGGTTCGGTGGCATGACAGTTATTAGGAAGCATGTTAAAGCTCTTTTCAACTCTTTTGTGATTTGATTTCTAGAATTTACTTTTTGAGATACTGTCTACCTCCATCCAATCTGTAGATGTCACCCATATAACTCTCTGGGGCTTTGAAAGTTGTCATTACTGACCTAGTGATTGCACCTAAAGTTCTTCCAAAGACACCAGCAGATAGAAAGTCTGGTCTGTAAACAGGACTACTCTTACTCCTTAGGGTGCTTTCGTAGTCATTTCCAACAGAAATATGATTCTTCTTGATGGACATCTTGAGTTGCCGTCTTAACAACTCTTTTTGCTTAAAATACCTCCCTTTCCACTCTGAACCTGGTTTCCAACTCTCCTTAGCTGCCTTTCAATAAGGAGAACAGACTGTTTACCAGAAGCCAGACAGTCCCTGATCAGATGCCCCCTTTCCTTTCTTTCCTCTTTTAACCGTATATCAGTTCATCCCAGCAGTTGAATTATTGTGTTTTTCCTCTGGAGGCAGCTGACTCTAAAGCAACCTTTCTTATTCTTGGCACCTTTTTCATGTCTTTTAGTTTATTATTTTCAATAGCATTCTGTCTCAGTTCCTAGGAGCAGTGTGAAAGATCTGCCATAGATCTAGGGTATTGATCTTTTTGGAAGCCCTGATCCCTCTTTTTCTCTCATGGCTGTCGTTGAATGTCTCAAGGCTCCAGCAGCAATTAATGTGAGCACCTTCTACTCAGTAGTCTCAACCTCTTCCCTGCTCCCCTTTCTGGTCCCATCTCTAGACTGTAGTTCTCCCACCGCCCTCCCCAGGAGTAATGTGGAACTCTGCTAGCTTAACAGAATGACACTTGGATTCAACAATGGCTATGGAGTCTGTAGTAGAGTCTTTGCAACAATTACAAGTTTATTCTTTCTGAAATGACCCCAAATACAGGGCAGTTCCATTTAAACACATTCAGAGCCAAAAGCAGTATACACTAACATCAGGTGTCAAGTTTGCTTGTGCACATGGTTGGGGGGGGGGCATGTTTTAAATGGTCCTAGGTCTTATGCTCTGGGGAGCGTAAGAGCTAAAGGTAGGCAGAATGCTGAACTGACAGGTAGAAATGATATCTGTCAATTTCACCTTATTCTTATCCAATATGAAGTTATATCTTTTGATTAAGATGTAATCTGTCACGAGTATTACAGTTTTCAAACTTTGTGGTTCTACTCTTTTCCCTGTACTCAAACTATAGGGAGCACCAGGTACCCCCGGTCTTCCCGGGGTCAGAGGTGATCCAGGATTCCCCGGATTTCCAGGCATAAAAGGTACTATTTTTGACACCATTGCTCTTACATACAAATACAGTATCTGCCACTCAATGTGGCATTTGTAAAACCACATGTCACATTTGATGAACTCTTATGGCCACCAGAGACAGTAGGAGCAGAAGAAACAGGACCTCAGTGTGAGGACCCACTAACAGGTTTCAGTGTGAGGCTAGGGCACTGAACCCTGTGGGTTCAGATGAAAACTGCAGAATGGAAACTATAGGACAATTAGAGACCCTTGAGAGTGTTACCTTTGGGATTTGAAAATGTATTGGGATGGGGACAGCACACTACATCGATACTGACAGAATCATTTTTTTTTTTTTTAAAGTTTTGGCCATGAACATTTAATTTTATAATTTGGAAAGCTAAAAAAAAAAAAAAAAAAAATGTCTCAACAGCCTCCAGCCCATTAGTCCGGGTAAAGTGATTTTTTATGCACAGATTTATACATTTGTGTTTTATAAGGTTTATTCATTTGTCATGACAGGGACTAAACCCAAAGCTTCATACATGCTGGACAAGCATTTCTAACATTGAAATCCATGTCATTATATTAATATTGAATGTAGTGTGATATGCCAGGCAGAGGCAAGAGAATCAGTAGACATTCAAGGCCAGCTTCCTACTCTATATTGTGAATTCCAGGCCTTCCAGAGCTATGTAGTAAGATTCTGTTGGGGGAGGAAGGTTGTAATGTAATGCAAACAGATTTTTATTAGATTCGTTGTTTAACTGATCACTCCCCTGTTCTGAGGTTTATAAGGGCAGGAATCTCTTCTCACAGCCTGTAGAGATAATGGCATGCACCACCACGCCCAGCCATCGTCTGTGCAATCTTAATACTCTTTGAAGAAGCATTGCTGTAAATCAATGGCTACTTCTTGGCAGCCTTTTTAACATCTGTACAAAACATATGAATGAAAGTGAAATGTTTGCCACTTTGTTACATAAGTAAATTTATATGACAATTCCTGACATAAACTCTGGGCCATCTGTCCATGTGGAACAACAAAATAAGAATGTAGTTAACTGAGACAACCAGATGTAACAGGTCATCAAAAGGTTCAATACTGGGTTCAGTAGGGCCTCATAATTCTCCAAAAATACTTCATTATTTCCCAAACTCAAAAAGTAATCTCTCAGAAACACTTCCCTGTAAATGTTAAAATATAAGCATATTTTCTTTGTTTCTTTCTTACACTTCCTCCTTCTTTTTAGGTGAGAAGGGTAATCCTGGATTTCTTGGGCCAACTGGACATCCAGGACCAGTTGGGCCAAAAGGACCACCAGGTAAATAGACCTATTTCTCAGGTGTTGTTCTCTATAAAGAAAGAGTAGTTTCATGAAGTCATCTTCTCATTGTGTTTATATCAATAGGTCCACGTGGAAAACCTGGCACACTTAAGGTCATCTCCCTTCCGGGAAGCCCAGGGCCACCTGGTGCAGCTGGACAGCCAGGAATGAAAGGAGACCCTGGACCCCTGGGACCACCAGGAATTCCAGGTATTGTAACACCGTTAACCTAGACTTTTTTTTTTTTTTTTTTTTTTTTTTTTTTTTTTTGGTTTTTCGAGACAGGGTTTCTCTGTATAGCCCTGGCTGTCCTGGAAATCACTCTGTAGACCAGGCTGGCCTCAAACTCAGAAATCCACCTGCCTCTGCCTCCCAAGTGCTGGGATTAAAGGCGTGTACCACCACTGCCCAGCACCTAGACTTTTAAAAAAGGGTGAATGAAGAAAATCTGTAAAGCGTTTGGAACCAGATGATAGAACTCCACAGAAAACACTAAACACCACCATGTTTTGTACAGCCAATTTGGGATTGGGTTCATTTACCCCGACCAGTAGAAAAAAAAAAAAAAAAGAGCTTAGATCCTTGTTAAAAAAAAAAAAAAATCTGGACATAGTACAGAGTAGGAAAAACACATGCTGCATCTTATTTTTATTAGGAGAAAAGTATCTTATCCATCTCCTTTGGCAAACATGATCTTTGGGCTGCAATTTTTAAATGACTATCTACTATAACTGGCTTCTGTAAATGTGGACTCTTCTACAATTTGTACACCAAAGCGTTAGGGAAAAGTGACTTTAAAGTCTGTACAGACTGCTGATATTTTGAAAGTGAATGTAACCCTTCACATAGTCTTAGCATACTGCAATAGATTTATGATTAGGACTCTTATTCTTTAACTTCGTCTGAATCACATAAGAGATAAGAGAGGTATCACTTCCTGGTTTGATCATGTGATGGGCATAGAAGTTTCTGGAATAAAATATAGCAGCACACACTTTCGTATAGCCAACATTTCTTACTGCCTTTGGGGAAAGTTAGTGGACAAACATGCCAGTTAGCTCAGGATTAGCAGCCTCCCTGGGATGTCTGTCTTGGCTGGTGAAACTGCAGAAGTCCTGTGCTTACTTGCATAGGTGGCAGCCTGACCTTTTATTCTAATATGATGGCATGTAATATAACAGTGCCTTCTGCCTAGGACCCTGTGGGCCAAGAGGTAAACCAGGCAAGGATGGGGAACCAGGAACTCCAGGACCAGCTGGTGAAAAGGGCAACAAGGGCTCAAAAGGACAGCAAGGTAAATACCCAGCTTGCCTCCCTGGTTCGACTGCAAGAAAGAATGAGTACTCTGGGTTTTCCAGTTAGTTCTATTGTTCAGGTAAGAACAAAGGCACAGTGCCAAATGTTCATTTGCAAGGAGGAGGAGTCACAAATGACTGGAATACACTGTTCTTTTTTTCCTGGGAAGATGGACTCTTAATTTTTAGTCAAGACAAAAATCTTTGGCTAAGGACTAGTAGAACACCAGTTACTATCCTATTTTCAGAAAGGCAAATTGCTTTTTATCACCACAGAAGTTATGTTGGCTAACAATTTCTTATAGGAACAGTATGACCTGGACCAGCAAGTGGTTCTTCAATGACAGGGTACTAAGTGGAAGGGCCAGGAGATCAGAAGATAAGAAGATTTAAAAATTGGGATCAGGAGGTCTTGTATATGCTCAGGCAAGCCTATTAGGAAGTCCAGCATCTAATGTAATTCTTCTGGGGAGAGATGGGACAGTGTCAGTGGAAATGTATCACACAAAAGGAGGAAGAGAGGGAAGCTAACCAACCAATGTTGCACAAAGAGAACATGAGGTATCTCAAGGGCATCAGAGGCTGAGCACAGGGCAGCCTTCAGACTGATAGCCATTGTCCCTTAGAGTGGGAAGAGTTGGGGTCTCAAGATCCTAAGCCATGGCCTAGTCTAAGGCCCTGGTCCCAGGCCATTATGGTTCTGCCAAGTACATACCCAGTTTTAGAGAAAGAACTTTGATCTTTCTCCATATGGATGGCAGGGGCACACAAAAGGTGGGGTGAATAATGGTGGAGCCCTGTTCCCAGGCAACTATAGAAATATGCCAAGCATATTTCTGCTTTAGAGATGTTCTTTCTCTATACATTAGAGCTTCAGGGAATGCTTTGGCTTGGTCTAGCTCTCAACAGTGGTTCTTCATGGGTGAATTTTTTGTTATTCTTGTTTTTGTTTTGCTTTTTAAATACTACCCTGGCATGAACAGAACAACTTTGCTTCCTTATTTAGGATAGCTGTCTATTCACTATACTATTTTTGCATACAAGTCAATTCAGGTATATGTTCTACAAAAAAGGCCTTTCAAACATAATGTTCTTCTTGGAATATAAGCTATGCATATCAGTTTGATAACCTGAACCTAATTCTACCTTCTGCAAAAGTCTCAAAGCTCTCCTTCTGGAAAACACTAAAATGGTAACTGCCTGAGGCTACTGACTTGGTTAAAAAAGCATAAATTCCAAGTATCATTTCCCAACTAGGTTAGACATGTCAATTCAAATATGGTACTGTCATGTTAATTGTAGTATTAATCGTTGGATTACTTTTGATTTAGTGTTGCTGGGAATTTACATTAGAGGATGACTACCCATTTGGCTTCATTCCTAATGTGTTTTTGTTAATGGTTCTATTAATTTATGCACTTTAATGACCATGGCTGGATATTATAATGGGGTGATAGCAAGCACAGGATACTACAATACAAATTGTGTTGGGAATTGACTAGCAAGTAGTCAAATGCTACGGAGGCCTCGTAAGAATGATACAAGGATTCAAGCTTAGATCCATGGCGAGGCAGCATAGTCTTGCAGAGTGCACGTGAACATGAAATCTTGCCTCCAGTTTCTATCCTGAAACCTTTTCTAATTGCCATGCTAAGCCTTTTCTAATTGCCATGGAGAGACCAGAAAGCATCTGTTGCTTAAGGTCCATATTAGTTATTTTTGCATCATCCTCAAAAGGATAAACATGCTCAAACAGAGCAAGGTAAGGGAGGAAAGCTTTGTTACCAAACAAAGGCCCAGAAGTGACAATGGCTCAGTTTGTGACAAGAGAAGCAGCTTTCACCTCTTGGTGAGTCAGCATACAGAGGAAACTAGAATTGCTGGCAGGTAAAATCTTCAAAGGCCAATGAACCTGGGTGACGACTTCTACCAGCCAGGCCCCATCTCCTAAGGACCCACAGCCTTTAAAATTCTGCCACGAGCCAAGGAAGGAGTGAGCATTCAAGGCATAAACCTCTGAGAAACATTTTGGTTCAAGCCATTACAGGGCATATTACAGCCTCTGTGGATTAAAAGCAGAGATTGGGAAAAGTAAAGAATCTGTCTGCCTCCTGTGTATTAAAGCCAAGGCAAATGTGGACTTTTGAGACTCTAAAGAAGAGAGGAAGGGACAAGAAGAAGGAGAAAAGAGATAACTCATTGAGTCTTAGAAAGTGACAAAAGAGAATCTGCTTCTCCAACTGTACAGAGAAGGCAAAGCATAAATGCCACTTTGTTTGCAACTCCTTCAGATAAAGGAAACAACCCTTGTTAAACTAGAAGTCTTTGCCTTGATAATGGGGCCAAAACTTTCTTCAAAGTTTACACCTCTAAAAAAAAAGCTTTCAAAGTTTTACATCGTTGTTTTCTAAATTTACCAAAGCTCAGCAATTATTATTACCTACCTGAAAAGCTTTATACATTGTAAATATTTTATTTGATTCTAGGCCCTCATATACATACACATTTTAAGCCAAGCCACTCATTCATTCATTAAAAAAAAAATACATGAGGCCCAACAAACCAAATGCAGGACACTATGCCAGGCATCCCAAGGGAATTCAAAGATGAAGAAAGACCTGAAATAATAAATATTAACCAGCATATATATATAACAAAATACATCCTGTGATAAACTGGCTAATATTTAATATTATTTTTCCATTGTATCAGTTATGTTTGTGTCACTGTGATAAAACACCTGGTATAAATAATGTATAGGAGGAAGATTTTATTTTGGCTCCTGGATTCAGAGGGTTCAGTCCATGGTTGACTCTAACTTGGATGCTGTGACATGGAAAAGTGCTGTTCACTCCATAAAAGACAGAAAGTGGGGAAAGCGATATAGAAGGGGCCAGGATAAGATACAGTATCTAAGAACAAACCCCTACTTCCTACCTCTCACCAGCTTACCATAAAGTCATTATCTAGGAACCAATTAAGGAATTAGTTCATTCCTAGAACAGAACCCTCATGATCTAATCATCTCTGGAAAGGCCTTCACAGACACACCCAGGTATGTCTTACGAGTCTCCTAAGTGTTTCTAAATCTACTTTACAATTAAAATAAAACATCATAGTCATTTTATAGCCCACTCTTCTCTAAGATTCCTTTCCATACTTGGGGCCACATAAACACATTTAAATTAGTACTTTAGAAGACAAGTTTGAGAGTCTGGTCATGTTGCAACATGTATAATTTGTTTTTCAAAGGTCCACCTGGTCTGGATGGATTGCCAGGTTTAAAGGGAAAGCCTGGAGACAGGGGAACACCTGCCACTGGGACAAGACTTCGAGGCTTCATCTTCACCCGACACAGTCAAACCACGGCCAATCCTTCATGTCCTGAAGGAACACAGCCACTCTACAGTGGGTTTTCTCTTCTTTTTGTACAAGGAAATGAACGCGCACATGGACAAGACCTTGGTAAGGTTTTGATTTCCAGGCAATTTACGATGCAGAGTGTAGACTATTTATAGGTTGGGAGCTTCCTCAGAAGGTCACTGTAAACAAAGTTAACATCTCCTGGTACATTTGAGAGAGCAACAGTGGTCCAAGGTTTAGTTTTCCTCCTGATGTATAAACTGCTAGAGAAAACTCAGCTAGCTTCAACCATCTATCTTTTGTTAATCCTCAAATTCATCTTTCTAGAGCGTCTCCCTGGTTGTTTGCTATTATGAATATCTGGAAGTAGCTGAAGCAAAGACATTGTCCCAACTGAACAATATCAGGTCCCAAGTTTTATCCAAGAAGGTTAGACAGAGGCATAGAAAGCATTCTTAGTAGGGGAGGGTTGGTATGCTCACTTGAGATTTTGACTTCCATCCTAAAGCTTTACATTACCACAGAATTCTTTTGGTTTGTTGTTTTGTTTTGTTTTGTTTTTCGGTCCAGGTTTGCCACAGGTTATGTGATAATTAACCTGTTTCTAAATGACGATAGTCAGAGTAACTTGTAATTTCCTGAAGTGACACTCAGCTTCATGTTTTATTAGGTACTCTGGGCAGCTGCCTGCAGCGATTCACCACAATGCCATTCTTATTCTGTAACATCAACAATGTATGTAACTTTGCATCACGGAATGATTATTCATACTGGCTGTCAACACCAGCTCTGATGCCAATGGACATGGCTCCAATTACTGGCAGAGCTCTCGAACCCTATATTAGCAGGTAAAAACCTCAATCCCTGAGTTTTACAAGAGGATCAAGTGATCATAAGGAATGCAATGGTAGAAAACGGCTATCACTCTATTGGTCTCATTTTACAGATGCACCGTCTGTGAAGGTCCCGCAATGGCCATAGCTATTCACAGTCAAACTACTGCTATCCCTCCATGTCCCCAGGGCTGGGTTTCTCTCTGGAAAGGTTTTTCCTTTGTTATGGTAAGAAGAAAACAAAACCTTAGCACATTTCAAATAATGAATAATGGCCCTAGAGTCTTGGGCTGTGTTGAGAAAATGTGGTCCCCTACCTGCTAATATATGTAAAATGCTATACATGCTTGGCAATCTGAAAATACACTTAAAGAGCAACATTGAGGCTGGGCATCAACTCTGTATTGTTTACAGAGAATGCACAACATCCTAGGTTCTATTCCCCAGCAGTGCATAGAACTGAGTAATCCCAGCATTCAGGAGGTAGGGGCAGAAGACGCAGAAGTTCAAGATCATCCTTTGCTCCATAACATGTTTGAGGCCAGCATGGGCTACAAGAAACCTAGTCTCAAAAAGTAAAAACACTAAAAAAAACAAAAAACAAAAAACAAAAAAAAACAAAAAAAACAAAAAAAAAACAAACCAAACCAAACAAAACAAACAAACAAAAAAAAAAAACCACTGACAACTTTGATGCTGTTGATAAGTATTTAGTGTTGTAAACACTGAATAGTGTTGACAGCAAGATGATTCAGTAGGTGAAGGCACTGCCACCGAGCCTGATGACCTGAGTTCAGTCCTTAAGACTGATATGGTGGAAAGAGAATCAACTTCCCCAAGTTGTCCTCTGACCTCCATACATTTGCTGTGGCATGCATGTGCAAACACACACACCAAATAAATAAGTAATTATAATTTAAAAATTTGAAAGATTCCTCAGATTTCCCACAAATCCCTGACCGTAGCATTCAACTGAGAAGTAGCTACTCTATTACAAAGATGGGCTGCCCCTTTGCTCATTTTTGTGATGGTTTCTTTGCCTACATTGTCAGTGATGCTTATTATGATAACCAGAGGAATATTTTTAAGCATCTGTAAATTCATAAATAAAAACAGAACTATCTTAAAGTATCACATTTATGAAGTGACAAAATGGGCCTTGTACCATGCCCCTCTGATACTTCTATGGGGAGGAGTCTCTTTTAAAAAGTTCTGGCATTAGTGCTAAATTTGGGAGATAGACAGACCATCCACAGTGCTAACTGCCCCGTGTACCACTATTTACTCTCTGCATATTTATTCCTTGTTGTGACATATTACACATAGTTGTCCACTCAATCATTAATTAATTAAAAACTAGGTATTTAACACCAATCAATAAATCAACAATTTATTTAACACCCGGAAGATGCCCTGAGTGTTATGTCTAGATAGAAGACATCCATCTGTGTTTTCTTGGTTTTTCTTTCTTCTGTTGCTTTATATTAATGCCTCCTATGCATGCCAAAATGTGGAAAGCTTGTATGTGGACTCCAATGGGCAGCATTTTCATTGAGATCTTTTTGTTGTGACAGTTCACAAGTGCAGGCTCTGAGGGTGCTGGACAGGCACTCGCCTCACCTGGCTCCTGCCTGGAGGAATTCCGAGCCAGTCCGTTTATAGAATGCCATGGACGAGGAACATGTAACTACTACTCGAACTCCTACAGTTTCTGGCTGGCTTCCCTAAATCCAGAAAGAATGTTCAGGTAACTACGTGATGTCAGCCTCACTCTGATAACTAGAGCCTAGAATCACTCAAAGGCTGCCTACATCTGCCTTTTGTTTATACTTCTGTGTGAATGTACTTAACTCTCTCAGTCCTGACAATAACATGCTGTTTACCTTCATCCTCCCAGGTTAGAGGTATTTTGAAGTCAAGAAGTAGAATCTTATTTCTCACTGTGTCAGTAAAAACCAAATGTACACATGATTTTGTTATCACTAAGCATATTCAACACATGTATGGATTTATAGGAAAGTACTGAAAAAATACTAGCTGATCTGCTGATCTTAAGGACTTAAGTCTTCTTTTAAAGACTTAGGAGTATTTAAAGGGAAGAAATAGTTTTAAAAAATGAACTTGTAGGGAAAGCCTATGTTCTATGAATTTTAATGAAACACACTGAAAACATAAAATACCAATACTGTTTATATATACAAACATAAAATTATCTTTTCGGAAATTCTCCTCTTCTACAAAGAGGGGTGTTTCTGGAATAAACTAAAATCAACTACAATATTTATTAACAAAACCAAAAGCAAGTAAGTATTCTATTTTATCCACAAATAAATGAGGCCTTTCATTTGTGTTTATTTCAGAAAACCTATTCCATCAACTGTGAAAGCTGGAGACTTAGAGAAAATCATAAGCCGCTGTCAGGTGTGCATGAAGAAAAGACATTGACGAAGTCAAAGAAACTAGAACCGCTTTTTCTTCCTCCTTAAGTAACAAAGTCATGAGTTAGAACGTGCATCTACTTAGGTCTTTCTCTCTAACCTTAAAGATGTGGTAGTGCAAAGTTTTGCCACATGACAAAGCATTTCACTCAAGTTAGTCTGTGATGTGGGTCTCTAAACCTGTAGGTTTCAAAGTCCCCTGTGAAAAGGCAACAGCTTTCCACAGAATATCACTGAAACGACATTCCAGTTGTACCAAATCACTGACTAAATGATGATTGTGTGGAACTTGAACTACAAGCTAAGGGAGGTCTGGTCCTGTGGATCCACAAAGTGTTTCTTGTCTCCCACTCCTGATCGAGCAAGTGTGCTTCCTTCCACCTCCTCCCTGAGACCTGAGACTTCAGCTAGAGGAGATGGGGGCATAGAGAAATCAAGCACACCATGAAAAGAGCTGGTGGGTGGTATAAGGGCCAAGAACACAGGCTAAATGAGCCTCATGATGTTCCAGGACTCATTTAAATATGGCCAAAGCTAGGACCAAAGGAAACTTTCTGAAGGGAATCATAACAGGCTTGGAAACAGTATAGTTTTGTTTTTTGTTTTGTTGACTATGTCTTTTTGCTTGTTCACTGAGCTCCTTTTACTATGTTAATAGATTCAAAATGGGTAAAACCTTTACCCTTAGGGAACTAATTTTTACTGGATGTCATACACATACACTGAAACATCTCTCTTCATTATTTTCAATGTACTCACAAGCAACAAGGACACTACTTACTAAATGTGCACTTTATCCTCACTTCTATAAACACTGACCTTAAATAATTTCACCAGGAAAAAGTGTGAGGCATTTTGTTGGTTTATCAGACTCAAAACCTTTTTCTTTGCTCCAAATAGTTCATAACATGGATTTATAGATTTGTTCCTCTGTTAGTTTTTTTTTTTTTTTTTAACTTTTCCTTTGGAAAACACACATGTATCCCATGTTTTTTATGTTATATATTCTTACCAACCACTACCAGTGGAGAGAGACCACTGTGTACTATACTGTACACAGCTGCTATATGTCTTAAAAACATGTTCTTAAGTATATAGATACATTCCCAAGTTACTTAATTCAGCTTAAGTTATTTTCTTCAGTACCAAACTATGTCCCCTATACTGTACTGGGGAGAGGGTGCAGGGGGTAGTGAAAGAGACTTGCTTCTGATATAACCTCAAAGGCAACAAATTTTGTGTGTAAAGACTCTCACACATGCAAGACACCCATCCTCTACCTCTTTACCCTCTTCACCGCACCAAAACCAAAGAGTCTCATGTATGGTGGTTGCTTTATTTTTCTCTTACCACTGTTTCTATATTTCATCACAATTCAGCAGGCTTGATAGAAGGTTTTAAAATCAGAACACTTGTTGCTCTTGCAGAAGCCCCTGGTTCAGTCCCCAGTGCCCACAGTGGTACTGGTTTACAGAAGCCTGTTCCAGTTGATCTGACATCCACATCTGGCCTCTACACCCACACTCAGCCAGATACACAAAAGCTTTAAAAATTTTAAAATAAGATCTATGCCCAGGCTAGGTTCAAAACCTCTAACTTCTCTTAGGCACCCCAAAAGCTAAAGTCTGAAAAATATTAAGAAATCAGGAACTTTTTAATAATCAAATAGTGTAGTACTATTTGATTACTCATAGAGGCCAGGCACTGTGAGGCAAAGCTTTGAGTCTTAAACCACTTGAACCACTGAAGTGGACGTGATGGTGCTGATACTTAAGTTCAGACTGGTGCTGTAAGCTCAACTGTTTTGTATTGGAAAATGTGACCCAAGAACACAGACAAGGGTTGACATTCTTCACCACTCATGTGACTGCTACATTTTTACACCTGAGCTGAGACGTGCAACATCTCATTACAAGTATGTATTTCAGCTAACATTTCTGTTTGAAAAATATCCTACTGTCCCACATACATTCCAGTAGTGAAAACAAAGGACTAATCTCCTTGGCCAGTGTGATCCTGAGTAGGAGCAGCAGCTGTAGCATCCAGGAGTTGTCATAAATGCCCATTCTAGGGCATTCTAAACCTACAAAATTCAAAACTGTAATTAGAAAACAGAAATCTATATTTTATTTCAATGAGAAGCATCTCTTAGTATAGCCCAGGCTGACCCCCAAATCACCACAATTTTTCTGATTCAGCCATCCAGAATTTTGTTTTAAAGGTTTTCATCATCCTCTGGCATTCTCCACTCACTGGGCACACACCCAAGAAACTGACCACAAACCTTTCACTTTTGCCTCTTTTAAGAACTCACTGGTAACTTTCAGGGTAATATATTTCACTACCAGACTGGTGCTGATATCAAACAGCTGCCCTTCATTTGCCCATAGGCCTCTTTCTTCTCCTGTCCTCTTATCAGTATTTAAGACAGGTAATACTGAACACCTAAAGCCAAAAGAAGCCATATCAACAATCAGTCATTTGTACTTCTAAGAATGAGCAGTAACATGCAGCCCATGTACATTACTTTTCAGTTGTTTATGAGTAAATTATTAATTTAAAATTTAACTTCATATATGGCTGGAGAAATGGTTCAGTAGTTAAGAATGCTGGCTGCTCTGCAGAGGACCCAAGTACAGTTCCCAATAGCCAGGTCAGGCAACTCAGAACTGCTCAAAGGTATCCAGCTAGCCTCCAAGGACACCCACACATAGGTGGCATTCACTAGCACAGGCACTGCCACATAAATAAAAAAAAATCTTTACACATTTTTAACTGATTAACAAAACGTTTGTTTCAAATTTGGTGCTTCAACTTTGGAATTTCACAGTGTGCTAAAACAACCAGCTTGTCAGTTGTTTTATTTCGTGAGATAAAACACTATTAATTTATTTATAGAAGTATTAAGAATGTTTAAATTTGAATTTTATTGGGTAATTTTACAAAGGTTTTCTATATTTCAAATGTAACTTACTACCACTAAACTTAATTTAATATTTTCTCTATAACCACTGGAAATTTATTTAAAATATATCGAATATTTTATATTGTTATATCCTGACAAAATTATGATATATTACAGTGTACTAATATTTCTGTAAATATAACTAAAGTTCTATTGTTTTGTCAAAATAAAATAAAAGTAACAATTCTATCATATCTTTGGAGGTTTTTTTTCTAATGGAAAGAAGTTTATTTTGGACTATAAAAATAATAGTCACCATAGAAGCAATGGGCAACTTTGAAATTGAGGAGAACATCAAAGTTGCTACTGTCTAACATTCATCTTCACTGAAAATAACCATCAAAATAAAATAGTAAAAGATAACTATAATCTTCTGAATCTTGATGCCTAAAAAATGTAATCTTGCCATAAATGAGAAACAGTAACTGAAGAATGTCTGAATTTAAAAAGGAATGCCTGCCGTGGTGGCGCACGCCTTTAATTCCAGCACTTGGGAGGCAGAGGCAGGTGGATTTCTGAGTTCGAGGCCAGCCTGGTCTACCGAGTGAGTTCCAGGACAGCCAGGGATACTCAGAGGAACCCTATCTCAAACGAAAAACCAAAAAAAAAAAAAAAAAAAAAAAAAAAAAAAAAAATACAAAACCCATTAAGGTTTAATCACTAATAGGAAACAGAAATAGCAATGGCTAGAAATCATACATCAGGATGAAGCTAAACTAAGTGGATGAGATTATTTGGATTTATATGTTATAAGGGTATAGAAAGAGCCAACGACATTAAGTTACAAACAGAAACATCCACGTTAGTGAGAGAAGAAGAGGAAGACCAGCATGAATCTGTAAAACACACAGGATACAAGAAGAAATAGACTTTCCATGTGCATGAGGAAAGAACCATTCATGCCACATACCTTTTTTTTAAAGACTGTATCACACACTGTTAGGTACTCTGATATCCTGTGAAATACTGTCTTGTTTAATAGACTTACATGATGCCTGAAGATAAATGATAAATCAGGGTTACAAAAGAAGACCTGCGTTTGGTAACTGAATTATGGATTTTATTTAAAAGTCATTTCAAAACTTTACAAAGAAGGGGCTAGGGACAAAAGAAAAAGCCAGCTGCAACATTTAAGGGCTAATAGAAGCATTAAGACACTTGATAGGTTATCTCTCTGCCACAGGTGAAATGAACCCATTTAAGGCAGATTAGATTATATTAAAGGCAAATTTACTGGGAAGCTGCTCTCCGGCAGGTGGGCAAGTTCACTGGCCCCAAAGACTGAGGCCAAGGAAGTCGCCATGGGGAAAGGGAGAGGTAGGAGAGAGAAAGAAAGAAAGGAGAGAGAAGAAAAGGAGAGAGAGAGAGGGAGAAGATGAGGGAGAGGACACATTTTAAAAGTCTTGATAATATATGATCTACCTAGCTTAATCCATACTTTCTCCCAAATGCCCTGCCTTAGAGTGACAGAATAATATTATTTAATCTGTCCATAAAGGAGGATTATTTGTCACTATAAAGTAGTAGGACACGCCACCCACAGTAGACCCCTTTGAAATAAAGATTATTTTGAGACAAAGGCACTTAAAATGTATCTTCTCACATTTTTACAGTTTACTACAATGGTCAGCTTCTGATACAGTTTATAGATTCCAAGAACTTTTTTGGGTCTTCATTTTTCTATACTCCAACATACAAACAAAAATTACTAATTAAAAGTTGTGTGCTTCCCTCCTGTTCACCTGCTGTTTTATGCCAATTTAATTGGGGGCTCACTGAGACCTTAAGAGGGTAAAGTGAAAGTTTACTTATCTAACATCAATATTAGGAAGAACACACAAGAATGAAATTCAGAAAGCTTGACACATTGTTTTGAAGGAAGATAACATTTCTGAGGTATTATCTGAGGTTTTGTTTGTTTGAGTTTTTTGTTGTTATTTTGAGACAGGATTCATTGTGTAGTGCTGGCAAGCCTGAAACTCTCCCTGCCCTCTTATCTCTGGTTTCTTAGTATTGTGGTTATAGGAATGAGTCAAAGATTGACTTTGAATATTTTTAGACTCAAGACTATATCACTTGAGTAAATACTCTTCCTCTGCACAAGAGAGTGAGAAATGTATCCCAAAATCACAGCTCATATCTACATGCTTATGTCTCAAATAAAAATTAGCTTGATGGTTGCAGGTGACCTATGCACATCCCCCAAAACACTTAAAACTGTCTCTAGATTACATATATTTAAACAAATATAAATATGTTATACTTTATTAGTAGGAAATAACCACAAGGAAAAGAGTGTGTATGTTTGATATAGATGATGATGCAGGTCTTCCACTCACTACATAGCTGAGGCTGGCCTGGAACTTCTGATCCTATAACGTCTACCTCTCGAGTCCCCATTACTGGGATTTCTAGAGTGTGGCACCAGACTCAATTATAATATGAATAGACTATAAGAAAAAAACTTCTTTAACCCTGGTTAGTTAACTCGGAGAATGGGAAGCAGTGGATGAGGTTGCTAGGTTATGAAAATCGAGGTACACATTGTATTTCCTGACTGGGCTTCTTCTGGTCTATCCTTCTACGAGCAAGCCTGGTTCTTGCTTTCCAGCTTTGTCCTTCCGGAGGGGAGCCACAAGTTGGGTGTTTAGATTTGAAAGAGATTTCTGACCCCTGTTATCGTGAAACCCGATTCAGCTTCCCCTTTTCTCAGATTTCTAATTTGTAAGTTTTAGTGAAATCAAAATTAGAGTGCTTAAGAATTAATTCCAGTCTACAGAGTGAGTTCCAGGACAAGCCAGGGCTACACAGAGAAACCCTGTCTCGAAAAGAAAACAAAAAAAAAAAAAAAAAAAAAAAAAAAGAATTAATTCCAATATTTAGTTATATATGCAATTAGCGGGCCACCATAATAATTTTTATTCAGGCACTCCCTTAAAACAAGTTATTAGTTTACCTTGCAAACGCGGGGTTCTTAAAGATCGCAAAGTCTAGAAATTAGCCCCATCAGGAATCACCTGAGGCGGGACGGCTTTGCCCACAACAAAAATGGCTCCTTGTCAACGTCTCAGGAATCTGCGAGCAACATCCGCCCTTTTGTCACATGACCAGGAACCTACTTCCGCTACGGCTCCTGGAAGGGTCCAGTCCTGGCCGTTCTCGCGTCTGTCCCGGCCCGCCGCGGCCGCTCCGCCGCTTCTTTGCCCGGGCGTCTCGGTGCGCTCGGTCAACCGCCTCTGCGAGCGCTCGCCCGAGCGCCCCGGAGCCGGCGGGCGGCGGCCCTCTCTCCGGGGACTCTCCAGCAGGCCCAGGGTGAGTGCTCTAGTCTCTCCAAGCAGGGCTCCGGGCCTAGCGCGGCGGCAGTGACACCCCCCTCCGAGCTGGGCGGAGCGGCCCGGGCTTTGGCCCGTCCTGCCCTGCAAATATTTGGGGCCGGCTTCTTCACCTTTTCTACCTCCGCATTTTGTTCTGTGGAACAAAAATAGAATTTTACTCACAAAACGAAAACCACCTATTAGTTTGGGGTTAGGAAACGGAAGGAAGCCTGTGAGCTTGGATCTGGGTGTTTTCGGGCATCTCTTCCACGGGCCCAAGCACCTCGCTGTATGACCTTGAGCCTGTCGCATTTAAAAGTAACTGTTTTGCGTAAAATCCGTGTAACTAGAGAAAGGCGTTTGGGAGGCCCAGGGCTGGCCAAAGCATCCTTGCTCGCTGGTAGCGTTGCGGGTTATCCTCCACCTCACCCCACGCCAAGTAGGGTTCCAGGTTCCCTATAGCGCCTGACCTCCATTTGCTAAAAACTTGTCATTGCAAAGCAAAAAAAGAAAGAGAGAGAGAGAGAGAGAGAGAGAGAGAGAGAGAGAGAGAGAGAGAGAGAGAGAGAGAGACCAGCGTCCCAGCCCCACTAGTTCAGGAGCAGGTCGCAGTCTCTGGGAAGAGTAGCGCTCTCTCTGAATTGGTGGAGCTCTCTAATTCCAGAAGAATAAAGCTTGTGCCCGACGGTGTTAAGGAGGCCTCCCGCCGGGAGCCAGTGAATGGGAATGCTCTTTTTCCCTGGTGAGAAACAGTTCCTTTCTCCGTCAGTCGCTTGGCTACTAATGAGATTCCCCAAAGAAAAACCTTTAGGGAAAGTCGGACCATTGAGCCCTATTTAGTATTCCGAGCATGCAATTAGATTGTTTGAGGAGTTTGTGTGTGTTTATGTGGCGGTGGGGGTTGTCTAATTTTTGGTTTCGAGGACTTGTGAATTGAGATAGCTTTCCAGCGGTGTTTCTGAGTGTATACTTTTTTACTGAACTACTGGGAGGAATTGTGTTGGCTCCCTTCCTGTCTGATAGGGCTGCCTCATTTTGGGCTTACAAGGTTTCTTCTGTTACTCTCTCCTTACTGTTGTGACATTTTTTGTTGTTAATAGGTACAGGTTTGGGGTTCTCTTTATTAAGTTTTGAGTTGTTTGTAAAATTCTAGGTATGAGACCCTGCCAGATGTCTACCCAACAAAGAGCTTGTAGAATCTCTCCACACTTAGTTTCTACAGAAACTTTTTATTTTATGTGATGCCATTTGCCAGTTCTTGCTGGTGTTTCTTGAACTTCTTGGAGTCCTTTGCAGAAAGTCTTTGCCTATGACTGTGCATCCTTAAGGTTCTGCCTATTTTTCTCTAGCAGATTCAGAGTTTCATCAGTTCCTACATTAGACCGTCGATCCACTTTTTTTTTTTGATCCACTTTGACTTATTTTTTTTTAATAGTTTTGGTTTTGTTACATATGCTTATATGCGAACAGCAAGTTTATGGTTCTAAGGTAGTGATTAAATATTTCCTTAAAAATAGATTTTTGTTTTCAAAAATTAAAGCCAACTTAAAGAAGAAATTGAGTGTAATATATGGGACCTGATGAAATTGGAAAACATTACTGATGCTTGAGTGTGGCCTAGAAAGTGGATCTGTGGTATCAGATTGGAGTCTGAGGGAGATTTATCTCAAGTTATACAGCAAGCATGTAATGACGAAAACCGGGGGATTAAAACCTCAGTCCCAAATTAAATTTGTTATCAAAGAATACCCAAAGTATCATAGTTTAATGAGAAAGAAAAATAATTAGGTCCTCATCTGTTTTATTGAAACATAAAATCTAAAAACTAAGGCAGTAGTATTAAGTCTTAATACAGTCTTCATATTGTGATAACCAACTATAAAGTTATTATTGTTGCTAGTTCATAACTGTAATTTTGCTGTTGTCATGAATCGTAATGTAAATATCAGAAAAGTAACCACTGTGATAGTCACTCAACAACCATAGGGGTCGAGACCCTCAGGTTGAGAACCACTACCTTACATGGTCTGTTCTATGACATTAAAATTTGGTACATTTGAAGTTCTTTGTTTATTCTTTTGTTTCTTAGTGTAAAGTTGTATATCTTTGTGGCTTTTATTTGAAGATTTTTTTTTTCCAGCTAAGTCCTTAATAATGGTATCATCTAACTTCTCAGTCACTGTTCTTCTCCTCCAGGGATAAAAGTGGCTCTCAATCTAGCACATGCGCATTGGAGCAATTTAAGGAGTTAATATGAAGCACAGAAGCAGATAGTGCCAAATAGCAAGCCTGTTGTTTCCCATTTGTAAGTACAGTTTTCTTTGTCTCTGTTTTCTTAGTCTTTAAGCCATCTGTATGTGTCAGTTCCTTTAAAAGCAGACATTTGGGCCAAAAGAGTAAAATAAGCTAGCTGACACTCACAGTCCAACTAGGCTTAGCACACTAGACAGTCTCCAAGGAGTATACACGATGATGAAGACATCTATATTGCTTTATCCCCAGTTTACAGAAAAACTGGGATTAAGATATTTAGTCTGTCTGGAGCTGTGTTGCTCTTGACTTAGAATATGCTTCTCTGGGAATTTAGTGTAATTTGGCCTCCTTTTCAGGAAACCATCACTTACACATCGGTTTTTAGGCAACCTCAAATACATGTACTTTTACTCTTGTATTTTCTTGGTGATTTTTATAACCTATTGGAATATGGTTAGAGGGGGTTGCTAGTAACCATCCTTCTCCCCATCTGATGTCACATTTGTGTATGTATTGATATTGATGAAACTTTTATTTGCCCTAATTGCAAAATCATGAAATGGGGACTGTGCTTCAGGCTGTCTTTCTGACTTACAAGGTACCGTAGAGTGACAGTTGAAACATTTGAAATGTGGTTTATCATATGGAGCCATTTTAAGTAAATCAATACCTTTACTCATAGTTCTCTTATAAAATGATTTGTTGAAATACTGATTTTTATTCTTTCTTTTTTACAGCTGGAAAAGCAGTGTCCGTGTTGTTATGTACACCTCCAAAAACAGTTGAGATCTGTAGGGAAGTGTTGTGTAAAGTAAACAACTGCAGGGTAGCAGTGTCCATAGCTATTATAGACGTGTATCTGCTCTGTTAAAATGAGTATGAAAACGGGCAGTGAGACATCACTAGGAAGGTCAGTGACATTTTTTTCAGTTGAGCTGGTATCATAGGTTTGACAGACAATAGCTTAAAAGCTGCTTGTCATAAGCTACTTTTTTATGCTTTTCTTAGCATTTTTTATTTGGGGGCAATCATTCTTTCAACTACATCTCCATGGAGTCATGGATGCCTCTCCAATTTAGAAGCTCACTCAATGCATTTGTACTATTTTTCCCTCAAAGATATTTGATGCTTCTCAAAACCACATGTATAAATACAGGTTAAGAATGTGAACTTTAACCACGTAAAATGAATGTGTGCATTAAGGGCTTGTTGCTATAATCCATGGATTTGCTATTCATTGGATCCATCATCAGATTCATGTGCAGTAAGAAATTTTGATTTGCATTTTGTGATTTTGAGGGGGCTATACCTTTTTTTTGGTAAATTGAGCATTATCCTTATTTACCTTTGGAGTCTGATTTTCATTGTTGAAAGGCTTTATTTCATGCACAGTGGCACTTTCTGATTGCATTGCTATTAAGTCCAGGCATGATTCTTCCACATAATTAGGATTTTTTTTTTCATTGCAGTTTTAGAGATCAAACCAGGGCTTTGTGCATGTTAGGCAAACACTCTACCTCTAACTATGCTCTTAGCCTCCTGAGTGGGAACTTTTAATTTTATTTCAGGCATTTTTGAATTATTAGGAGCATGCATATGTACTTGCACACAGAGAATGTTTATGTGTGTGCGTGTTTGTATTACAATTGTATAATACTTTAGAAACTTGCCCCTGATTGATATCCTCAGGGTTTGTTTTCAGATGATAAGTCAGAAGCTTTACATTGAGAAACGAGTTTTGTTTGATCTTTTTATTTTTTTTCTACTCACAAGTGATGAGAGGATTCCTTTCGCTCTTTCTGCTGTAAGGTATTGTCTTCTGACATCACTGCATAGAGGAGATGGCATCAGCACTCAGTTATCCTGATCTTAACATTTTCCTTCTGTAGGGTGAGTGGGGCGGCATTTCCTTCTCCCACTGCTGCTGAGATGGCAGAAATTAGTCGAATTCAGTACGAAATGGAATACACCGAAGGTATTAGTCAGCGAATGAGGGTCCCAGAAAAATTAAAAGTAGCACCACCAAATGCTGACCTGGAACAAGGGTTCCAAGATGGAGTTCCAAATGCCAGTGTGATAATGCAAGTCCCAGAGAGGATCGTGGTTACAGGTATCTCACACTTGATTCAAAGTCTCCCAATAAGTCTTTGTGTTATTTATTTTTATAAACATTCTAGGTTTTTCAAAATATTATTGAGAAAGGTATTTTCACAAGTTTTAACAAGTATATGTAACTCCCCCAGCAGCAGGGATCTCCTTTCTGTACCTAGACAATAGAGCTGTCTCTCAAAATCTCCTATAAATGAAGCCCTACACTTGACTCTGCTTTGCCTGGCTTCTTTTGCTAGGAGTAATTTTTCTATCTTTTTTTTCCTCACCTGCTGGGCTTTGAAGCTAGGGTCATGTGCATTCTAGGAAAATGCTGTCCCACTGAGCTCTATTTGCAGCCCTCTTTGTATTTTTCATTCATGAGTTTGAATTTCCCACACTGCCCTTGAATTTTCCCTGCAGAGCCTGCAGATCTGTACCTGTCATCCTTCTGCTTCAGCCTTCTGAACTGTTCAGGGTACAGAACCTGCCTCACCAAACCCAATTTAACTTTCACTTTGTTTTTATACTGGATGGAGATTTAGTGCACTCAGGATTCTCCCGCCTTAGCTCCTAGTGCTGCAGTTGCAAGCTATGCTTGCTTGCTTGCTTGGCTAGAATGATGATTTTTAAGATTATTCCACATTGTTGCAAGTATTATGTGTTCATTCCAGCTGACTGCTAAATAATAATATCCTGTGTGGGTACATTATCATTGGTTTATCCATTCACATAATGGACAGTTACGTTGTTTACTTTCTGAGATTCATAGGATGGAGTGCATTTGACTGTTTATGTACAGACTTTTAGGAGGACATACACCTTCATGTCTCTAGAAGTGAAATGGCTATATGATAAGTTACATTTAACTTTTTCAGATGTTGACAGATTACAAATGGTGTGCCATGTTTCTTTTCTCTCAGTGACATTTGAGAGTCTTAGTTGCTTTATATCCATTTCCCTGGTAATTGATAATTTTGAACATGTGTGCATGTGTTTTTCTGTTTAGTTATTTTTCTGTTACTATGATAAAATACCATGACCAGGCAACTTACAAAAGGAATGGTTTATTTAGACTTACGGTTCCAGAGGGATAAGAAGTCCATCACTGTCATTGTGGGCCAGCATGGTGGCTGAAACAGCAAGCTGAGAGCACATTTTCGTGAACTGCAAGCCCAGACAGAGAGACAGAGACAGAGATGGGGGGGAGAGGCACGTGAACACTGGGAATGGATTAAGGGTTTTTATCCCAAAGACCCCTCACCCCGTACTTCCATCTCCAACAACCCTGCATCCAGAATTTTCCAAATAGCGTCATAACTGGGGAACAAGTGTTAAAGTAACTAAGACTACAGGAGACACTTGTCATTCAAACCATCACATTTTGAAGCATCTATTCAAATGTTTTGCCAATTTGAAATGTTCGGTGTTGTGAGAATTTTTTATAGACTTGGACACAGGTTGCTTGAGTTGCTTGTTTTGGACAGGCACACATGAAAATTTCTGTATCATGGTATTAAATATTTGTGAAATATCAAATGTCAAAAAGAATCTATTGCTGTCAGTAGGCTGAAATACAAATCTGACAGGATTAAAGAAATCCCTCTCCACACAACCTTTTTTTCTTTTCTTTTCCTAGGAAATAATGAAGACATTTCATTTTCAAGACCGGCAGATCTTGACCTTATCCAGTCTACTCCCTTTAAACCTCTGGCACTGAAAACACCACCACGAGTGCTCACACTGAGTGAGAGACCACTAGATTTCCTGGATTTAGAAAGGCCACCTCCAACTCCTCAAAGTGAAGAGGTAAGTAGAGTTAGCACTGCTTACGTTTGAAAGAATATAGGATAACGTTTAGCAATTAAGCATACATTAACCTTAGATGATGGACACTCTCCACATGGCAAGATTGGTATTAGTTGAGTTCTCAGTTCCCCAAATACAGTCTGGTTTGTTTGTTTGTTTGTTTGTATGTTTTCCTAATTTAACAGTTATGTGGTAGGGAAGTGAAAATCTTGAAGTATTGCTACCATTCACGTAGACTTAAAGGGAAAACAGCTGTCACTGTCACACCTGCAGTGATGCAGGCAGAACCTCAAAGATTTTGTTCTCTGTAGTACTGAAGATTGAACCAGCACTTGAACATGCTGGGCAGATGCTTTACCACTGTGTTCCTGGGAAAGAAAATTTTGAACTAGGAAATAACAAATATATTTTTCTATTATAAATTATCTGGCAAACAATGCTAAAAAAAAAAAAAAAAAAAAAAAAAACGTTTTCTCCAGACACTACCCATTCAAGCTGCTTGATGACAAGTTTCCACTAAATTGGTAACATTGGTGTCCTCATTGATGTAAATTAGGTAGTAAAATGGATGTAAAAGGTATTAACAGTGGAATTAAAGTCTTGCCAGTGCCATTTATTTGAGACCAGTATTGAAGTTTGTGTTCTTGAAGACAATATGCAGACATACATTTTTGTCAAAACTGGTACTCCTCTGTCTGCCTTGAGTTTTCCATGTAGTCCTTTCCAAAGAGTAGACATGTAAACAAGGTTGGTGTGATTCCTAGTACGGGGTCATGCTGGTTGGTTTTTTGTTGTTGTTGTTTTTGGTTTTGTTGTTGTTTTTGGTTTTGTTTTGTTTTGTTTTAGTTTAGTTTAGTTAGTCCTGAATATTTGCTTATAGAAAAGCACTACATTTGAGTGTTAATTTTGGTCAAAAATTGTCAAGTAACTTGTACACATTTTTACTTGCAACCATTTTTTGAGATTCTATATGAGAAACACTGCAAGAAAAAATAAATAATAATACCCTGCCCTCTGGAAGTTTTCCATCTGCATAGTCTCAGAAGGACAGTGGGATGAGGTGACAAAAAGACATTGTTAAACACAATGGACTCTTTGGATGTGTGTGCTTACTAATTTTATATTAACTAGACACAGGTTAGCGTCTTCTGAGAAGAGGGAACTCCAATTGAGAAAATGCCTTCATAACCTTCTTAAGATTGAGCCACAGGCAACCTGTAGGGCATTTTCTTAATTAATGATTGATGGGGAGGGCCCAGCCCCTTATGGGTGGGACCACCCCTGTACTGGTGGCCCTGGTTTCTATAAAAAGCAGGCTGAAAAAGCCGTGAGGTGCACACCACCAGTAAGCAGCAGTCCTCCATGGCCTCTGCATCACCTCCTGCTTTCAGGTTCCTGTCCTGCCTGAGCTCCTGTCCTGACTTTCTTTAGTGATGAACTGTGATGTGGAAGCATGAGCTGAACACTCTTTCTTCCCCAACTTGCTTTTGCTCATGGTGTTTCATTATAGCAATAGTAGCCCTAACCAAGACATTATGTCTGATATTTACCAATATTTGAAAAGCACTTCTAGACAAAAACATTGCTTGGTAATTCTCTGTACTAGAATTGATAAAGAGCTGTGCAATAAGCCATGTGAACAGGGCCTGAAACTTCATGCCTAAGTCATGGCCATTCTCGGAGTTCTTAGAGTAGATCTGGCTGTGTGGCTGCGGAGGCAGAGGCTTTAACATGGATGCTACATCTGAAAAGGAACTTCCCTAGGCAGCTCAGGCCAATGTTAGCTCTTTCAGAGGATGTGAAAAGAAGGCTGCAAAGAAGAGTTAATGATTATGTCTGTATAATTTTATAACTCAGAAACTGATCAAGCTAGAGATTTGGAACCCATCATAGCCTATCTGTTAAGCAGCAGTATGCTTTGAAAAGATTAGCTATAACTGCCAAAAGTTTTTTGAAAATTTCACTGAAGTACAAAAAGAGACCAGACCCTGTAGGACAGGTTGCAATAGCTTTTGCACAAATTAGCTATTCCTGCCTCAAAGAAGAGTACTATAATATCAACCATTTATAAAATAAACCAGAAGAGCACCGAACCCCAAATATAGCCAGAAGTGCCAGGTGATCTAGAATTAGCAATGTCAGTTGGTCTATGTAAGCCATGTCCCAATTTTGGAAGGCAAGAAAAGAATTAATGTTTTCAGAAAGGGAACGTTTGTTCAACCAGCTTAAACCTAAGCTGTCAAGTGGCATCCACAGGTGACAGGTCCTACATCAGTCTTGTTCAGATGTATCAGAGAGATCAAGGATTAGAAGAAACTGTATCTAGCTAAAGCAGACATAGATTGCACATAGAAAGTAGTGGCCCTGAAGGCTGAAGATATCACAGAAAGCTATGGATGTCTGTCAGAAAGGTAACCTAGCAAGCAGTCGTTCAAGGCAGCAGGTGGTTATCAGTATTCTGTGGTGGCCTCATATAATTATAAAACCATTTTGAGCATGAGAAGCAGAAGACCATAGCTGACCCGAAATATAACAAGCCACTCTAGTATATCCCTGAACTTACTGATGACGAAAACTCCAGGTACTCGGTAAATGCTCCAGTATGTCCTGCAGTGGCTTGAATAAAAATCAGAAAATTCATGGATATGAGTTTCTCTCCATGGAAAGAGGAGCTGGGAGTACAGAAGCAGAAAAGAACAAATTTTAAAAAGAACAGTCTTTGGGGTTTTATACTGTATACATATAAACATGGATGACACATTGGTGTCATTGTTTAGTTACCATATCATGCCCTGGTCCAAGAATTTCTCTTGCCACAATAAAACACCATGACCAAAACCAACTTGGGGAGTAAAAGGCTTTTTCATTCACAATTCCATATAACAGTCCATCATCGAAGAGATCGGGTGAGGACTTGATAGGAACTCATACAAAGGCCATGAAGGGGTGCTGTTGCTGTCTTGCTGTCCAAGGCTCACTTAGCCGGCTTTCTTGTAGTATCCAGGCCCAGAGTTGGCATTGCCCACAGTGATCGTCAGTCAAGAAAATGAACCATAGGGCAGTCTGGTGGGGGATTGAGGTTTCCTCTTCCTAAAAAGCTCTAGCATGTGTCAAGTTGGCATTAAGACTAGGCAGCATACCCTTCTTGTCATAGGCAACAGTGACCCATTGTTCATGTTTCTATCCGGTAACCTTAATCATTGTCACGGCTGTTCTCTTCTGTTCTGTTAGTTTCGGGAATTGATGGTGTTTGGAACGGGGAGGATGTCTAGTCCAATTGTTCTGTTCATGCTACCTCTTACATTTCCCTTTTGCTCCAGTCAAAGTCCCAGGGAAAGCAAGAGTTATGCCTGGAAGGGGTAATACACACCCATAACTCTAGCATCCCACAGGCTAAAGCAGGAAGACCACAGACTCCAGGCCAACGTGGGCTATATTATCTTAAAACAAATAATCCTTAAAAAGGAGTGTGGGGTAAAAGTTAAGGTCTTTTATATATATACAGAATTTTGGTTTTTAATCTTTTGTCATTACTGTTAACTGTATTGTCTGTTTTTCTAAATGTATGATTGCTACATCACTTGTACAAACTGTTGCTCTTTTAAAGTAGTAAACTACCGTTTTAAAAAAAAAATTGGATATTTCGTAGTAGTGATGAACTTTAGTATAAGTCTACAGAACAGCAAACAAGGTATAAAAAGACTTTTTGTTGTTTGTGAATAATCATGTATAACTTTGAGTTTAAATACACCGTAGGGGACTATTAATGCATGTGTGCATCTTCTGTCTAATGTTGTGTGCTCTATAAAATAACACAAAATAACTTGTGGCCCAGCTTCCTGGAAGTAGCCTGGAGCTAAGGAACTTTTCCTTTCCATGCTGCCATGTGGAAAAACTATTCTACTTTAAAGAAAGTAGCCATGGCCTATTTACACACCATTTACATCCTTCTATACCTTTAGTATATACCATAAGTATAGAGATATAGAGAAAGATATGTAAAATATTATACCATTTTGTGTAAGGTACTCAATGAGCATCCCATAATTAACTGTATCCTGGAAAAAAGTTTTCTATAGATTGAAGGAGAGAAGGGGACAGTTTTACTAACTGATATTTACTTGAAAAGAAACTAGAGTAGGTTTTATTTAGAAGTAAGCAGACACTCTAAGTTTATGAGTATTATAATGAGTATGGGACCTGTGGCTGGGGAGATGGCTCCTTAGTAGAGAGCTTACTGTGTATGCATGAGCACCTGGGTTTGAGCCACAGGACCCAGGACTGATCTATACACACACACACACACACACACACACACACACACAGTGGAGGGAGATAAATTAACAAGTCTTACCTGTCCATAATGAACAGGCTTTGCTCTGGGTTTGCTTTTCTTAGCTCCTTATAGTTTTGTGAGTAGCCTTGGACTGGGTCTTTTGTGTTTTCTATGCAAAATAGCTTCTAAACTATTTAATTCCGTTCCTTCTCTTTGCTTGTACCTTAACAGATCCGAGCAGTTGGCAGGCTAAAAAGAGAGCGTTCTATGAGTGAAAATGCTGTTCGTCAGAATGGACAGTTGGTCAGAAACGATTCCATGTGAGTAGAACCTGCCATTGTATCATTACAGATTTTCTTCTGTATCTTATCTGTATATATCTTTTCTAAATAATTCTCATAGTTTTAGAAATCCGTTTTACAGTGATGGAAATCACTTTGTACTTGTTCTTTCTATAGTCATAAAAAACAAATCTGGCAATTTTGTTCATTGTTTTTCAGTCCTGTGTTTCTCTTCTGTGTCTGGCCCTTTTATGTAAAGTGAATATTCTTTCTCATTCACTTTCAGTCAGTTTTCATGAATTCATTGGAAACTCTTGTCAAACATGGTGTTAGCTTCTCTGGGAATTGAAAACCGTCAGGAGGTGATAATCTCCTTTGAGAGTTTACAAAGTAACAAGGGCACAGTACAGCTACCATTCTTATAGGGTACCATATTAAGTTGTAGTTTAGACCTGGCTATAGAGTACAGTGGTGCAGAATGGGCTCTTACGGCAGCAGGGCATGAATATTCAGAGTTGAAAGAAGACTATTGTTGTCTTTGCTTTGAAAGAAGCCTCATGAGCATGTTCACTGGCATCGTGACCAGTCAGTGAGGTTATATCTCCAGTGGTAGGTTTGCTTGCTTTGTTGAAACTCTGTTCTCTTATGTTGGGTGCAAGGGAAAAAGCTGTGAGGACTTTGACTGTGTGGAGTCTCTCACAGTAGCTGCAGTTACTCTGAACAATCACATAGGAAAAAACCGGGTTAAAAGAAATTTATGTCTCCTACATGAAAGTCTGTCTGAAAGGCTCAACCATTATTAACCTGATTTTTTTTAAATGATTGAATGTATGTTTTCCTAAGGTTTCTAGATGCCAGTTGTCAACAGACCCACGAAACTCAATTTTCTAAAACTGTTTCCAGATACACGAACAGTCAAAAGACTCCACAGTGTAGTCTTATGGCTAATGTGGGTACAAAACAGCTCTAATTCAATCTTTTCTACTTGTAACGTATAGTTTGTAAGGCAGCAGAATCCTCTAGTAGGCTTTCCTGCTGTTTAAGTTGTTGTGACTTGCTGTTGAGGCCTATAATTGACCTTTTATTTCATTAAGATGGAAGCATGGTTACTTCAGTGTTGTTATCACCTTTTCACAAAGTAGGTAGTATTGATGGCAGAGTCTGGATGGAGGTAACGGAAAAGTCTGTGTAAATTCTTAACACCAGAGGTTGATGAACACGTGATTTTCTTTTTTTCTTTAAATTGCATTCAAGGTGTTTTCTAGATGTCTAATAAGAAAGATCTTGAGATTAATAAAGGTTTGCCCATTCTTCTCCTACCATTGTTAAATTTATAATTTATAATTGAATTTCTATTTAAAGCTTTCTGATTTTTAGATTGATTATGAGCCATTATGCTTGAACTGTTGTCTGCCTCCACTCTAGTTTATTCCACAGCTCAAGAAGACAGTGCAAATGATCAGGGACTTGGGCCTTTGTTTTTTTTTTTTTTTAATTACTTTAAAGACGCAATGAGGTTCATTGTTGGCACAAAAATGGATTATGACAGTAGAATCGTGTAGCATTTTATTTGTTATTAAAAAACTGAATATGTAAAAGAAGCATAATTATTATTTAAGGTGGCACAGATCAGATTCTGCCCCAAGAAATAAAATTTCAAGGTTCCAGTCATCGATTTCTGCACCGGAGTACACGTAAGATTTTATCTGCTCTACTTTCCCAAGTAGAGTTGCTTTAATTCTGCAGGCTTATGTTAATACTAACCCATGTTACTGTGTAACTGACATATAATACCCTAACAATCTGTTCTAGTACTTCTCCAGGATTTCTCAAACTGTCAGTATATACTTTAATAAATGGGGCTGGTGGAGCAACTAAGGAAGTTTTATATGGTTTGTGATATAGATGACAGGAAAATGAAATAATTTCTGCACACAAAGACCAAATCCTTTTTCCTTTTCTGTATTTTGCTTTGGTTGGCCTCTGAGTTCTCAGCAGATTACACTTAGCAAAGGTCAGCAATCCAGATCTTGTTTTTTCAATCAGAATTTTTTCTTGTTTAATTTTAATCTAGAGAAAAATGGAGCCTTAAGTGTGGTTTGTCATTGAAGTTGGTTTGATTTTGTTTTGTTTCCCTGTAGAAAATTATGTTTGGAGCCATCTTCTGAGATCACTAAACCCTTGTTTTCTATAAATATGACAAACAGGGTATGAAAATGACTGCCCACTCCTGACAGTAGAACAGTTTGGTATGAAGTGTAAAAATTGAAGCAGAATATGTAAGCCTCTGGATTCAGCACTCAGCCTGCACAGCACACACAGCGAGGGAACAGTGAGTGCTGTTCCCAAACAGCACAAAACCACACTGGCCAGTGACTCCTGATCTGTGTGATCCGTTACTGTGCTACTAGGACTCACTAAATTGCCTCAGTCATTGGACAGCAAGTTACGGTTCTCTCTAATATTTAGGATCCCAGAGAGGTCAGGTGTGCTGAACACACATTTAATCCAGCAGTGGAAAGTAGATCTCTTGAAAGCCAACCTTGATATCATAGCTACTTTCAGGTTAGCCAGGATTGTATGCTGAGACATTGTCCCAGGGGATAATATACATAAAAACATAGATGTCCCAGAAAACTGAAGAGTTTGTTTTTCAACAAAAATTATTTTGGTGTTTGTTTTGTTTGTTTGTTTACTGATTTTTCAGAGGCTAGTTCTCAGCAGAGGCATTAAGCTCACAGTTTGAGAACCATCATTCTTATGAAAGCCTGGGGAGAGAGCTCTCCTCCTGTGAACTTTTCTCTTAATAGCTTGTGCCAGTCACTGATTTTCATTGAGTTCTGACTTTGACTAGCCATTGTTTACTTAACCCTTATGTGGAGGAGTCTGTGAGCATGAGGCAGACGTGTTACTAATGAAGTGCTGTGGTGAGCATGAGTGCTTCTGCAGAGGTTGTTCGATTTTATTTAAAAACTAAACCTGACATTTTGCTGTCTTATAACAGTTTTTATCAGTGCCTTTTTATTAAGTTATGTATAAGACCATCTCTAATTAAAACATCTGCTCTGGGTGCCTTGCATTATGTTTTATATTTTACAGTAGTTAACTTGTCCAAGTTAAACAATAGAAACAAGTAAGTAACTAAGCCTTGGTTTTGTAGTGAGTAGACAGAGGTGGAAACCCAGACTCTCTCTCCTTCCACTGTTGACTCCAACAGAGGACTTAACTTCAGTTAGAGTGCTTACATTGTTTTTCTTTGTTGTTTTTTCAATGAAATTTATTGGTTAAAATGTATACAGGAGTACTAAAGTTGCTAAATTATTTTCCTAATTTAGATAGAAATTACTAAATTATTGTCTCTGATATAATTTTGTCACCTTACAATATAAAATAAGGCTACCTTACAGAAAACCCTGTTCTCTTTTTGCTTGTCTAGAGGACTGCTATGTAGATGAAAGAAAAAAGTTAAATTTCTTAACAATCTTTGAAACTTAAAATTTTTTGATCAAATATCTTTAATAGTATTGATACTGATGATGACTTGATATCATGACCTGGGTTCTGTAGCTAAGCAGAAGATGGACTTGCTTCTCATGTTTAGACCCCTGAGTTTTAGCCCTGGCATTGGGGGACATTTTTAAAAAAGTGTTTTTGTTTTGCAGCACTTAATGTCATTCTTTAGTTTTAATATTTATTGATTTTCCTGATAAGTATTAAAATTCATCATTAGGAATATAATGAGTACCTGTAGATTATTTTAGGATCCAACCATCTATTCATTCTATCTTGAGCATTCTTTGCCATTTATCTGAAGCTAGTTTATGTTTCTTTTATAAGGTGACCATTTCATTTCCTGTGTGTGCTTTGAGATTCTTTCTCCTTTCATTTCTTGCTTTTTCTTTCCCTCCTTCCTTCCATTCCTTCCACCTGCTCACCTCAGGTATGCTGAGTAAGTACTCTACCAGTGTCCTCAGCCTACTTTTTTAATTTAACTAGTAAATAACTTTTTTCTATTTTAATGGACAAAACTTCATTAAACTTTAGTATAAATTCAGAATCTATCCATTGATATTGTTGCTTTAAGATTCAAAATACTAAAAATGAGTAATTTGCTCATTCTACAACTAGGTTACTTGTTAATATGATACACAAAAATGCTCGTTGTGAACCCTAAAATCAAAGAAACAGTACTAATTTAAAGCTTGCTTAATGAAATTTACTGTTTTGCTGGTAGCTTTAATAAAAAGTGTATTTGTCCCAAACCTGTAACCCAGTGGAGGTGGTGTGCATTGGAATTTCCTTCTTTCTTTATTGCAGTTTTGGTCTGTCTTTCCATCTTTGTCAGCCTATCTGTCCCTTTGTTTCAGCTCCAAAGGGGAAGGGTGACTTGACTAGGGGTTTCTCCCCTGTGAGCCTCACCTCACCCCCTCATCCTACTCCCCTGTATCTCCAGGATGCTAGTGCATAGTGACCCGGAACTTAAGTGTACAATCCTGTCCCTGGTGACATGTCACAAGCATGAGTTCAGCCTGGCGTCTCGGACACAGACGCTTCAGGTCTTCGTTGTTCTGTCTAACGGATATGTAAGTGCAAGCTCCACATGCAGACTACACTCCAGACACTCCAGTTTTTACTACTTACTGGTCTTGGTCCCCCACCCCCAGCTATTTTATTTAGGATATCTATTACTGAATTTGCCAGGTCCTATGGATCAGATTATACACTAACTTTTTTTATGTATGTATGTATGTATGTATGTATGTATGTATGTGTGTATGTATGTGTGTGTATATATGTGTATATGTATATGTATATGTATATATGTATGTATGTATGAATGAATGATTATACATTGATGTGTATGCATGTGTGTATGGAAAAAATATATATATTCCAGAAGATTGCCTGATATCTAAAAACTTTAGTTTGTCTTGACATCATTAGGCTTTGTTTTAGAATTTCTGTATGTGCCAAGATTTGGCTTAGATTTTTCTCTTCTAAGTAGTCTTTGGAAAGCAGTTTTTATACTTATTGTACCTTTCTTTTTAGATCATGAAGACACTAAAAGTTACTCATAAAGTTAGAGATTTTGTTTCATTTTTGAAACTGAGGCTATTAGGTAACAGTAACCTTTCAAAAGAAATTCCTACTTTTTAAAATTTTAGTTCCCAGACTAGTATGTGTTAGGGGGGAAATAGTATGTAGAAGATTTTTTATATATACAGCTGTTTATCAAAGTTCTGCTTTTTTCTTTTGACTATTTTTCCCAGAAAGTAAGATTAGTCTAGCTATGGTGGTCCATGCTTTTAGTTCTTGCTGAAGCATAAGCAGGTAGGTAGGTCTCTGTAAGTCAGAGTCATGGTCTTCTTTCTGTAATGAGGACACGTCTTGTGTCCATGTGCCAGTTAATGTCTCAGGCTTCAACATTGAACAGCTCTCTAAGACACCAACACAGATGCCAAGAGTTTAGGCCAGAACTGTACAAATATCTTTATCTAAATGTGGTCAGTGCACCAAAAGAACTTGTGAATCTCAGCACTTACATAAAGGAATAATTTGATTATTGTCACTCAGAAGCCAAGAAATAGATGCTCTCTGCTCTCTGCTCTCTGCTCTCTGCCATCGTGGTAACTAAGTGCCCTTGTCTTCCTTCACTCTATTCGCGGACCTGGGAAGTTCCATGTTTCAGAAATTAAGCTAATTAAGTTAAACAGTCAAAATGTAACTACAGTTTTCTTAGGTTTTAGTTTATCATTTAAGTAATTTCTCATAAACTCAGCTTGCCTCATTGTCTTTGTGAAGTATTTGAAATGGTGTCTTTATGGAATCATGCTGGATTCATATGTTTAGATGTTGATATTTACATAACAATTCAGCATCTCACTGTGTCATCAGTAAGTCATGTGATTCGTAGGCGGTATAACGCCATGTATGTATAACACTGACTAAACAATGCCTCCTCTCTCCTCACCAAGCCCTGAGCACACTCATTGCTGGATTCTTCTACTCTAGGTTGTTTCTTTTGCTCAGATTGATAATTAGAATTTCATACCTGCAAGTGTTAGATCATAGCTGCTTTTTAAAAACAGAATTTTTTGATGTCTTCTGTTTGTTCTCTTGGGATAGATGTAAGGGTGGGAAATGTGGACAAGAAAAGAGATGACAAACTGCTCTGCTGAAGTTTCATGAAAATCTGACTTGAGTGTTTTTCTCTTCATTTGCTGTGCTTATGTGAACAGTGTGACACCATCACCACCACAGGCTCGGGTCTGTCCTCCCCATATGCTACCTGAAGATGGAGCTAATCTTTCCTCTGCCCGTGGCATTTTGTCGCTTATCCAGTCTTCTACTCGTAGGGCTTACCAGCAGATCTTGGATGTGCTGGATGAAAACCGCAGGTGATTGGTCAGCAGTGGCCATGCCACTTTGTTGCATATGTTTTGGCTCCTTATTTAGTGGACTGTGGTGTTGTCTTTTTTCTTTGCTCATTTTAGTCTCTTTCTAAGATGCAATGGTTTGAAATGGCTTGCTTGCTTTCTTTTAATTTGAAATTATTGTCCAAAATTCACATTTCACTAGATTAAAGCTTTCCTTCAGTTGTGGAAGATTCTTAGTCTGTATATAGGAAATGTAATGACTTTTTTCAAAGGCTTTGCTAACCTATTCTAAGTGCTTGGTCCCACTGATGTTAAAGGGACTGCTGGACTGACTGTGGCATCTGGAACTAAAGCATAATACTTGTCTTCAGTCTTAATTTACCTGCCTATACTAGTGATAGAAATGAACTAATAAAGCAGGCAGATGTTGCAGTAACTCCCAGTACACTTCCCTGTCCACTGGGGATTCTAGGCCCATGGGAGGAATTCTGTGTTCTAGTAGCATTTTTGGATAATGCTGGTGTTTTTCAGTATATTCATAGATAATACCTCACTTTTAAACACCTTCTAGTAGTTTCATTAGAATTACACTTCAGCTTGTTTAAACAAGTGATTTTTTTCCAATTACTTAAAATACTTTTGTTCTTTGCTTCATTACCTTGAAATGTTTTAAAAAGACAGAGTCCCAGAGCTCTGTTGAAATGATGTGGGAAAGTCAAGTATGCCTCACTCCAGCTCTACATGCGGTCTAGTGGCTGTGAAAGTCAGGCCTTCAAGTTTTTCCTTCTTATTAGACTTTTAGTATTTGTGTTTTCCAAGAAATCCCAATAATTCTTAACTTGGTGTGTCTCTGGCTCACTGGGAACAAATTGTTCTTGTGCCTTTAGTCCTGGCAGACCCAGCTTTTCACCTGCAGCACGAGGGTCTAGACTACTCGTGTTGTTGAATCCAGGGCTTTCTCTGTCTCCGTAGCTGAACAGGATGCTGTATATTTGGGCCATTGAACATCTCACTAGAGTGAAAAAGACTTTGAGGCCTGTGGATCAAAGGGGAATATTAAATACTGCACATGTTTATGTATGTACGTATGCATACATAGATATACTTTTATTGTTGGGGTTTGTTTCTTTTCCTTCAAGGGTTTAGAGTCCCATTTTTGCTCTCTGGAGTTTCATGAACTCTGGCTGTTTGAACAGAATAAGCAGGAGCAGAGTTCAGAAGAAACAGTGCAGATACAGGGAATCTCTCAGATTCATTCTTGACTCCTCCACTGAACAGCTAACTAACTGCATGTTGGCCATAAGCATATAAACTGTGTCTCTTCTCTGGGCCTCCTTTTCCTCATCTGTTAAGAAGATGAAGGGCCAGGCAGTGGTGCCGCACACCTTTAATGCCAGCACTTGGGAAGCAGAGGCAGGCGGATTTCTGAGTTCGAGGCCAGCCTGGTCTACAGAGTGAGTTCCAGGACAGCCAGGGCTACACCGAGAAACCTTGTCTTGAAACCCGCCCTCCCCCCCCCAAAAAAAAAAAAAAGAGAAGAAGATGAGAAGGAGATTATACTTGGCTGATTAGATTCTTGGGACAAGTCTTATGACGGTCACTATTATTTCAGATGTGGTCTGATGTTTCAGATTGTTTTCTTGGTGTAGTAGGAAATCCTTGGAGGTAATGAGCAGAAAGCACCTGGCCCTAGGAGTGAAAATTGGTAAAGACTGTTTCTCTTTCAAACACTTTTTTTTGTTGTTGTTGTTTTGTTTTTGTTTTTTACCAGATACCTTCTTTAACTCTTTTGTTATGGTCACTCCTTAGGAGAGATCATGTCCAATGCTATCGTACGGAAAACATCTGAAGGGAAAAACAATTTTCACATGCAACATAGGTGAAGTCATGGGCAGATGACAGCTACAGTCCACTGTTACTGTTCTACCTTCTGCCAGCACATCCGCAGCTCAGATGCAGTGATGTGGAACTTTCAGAAGTATAGTGGTTTTTGTTTTTGCTTTTTTCTTTATGGTGGGGAAAAAAGTAGTCTGAAGTTCAAGCATTCAAATTCTGAACTCTTACCAATATATAATTTGTATGCTTTTACTATGAAAAACTATTTGGAACACTAGGTTGATTTTTTTTCTTGTTTTTAATTTTTACATTATAGTATCTTTGAATTTATCATATTAACCCAAATAAACTTTCTGAAATCCAAGAAAGCTGAGTATGGCAGTTCATCAACACTTGGGAATCTGAGACAGGAGACTTGCTTTGAGTTCAAGGCCAACCTGGAGTATAGAGTAAAACTTTGAATCAAAAAAGCAAAGAAGAGCTGGGTGTGGTAGCACATGCCTTTAATCCCAGCAGCACTGAGGAGACAGAGTCACATGTGTGAGTCCCAGGCCACCCAGGGCTATGTAGTTCCTAGATACAGTCTGTGACCTTGGATTCCAAGAGTGAGATTCTCCTTGGCCTGGCCAGTGCTTTCATTACTGAAAGAGTTTGGTTTTGGTTTGGTTTGGTTTGGTTTTATTGTACAGTTTTATCAGAATTTTAAATTCCAAATCAGTTTTTGTTTTTAATGTGGAAAAGTTTGGCCTGATTTTTCAAAGAAATTGGAATGTGAAATTTGGATAATGTTCTTGCATGATTATAAGATAATACTGCTTATCCAGTGTTCAGCGCTTTTATGTTCCTTGCTGTTCATCTGTTTTCTTTTCTGTTTTATTGCTCCTGGCTATCATGCTAATGCAATATCTTTGCACTTGGGGGACTGCACATTAAATACAGCGAGTTTAAACCAAAATTATTTGTCAGAAAAAGCAAAAGTTTTCTGTTTGTTTGTTTTTTTTTTTTTTATTGTAAAATGATGCAGGTTCCTAGTTTCTCAGCATAAAAACAACTTTTAGTATGTAGGTCAAGGAGCACTGTACACTTCACTGGATTTTCTGCTTCTCTGTGAACTTGATGTAGGTAATCTAAACAGCGTTAGGCATAAAAACCAAGTGACTTCTAAGTGTGGTTACAAAACTCGTACATACAAGTTAGTGCTGTACATTAAGAAAACTGACCCAAAAAACCTCAGGAAGGAGTACCCGGTGTTCTTTGCCAATCGGCAGCAGTGAAGCACTGCTAAGATTTGTCCTTTGCTGGGCAGAAATTGTGAGTCTTTTCTATAGCTGTTAGAGCTGCACATCTCATGCCCAGTGTAAAATACTAACGTCTCCTAAAGATGCTTAGTCTGTTACATGTAAAACATTATTAAGCATTAATATATGGCTTGTGCAGAAGCTTTATTTGGAGACAGGATAGCTTGATTATTTTTTAGTTTTTCATTAGCAAGTTACACTAGTTTTTGAATGAGTGGAATAAGAAACCAGTGTGTGAATGGTGTATATTTTTGGCAAGTATCTATAAAATTTATAACATGAAACTACAGTTCATACAGTATTTGTTACAACTTCTTCTTAGAAATGTTTAATTCTTGATCCTCCAGTCAACCTGTTTAATTACTGTAATAGTTAATAATTTTGTAGAAAAGAAATGCATTCTTTTAATTTAGACCATTTACTTACTCAAAAATGTCAGTATACAAATTAATACAAAACTTGGGTAACCTTAGATTTTCTTCCCTTTTGTGATTTTAATTACAAAATACACTACTGAACGATTTCTTTTAACATTAAATCACTCTTATGGTAGAAACTGGTGCTTGAATGAAGTTTCTAATTTTTCCAAATATCTGTCTAATTTACTTTTATATTATATGTATCAATTACCAGTGTGAGAAGACAAAATGAGATACGTTATGAAAGGTAACTGTACTGTTTTCTCGCTCTGCATTTGTAAAGGAAATCTCTGTGGTGGAGTACAGTCAATATGGCAGATCATTTTGGCCCTATTAACACACACTTTAAAAAAAAACTTGAAAAAGCACACAGGAATGGCTTCATTTCATTTCATTGGCCATTCTCATATTTTTATAACTTAAGTAATTACAGTGTATAGTTTTCCTTATTTCACAAACTAGACATCAGTAAGACTTAATATGCAATTCATCCATGTTCTATAGCAAGCAGAATGAGCCAAACCTTTCTTTCCTTTGGGTCTCTTAATTCCTTGTATTATGGGCTCCAAAAATATTCCAAAGTACTGGTAGTCACTTTAGAGCATGTAGGAACTCAATGTTAAATTTTTCCTCTGTTAACTCTGTTTGTTTTAAAGTCATTTTTAGGACTAGAATTTTAGATCAGTTGAAGTGCTTGATTAGTGTTGAAGAGGCCCCAGCTTTGATCCCCAACACCACAGGAAGTAGGGTATAGAGGCAGGAGGGTAAGAAGTGCCTTCCTCAGTTCCACAGAACCTGGAATCGAACTGGGCTAAATTTGACCTTGTGTCAAAAGAAAAAAAGAAAGAAAGAAAAAAAAAGGAAAGAATTAAAAACAGAAAGGAAAATAGTAATTTATATTCTACAGCTGTAACTACATCAGAAAAAGACAGAAATGTGTTTCTAGACCCTGTGATGATTGTCATTATACTTAGCAAACCTGATCAGGTACTTAGAGAATATTCCTAATATATGGACCTTCTCATCTTTCTGATTAGTAAACATTGTTATTTTAAGGGCAGTTAATTGGTGAAGATTTAGAATCTGTTTCTTGATTTTAGCAAATTTAATTGGAAGGGTTCCAACTGAACCAGGTAGAGAACTGATTGTCCTCTCACACCAGTGCATGATTGAGACTAAATGACGAGCCCCACAAAGTTTTCCAGTGCACCTTGGTCCTCTTGCAGCAGCCCTGTATGTCACTCGTGGTTGTCTCAGGCTCCTCTCACTCACAGACTGACTGCACTTCTGTAGTCTCACCATCTGTTCTCAGCTCAGTGTTGGAATAAGACACAGCTGCATTAAGACATAAAGCTTATCTGACTAATCAGATTAACGAAGCAAGAGGGAAGGAATTGTGGGCAGTGGGTATTCCTTTAAATGCCTAGTTTATATTTATGAGCAACCATGATCATGCAGGTGCTACTAACAGGTTCTGGATATGCCTTTAAAGTGCTAGTAGTTTTATTTTTCCAATTGAAAAAGAGGAATTGAACTTTTTAAATAGCACCATATAGAATTATATGTTGGTGCTATTCTGTCATGTTTTTCTCTCTTTTTAAAATTATGAAGTGTTAAAATTATTTAAAACGGGGAGGACATATGAAACAAGGATTTTCAAAGCATTTGAATTTGAGGAATATTATATTGTACTAAAGCATACAATATAATCCTATCTGACATTTATTTGTCTTGTTTTTGCTTTATTTTTGTACTTCTCTGTTTCCTGATTCTGTCTTATGTCTTCTGCAAAAACCTGCCATAGACCTGTGTTGCGTGGTGGGTCAGCTGCCGCCACTTCTAATCCTCATCATGACAACGTCAGGTAACTTGGAGACTTTGTGATTACCGAAGAACATGCAGACTTAATGGAGCTTGTGTTGTGCAGGACATCATGATGCATGCTGTAGCCGTGATTGTATTTACATATACAGCTTAGGCCTCTGTTGCTTCTCTTAGGAGAAATCTTGTGCTTTGCTAAGAACAGGGATGATAATTAGTCCTGACATTAGTCAACCAAAGTATGAGAACATTGTATAATAATAAAAATTATGGTTGGGTATTGTGGCACATGCCTTTAATCCTGACACTGAAGAGACAGAGACAGGTGGATCTTAAGATTTTTGAGACCAGCCTGATCTACATAGTGAATTCCAGGCCAGCCAGAGCTACATAGTGAGACCCTGTCTCAGTACCTCCCCCACTCCCAAAATTAAGCCATGGTGTGATAAGAACATCCAGTATACTTTATAGCAGGATTTTAGTAGCTTTATAGAGGATCATGCTAAAACAGAATCTTAAATCTTGCTTTATGTCCATTAACTATTTTTGTCACTTATTGATTTGAGCTTTTGCTCTTGTATTTGCCCTTTCCATACTATCAGATATGCTTAGCCTAAGTCATGTGCAAGGACAGGGAATGGCACGCACACGTGTGCTCTCAAGGGCCAGCACCTGCAGGTAGTTGCCCTACCTTCTGCATGACACACACTGCTAATCAGTTGCTGCCAGTCTAACTTCCAAGCCAGCTCTATGGAGAATTGTGTTAACTGTCCCAGCAGGTTTTAAATCAGCAGCCTTGTTTCTCTTCTTCAGATGAAGCAGACATGTTCTTACGTAAGAAAAGGGGAGCCATCCATTTCTTGTTAATCTCATCCATGTTGCATTGGTGGTCCCTGAACACTGCTTACTCGTTTATTCTGCATCTTCATTTAGTCTGCACTAATTTCCCTTGATAGTTTTACCTTTCTGTGAAGATGTTTGCAGTGGGTGATATAATAGCATTTGTTAGAGTTTTTGGTTCTGAAAGATAGAATTTTTGTTTAAAATAATTTCATATTTTTTATTTTAAATTGATAATAAAATCTTCTCTCATATATATGAGACAAGTGAAGAATATCTTTAGATTTCTAAAACTTTGGGTGATTCAGTATTTAAATGGTAATTTTTTTTCAAGTATGCTTTATTTCTTTTTTAAAGCTAGTTCTCTTTGTGCATTTATGTGTGTTGATGTTTATGACCATCCCTGTTCCTTTACCTTTGTATATGATGTGGGGTGGGGTTGCCTGTGTGGGTGCAAGTGCATATACATGAAAACCAAAAGTCAGCCTTGATATTCTTCAAGTGTTATCCACCTTGGTTTTTGAGACAGTCTTTCACTTTCTTGGAACTTGCTGATTGCACTAAATCAGCTTGTCAGCAAGCCACAGGAATCCTCCTGTCGCTGCCTCCCCAGTACTGGGATTACAAGAATGTTCCACCATGCTCAGGATTCTGGGGATTACACTTAGGTCCTCACCTTTGGATGGTAAGCATTTTCTGCCTGAGTATCACCCCAGCCTTTGAGGCAATTGCTGGTATTCTTTGATAACCCCTCCCTCCAACTATTCATCTCATGGGTAATCTTGGGGAAATAAAAATGTTTATTATTTTGAGGATAAAACATAGAAAAGATAATGCTTTGACCCATAGTTTCCTCGCTAAACATTTAATAATTTGGGGTGCAGGCTGAATTATTGTGGTTCTGGGGACAAACCCAGGGACTTGCACAGGTAAGCAAGTGTTCTGCCACTGAGCTACACCCTTAAACCTAATAGTTCTATTGTAGTATTTATAAGAGTAATTTGCTCAGTTTACAGACTCACAGTTACAGCATTCACTTATGAACTGAGTTTATTTCTCCTAACTTATAAATTTTATTTTGAGTAGTTCAAGACACATTGTTTTTAAGAGGAAGGCATGGTTAGTGTAAGTCATCTGACCTAGCCATAATAGAAACTGCAAGTCAGAGATTGCTGTGGGTTATCTGCAGTAGGTACATGCTATCTATTATTTAAATTCTACTTGGCATACTAAGTATTTTGAGGTAGTTTTAACTTTTGAAACTATAGAATTCTGTGAATCGGTATATTAGCAAGTATGAGGGAATATATATTCTGCTTCATATTCCTTTATGTAAAGTTATGTAGGTTTTCTAATGGAGAGTTACTGGGAATATTAGAATGATGATCCGTGTACCAACACTGTGTAGCTTACATAAAAGGAACTTAATTTTACTTACATTATCTTAGTAAAAGTGTTCTTCATTTTAATCAATTTTAAAATATAGAAACTGGTGCTGGAGAGATGGCTTACAAGTTAAGAGTATTTATGGCTCATCCACAGTTCTCAAGTTGAGCAGCCATGTGAGCAGCTCTTAATCAGCACCAGCAGTGACTCCAGCTCAGTCTCTAGTGCCTTCTCCTGGCTTCCTGTGTACAAGTGTAGAATACACTGAGATACACACTCACACAGACACATAATAGTTCAGATTCTCTTCTTAAAATGTAGAAACCTAGACAAATGGAAGATAGAACATTTCTACATATTTTTTTTTAATTTTTATGCCTGCAGGCAGACTTGGTGGTACATGCTTATAACCCCAACACTCGGGGGCGGTGAGACAAGAGAACCAAAGTACTATTTAATGTACTTTCTCTTCATTGTCTTGGTGGTTTTCCAGCATTATTGTTTGGTATGCAGCTTCTTGTTAGTTTATTATTGTGACCGTTCTGTAGCTAAGGGTAGTTGCAAAAGATGTAGAAGATTGTGTATTCACTTGTGTGGGAGAACAGAGAGAACTGGAAATCAGAAGTAAAGTGAAACTAGCAAACGAAAGGCAGGCAGAAGTAAAAGAGTAATAAATGATCAATTTTCTGTTTGTAGTTTACTTTGCATTTCCTGCCATTGAGTCTGTACCTACAGAATGACATATGGGCATGGTTCATATATAATTGTTGTGTGTCAATATGTTCGATAGTAGCAGTTCTTTGCCCCTTTCAGATAGGGCCCAGTTCTTTGCCCCTTTCAGATAGGGCCCATTAACATTGTTTTGCATTTTCTGGCTTGAAAAAAAAAGCACATAGTAAGAGGTTTTTTTTCCTCAGCTTTCCCACTAATGCAAATAGTCCTCTTAATCTGCTTTTCCTTATTTGTATCAATTCAAATGGAGAAAGGCTCATTTATATTGTTAGGTATGAATCTTTTGAATAGTATACAACAGAACACATAACTTGACAATTACTCTTAGTTTTAACTTGTGTTTCAATATCTTGTCTGATAGGTATGGCATTTCAAACCTAGATGCAGCCATTGAAGGAGCATCAGATGACATGACTGTGGTAGATGCAGCTTCATTAAGACGTCAGGTAATCACTGCCCCCAAATAAAAATGGAACCTATAGCTATCTCTGTGAAATATTTCAGATTAATAATTTGCATTATTATTTTATCCTGTGGATTCCATGAATTCAGATTATCTAATAAGCCATAATTGATTTTTCTCAGATTTATTAAGGATTTTTTGGACTACCATTCAGATGATTCTGATCAGCATAGAGCATTGCTACCAAAATAATTGATACAATCTGGCCATTATCAAAGAATCTTGATGTACTTACAAATCAATCTAGTCCCAAATTGTGTGTTTTGGTTTTGATATGTGGACAGTCACTTTGGGAACCTTTATTACTGTTTGTAATTTCTTTACTTTGGAAGACACTGCTTTGAATTTTCCCACTGCCTCTGCAATATATTTCATGACCCTACCAGTAAGCCCAGTCTGCAGATCTCCCTACCTGTAAGCCCAGTCTGCAGATCTCCCTACCTGTAAGCCCAGTCTGCAGATTTCCTGTGCTTATTTTTAATCTACTTTTCGTCTACAGAGAGGGATTGCCATGTGGGGAAGGCATATTTAGTATTCTGACTATGTGTGTCAAATATATAGCAATGTGTCTGAGTAGCATATCAGAGGGCCCGCTATTGTAGGTAATTTGGGACTCTCAGGTATCAGAGTGGACTGAGATCACAAGTTATACAGGTTCCAGGCTGCACAACCAAGGTTCGTGGAGGAGGTACAAAGAGGAGTAGGCATCCTGTGCTCCTTCTGCTGTGATAGACCCATCAGACTCTTCCTGTTTCCCACCAGAAAAGCCTAGTGCAACAGTGTCCTTGCACGCTCTCACTACTTCAGACTTACAGAGCAGAAATGAAGAAGCGTATTTAAATCAATTTAAGCCATTGTGGGTGGTATTTTGTTTTCTATTTATAGTTTTGTTCATTTTGATCCAAATGAAACTTTATGTGTAATAATTTCTTTGATAAGTTTATATACTACTTTTAGAAAATCTGATTGCCGTATGCATTAGTACTATTTTGTGTTTTATGTTTGTCTTTCATTTAGATAATCAAATTAAATAGACGTCTACAACTTCTGGAAGAGGAGAATAAAGAACGTGCTAAAAGAGAAATGGTCATGTATTCAATTACTGTAGCGTTCTGGCTGCTTAATAGCTGGCTCTGGTTTCGACGCTAGAGGTAACCTCAGCATTCACATATATTGTCTCAACACCCAGAAATATAAAAGATTTGCAAACTTCATTGTTTCTGTCTTTGCATCGTATGCCGTTTTTCTAGTCCAAGCCCTGAAAATGTATTTCTTTCTGAATGCAGGGAAGGACTTGTATCCGTAGAGTAAAGGCCTGTTCTGTTGCTGATGGGCAGTTCTGCAGTGGCACCAACACACTCTCCTTTTGCATGTTTTGTAAATAGGCTCTAGGTTTGTTTTTAAAGAAAATAATTTTTTGGCCTCATCAGTCTGTACAGCTAATTCTCTAAACAGAAATGACAGTCATAAAGAGTGAGTTTAGAAAAATGTCTGTGAAAGAAAAGTGTTTTGTCCTGTTTTTCAGATGATTAAGCAGTTTCTTTGATAGATGCTTTTTGTATCTACATCTCAACAGTAATGCTTTTTAAGTCGTAGTGTGGTACAGGACTTACACAAAGTCAAACCACCTAACTCTTCTTCATCACCTGTACAGATGGAGTTTAAAAACTCCTAACAATTCAGCAGTTTATCTGTATGCAATATGTTGTTTTGACGTCCATCTTAGTTTTCTATGAAGTGTGTTTTTACCAAGTCCATGTGTGAATGATTTAAAAACCTAAAAAATAAGGTATAAATGTAGTGTATTTAATAAACTGTCAACCAAAGCAATGTCTATGGAAAGATTTATTTCATCATATGGGGCTGTGAACTGAATATCTTATCCAAGTCTTCCTGTCCCAGGGGCAAGTAGTGAATTAGTGACCTTTAGGTCACAAGAGCTACCTGGGTTTCTTAGATCTCCACCCGGCACAGGGCTTGCTGGCACTATAAATGGTTTGCTAAGTTATTGTATCTATGAAAGTGATTCAGGTTTATTTTTTAAAAACAAAACCTTTATAAAACTATGTGTCTTTTTTGTTATAATACTTGCTTGCTACTATGCTAACTCATAAAAATTAAATATGAGTAAAGCCAAATTCTAGGATCTTTTAGTATGCAAAAGTATATTTTTTTCAAGAGCAGGTAGACTTCAGCTACATTATTCTTCGTAGATCATAAGTTATCTTTATGCGAAGAGGTTGAGGAAAGTCCCAAGGCTCAGTAGATTTCACATTACTGTTCTTGAGTCTCCACTAATCCAGGGGGAGGGTTCCTTGTACTTAGCTTATGTAACTTTGATAAATTAAATGTTTAACTTCTTTTGCTGAGTAGGCATAAAAGAGATTTCACAAAAAGGGCAGAAATAAGGAACTCCTGGGAGGTGAGTATAGAGGCTGTTATTTCCCTGATGAGTGTTATACAAAGACCTGAACATTCTTAGATAGGATGTTGTACATTGATTAGACAGAAGTTGCTAATTACCCAAGTGTGGGGGCTGGGCATGGGAATGGGCATTAACAAATTCAATCCTAGTCAGGATAATCAGGAAATACTTTGTAGATACAAGAGCAGAGACAGATTTTCAATAAACAGAACAAAAAAGGATTCTGGGTCCTGGAGGATCAAAGGATCCCATTAGAACTAACGAGCATCAAAGAACTAGGACCAGCAGATATTACCACACGGCTTCCAGAATTCTGACATTTGTCTTCCTAGTTCTGAAAGTACTTTAAACACGTTTTCTATTCTTAAGGAACTGACAGATTAAGGGCAGTGGTGTGGGAGAGAATGAAGCACACTAAGTAATGAGGATTGTGAGTTGGCAAGATGACCTAACAGGTAAAGGTGCTATTGTCAGGCCCTGGGATTGCGGTTTGAAGGAGAGAACCAACTCCCAGAAATTGTCTTCTGACTTCCACAAGTGCACACACACAATGTCATAAACACACAAGTAAGTGTCTAAATGTTAAAAAATCTTAAAAGAATGGGGATTATAAAAGGGTTTTCTGTGGAAAAAAAAAAAAGCTTCAGCTGTATATTAAAGATGAGTTTTAGATGGCAGAAACTGTTCAAATATGTTCTAAAATGAGATTGAATTGGGGGATAGGAATGAGAGTTAAGAAACATTGGAAGTCAGGCCATGATGGTGCACACCTTTAATCCCCCAGCACTCGGGAGGCAAAGGCAGGCAGATCTCTGAGTTTGAGGTCAGCCTGGTCTACAGAGTTGAGTTCTAGGACAGCCAAGGCTACATAGAGAAACCCTGCACACACACACCCCCCAAAAGCCCCAAAACCAAGAGAGGGGCTGGGGAGGAGAGAGAAACATTGGATTTTGCAAATGGCTCTTTTTAGAAGTGTTAAGTGGGAAAGGGTGCGTAGCTACTCGTATACAGACATTTGCTAGTTTGGATACAAGATCAAAGGTTGAATGCCCTCAAAAGGTGATAACTTCAGGTAGCCTGTGAGCTCCATAAGACTAAAGAGCATAGAAATAACCTGCAGTCTGTTTCCACCAGTGGTGTTACTATCAAAGGTCATTTCTTTTTGAAACTTAGGTCTCCTTTTTTTCTGACTGAGCAGAGACATAGACTAATGTCACCTCTTCCAGCATGAGAACAGTTTAAGTTCTGTCTATCTTAGATATCCCCAGTTAGCCAGCTATCTTATTTGTTCACTCAAGTACAGTGAGCTGGCATTCGTTTTACCTGATTTTATTTCATGTCTTTTAACAGTTTGATATTAATTTAGTAAACATTGCTGCCACTAACATCTGAATGCAGAAATAGCATTCATTCAGCAGACCAATACCCTGGCCCTACATGTATGAGGTACTGTGCTGTGCACTGGTTACACCAGGAGAAAGTAAAATGTATGTGTCTTAGCACCCATGGACCTTCTGCTCTGGTGTAGGACAGTGCAGTGTAGCAGTGTAAGAATCACATACAGAAGGACTAGAGATGGCTCAGTGGTTAAGAGCACAGCCACTCTGCTTGAAGACCCAGGTTCAATTCCCAGCTCCCACATGTTGGCTAACAACCATCTGTAGTCTTAGTCCTGGGAGCCTGATGGCCTTCTTTGGCATTACATGCACATAATGCACAGACACACCCAGGCAAAACACACATACATATTAAATTAGAAAGAAGAAAAATACTAACAGAGTTTTGATAAGTTCTACAGAGAATGACAGTGTTTGTCAGCTTGACCTTGACAGAAGCTAGAACCTCTTGGGAGATGGGCCTGTGGAATACTAACACCATTGTGCTAAATTCTACAGAGAAGAGTTGGTGGTTAGTGTTAATTAGCAGTTTGACTAAAGCTGGAACCACTTGGGAGCTGGGCCTCTGGGGGTTATCTTGGTTGTGTTAAGTGACTGTGGGAAAACCTTTCCTCCCAACCATCCCCATGGTCCCCTGGGTTGTGAGCAGCAGCAGTGATCTGCCTGCTTCTTGCCGACGGATGCCTACGACCAGCTGCTGCACCAGCTCCTGCTGCCTCGAGCTCCACAGTGATGGACTAGGCCTCAGACTGTGAGCTGTTATGTGTCGAAATAACCCTTTCTCCTTAAGGAGCTTTTGTCCTCACGACAACAGAAAAACAGATAAGAGGGCAAAAGGACTCCCACTCGATGTTAGACAGACGGCTTGACAAAATCAGTGTCAAACTGTAAGAACCATGGTGTGCTGAGGTACAAAAAGGGCTCAGCCAGAGGTAAGACAGGTCAGGGCAGCTGCTGAGGATCAGGGAGAAGTCTTACTACAGGGCAGAAGTGGAGCAAAGCTGATGAATGAGTGGGTGGGAGGGAGTGGTTCCTGATCTTTATATTCTGTGATAGACAGAAGGACCTTCATGTTTGAGGAGAATTTACTGGTTCTGGTGAGTGTTCACTTGGTTAGTTGTGATCTTGTACACAGGAAGACTATTAAATATATCCTGAAGGTAAGCCTTAAGTGTTGATGGGTGTGTGGGGAGGGATGGTTTAAGGAGAATGTTTTCATGCAGTTTGGGCTACAAAGGGGCTTGCAAGTTCTTAATGTACTTGTTTATTTGGACAGTTACAATTGGTGTTGTAGTTACCATCAAGACTGTGTTGTTGTTTTGTTTCGTTTTTAAGATTTATTTTTATTTTATGTATTTGGCTGTTTGGCCTGCCATGTGAGTGACTGCATGTGAACCTGGTACCCAAAGAGGCCAGAATAGGGTACTGGATCCCCTGGAATTTGGGTTACAGACAGTTTCAAGCCATTTGTCCAGCTCACTTCAAAAAAATACTCTAAAATTTGTGTATTTGTATTTGTATTTGTGTGTGCACACTTGCCCTGCAGTCTAGAAGGTACGCGCTCCCTGGAAGCTGGAGTTACATGCTGCTGTGAGATGCCAGTGTGGGGGCTGAGAACCAAAGTCCAGTTCTCTGCAGGAACAGCAAGTGCTTACCCAGTGAGCCATCTTTCCAGCCCACTTTCAAATCATAAGCCTTGTGTACTGGCTGGTTTTGGGTCAACTTGACACAAGCTGGAGTTATCACAGAGAAAGGAGCCTCCCTTGAGGAAATGCCTCCATGAGATCCAGCTGTAAGGCATTTTCTCAGTTAGTGATCAAGGGTGGGAGGGTCCATTGTTGGTGGTGCCATCCCTGGGCTGGTAGTCTTGGGTTCTATAAGAAAGCAAGCTTAGCAAGCCAGGGGAAGCAAGCCAGTAAGTAACATCCCTCCATGGCCTCTGCATCAGCTCCTTCTTCCTGACCTGCTTGAGTTCCAGTCCTGACTTCTTTGGTGATGAATAGCAATATGGAAGTGTAATAAACCCTTTCCTCCCCTACTTGATTCTTGGTCATGATGTTTTGTGCAGGAATAGAAACCCTAGGACACCCCATAAAATTGAGATTGAAATCAATTGTAGGAGTGATAACACTCAGAAAATTGTAGATTTTTAGTTTTTTCTATTACAATGTTTTTTCATAACATTTCAATACAATAAATACATTTTGTTATCTGTCTTTTAAAGCATAAATAAAAACTAGCTTCTAAAAGGCTGATTCCACCACCCCCCTTTAAGGTGTTGCCATAAATCATGAAAAGATACAAACATGAGAAAATAGAGTAGGATGAATTGCCATGTGCCTATCAGTTAAATATAGCATTTTTCTGTCACTTTGGGTTTGAGGGTAAAGTATTTTAAAACATGGTCTAACTTCCTAAACATATACATTTCTTAAAACTTAAACACCTACTTCTATAACCATCAGGTCAAACAAATGTTTTTTCAGCATACACAGAAAAAAAGAAAAAAAGAAACAAAGAAACAAAAAGGCTTCTCTATGCTTATCCCCAGTATCAGCCACTGATGACTGTTTTCCAGAGTGGAGGAGTATTGCACAAAGAGTATGCTCTATGTGGGAGTTTGATTTATCATTCCTTTGCTTTTGTTTCTTTGTGCTGTCCTGGCTGTCTTGGAATTTTCTCTGAAAACTAGGCAAGCCTCAAACTCTAGATCCTCCAGCCTCTGCTTCTGAGTGCTGGGATCAAAGGCATGCACCAACCTGGTTGATTTTTTGGTTTTTTGGAAGTTGCTTCAGCCAAGGCAGTGGCGGTGCACACCTTTAATCCCAGCACTTGGGAGGCAGAGGCAGGCGGATTTCTGAGTTCCAGGCCAGCCTGGTCTACAGAGTCAGTTCCAGGACAGCCAGCACTATACAGAGAAATCCTGTCTCGAAAAACAAAAAAAAAAAGTTGCTTCAGAGATGATTCTAAAAACATCTGTTTGCACTAAAGTGACTCCGTGTTCTAGAAGATGCTTCATTACTGAACTTACAAAAGTATGTATTTTAAATACAATTTTCAAATTATTCAAAGTACTGATATTCTAGTTTATTACCCTTTATACAATTTGACTCCGTCGCTGAGAGACACCACACAGACAGCCAAAGAAACCAATGAGTATCTGACTGAGCCCAAACAGGAGCTCGAGGATTCCAACAAGCAGGAGACTCATAAATACTGAGAAGTGGAAAATCCTGTGTCTGTCTTCTTCAGAGTTGGAGTTGGGTATTTTCCAGTTACTGACCATGTTATTAACGGTGGGGTTTTTAAAATCAGTAGGAGAAACACAAGTGTCATTGAAGAACCACAGCAGATTGAAGGATTCAGGACGAAAGTTACTGGAGGGAAAAAGAAAAGGGTTAAATGTGCCTACCAGGACAATAAAAGCCCCAGTATAGTAAAACCCACTGTACATTTTTAAAGACTGTACACAGAAATCATAGCCAAGATCTGGTTTGCTGAGCACATTTGCAAAGCCCTAATGCTTAAAACCCTGTCTTAACACATTGTGTCATTCTCCATAGAACAGCTGATCTTAAGATGAACCATCTAAGACTGACACTCTCTCATGTCAGGATGAAAATAAATATTAAAAGCATCAGAGGTGTGAACCTGTCTGTGTAGCCTTTCTGCTTGCCAAAGGTAGGAAAGCAGATGAGCTCACATGGGGGCGGGGGGAGATGAGTTTTACACATAGATCTGCTCTGAGGCCAGATGGATGGTTTTTACTCACAACATTTCAAGTATGTGATTAAATGATGCATGCTTCTTCTAGCATAAAATAAGAAGCTTTTAGTCCTAACACATCTATCTCGAGATGATTGGAGGGGGGAGCGGTTGATCAATCAAATGGAATCATCTTAGAACACATTTCTAGATCCCAACAACTGACTTTGGACTAAGCAAATAACAGTATTTGCAATACATGGTCTATGAGCCTATGTATTTCCCCAAGACCACAGGATTAATTACCTGTTATCTTGGCCTCCCCAGCTAGACTGAGAGGGGATGTCAGTGCTGCTGCCCTCGCAGCTTAGCCTGCTGCCCACCATGTCAGTGAGCTTTTGTTATTCCTTGAGGGTTTAATGTGTATAGTACCTGTGGCTGGGAGTTAAAATTTTCCTTACTATTAAAGGAATTTCTTTGGGTTTTGTTTAGTTCACAGTAATAACTGCTATGCAAATTATGAAAGGCCCGTTTTTACTGTAGGTGATGGAAGAGAAAACAATTGTTTAATAAAATATAGAAATTAAATCTGGTGGCTTTCCAAAACTAAGTGGCTAATTGAAGATGGCTAATAAATTAGATTGGTCTTCCTGTTTTAGGAAAGTATGCCTAAATTATTTTCTCAATGGATCATTTATATGTAACTTCCAATGTTATGTTACTGCATGGCTTAAATATTTTTATTCCTGTCTGTAAGTATATATAGCATGACCACATGAATCTACTAGCTGCTGTTTCTTTTGATTGATTGATTGATTGATTGATTGATTGATATCTCAAAAGTACAAAGGCTGGGGTGGTGCCTCCATGAACAAAGCACTTGCTATGAAAGTTGGAGGGCCAGACTATAGATCCCCAGCCCCCATATAAAAACCAAGGAGACAGGGTGGCCACCTGTAAACCCAGCACTGGGGATTTAGAAACAACCGGGTCCGTGAACCTAGCTGGTTAGCTGAATCATCAGGCTCCAAGTTCAGTGAGAGACCCTCCCATGGTTAAATAAAAGAGAGAAATTGAGGACACCTGTCATCAACCTCTGGCCTCCTTACATGTTGACACACATGGCACACGTATCCACACAGCACCAGCAAACATTACAGAGATTAATACACTGTGCACAAAGAAATTTAAGCCATCTATGGTTTATAACTGATAGGATAGGTTCATATCAGGTGAACAGATAGATTCATCTGTTCAAAGCACGTACTTCCATTCCAGAGGACCCAAGGTCAGTTCTCAACACCCACTAGGAGCAGCTCACAGCCACCTGTGACCCCAGTTCTACACAGATCTATCACCTGTGCCCTCCATGGATACTACATTCACAGTACAAACACGTACACACAATAATAATAATAATAATAAGGGCCTAGAGAAATAGCTCAACAGTTAAGAGCTTTTGTTACTCTTGCAGAGGACCTGGGTCCAGATCCCACCACCCACAAACTATCATAACTCTAGTTCCAGGGGTATAATGCCTCCTCCTGTTTCCATGGATACTGCACACATGACTGGTGCACTTGCATGCAGGAAAAACACTCCTTTACTTAAAATTTAAACAAAAATTGTGCAGATTTGTAGAAGGTTAAATGTTCCCCTCACTCATCCATTGCTGTACCCCAAAGGTTTAAATTAAGTATATATTACCAGACCTTTTAAGAGACATAAACATATATCCATGAATGTTTACTAGACTCGTATAAGCCACCTGAGATGGACTCGACCATTTAGATGAGACCATACTCAGCACTCAGGATGTAGCAGCCCTACCACTTCTTTGTGAGCCGTAGATATTGGTATTAGTTTACCAAGTCCCTTCAAATGTTTGTCCCAGTAGTCAGAATGGAGAAAAAAAACGAGCATTATACACCACAGTTAGCTGCAGCTATGGGTGGCAGTGTGACAAAACTCAACTCACCTTAAGTTTTTCAACGAAAATTCACAAGTGACAGTACTGTTGGCCTGAGTGTTACAAATTAGAGGTCCTTCCAAGAGAGCCTGGAGTGATACCAACATGCAATACACAGCACCAACGATTGTGATCACACTTAAGAGCGATGAAAGGAACATCTGGAAAACAGCAGGGAGGTTTGCGTGCGTCATTGTACATCCTCTGTCTGTTTCAAGTTTTCCAGCAGCAGCCTGTAGCACTTACAGCCTTAGTTACTGACTACAGTTCTCCAGTCTGTGATCCTAGGTCTTTTTCTTCCTTATTTGTTGGTATATACCTGCATGGTATTTGTACATGTTTGTGTGAGTATGTCGGGTGTCTTCCCATATTGCTTTTCATTCTCCAACTTATTTTTGAGGCAGTGTCTGTCACTGGACTTGGAGCTGAGTGAACCATTTCACTACACTGGCTGTCTCCTAACCTCTGCCATCTACCTTTATGCCCCTCTCTCTAACACCGTGGCTTTAGGCAGGTGCCACCTCACGTACCTGGGGATCCAAACTCAGATCCTCGTGCTTGTATGACAGACACAGTACTGACTTAGCCATCTCCCCAGCCCTGTGTGGTCCTGAGACATGAGAGTGCAGTTTAATTAGGTGTGGATTTTTTAAAGAGGCGGATATCGAAGCCCACTGTTGAATTAGAGTTGCCAAAAGATAATTACACTTGTTAATATCTCTGAAAAATCTCAACTTCTGTATTCCTGGGTTTATGAATTCCTTCTGGCTACTGAAACCTGGTTCTCCCTTCCTATGGTATATGGTTCTAACTACACTGAACCTCCACTAGACCTTATCTGCCTAAATTTTTATTTCTGGGCTCTTGGCTTCCAACTCTTCCATGCATATTTGGCTGATGTTGTAAGCAGTCAGTGGCCAACATCCTGAAGAAATGAGTCAGCTGCAGAGGTGCGAGAGAGCATAACTGCTCCGCTGGACACACTGGAGGGGACATGTTGCTGTTGGGCCCTTCCAAGGCAGGGTGGGATGTGTTAACAACCTTGGTTACTTCAGATGCAAGTATCCCTTTAGTCTCCCAGTCCAGTCTGACAACTAAAAGCCATCTCAACTATGCCACATGTCCATTCGAAGTAGGGATGGAGGGTCTAAATATGTCCATAGTTGGAGAATACCATGTTGGAGGGAAAGCGTGTTCTGAATCCAAGTCACACAAACGGTGTGAAGTCTGGCATAAAAAATAAAATTAAATTAAATAAAATTTAAAAAATAAAAAAGGTTGAATGTGTTTTTTCCCCCAAAGAATAATTTCTGTGCTTCACAAAGTTGTTAGTGATTATGATTATTTCAAAATCAAAATGAAAATAAGAAAGCATTTTTCTTCCCTTATTAGCTCCTAGAGGATTGTGACCTCATGTGCAGTATCTCATGTAATCCTTGAACGACCCTAAAAGAGATCTATTGATATTCTCATTTTGGAGAAAAGTAGGAAGGAAGAGGTGGACAGTTGTTGGGAAACTCATCTAGGAAATATTCATGCTCCTGTTCTTGTCACTTATCGTCCTTAGCTGGAAGCACACAGTAATGGGAGTTAGGATCAATTGTAAAGCCTGATTCTCCAACACTACTGTGAGTAATACAAGTTACTGAATTTACTCATCAAAAACTGACTGTTACCTGTTACTTCCTGAGTGAGTAGTCATTCAGGTGATTCAGCAAAATCTTATCATATTGAGAAACAAAGAAAAGGGGAAAGAAGAAAAGATGAAACTGGGAAGGCTATACTACCCCCTTCCTGCCCTGCTGAGAAGAGAGGAGAATTTTATGCCACCTTGGCCTTATCTTGACCCAGAAGGCACCAACTGTAACTTGGACACCTGGCTGCCAGCAACTGAAAAGCTTTGCTGGGGGGGGAGGGGGGGTGTTATGACATTGATATAGGCAGTCAGTCACTATTTAAATGACTAGAACTATTGCTAACAGCATGAATAATATTATAGAATGCCTCTGTGCCCCACCCCCTGCCCCCAGCAGCCCTGACAGATCCTCAGCTTTGAACAACCCGTGACTTTGCCGAAGCATGACTGAATTATTTTCAAGACTGGTGTGAGCAAAACAACCTAACTTAAAGCCAGGATCTACATGGAAAGTGCCTCTGTTAAGGATTGGAAAGACAGCTCAGTGATTAAGGGTACATGCTAATCTTCAGAGGACCCAAGTTCAGTTCCCAGCATCCGTAGCTCCACATCCTGTAACTCCAGCTCCAGGGGGTCCAGTGCCCTCTTCTGACATCCTTGGGCACTGCACTCACATACATATGCACGGAGAGACAACATAATTGAAAAATAACAATAGCTTCGCTATTTCCACCTACTTGTATCCTCAAAGGAGACAGAACTTAAGGGATCGGTTTTCATGAAAGGGTACATGCAAACATTTTAATTGAAAGTGGATTTGAGAAAAGTTCAAGTGTTCAGATACTTCTCCAATTCAAAGAATCAGAAATAAGCCAGGAGGTCTTGAGAACTTGTGAGTATCATGTAGAAGTAAGGTCAAGTCAAACTGCACCAAGGTATAGTAGTTTAGGAACAAAAGTGACAGACAGGAGAAACCAAAGTACTAGGAACAAAGACAGACTAAAAACACTGTGGTTAAAGTGATTGTTATAATCCTGAGTAAACAGAATGCCGGAAGCAGGCTCTGTTTTAAGGAAAAACAACAACAACAACAAAAAACAACAACAACAACAAAAAAAAAAAAAAACAGACAAACAAAACCAAACTTATTTCTGGGGCTAGAGAGATGACTCAGCAGTTAAGAGTAGTTGCTGTTTTTCCAGAGGACCCAGATACAATCCCCAGCAGTCACCCATCAGCTCATAACCCTCCATAACTCCAGCTCTGGGGAATCCAAAGACCTCTTTTGACTTCCATAGGCATGGTCCTAAATGCAGGCAAAACACCCATATACATAAAGTGATAATTAAAAAATAAAGCCCACAACCTACCTTTTATGGACAGTATTCCCTTTAGGATAGTGGTTCTTACCCCACCCCACATTGGAATCACCTGGTGCTTTGGAAGAATTATACATGCAGAATCTTGGGGACCACTCAGGTACTTGTGTTTTTGAAATCTCCCTAGATACATGCATGTTCCCATCTGATTGGGAACTGTTGATTTAAAACCTTTATGCTGAGCTCAGCCTCATGTATTGATGATGGATGGGTACTTGTCATTGGTCTATCTCAGCCTTAAAGAATTAAACGCTCAGTGTCCTGTACATAGCTTACATTGTGTAAGGACTGGAAAAATCAGAGGAGACTGCTGGGTTTAGAAAATACTCAATGTGCTACCCTCGTGAATTTTGTTTTTAAAACCATTAGTGTTTTGGTCAATAACAAGATTTGGCAGGCATGGTGGCACATGCCTTTAATCCCAGCACTCAGGAGACAGAGGCAGGTAGATCTCTGCAAGTTCAAAGCCAGCTTGATCTATATAGTGAATTCCTGGACAGCCAGGGCTACACAGAGAGAATCTGTCTTTTAAAATCAAAGAAAAACACCCCCTATCTTATTAATTAATTATTAATTAAAATAAGCTAAGATCTGACTATTACGTACATTAGGAGTTTTTGAGGGATTAAATATGGTAGGTATTAAATGTTTCAAAAATAATTGTCTACTTTAAAAACAATTCATCTAAACTCATTAAGAGCAATTAAACTTTCTAGCAAACTTACCTTTCTATATGCACACACACAAACCAAAAAAAAAAAAAACAAAACAAAACTGTGGGTACATTTGCCCTAAGTATTATACAGAACTCAAAACAAGATTTGAAATGGAATACAGTTCTGCATGTGACATGGATTCTCCCTTGGAAAACTTGGAATACTTTAGATGAGCCGAAGACTGAGAAAAAGATCAAGAGCTAGCTCCAAAGCTAAGTTTCTACGAGAAAAGAAAAGCTCTCTTGTCACTCTTTACATGACTATTCAACCGACCCCAACCATGGTGCCCAAGCAGAAGCCCAGTAGGAGCTGATGAATCGGGGACTGGTTAATGTACTTCCTCTTCCCAACCCACCACTTCGGACTCACCCCGGTCTTATTGTTGCAGCACGCTCTTTTTCTTGCTGCCAAGGACATTGTTGTTGCCGGGATGGCCTGGAAGAAAGTTTCGAGAAAGATGAGTACTATCTCTTCTAAGAAAGAAGAGCTCAGAGCCATGCTGGACATGTGGTCTCTAAACCACTGCCCCACACTGACCTAAAATTCACAAAGCCGCTCACTCTTGGCTCCTGGAACTCTCACACCCTTGCTCATTTCGAGCTCCCTCTAACTGGTCCTTTTACCCCATTGTCTTCCAAAGCCACATCTACCTGGTTTTTCTAGAACAGATTTACGTCCCTCACAAGGCAGCTTGTCCAGCAATCACATGCTGACCTCATGTCACTTTGTGTCACTGCCAAGCTTGCTTATACACCGAACACTGATACCTTTCCAATTCAGAAGTCACACATCACATATGGATGTCCAGCCACCCCTATGCATAGATAGCTGAAAGCCCAGAAGGAAAGGGAAAAGAAATCTCTGTCATCATGTCTACACTAAGCTTTTTTGGTTGTTTCCAGAAGACACTGCTTTCTGATCTTACATAACACATAAAGTAGAACAGGGACGGGTAAGTATGCACTCCCCACCCCTGTCACCTCATTTTTATAAATAAAGTTTTATTGGAACCCTAACCCATTTGCATAATATCTGTGGCTACTTTTGCACTAAAATGGTAGAGTTGCGTATTCCTAAAACATATTTGATTGCGTGAGATTTTGTGAAATTCAGTCGTGCTTCTCTTCTTTTTATAAATAATTACAGTTCGTTGTCTTGGCAGGAACCCGTAATTTCCTCCAGCTCTAGAAATTGTACATTTTCATAAAGGAAGCACACAAGAGCCTTGGTTTAAAACTGTGATAGAAGCCGAACTTTGGGGAAATCCTCTAGGCTCTTGAACATATGAGAGCAACACACAAAGCCATAGCTCAGCATGAGCATAGAAACGCTGTTTTGTAAAGGTTTGGCATACAATCTTCTAATCTGTTTGACTTACAGTCATTTGTTTTCCACTAAGATCTTAATAACTGGCTTTGAAAAATTACCCTTATATAATGGGTAAAATCAATAAAAAGAATGAGTAAGACCAGGCTTTTAGTTAACTTTATATAAAGTAAAATGAGCCTTTCTGTTTATATTTTTCACAAACATTTTAAAATACTTTTAATGCTTGATCAAGTAACATATATGTTGACATTCCCCCTTCCCTTAATAGATAACCTTAAAAATAATTAACTACATAATGTTTTACTTGGTTACAGTTTCAAAAGATAAAAAGGTTCACCTCTGATTGGGGTTGACTGTAAAGTCATAAAATAAATGACTTCATAAAGTAATCAGTAATCAGCCCCAGAGGTTGTGTTATATGCAGTTTCCTGTAAAATTCCCATTTCTGAAGGGATGCTAACTTGAAATGTAGCAACTGCCCAAAGGTTTTAAGGACTGACCAAATGCTCAACACACTTAGCGAATTCTTCTTTATGAAGTGTCAGCAGAAGTGAGAGTTGACAGATGTCACAAGGGACATAATTCCCCTCAGAAAAGATGTGATTTCATCCTTTTATGTGAAGCCAAGCTTGCCTTCAGAGTACTGCTGTTAGCACCTGTTTGCTTGTGGGGCTAACCTCCAGCCTGAGGGTCTATGTATGGAGGGAGAGCCATCAGATTTCTCCATGAGTTTGATGCTCTAATGACCTTTGGTTAATATTTATTGAGAAGCAAGATAGGCAAGACAAGGAGTCCAGATTCTCTGAAGTGTTTCAAGGGTATGTAGACCTTTCTATGACTCAGCTTCCTGGTCCTTTTACTTTATAGATTTTTATCTTTGACCTCTGTGGGCCTGAAACAGAGATTGAGGACTATAGTATTTAACTAGCTTTGGCATTAGATAAATCTAGAACTGGATCTCACACCCATTGTGTGACCTAGCTAATATTCTCAGCCTTCTGTTTTCTGGTATATAAAGTACAAGTGCTAATTGCAGCCCAGATGATTGTAGGGCTGAAACTAGACAGCCTGTAGGCTAAACTAGGCTTCCCAACAGGATGTCAACAAATGAATGTGCTATACCTCCTGTCCTTTCTCTCCTGTGCTTTCTGCAATGCCAATTCATATCTAGAGATAGCTGAGTTTTTCTAAATGGCCTGTCTCAGCTGGGGCACTGCTAGGAGCTTTGTAGAAGCTGCCTGGTTCAGATGCGCTCTGCAGGCTTCTGACTTTTTGACACCAGGTGCAGAGAAGGCCAGCCCTGCTCACCTGCAAGGAGCCTCCTAGAGGATGCAAGCCTAATGCTTTCCTCTTACTTCACACTGGTCAGCCTGGAAGAGAGCTGGCATGGCAGTTTGAAAGAAATAGCCCAGATTTTGCAAAAGCTTTTTCTGTGCCTGTGTCTGCCTGGAACAGATAGCTAGATCACTCTTGTTGGCAAAGGGGAAAAGGCATCAGCGTGTGGGAAGGCGCCTGGAATTGACTACAGGGCCAATGAGCTCGAATCCAGAGTGTCAGCTAGAGGGCATGGTTTTATATGCTGTGGCCTAATAGGTTTTGTTGCTTAGGGTTTGGGGTTGGTTGCTGGCTGTTTGGGGTTTTTTGGTTGGTATGTTGGTTGGCTGGATTTTTTGAGACCCCATGTCATTATGTGGCCCAGGTGAGTTCAGACTTGGTATCCTCTGATCTCATCCCCCTCAGAGATAGGATGCCACGTGTATGTCACCACACTCTGCTCTAAGAATATTGTTATGTAAGCTTAAGAAAAAAATCAGTAGCAGTAAACTGGGTCTTCACTGAATAGCGACCCATAGGTGGGAAAGGTACCCAGGGTTTAAGAGCACATACTGCTCTTGTGAAGAACCCAGGTTTGGTTCCCAGCACCCACATCAGGAGGCTCACAAGTGCTTTAAACTCCAGCTCCAAGGGACTGTATGCCCTCTTCTGGCTTCCACAGGCATTTATGTGCATTCATGCACAGACACACGTGTATACATTGCATATATACATACATTGTTATATAATATATATAGCATATATATAATACATATATGTATAGTATATAATATATAATATATAATACATAATATATATTATATATTATATATTATGTATTATATATTATATATTATATATTATATATTATACATTATATATTATACATTATATATTATACATTATAATATATAATGTATAATATATAATGTATAATATATAATGTATAATATATAATATAATATATATATATGTATATATATCCACACACATACATGCTTGTGTGTATACACATAAATTTAGTAATTCAAAGGTGAGCTTTGTTCACTCACATAAGCACATGAAGATCCTGGGTGTGGGTAAATTTGGAGAAAAAGGACAAAGTGGGGGGGGGGGCTAGGACACTTCCTCCAATAATTAGATCCAAGAAGAGAGCTCCTCTTTTATGTCCTGAGTTTCTCTGATAGTTACTTCTGCTTGATTATCTGCAAAACTCTTTAATAGCAATCTCTGTCTCTCTTTGGTGTTTCTCTCTCTCTCTCTCTCTCTCTCTCTCTCTCTCTCTCTCTCTCTCTCTCTCTCTCTCTCTTTTCTCTGGCACCAGCTGTGCCTACTATTGCAGCACACGGGTGATAGGACAAACAAAAGCAAGCTTCTGGCTGCTGAATTGTCAACTTGAACATCCCAATTCCATTATACAGACAGCAAACAAGAGCCCCAGGGCAAGTATGTTAGTAGTGGTGATATATCTGAGGCAGACCTATAGTCTTTCATAGTCTTCCAGATCTGAAAAAATGGATTCTACGAGAGTGTTCTACCCAAACTGGCTGCATCAGATTTTCTAGGAACCAATGAGAACCTGACTCTGATGGTTCACGCATGAATTCTGTGTTGTCCCATCCTGCATCAGATTTCAACAAGGAACAACCATTCACTATCATCAAACTATAAAACTCTGAAGCTTTCTTGGATCTAAGTGACAATCACAACAAAACGTCTTTGAGGTCAGAAACTGGCTTAGTTGCTTTCCTATTGCTGTGATAAAACACCATGACCGTGGCCAAGCATCTTATAAAAGAGGACCAGAATTTCAATCTCTATGTCTTAGGGCCAGCTCCAAGAAGCAGGCTAAGCCTCCTGTGCCATCTCCAAGACTGCCTGTGCACAGGAGTGCTTCTCATTCCCAGAGAGTGACTTCCCACTGCTGCCACATTCCCTATACCTAGAAATCAGAATGGACCAAAGGAAAAGATGGCAATAGATTTAAAAATATCCCACAGAGTGTGTAAAACCCCGAGTTCCATCCCCAGCACCATGTTAAAAAGGAAAAAAAAACCTGAAATTCCTTAATGTTAAATAACAAAGTTTAGGGGGCTGGAGAGATGGCTCAGTGGTTAAGAGCACTGACTGCTCTTCCAGAGGTCCTGAGTTCAACTCCCAACAACCACATGGTGGCTCACAACCATCTGTAATGGGATCTGATGCCCTTTTCTGGTGTGTCTGAAGACAGTGACAGTGTACTCATACACAATAAATAAATAAATCTTTTTTCAAAATTACCCTTAAATAATAAAGTTCAGAAGTATCATCTTACCTGTGAAGAAATGCTGTAGATAACAAATTAGTCCCTAAAAAAGTCCCTAAGATGGACCATAGTTTTCTTTACATAAATTATCATCTTCACAATGTAACAGTATAAATCGATGGTAAACTACATTCCTAACTGTATCCTATAAAGACGTAATTAAGTGCAAGGCTGAAAATCATAGTTCAGACACCCTTCTCCAAAGTCAATTCATGTAGGTATTACTCACCATCAGACCTGCTCCTATAATTCCCGGGAACCACCACTCATAGCAGGAGATGGGGTTTTGAGAAATCGAGTCTGCCTCCACTAAGCTGATACCCAGGGGTATACAATTAATAACCACTCCTAGCACGACCAGAATGAGCAGGCTGAAGCCATTGCAGGATGTCCACCCTTCACAGCACGTCATGGTTTTCCTGGTTCAGTTAGAAACCTCCTTGAAGTGGCTGGGCTCCTGTGGCTCTGCCTGGCGTTTTATCCCAATGTTCTGGTTAAAGTTTAGCACTTATGAAAAATGAGTTGTGAAAAGAAGTTCAGAGTCCAGTAGGACAGGATGTTATTATGAGGATTATGACGGGAACCAATAATCATATCATGATAAGATGAAAGGAAACAGATAGAAAAAAAAATCTATGGTTGCTGTGTGGTGAATTTACACATAAATATAAGTGAGTAAAAACTGATTAAAAATGGGCTTGTGTAGCATAACTCCTAAAATACTCCTTTACTGATGTGCCTTGTAAAAAGTAGGACAAAAGGTGTATTCTATTAGAACAAACTATGTTTCATATGTCGATATTATTGGATAATATAAGGATAATATATAAAGTATCCTTATTTTGGAGTTATTCAGTAAGAATATGAACATTGTATAAGATTAGGGAAAAAATTCTCCTCTGCAAGTATCCCTGATTACTCTAAATAGTAGTGTTTCATTTCAGGCTGTTGTGTCACATGTAGCATTTTTAATCCTGAATTTTTCCAGTCTTGTGAAGTAGGTCCTTTGTTCACAGCCCACCTACAACATCTGGGAGGTTTGGCTAATGGCACCAGAAGGAAAGTGATCAAATATGGACACTATGATAAAATCAACAGTAGAGAGACTGGACGAGAGACAATGGTGTTTTACCTGAACCATGTACCACGGGGTTTTTTTGTTTGTTGGTTTGTTTTCTTTTTTCTAGACTGTGGCTCTATTCTCTCACCTACTAGCTTGTGAGTCCTTCATGGAAAGACTCAATCCATTGGAAGAAGCTTCAGATGCAAAAATGTTTGTTCATACTGAGTTTATCCCATAGGAGGCTGCACCCGATGATGTGGATAAGCAGCAGCAGCATCTGAATCCAGGCTCCCACATATACGAAGGCCAGGTTTTGAAATGCAGCTGCTCCCATTAGTGCCTGAACTTGCCTGCTGCTTTTCTGTTCACTTGCTGGCAGATGAGTCATCGGGCTGTAGCTGAGGAGGGGTGGATGGTTATATTCAAATGAGTCCATCCCAAAGAACACCCACACACCAGCCAGCTCTGTCTATAACGCCCTCCTCCTCTTCCCAGAACACAGATTCCACAGATACTACTGCACATGACGATGGAGTACAGAAGTGGAGTCTGCTGGATTTACTAGGAGTTGGGTGAGAACCATGTGCCTGTGGAGACAAAGTGGCTTAAGGGACCTCCCAGTGGCTTGCTATATCTTGAGTTTTTACCTTACAAAGGACAACTGCAGTCCTGTCCTGTAATCTCACAATAAATTACCCTTTCCTACTCTTTGATTTCTGGGTTTCATTTTTTGATTGTTTGGTTGATCGGTTTTTGGTTGGTTGGTTGGTTGGTTGGTTGGTTGGTTGGTTGGTTGGTTGGCTGGCTAATTGGTTGGTTGGCTGGCTGGTTGGTTGGTTGGCTGGCTGGTTGGTTTTGGTTTTTGGTGGTTGCTTTGTTTTGTTTTCTGCAACCAAAGGAGCTAAAACCGAAAGGCTATTTACTAAACCCAGTTATTGGAAAGTACACTAAGTATTTGGCATGAGGCATGACAAAACCAGAGGAAGTCCAGATGTTCAAAATAAAGGAGTTTATCCAGATGGGCTGGGAACCAGTGTTCCGTTTGGGCTTTGAAAATGGTTAGAATTTGACAAAGGGGTGATGAGAAAAAACATCCTTGTAACCATGTGAGCCACTCACCAAAAAGGGGGGAAAAAATCAAAATTCTTGTGACTGTGTTAAATGAGAAGAGATGCAGCTGCAGGATTCTGTGTGTAACTTTGTTGAAAAGGCCAGACAAAGGCTAGGGGCTTTGCTGGCCTGCAGGAAGCCTCCCCAGGACATGACTACTGAGCTACCCAGGGGAGCATCTGCTCCTGGAGCAGTCATGTCCAAACACTGATTTAGGTGCAGATCAGGAGGTCGCTGCCTCTGGTTTCATAGTGCATACCCCACACTTCAGGCTGGAGACAGAACCTGGGAACGCTAATTGGGTCACTACTGTCCTTACAACTGCATCTTAAGGTCTGTCTAACTGTCATTGGAACCAGGAAACACAGAAGGCTCAGTGTCCGCCGAGGTCCTTCTCAACCACAGTAGACAGAGGAACAAGGAGATAGGCTTTAGTTTGTGCTCTTTTGTGTATCACATAAAGGTCCATCTAGCCATTGCACATCCAGATTTCAGATGCAGGTGACCCTGGGGAAAATATCACTTAGTTTATTGGAAAGATACTGAAATGGATAACAAACATGGCAGCTATAGCTGTCTTAGTCAAGTGTATGGAGAAAACTTTTTAGATTATCTAGGTTACAACATCAGATTGTTTGAAAACAGTTTGAACTACATTTATGTTTGTGTCTAGAGTGGCATGTAATATTTTTAAAGTAAGTTAGGGCTCTCTGGCTCCTGCTATCTTCTCAACCTTCTGCCACTGAAGCTCCATCCCATGTAAAGGGTTCACAGGATGACAAGCCAGGTCTTACCCATGCTGTCTACTGCCTGACCGGTTGAACTACCCCAGCAAGAATTCAAGGGCTATAAATAGGTAGTAACTCTGCCTTAGCATGCCTTGATAAAGCATGAGTTATATATGACACACATAGGTAGCCACCAATATATTGATATATAAATATATATTTATGAATTTTCCTCTCATGTTACTTCATCTCCACACTTAGCACATTGACACTTATCCACTTGCAGCTAAGTAAGACCATGTGACTACTTCAAACCAATGGAAAGAGAGGGAAAGAAAACCATGTCACTTTTAAGATAAATTGCTTTGCAAGCACTAAGCACCTTGTTTTCTACCGTAGACTGGAAACAAATTATCTAAGAAGTCATGCACTGACCACGTCAATACCTTCTTCAACCTATGTCCTAAATAAATAAATGGCCCTTGGCCCATCTAAAACTACCCAGGATTGGTGACATCAACCAAAAAAACTTTTATTGACTCAGTATATGTACATGTTTGTGTCTGTATTTCAGTACCTTTCATTTCCTTATTATATTCAGTGTCAAACTTTGTCTCTCTACTTAAACTTTCCTGGAGTTTGCAACCTGTGTTGCCAAAACATGAGTTCCATTAGTCTGCAAAAATGCTGGGCTGTGGTGGCACACACCTTTAATCCCAGCACTTGGGAGGCAGAGGCAGGCGGATTTCTGAGTTCGAGGCCAGCCTAGTCTACAGAGTGAGTTCCAGGACAGCCAGAGCTACACAGAGAAACCCTGTCTTGAAAAACCAAAAAAAAAAAAAAAAAAAAAAAAAAAAAAAAAAAAAGGTTTGATTCCATCAATTATGCAAGCATCAAGCCATAAATGTTTGGGAAAGAGCAAAAAAAAAAATTTAAAGACAGTGAAACACAGTATTTTCCATTGTTTTATTCATAAATTATATTGGACAAGGAGGGAACACTTTAAAATTAAGACGCATGGAGTATACAGCCAATGTAAGCAGATATATAAGGACATGCATTCCTTGAAAGGTAAATGTTTCAGATGAGACCATTAATGTGAATCTTCTGGACCTTTATGAACTCTGTCCTGCTTTCAGATTATAATGCAGATTATAACTGGCAGTTCATAGTGGACTGAGGGTGGATTTTTAAAATATAGACACATCATAATGCTCCCTGTATTCATGTTATACATGTAATGTGAAAACCAGAATAGAAGTGAAATCTTCCGTGTGTGCAGGTGGAAGGGCCCTGCGTTCAGTTTTAAGGACTCAGTAGAAGCATATGCTATGAAAGTTGAAGAGATCTTAAGAGATTCTGAATTCAACCTCATTATTTCATCAATAAATGAGCAAATTCAGGGAGGGTGACTTATTTATCCGTGGGTGGGCATCTCCAGCACAGCATAGACTTATTTTAGTCTTCCGCTTTCTACTCAGATATGTTTCTATTACGCCCTATGGCTTGATAGGTGAAATGAGGAGCGATTATAGTACATACAGTCTAAAAATCTAAGTCTGTGAGCCTGGGTCCTACCATCACCTGCCCAAAGGCCAGGAGGCCAGCAGCCACGCTAACAGCAGCACTGCTTCTTGCAGCCACACTTCTGCTGGCAGCAGCACTTCTGCTGACAACAGCCCTTCCCACAGCCGCAGCCACAGCCACAGGAGCCACAGCCACAGGAGCGGCAGCAGGTGCGGCGGCAGCAGCAGACTACCACAGGCTTACAGCAGCCGCAGCAGCCGCAGCAGCTACCGCAGCAGCCACCGCAGCCACCACAGCCGCAGACCCGGTAGCATCTGCAAGTGGTGCAGCTGTTGCAGCCTCCGCAGCCACCGCAGCCACAGCCACCACCGCAGCTACCACAGCCACCGCAGCCACAGCTTCCGCAGCCACAACCTCCACAACCTCCACAGCTGCCACAGCCTCCACAGCTGCCACAGCCTCCGCAGCTGCCACAGCCTCCACAGCCGCAGCCTCCGCAACCACAGCAACCCATAGTGTCAGTTAGAGAGGACTCGGATCAAATGAACAGAAGAACAACTTGGGAGAGGAGGGGATGATCTGGTGCCGCCTTCTGCTGAGGGCAGGGCTTATATCCCATCTTGGGGTAGGCATGACCCAAGCACATGGTTCCTATTGTTATCTCAGCTTCCTTGAGAGAATTCTTCAGCACTTCCGGTTTACTTCCTTCTCAGGGACCTTTAACCTCACAAACAGCTTATTTTTAGCTCTGGGTTTATTTGTTTATGTGTTCTGAAAACATATTTACAGTTCGGTTCTGGAATAGTTTGCCTACGTACTGTCCTCTGCACAACCAAGGAGAGTCTCACTGAAGGAAGTTTCTATTTGAAGCTAGCATGACTGGACTCGTGAGACCAACCCTTTCCCACATTTTCCATGTCGTCACTGACATTGGCAGAGATGATTCAAAGAAATACTTTTTTCTTTTTCAAAGAAATACTGTCAGCCAGGGGCCTCAAAACTAACATCTGGAGAATCTATGTGCACTTGGCCCACGTGTGCAATAGCTTGGGTCTGATCCCAGCACTGCCAAGAATAAATAGGCAAGGTTTCTTGGTTTTGTTTTTTAAGAGAGATAGTGAAAGCCACCTCAAAAAAAGTTAATGGAAAGAGGACTCTTCCAGAATTTCACTGTGATACCTGGCTGCTGTTGTCCTATCAGCCATGTGAAGTCTATCTGAACAAATGATGTGTCTAGACAGCCCTTGGTCCTACGTCTCCTGGTCACAAGTGACAGTTGTCCCCATGGGGTCGTGCCTTTCTATGGGACCGTAAATGAGACAGTGGGAATAGTAAGAAAACAAAACAGAGTTAGAAGACCTTTGAAATACACCCAAGAATGAAGTACAAGTAAAGCTTAGTTTCCGCCCCTGCAGAAGCCTACACTGCAACCATAGCATCTATATAAGCAAGTGACTTCAGTGCCCAGTACTAAGCCCTATCTTAGACACATTTGTCACAAAGGCAATAGCAGAGGTGTTCGAATGTTATGACTCTTCAATAATCTGAGATTGGGGGTTAGCTGAGTTGTTCCGCCTGCCTGCTCTTCTTTGTCAAAGCAACCACCATGGCCAGTTCTCCTGCTGTGGCAGCTAGCAAACAAAAGGGCTGGCTCTCCTGCTCTTATACAATCAGGGTTAGCTCCCCTGCACCCATGCTACCAGAGCCAGATCTCCAGCACTGCCTCCAGCTAGAGGCTGGGGCCAGCTCTCCTGCAAGCACACTCTCAAGGCCAGCTCTCCCATGTTTATACTACTAGGGCCAGCTCTACCTTGCTGCCCAGGCTTGGTGCGGGACCTGCTCTCCCAAGTGCTGCAGCCGGGGAGGGACAAGGCCTGCTCTCTCACTCATGCCCTGAGGACCAGCTCTCTCAAGCTGCCAAGGCAAAGGATGGGCCTGCTCTCTCGTGCCCAAGTATCAAAACCAGTGAGGCTCAGGGAAAATCTTAAGCCCTTGAACATCAAGATGGCTCCAAGAGGAAGCCCAGACCTGGGACATCTGCATGGCCTCTAGTGGTAACATTGATACAGACCCTACTGCAGGGCCACGAAGCTAGATGTGGCCAAGACCTAACCATTCTCAGGTGGCAGCACAGGCTACTCACATCAGGCTGACTGTCACCACACTCTCTTGTCTCCAGTTCCTCCTCTCTTCAGAGTGCGCACACCGTTCCCTTCTCTTTCTCTCCCATCTCTATACCACCTACTTGCATGTCACAGGGGTACCCCTGGGTGTCTGCTGCCCATCCACCACATGTGGTGGCTTCCAAGCTCGCCCATGCTTGCTCTCTCCTCACAGCTCTCCTCGAAGCTCCCTGCACAGACACTCAGAGCACAGCACAGGATACCACTCTCAGCTACAGAGCCCAGCCTGCTATGTGACAGAAAGATTTAAAGATGAGGAGAGACAGGTGGCGCTGTCAAGTCCTTCCTAAAGCATGGGTAGTATCCGGCTGTTTGTAGCAAGCAGTGGCCAGAGCGCATCCATCTGCTTGCTACTGCAGACATTTTCTTTGTAATGGTTCTGGGGTGCTGCAGTATTTATGTAGAGACCAGAGCTGCTGTATACCAGCACTGAACAGCACTTTGAACATGAAACAAGCTGAGATTTTACTTAGATTTGCTCACACTAAAGTCTACATAGGGCACTACAAAGCAGGACATTGATTCTTTACTTGGCAGGAAATGGACAGTAAACGTGAATACTTTTGCCTTTATAACGTTTTTGAAAATATATATTTTGTTAAAGAGTGAATAAATATTATGGATTCACTTAAGTCATTTTATTTGATTTAAAGACTGAGTGTTCAGGGGTTGGGGAGACAGCTTGGTGGGTAAAGTGTTTGCCATACAAACCTAAGAACCTGGGTTTGGAACCCAACACCCACATAAAGAATTCCACACAGTAATCTCAGCACTGAGGATGCAGAAAGCGGGTGCTGACTGAGCAAGAATATCGTGCCTAAACCAGTGAGCAATATGAGAGGCCCTATCTCTCTCATGGGGAGGAAGACATTCGGATGTCAACTTCTGCCTTCCACATACGCCCACACGGGCAGGTGTGCCTGTACACCTATGTGCACACACATACACCATGTATACATGTACACAAAAAAATGGAGTGCTCATTCACAGTAATTTGAACCTTTTATTTTTAACTTTGTATATAATATTGGAGACTTTTTCATGAAATGTCATCTTTTCTGTGTGTTTTTCTTCTCCTCCCTTTTTAAAGTGGGGCCAGTCTCATTACTCTGCCTGTGTCATTCTACACTCTAGAGCTCAAGCTATCCTCCACTCTCAGCCAGAAGTACAAGTGTACATGACCACAGCAAGCTTAAAGAAGGCAACCTTGAGGCATGTGATCAACACCTCCCTTTGTCCTCTTGAAAATATACACAAACTTTATATAGTTTAAATATTAATTTGTTTCGTCGGTTATGTCGAATGATGTTTTGCTGAGGTACACAGGTGAAAGGGTGTTTTGCTAAAGCAGATATGGAAAAGAATGTTTTGCTGAAGCAAAATATGTTGTGAAAGAGCACATGATGTTTGGAAGGAATATAAATGTGACCCTAAAGGCAGTGGAAGCATTGGCTTACCTTACTCTGCCTTGTTAGACTTTGCTGAAGACGCACGTGTATTTGTTCATCTTACATTGCGTTGCTGAGCTTTGCCTGTGATGACTTTATAGAGAGAAACTCACCAAGGAACTTCTCCTGAGGTTCCTGCAGCTTCTGCTGCTTCCAAGGATGCAAGCCAATTAGCGAGCCTCATGGTTTCTTCTGGATTGAACCACCCTTGCTGATTCATGTGTGGTGTCTGCCAGGTAGACTGGCTTGTGTGTGGTGTCTGCTGAGTGGACTGGACTGAAGCTTCTGATTAGTGTTTAGTGTTTGCTAGTGGACTGGACTGAGAACAATGAATCATCCTCAAAGAACTATTATTTCTAAACAGGTCCATTGTCCCAGCATCCTAATAACCTTTGTTTCAAAGAGAGGTTGAACTCCTATTAAAATAGGCTATGAAATGCGTACACCAACAGGGCAGTGAGCTACCACACGCTACCCAAGATGCTACCCTTCTGCAGAGGAGTGGAAGGTGTGGTCTGGGTAGATCCAGCTCAAATCTCACCTTCATAGAATCCCCCCCCCCCCAACTTAGAAAAAGAAGCCTGGAAATTGTTCTTCCCTGAATCATCCAAGGCAAGAACAGACTAAGAGGATGGAGAATGAGTTCTTTAAAATGCAATATGTGGACTATTTTTCCTCTTGTTTCTAGGATGCTATAGATAGAATACCATTTGGAGAGGTGTTATTGGATGTGACATCAAGAGGGATGACATGATGCCTTTTTAAAAAATACAGTGTGGTGCACACAAGGGGAGGCCCCTCCCACATCCAGCTTACGTGAATCCTCTTGGCTTCGTATGTTTTTCTCACTAATGGTCCCTTGAGGGACTGGAAGTGTGTATCTCAGTGGTCAGAGCACTTGTCTGGCGTGCAGCAAGCCTGAGATTCAATCCGCAGTAGCACACAGGATCACAGGACAGGTACTCATGGGACAGGTGCCAGAAAGCAAGGGTTGAAAGAACATATGTCCCTCCAGTAGCTGTCCCGTGATCCTGTGTTACATTCTAGATTTCCTTTTCTATGGACATTGCTTATAGAAAACAAACATGGCTCATTTTAATTTACGATATTTCAGTCTATATTCAGTGCAAACCTTGCCTTGCCTTGCACAAATCTATACTCAGGCTCAACATTAAACATTTTCTTAAGAAAAAAACACTTTTTCATATATCTATATCATCTATATCTATATCTATATCTATATCTATATCTATATCTATATCTATATCTATATCTATCTATCCATATCCCCTGGGAAACAAAAATATAACTGGGTTAGGATGAAAAGAAAAGCCAAGTGAAGTTGAGTCATTTGGCCTCTTGTGATGGAGCAGGATAAAAACTTTGAGGCAGGGAGGGCGTGGGTCCAAGAGTAGCAATTCTAAGAGCCACATTTTACCTATCTACTGTGAACAGTAATGAGTAAAATAACAGCCATCACTCAAGAGATTGTTTTCCATGCAACATCTGATCTGTTGAGGTGGAGGGTTTACTCTGTGCATGAGGAAACATGCCCACGAGTTCACGGCTCAGGACTGACTGTGAACGTTTCTACATCATCAAAGAACAAAGCAAGGCCATTGGTTGATTTACTTTATCCAGCGAACATTTATTGAGCATCTGCTGTGTAGTAGGCACTTGATATCAGTGAGCCAGTTCTGTACCTGAAGCTTGCACATCTCATTGCCTGTGGATGTTGCTCATAGAAAACAAACACTGCTCGCTTTAACTGATGGGATGTCAGTCCACTGAAAGCATGGCTGTCCCTGAAGATTCTGTACCCATGGGAGAAAACAGGAAATTCTTAAATGTTGAAGTGAGCCAGTTCAGTGCAAAGCAGTATCAGGAAAACAGAAGGCTGTGGTGGTTTTTTCAACTTCGAATGAAAATCTCATCTCCAATATGCACTCATATGCAGCTTTTTAAAAATGAGGCAAAGGCATCGAATACAAGTGTTTGGTTGTAGAAAGGTGAATTACAGAACGAGATGGCATTTGAAAGGGGGAGATTCTGAAAGGAGGTACAAGCTGCACACCCCACGCCAAGGTCCTGCAAGCCAGGCTTCCTATCTCAGAGCACCTCAAACCATGGAACCAGTACAAATAGGCTGGGCATTCCATTTTGTTCCAGAAGATTTGCCCTCAAGTCTAATTCCGATGTCTTCTGGAAAGGTGTCTGTCTGTCCCTCGGTCCTCCGCGTCCGTGTCCGACGAACACAGTTGTAGTAAATGGACAGTCCTCTTCCATTTCTTCCCCAAGGTGTCTCTGCCTTAAGAAGTTTTTCTTCTGTTTAATCTGAATTTCTAAAGTCTTTACAGAGAGGGGAGAAATGTTTACCACATTTCCTGGATAGAAGTGTGTGTGTGTGTGTGTGTGTGTGTGTGTGTGTGTGTATGTGTGTTACATAAAATCAGAATTAAATCAGAGCTGAAAATGATTGGTTTTGTCCATCCCCTGTCTGTTCTTGTAAGAAATCTATTGATAGTGGGAGGCCAAGAATGGAACACTGTCCTTGCCTGTCAAATGTGAGGCAAGACCTTAGGAGAGCTGACAAAGCCCTCCAGCGTGGAGCCTGCTGTCAAACACTGGCCAAATAGTCTGCCACAGAGCTGAGTCGTTGTTCCTTCTAAAAATGGACATCCAGAGTTGCCATCATAACCCATAGTTTTATCGACTATAAAACAAAATCTTTATGTTCTTGCCTAATGTTTAAAGATAGGATTTTAGTCAAATGTTGCTAAAATGATAGGCTGTGAATCCTTAATTCCTGTTTAAATTAGATTCACTTCTGTTTTGAACAATTTCGGTCGTTTGTTTACTTGTACCCATTCTCCTTGGAGACTGACAACACCCAGAATTCAATTTTGAAAGTGAGGCTATTATTGCTGGCACACATTGGCTCACACCGGTAATTCTATCCCTGAGGAAACTAAGGCAGGTGGATTGCTTGAGGATAACTCAGGGCCAGCCTGGGCTCCATAGTGATACAAGATCACACAAGGCTACAGAAGAAAAGAAGGGAGGGAGAGAAAGAGGAAGGGACGAATAAAAATAATGATATTGAGACTGCGTTTCAGCACTTACTTCAGGTCTCCCAAATGACTGAAAACTGAGACTCTCAGCCAGGTCTAGGTGGCCCCAGGGGGCTGGCTTTGTCTATTTCCCCCATGAAGCCAGGGGAAAGGCTTTTCTGTTTACCCTGTTGCTCCAAACCACCTCTCCTTTACAGTCTCTATCTTTTCTCTCCATCTTGGCCTCTGACTGTGTTTAACTGAGGACCTACAGTAGCATTCCAGGTCTGTTTTATGGACTTTCACTTAGAGAACAGACATCTAAGGTTCCCCGGAACCCACCTTCACGTATGAGACCTGCCTCAAAAGACCAGTCTTTTTGCTCTAGGCTCACAGCCAACAGGTAACAGGCATTAGAGTTCATGCCTCATGTCCCATTCCTGAGATAACACTGAATATCTTGACATACAGACTTGGATCTGGCTAGCTTAGAGTCCAAGTCAGTGGGGGAGGTGAATCATGGGTATCTCCTGAGCCTCCTGCCTGGAGCTTCTGTATCACATATATATCACATGTTCACTAAATAAGCTTTTAAATACAATGACGTCAGATCATTTATAGCCTTGTCGTTGATAACATAATTTTAATGGGCTTATGACAGTGTTACACAGAGTATTTGCAAACTTTGTACTTTCTTGCAGTGAAGAGTGACTATTACACCCTTTGAGAATATTAGACTGAAAACACAGAGGGTAACTGACAAATAACATTAGAAGCAAGGTAAAATTTCATATTGATATAAAGTGAAATTACCCATGAACAGGTATATCTGATTTTAAAAACACTTAACATTGTGTGTGTCTGTGTGTGTGTGTGTCTGCATGCTATCTGTATGCTTTTTGAGAGTAAACAGTGTTTTGCTATGCATCCCAGTCTGTCTTGGTTCCAAGTTCCCCTGACTGAGATTACCAAATGTTGGGACTACAGGCAAGTGCCACAACGCCAGGCTAACGATCAGTTTTGAAAGAGAGGACCAAATGCAGAGACTTTGGTGAAAACTGAGTTAATGGCTAAGACAAGATGATTGCTCATCACTTTAGCAAGGGCTGAGAAAGACAGGAAGGGGAAAAAACCACTAAGGCCATCACAGCAGCCTCACCCCAGAACCAGGGAAACCACATAGCTAGCATGGTTTAACACTGAAGGACATCAGGACAGGAACTGAAACAGGCCAGGAACCTGGAGGTCAGAGCTGATGCAGAGGCCATGGAAAGGTGTCAAACTGGCTTTTTGATAGCACCTTAGACCACCTGCCCAGGAATAGCACCACCCACAGTAGGCTGGCCCCTCCCCATCAGTCACTAATTAAGAAAATGCCCCACAGGCTTGCCTATGACCCACCTCGCGAAGACATTTTCTTAATTAAGGTTCTTAATTAGGTCATCATTCTCAGATGACTTTAGCTTGTCTCAAGTTGATGACATAAAGCTGTTTCTTTGACTATTACAAGGAGACTGCCCCCACAGCCCCTGACCCTGCAAAGGAAGAAACAAACACAAAGCCCATCTGGTGTTTCTAGTTCAACATCTGCTTTCCTCCCCAGATGCCTTAACGTGCCCTACCCTGCCCTTCCCTGGAAAGTATACCAGGGTCTCATATACTACTACCTCAGTGGTCCCAGTGGTCCCAGCATCCTAAGCCAGTGGTCCCAGCAGCCCCAGTGGTCCCTGCATCCCAAGCCATGGTCTTGGCTTACACACACACACACACACACACACACACACACACACACACAGCTATAGTGGAATCTAAGTTTTTCTCTGTATGTCCTCAGAAGGTCTTCATTGCAATGGTGGCTCCCCAGGAATGTCGCCCATAGTTATGATGGTATTAAGAAACACATGGAATTCTCTTTTAGGGGACTGGAAATATAGAGGTATGAACACTTGGTACTCTTGCAAGAGGACTGGAGTTTTGTTCCCAGCCACACAGGACTGCTAACTACTACTTGTACCTTTAGCTCCATGGGTTCTAACACCTTCTTCTCCTTGGGCACCTGAACTTGTGCATATACGTGCACATGCACATGCGTGTACACAGAGAGAGAGAGAGAGAAGGGAGATAATTCCTGAAAAAGAAAATCCTACAGGTATATACTCCTGTAATACACTTGAGAGGTGGAAGGATCCTTAACATACAACAAATTCAAGACTAGCCTGAACTACATGAGACCGTGTCTCAGAAAACAAAAACAGTGACAGTGAAAGCCCTAGCATTAGCCACGACACGGATGGACACGGGAGTCGGGAGTCGCTATGCTAACTGTAACAAGGGGGACACGCAAAGATAGCAGTTGGAGAATGGAGAGAGAGAGAGATGTAAGTCAGAAGACACAAGGTGTAGAATGAAAGGTTTAAGAATCTCCCATTGCATGAAGCCTTCAGCTAACTGTGTTCCAAATGTTAACTAAATGGGAGTGGACGGTCCTGCCTCAGAGAGAAAATGGGTGACTGTGTTCGGTGACAGATCTGTTTGTGCGCTCCATTACAACAATCTATTTACTACATATGCAACTTCTAATGTGTTTTATACCTTAAATATAGAAGATACATTTTAAGTTACTATTCCTCCCCATTTTAAAGGGTTAGCACCTCTGTCCTTGAACGCATGGTGATTTATATTTTAAGAGAGAAAAAGAAGGAGTGAGGAAGAGGAAGAGAAGAAAGGCAAAGAAAGAGAGACTAGAGAGGGAGGGGTATCTATATGGTAGGTACAGTGGGTAGCTGGCTCCCAGGCATGAGAGATTCATGCCTTGCTCTTTCCCAAACATTTATGGCTTGATGCTTGCATAATTGATGGAATCAAATCTTTTTTTTTTTTTTTTTTTTTCTGAGACAGGAGCTCATGTAGCCCAAGCTAGGATTCCAGACATACACCATCATGCTTGACTTCTACTTCTTAACTAAACAAAGATTGACTGTTGTTGTTCAGGAATAATTCCCCAAACCTGTAAAACACAGGTGTCTCTAAGCCAGGGGAACACTGCAACCACTGGGATCTTTATTGCTCTGCTCCCAAGGTGTTCGCTCGTCATGGACTGAGGGTTCATTCCTAGTTGGGTGTGTCTGAGAATATGTCGGTTAGGTATAAATAACAATGCTTAGAAGGAACATTGAACGAACTTCCAACTGACGATCATCGATCCTGGGGAATTTCCAAGATGGTATTTATAGTTTTTGCTAACGCCCTGGGCTCTAGTCCATTCCGGGACGGAGCCCTGCCTATTTTCCATCCACCACAGCCACTACCTCATCCACTGTAACCTCCCCTACTTATCCCCTGGGATCCTGTCTTACTCTGGACTTCCTTCCTCCCCAGATCTACAGTGATGAGATAACTCTCTTGCAGATGGGGCAGTCAGCTACAGTTCTCGATCTAACCAACGCCTCCAAACCCTTCATTTCCCAGCAAGGTCTCAGCACTTTAAGGGAAAGAACTTCCTGGACTGGAGTTTGAGAGGAGCTGACTTAGCAAAAAGAGAAGTCTTTTGTACAGACAGGTGTGTTTCTTATAAGTAACACTTTTTAAAGGTTTATTATTTTTATTTTATGAGTGCTTTGTCAGTATGCATGCTGCGTGCATGCCTGGTGACTGAGGAGGGCAGAAGTGAGCGCTGGATCCCTGGAATTGGAATTACAGATAGCTGTGTGTCACCCCATGTACGCAGGTCCTCTGTAAGAGTAGCAAGTGCTCTGAACTGTTGAGCCATTCTCCAGCCCAGTTTTTGATGTTGTTTTCTGTTTTGTGTTGTTTTGAGATAAGATCCTGTTGTCCTAGAACTCCTCCATGTAGCCCACACTGGCATCAAAATCACAACAATTCTCCTGCCTCAGCCATCTGAATGCTTCCTCCATCATGCCCAAATACAAATCATTCTAATTAATTAATTAATTAATTAATTAATTACTAGACATGGTCCTGTGTATTCCAGGCTGGCTTGGAAATGATTTTGTAGCCAAGTGTGACTTGAACTTCCTGCCTCTACCTCCTATGCGCTGGGATTACAGGCATATACCATAGTGGAGGACTGTTTTTACGTGGTGCTAGGGACTGAACCCAGGGTCCCATGCATGCGTGGCAAGCACTCTACCAACCGACCTGCATCCCATCCCAAAAACTCGTCTTTTGAAATGCCAATTCTGTTCTTCTAAAGATGCCTCGGTCAGTAAACGTAAGCCCTCCTTGTACTTTTCTGTGTCACGCCACCCATCTATCTCTTTTTCCTCCTTTGCTGGTTTGTCTAGGTGAACACTACATTGATGCTGTTGCTGTTCATTTCTATCCTCTGTTTGAAAGAACACTGTGGTCCTCCCATAAGCATCTACTCAAAGGCTCCTTAAGATGGTTCTTGACTAAATGGTCCTTCAGTTGAATAGTTTCCACTGCTACGGGGTGGGAGGAGAGAGAGAGAGAGAGAGAGAGAGAGAGAGAGAGAGAGAGAGAGAGAGAGAGAAAGTGAGCTGCTTGGCTGTATATTTGGTTACATTAGTTTGGTTGCATTACATTGGGTCAAGGAAGATGTTCTCGAAAATACAACTGAGAGCTAAACAAGATCTAGCAAAGGAAAACGTAGGCACGCAAGAGCATTCTGGTCAAAGGCAAGAGCAAACTCAAAGATGCTGAGGGAGAAAGGAGTCTCCAAGTATGCAAACTGCGGAGGAAAAAAAAAAGGAAGGAGGCTACTAGGACCTATGAAGTTCCAACGTTGTGGTAACTATCTGGGCTGAACAGGCAGCCTCTGTCAGGACCGAGAGATGAAAGGGTTAATAATGGAAATGGAGACACACACCCCCGCCCCCCAGAAAGAGGATCCTAGAGTGTACAGAGATGACAATGCTAAAGAGTGCATTTCAGCGCGACTGCAGAGATGTATGGAGCCAATGGACTTGGTGGCTATTGGTTTATTTAAACCTTCATTTTATCCATGTATCTGCACATGTGTGCCTGTGGACGTGCGTGCACACGTGTCCTGTGGGATGCTGAGCATCATCGTCAGTCACACTCCACTTTATTTTTACTTTTAGAACAACCCTCTTACTCAACCTGAGGTTCACCTATTCAGCTAAAGCAACTGGCTCCAGAGATCCGTCTCTGGTTCTCCAGTACTTGGGATTACAGCTTTTATTTGTGTGTCCAGTGTTGGTTTGGGTGTTGGAGATTTGAACTCAAATCCTCACAGTTACGCAGCAGTCCATTTACCAGCTGAGCCATCTCCCCATCCCCTGGGTATATGCTTAAGAAGGACTTACTGATTGATGGGATTAGAGAGGTCTTGGGGAGAGTGGCAGTCAGAAAGTACTCCAGGCTCTGGCCTGAGTACACAGGTGATGGAGAACCGTTTGGCTGCTACGATTGCTTGTGGCAGAGCAAGACGGTGACTTCAGAGTCTACAGCTTGAATTGGAAATACTTGTGAGCATGTCCATGGAGATGCCAGTGGGCCATTAGAAGAATGTATCCAGAGCTCAGGAAAGGGTGTAGAGGAGGATCACTCCCACAAAGGAGCTTCAGAGGACAAATGTAACACTGTCCCACTGGCACTAAGTAAACAGAATGTGGGAACAGGGTATAAAAGAAAGAAGGCGGTGACTGTAGCCAGTCAGCGTGCATCGAGACTTTGGGCTTGAAGTGAGATGAATTTGCTGTAACTGACCCAGGACACAGTGGCATGAACAGCAGACACAAGTGGGTGAAATGCATGGAGAAGTCTTTCTACCAAGAGTCCCTGTCATGCTAAGAAAGAGGACCCCCCCCCCCAACCACTAAATGGGATCACAATGAGACACTCAGGAACTGACCTGAAGGTCTCCGAGCTGGGCATGAGTTTGAATCTAATCTCTTTGACAACAGAAAGCAAGGAAACTTAACTCCAATCTTTACCTTTGGCCTCACCATAAGAGGAAATGGGGGGGGGGGGGGGGTAACCAAATCATTTATCACGGTCAAATCACAGCCCTGTGTGCTGCTTGCTCAAGCCAGACTTATTTCCCGATGTTGTAGCTTGTGTTCTTTGATCTGGAGACCGGGAAAAGCAAACAGAGAAAATCTGAAAGGCCTTTTCCAATTAGAAATGACAGAGACAGACAGAAAACATGTTTATGGGGCTGATAACATGGCTTAGCAGGTAAAGGTAGCTGCCACCAAACCTGGCAACCTTAGTTTGATCCCCAGACCCCATATGCTGGAAGAAGAGAACCAACTCCCGAAAGTTGTTCTCTGACTTCCACATGCATACATATAAAATAAAAAAAATTAAAAATAAAATGTAATTCTGAAAAAGTCTAAAGAAAGTATGGGTATAGGCTGGAGCCATAGCCACTTGGTAGACAGCCAAGCATACCTGATGCCCAGGTTCCACACCTAGCACTGTGTAAACCGGGTGTGGTGGTACAGGCTTGTAATTCCAGCACTCAGACAGTGGGGGTAGGGAGATCAGAAGTTCAGAGAGTCATCTTTGGCTGCACACCAATTTTGAGATTGGCCTGGGCTACAAGAGACCATGTCTCAAACAAAACAAAGCCAGGCTAGTGAAAGCCCCTCATCTTGTGAACACGGTCTGTAAACTTGTCTCTGTGTGTTTGAGGCAAGAGATTGGGCCCCATTACAACAAGATTCACACAAGAGCACAAGGCAGAGAAGGCGTTGGTGTCATTAAGGACAAACACCACTGATGGAATAAAAAGATTGCAAAGTAATCCTACACAATATTTAAAAATCATAATCGGGGTATTGGTGCCTTTATTCAAGAAGCTGTTCTTTCCAGCTGCTTGACAAGGATGTCCAAGCTGTGCACCACACACTTACAGGAGTACAAAGAGTTCTATCAGTGTGGGGGCCTCCTGAGACAGTCCCCTACAGGGGCAGATCTGTAAAACATACATCCATGGAGGGTAGCCCTTCCTGCTAAGCAAAGTGCGCCTGTTTCATCCCTTATTTGTTCAACCTAGCCTCATATAATGCATAATTGAATGCTCAGTGGTGGTTTTAGAAGGTGGTTTTAGAAGGTGTGAAAGTATCTTTGATTCTGGTTTCTGTACTTTGAAAAGTAGAGCATACCAGTTTGGGCCATCTGTCTCACCAAGGCCACTAACTATGATGAAGGTAGACTTAGAGCACAACTTATATCTTTCTCAAAGCTGGAGATAGATAGATAGATGATAGATAGATAGATAGATAGATAGATAGATAGATAGATAGATAGAAGGGTGGGTAGAGGCAGAGGCAGAGGCAGAACACTTGCTACCTAACATAGGTTCAGGTTTGAGCTTGTCAAAGGGACAGCCCATGTCTGAGAGGTACTAGAGAGGAAAAAAGTGGTCTTTACTGAAGATGTTTATAGAGCAGGAAGCAGCCATTTGAATGTTCCCAGAACCACCTTCCAAGGCTTTCAGAAAATGAGGATGAAATTAGGGGCTCAGTTCAGAAGCCCAGCATCTCCTAAGAACTCCACTAAGGCATTCCGATGCTCTAGTGTTTGCATGCAGACCACAGACCCTGATCCCCATGCTGGCATTCTTTCATCTGGAGAGCAGAGCATTCATTCTAGTACTGGCTCCCATTTGGTCAGCACCTAGTTTTTGTAATCAGTTCCCTAAAGACAGCTGTCACTATCAACTTCATCAAATTCTGGACTGACATCCCAGGAAACTGGCATGTGAATGTGTATGCACCTTCCACACACCATGCATTCTCTCTCTCTCTCTCTCTCTCTCTCTCTCTCTCTCTCTCTCTCTCTCTCCTTCCTTCATCCCTCCTCCTCCTCTCTCCTCCCTCCTCCCTCCCTCCCTCCCTCCCTCCCTCCCTCCCTCCCTCCCTCCCTCCCATTTCCTCCTCTGCTTTGAAGCTTACAGGCTTAGGGCTATGAAAGGCTTCAAAATGAAACCAAAAAGAGACAAGAAAGGATAAGGATTAATTCCAAACTGTACATAGACCCTCAGGCATGTCATCTTAGCACTTGGGAACCTGAGGCAGGAGAATTACCATTATGGCAACTGTGAGACTGTCTCTGTAAGGCAAAGCAAACCTATCAATTCTCCCAGTACATGAGCCTGCAGGAAAGCATCCTGTGAACTGTACTACAGACACAAGAGGGCAGTGTGTGCTAACCACTCAACGCTGTGGCTCTGGCTTTTCAGACCTGAAGTGTCTGACTGCTCTCCCAGACCTAACAGGAATTGATAAAGAGCTTTGGGGACAGACATGGTTAGCCCCCAAGTCTAGTCACTGAGGCACAGTGTGAAGGCAGCATGTAGAGACAGCTTGCCAGGGACAGGGAGCAGTGTGGACACTCAGATCTGCCCAGGAGCATCATTACTGAGATTGCTCTGTGCCAAGGTGTTTTAAAAGGCAGATTCTGAGCCACAGAGAATCTGATGCCACTTTGATCCTGGTCTCTAAAGCCTCCATTTAGAGAAAGCCAATTATTCACTGGAGGGGTTTCTTGCTTGGTTGGATGGGTTGGGTTTTGTGTTTTTGAAAGTTTCCTGTAGACCAGGCTAGTCTTGAACTCACTATCTAAACCAGGCTGTCCATGAACTTCTGATATTCCATCCTCTACCACTGGAAGGGTAGTATCACAGCCTGTCCTGACCACTAGAGAGGACTTGACTGTGCACGTGTTATGTACTAGGTCAGGGCACAGAATGCAGTCCCATGCAAAGTCAAAAGGCCAGCCCTTCCTGGGGTCATAAATCTACAACCTCCAGCACGCTTCCTTGCTGTCTCCCTTTCTGTGTGAGCCTTCCCAGCCATCAGGCACCATAATCTATTCTTATTTAGAGAGGGAATGTGAATCATATGGTCGGCTCTCTAATCATGGCTGCCAGCCATGTTTCTCAAAGGTACCATCTGCTTTCCGTTTATCTGACTATCAAGGGGTGAGTGGTGATTCCAACATCCCCACCAAGGGTGTGCAGCTGAAGAGAGGTCTGTGCAGGCCATCTGATGCCTCTAACTTGGCCTTGTCTCTCTCACTGATTTGGGGTTCCCACCAAACATGGCACAGCACTGCCCGTTGGAACCCTCCCCAGTCTCTTCAGCCAGAAGCAAGCTCTGGCTCCTCTTAATCCCCAAACCCATAACCCAGTTGTAGGAACCACAAACGGCTCAAGTATTGGACCTCAGCACTGTGTTTTATTTCACTCACAGATTTCCAATATTCTAATACTTTTAACTGCTTTTTAAATGGAGATTCAAGGAAGAACAGAAAGAACTGTGTAGTAAGCAAGCCTCACCACACACACACACACACACACACACACACACACACACACACACGCATGAATGCACACACACACACCACCATGAGATGGTAATGCATCCGTACCCATCTCGTTTCTCACGAAAGGCTGCTTTCCTCTGGTCATGAATATCACTCACATTGGCGAATATCAGTGTTTAATGAACATCCCCAGAGGAGTTCACAGTCCTTCTATCCTGGAAACAAAGAGCTGGACAAAGATACAGGGATCATAGGGCAGCCTCGCAGGCTGTTTTCTAAATTATTATGCTTATGCTCATAGACTGCTGTCTGCTTTGGTGAAAGCAACTTCTTTCTGCCGCGAGCAGCAGTAACTGTAGAGCGGTGGTTCTCAACCTGTGGGTCACGATCCCTTTAGGATGGAACGACCCTTTCACAGGGGTTGCCTATTAGAAATTTACAGTATGATTTGTAACAGTAGCAAAATGATAATTATGAAGTAACAAGGAAATGATTTCATGGTTGGGAGTCTCGACAATCCTCAGTGCTGGAGGTTGTGGGTTTAAAGGGTTGCAGCACTAGGAAGGTTGAGAGCCACTGCCACGGAGCCTTCCGAGCTTAGGGTTTCTCCTGCCAACATAAACACACCATGGCCAAAGGCAACTTGGGAAGGAAAAAGTTTGCTTCGCTTACACGTGTAGTTCATATCACAGTTCGTTACTGAAGAAAGTCAGGGAAGGAACTCAAGGCAGGAACTGAAGCAGAAGCCACAAAGGAGTTGCTTACTGACTTGTTCCTCAGGAATTGCTCGGTCTGCTTTTTTATACAACTAAGGACCGCCTGCCGTGGGTGGGGATGTAGGGAGGTGGCACCATCCGCACTGATCTGAATCCTCCCACGCTTCATCAGTGAAGAAAATGCCCCACCGACTTGCCCACAAGGCAATCTTACAGAGGTATAGTCTCAATGAAATTGAGACTATATTCTCACATATGTCAAGGTTTGTTTCTAGTTGACAAAAAGCAACCAGCACGCTTACTCTTGGTAAAAATGATGAGCGTGGGTGGTAGTTAAATGCCTCCAGGTTTTTTGTTGTTGTTTTTTGTTTTGTTTTTTTTTTTTTTTGAGGGCAATTAAATCCCACAATGTGCTGATGTACGGTCACTCCAGAGTGTTGTGACATGATCCATACCTGAGGAAGAAAAGAATTTAAGAGCTGGAGGAAGGGGTGGAATGTTGGGGACCCTGACTTCTAAATAAAATCTGGCTGATATGCTCTTGAACTCATAGTAAGTATGAAAACCTGAACAAGATCTGCAGAAGACTGGAGCAATTGACGTCCCACCCTGAAGCAGTGGGAGAGGATGCTCAGGAGAACCCTCCCCTCCCTGCCTGAGGATCGATAGGTAGTTGACAGTTGCTGAGGAAGGAAAGGACATTATTTTCTTGGATGGTGTATCCCCTGCTAAGGTGACATTGCTCCTCCTGCAAACAATGCTAATGAATCTGATTGGGACACACACACACACACACACACACACACACACACCATCAAAGTAAAAGGTAATTGGAAGAGGAAAGATGAATGGGAGGAAGTCAAGAAAGAGAAATGGGGTGGAGAATGATCAAACCACACTGTGCATGTGTATAAAAATATGAAACCCATTATTATGTGCAATTAATATACACTAATAAATACCGTAAAATGCGATGAGTTGCGTGGAAATCATTCCTAAAGAGCCTAGAAGGACTGAAACCAGTATTAAACATGAGTTAAAAGACACACCGCTTCAAGGGAGAAGTACGCTAGAGCAGAGTGTGATCGCTCAAATGGTCCCACGGAACAAAGAACAGGGCATCTGTGTGACACCGCTGGGGGGTTTGAACACTGATGTGTCACACAGACATTGGTTTGCTGGTTTGCTTTGCTTTGTTTTGAGACAGGGTCTCTTGTAGTCTAGGTTGGCTTTGAGCTTACTATTCGCAGAGGATAACCTTGAACTCCTGATCCTCCTGCCTCCATCTAGAGGTGTGCATTTAAGCTGTGTGTCACATTTCAGTACTCTGGGGTAATTGTGCACCGGCACCAGAGGTAGGATTTAGTCGCTCTCCTGGAACCTGGAACCTGGAACCTGGAACCTGGAACCTGGAACCTGGAACCTGGAACCTGGAACCTGGAACCTGGAGGTGTTTTCCAGTCTTCCTGTTTGTCAACTTGTTTTTTCATTATGTTGATTTTTGTGAAGCTTTCCTCATCCCTCCTCAACACCAGAGTGTCTCTCTCACTCCCCCTGCCCCCGCCTCCGGTCTCCTGAGCCTTACCCTACAGAGTATCTGATTGTCCCCTCCAGTCGGTAGGGCTGGTTCTACTTAGGGCTGATGTCTAACACGCAGGCGCAGTAAACTCTCAACCAGGTGGCCGCACATCTGAGTCCTCAGTGTCCCTCCACAGTCTCGCTCTGGTAATCCTTACTGACTCGTTCAGCCCTGTCTCAGCCAAGTGTCAGCTCGTACAGGGAACCCGAAGTGCATCAGGAAAATGAACCCTGGCATCGCCATACTCATCAGTGTAAGTGAATTCTTGAATGTTGTGTCAGCTGATTCCAAAGAAATGAGAAAAGACCCTACCACACGCAGGATGGGGATGGACCTGAGTGCGACGACTAGACCGCGCTTGGATTCATCAACAAGCTGACAGTGAGGAAGACAGCTCTCTCAACGTGCTTTGCATAATTGCTCCGTCTCAGTTTCTGCGAACAGTCCAAATCCTGTCAGACACGCATCTCTTCGCCTGTCAGCGCCCAGCCCCTTGCCAGGATTTCTCATTCTATCCATCAGGCATAATTTCCAGACTCCCTCTTCCCTGTCAGGAAGAGTTTAATTCTTCATTTTCTTCGGGCCTTCAAAGAATTTCTTACTTTAGAGGGATGGGAGGGCAGTTATAATAGAAAAATAAAGATTCCGGGTTTATTTGGGGGTACTAGGGATTGTACCTTGGGCTTCACACATACTTGGTAAGTAGCCCATCCCCGAGCCCTCACCATCTTTATACTCATTTGTTTTTTTAAATAGATGTTTCTTTTTAAGATTTATTTAGCCAGGACAGCCTGGGCTATATAGAGAAACCCTGTCTCGAAAAAAACAAAAAAAAAGATTTATTTATTTGGGGCTGCAGAGATGGCTCAGTGCTTAAGAGCACTGACTGCTCTTCCAGAGGTCCTGAGTTCAATTCCTAGCAACCACGTGGTGGCTCACAACCATCTGTAATGGGATCTGGATGCCCTCTTTTGGTGTGTCTGAAGACAACTATAATATATATTAAACAAATAAATCTTTTTTTTTAAAAGATTTGTTTATTTATTTTATGTATGTGAATACATTGTCACTGTAGTGTAGTGTCAACTATAGTGTACTCATATATATAAAATAAACAAATAAATCTTTTTTAAAAAAGATTTATTTATTTTATATATGTGAATACATTGTCACTGTAGTGTAGTGTAGTGTCAACTATAGTGTACTCATATATATAAAATAAACAAATCTTTTTTTAAAAAAAGATTTGTTTATTTATCTTATGTATGTGAGTACATTGTCACTGTCTTCAGACACTCCAGAAGAGGGCACCAGATCCCATTACAGATGGTTGTGAGCCACCATGTGGTTGCTAGGAATTGAACTCAGGACCTCTGGAAGAGCAGTCAGTGCTCTTAACCACTGAGCCATCTCTCCAGCTCTTACTCATTTATTTTGAGAAGAGGTCTCACTTAGTCACCTAGACTGGGCTCACTGTCAAATAAACAGTCCTTAAACTTGTGATCCTCTTGTCCCAGCCTCCTCAGCAGCTGAGATTACAGACCTCAAACACCAGGACCATTATTCATGTATATTATGAGTAGCTGTTTTGGTTGTTTGGTTTTGGCTTTTGGTTTTTCGTTCTTGTGCACTTATGTGTGGTGGTGGTAGTGTGTTTGTGTGATGTAAGTAGGTATGTGTGTGTGTGTGTGTATGTGTGTGTGTGTGTGTAAATGTATATGTGGGGTATGTGCATGTGGTATATGTTCATATATGTACCAGTGTGCGTGCCTGAGCTTGCATATACTAAAACCAGTGGAAAATGTTGAATGTTCTGTTCTATTACATTTGATCTTACTCCCTTTATACAGGGTCTCTCACTGGGATTACAGCAGGCAACCATGTTCAGCTTTCCACATGGGTTCTGGGGACGTGGACTTTAGGTCTTCATGATTGTTCAGCAAGTACTCTCAGCTGCCGAGCCATCTCCTCAGCCTTATAGATATGTTTAATGTCCCTTATTTGTGAGTAGATCATACACTTCCTACAACTGTCAAAGTCTTCGAACTGAGCTAGAGAGATGGCTCAGTGGTTAAGAGCTAGGACTTCCCAGCATGACCACCAAACAAGTTCCAACTACTTATAACTCCAGCTGAAGAGGATCTAATAGCACCTTCTGGCCTCTGTGAGACCCAAAACACATATATCATACACTCATACAGACATACATACACATACATGTAAATCTGCCAAGGTGCAAAGATTGCTCAGTGGTTAAGTTTATACTGTTCTTTCAGAGGACCTGAGTTCAGTTCTTAGCACCCACATGAGGCAGCTCACAACTGCCTGTAAACTTGTTTCTAAAGAGGTTTAAATGTACAAACAGTGAAAATTCTTTGTTATCTCTTCTCATCAGCCACCTGATTTCTACCAAAGGAGTCAACCATGAATAGTTAGGTCTCACATCTTTTTTAAAGATTGTCTCAGCCGGGCAGTGGTGGCACACGCCTTTAATCCCAGCACTCAGGAGGCAGAGGCAGGTGAATTTCTGAGTTCGAGGCCAGCCTGGTCTACAGAGTGAGTTCCAGGACAGCCAGGACTACACAGAGAAACCCTGTCTCAAAAAACCAAAAAAAAAAAAAAAAAGTTTTTTTTATTTAAATTTTATTTTTTTATTTATAGGTTGTCTCTAAATAGGTTAGCAAGCATGTTAAGTGAGCATTCCACCTATCAAACTTCATTTTTTGGAGATAAGAACTCAACAATCAGCTCAGGCTGGCCTTGAACTCACAATCCTGCCAGTTCCAGGATTACAGACATGCTCTACAAGACCCAAGCTGCATATGTCTTTGAGATCATCTTTCTGTCTAAATCCAGAGGGATTCCTAAAGGCAATATACATCAATTTGTACAAAATGTATTAGCATGTTTTGGTCCAATGAAAGTCCTGGTTCTGGAGGTATTTGCTGAAGATCTAAGAGAATTATGGTTGCATTGTGATCAGGTTCTCTAGAGTCTGATACAGCATGTTTCTTGTCCCTCACTGTCCAGTTCCTCTTCCATGAATCATGTCAATTAGTCATCAGTCATTTCCCTTTCACACTGAGAAGGGCCTCCGTTCTGAAAATGAGGGAACAGAGCTTTGTATGTCTTTGGTTATGAAGACTCAGCAAAAGAAAGACGCTAATTGAAGATGCAACTGGACAATATGGTCAGGACACGTTGGGCAGTCAGGACATTGGCTGGGTCTAGGAAGACAACACATCTGTTCTGTTCCTGCAGCTAGGAGCTGAGGTTAGTCTGCACTACCTGATAAGCATATCAACTAATAAGTAAGGAAATAAAAGTTCACCAAACAATACACAGTTTTTAGCATTGAAAAAGTTGCTTTGATTAGTTTTGATAGCTTAGTGGAAACAAAGTGTGCAGATTTGACGCCCTTGGGTGTCTGGGAGAAGAGTTTCTTCTTTGCTAAGGGACCTGCCTTGGTTCATGAATAACGGTGTGTAATTTCTCTTCTTGGCTTACCGATCAATCCTTTCTTGTATGTATGTCCCCTGCTGTGCTGGCAGCAGCTAACTTGAAGTCTGATGAACAATTGAAAGCTTTGTTTAAAAAAAAAAAAAAAAAAAAACTCAGCTTCTTAAGTCTTAGTGTATGACACCCTCACTAATTTTTCAACTGCTTTTCACAGTTGAGCCATTTGTCTGAACACTTTATTTATAGGTTGACAATTCTTGGTAGCCCCAGGCAGCCTCATGTGTCTTTTGTAACAGCAGGGACCCATCTCCTCCTTCTGCAAGCTGTTCTACTTGGAGGGCTTGTGAGAAGGGAAGGGGAGCCCCTGTGTTTGGGTTTATGGACTCTGCAGGCTGTCTGGATTCTCTGTGGGAGACCTGTGTCTCTCCTCTGCTCCTTCCTTCCCATGACCATACAGGAGAAAACATGTGAGCCTGCTGGGCAGATATTATTGAGTCTAAAGATACTGCCTTTAGAGTTTTACTGAAGTCCAACCTTTGAGAGCAAGAACTTCAAGCAACCATTCCTGACATTTACAGAGAAGGCACGGTATAGAAAGAAAAGGAGCTGTCTCTGGGACATGGATTGGTCAGTTACCACCCTATCTGCATAGGTTCCTTGGCCTATGGGCACAGGTTTTGTCAAGCAGTGTCTGCGTGATCCTTGAAGTTTCCTTGTATGCTCTTATGCTTCTGGTTATTCTAAATTGGTTGTCTTCTGATCAGTTCCCCCTACCCCATAGGCAGGCAGAGTAAAAACCAATTCTACAACTCCTCTCTCAAACCCATCAGAGAGAATGGGAATTTCCTGGAGTTTCAGTTTTTTTCCTATTGTTTCCCAGACACTGCAGGTCTTACTTCTGGATGTCTTCTATAGAAGCTTCCCTCATCCCCATTGCTCAACACTCATGTGACCTGTCCTCCTTTCTCTCAATGCTCTCTTGAGAGCATTTATCTTTACTGTCTTTTATATATGTCACTAAACCACCCAACCCAGACTATGAATGAGCTCCCTGAGGTTAGAGTATGTCTGATTTACATATTCCTAAAACATGACCTCATTTGTGGGCATTAAAAATATTTATTAAAAGTATAGGAAACCTCTACCTATGTGAGGCCCAGTGTCAGGCCTGTCCACACCAACACTCTAGATGACGTTCCTGATTCATCGAATAAAAATGCTTTAGATTTACAGTATTTTCAACTGATGACAGTTATGGGGGGATGGAACCTTGAGAAGCAACTAAAGTTTGGAAGCAAGCCTCCTTGACATATATATATATATATATATATATATATATGTATGTATAAACGTATATATACACGTATATATACATACACATACACACACACACACACACACACACATATATATATATATATATAAAACCAGAGCTCAGTTCAACATACTCAGGACTGAACTGAAGTAATGCTCAGTCTCCCGAAGGGTTTAATGAATGAATTGTCTTCCATTTAGCCCATATTTGTTGAAATTCTTCTGCATGGCAGAATCCATGGGATGCTCAGGTGGGGGGATAAAAGATGTACAAGAGAGACCCACTATAAGATACGGGAAGCCTCATCTTAAAGACTGAGGCCCTAGACCAAATGCTAAAACAGAAAGCAAGCAGAGTGTCAGCATCCATCTCTCTACTTCCTGAACGTAGATGCCGTGTGACCACCTGCCTCACATTCCTGCAGCCTCCCATTTCCTTCTGGGATAAACAGTGCCCTCAAACTGTGAGCCAGAATAAACCCTTTCTTCCTTAAGTTGCTATTTTAGGTTTTTGTTTTGTTTTAATTCAAAAACAACGAGAGCATGCTATGTTTAGAAAGGCCTTTAAAAGAGAATCTCCTAGTCGGTGGGCAGAAGCAGGAAAGAGCAGTTTACCTTAGAGATTTTAGTAGCCAAAGAAACAGTAAACGACCAGGACTCGCAATAGGAGTTTCTGAAAGCACTCACTCCAGGAAAGAGAAGGAAGATGTCTGAATCAGGAGCTCACGGGAGGAACTGTGTGTTCAGCAGACATGAGTGTCAAGACCCAAGCCGTAGGTGAGATCACGTTAGGAAGAATTATCTACCAAGCAGGAAGAAGCCCAGCACTGGCTGACTCAGGAGAGCTGGTGCCAGCAAAAAGGAGAGGGAAGGAGCAAGCAGAGACTCAGGAAGCAAAGGAAGAACCGTGGCCACTGCAGCGCCCAGGGAGGAAATGCTCGTGGGTGAGGAAGTCTCTTGTGCAAACTCGAGACACCGTGGCATACGCCTGGAATCCCAGCACACGGCTTGGGAAGATGGATGGGAAGGTTCAGAGGTGGGAGAAGTGTATAAGCTCGGAAGTTTGAGACCAGCCTGCAGCATAATGAAATTCCATCTCAATAGAAAACCAAAAGCCAACCATCAGGCTGTAGAGTCACAGCTCGGTGGTTAACAGTGTGCACTGTTCATCAAAGGTTCAACTCTGAGCACCCACATCAGATGCACCCAATGCCTGTAACTCAGATGCACAAACTGCCTGTAACTCCAGCCGTAAAGGATGTCACCTTCCTCTGGTCTCCATGAATGCCATCTCTCCCGTGTGCGCATCCACCACCGCCACCATTCATATATACAAATACATTAAAATTAATCTGAAAAAAAAAAAAACAAACAAACAGGTGTGAGCTAGGTGAAGGGGTGTGGGAAGGAGGGGAAGGGAGGCAGTCCATACTCCAGGGCTTGCATAGCTGGGAAGCCTCTAGGTTTGTTCCGACCCCCGACCCCCACGGGGGCCTGCTTTTGTCAAGTTTTACCTGAACATTCTTGTGTACATGCTATGCAAGAAGCTGAATTATGTCCTTGTTCTCTCTCACGTCTACCTAGATGAAATGGTTTTCAGAGTCAGTTGAATTAGTATGTCCATTATTTCACAGAAGTTAGAGTGTGGTAGAAGGACCTACTGGCTATTCCCTTAGCAAATTTTCTGTGTTGTCTCGGTTCCTTTCTGTCACTGTAACAAAATGCCTAAAGCTTCAGAATTTATGAAGAAAAGAGGTTCAGATCACTTTGTGGTGGTGGAGGCTGGGAAGTTCAGTGTCATGAGCTCAGCATCTCCTCGGCTTCTGGTAAGGGCCTTCCTCTTGGGTCAGCAGTATAACACAGCGGAAAGCTTTGCACAATGGTGACCCAGCAAACATATTGGGTAGTGTCACACAAGCCACTCCTTCAATGACCCATTGATCCACAAATGCACTAATCCATTTAGGAGGGCAGACCTGATCAATCTGACCGAATGCCCCATCTCCAGAAAGAACTAATGTGAATTTGGGTGATGAGGTTTCCCACACTTGAAAAATAAAGGGGGGCTGAGGTGATAAAAGTCAGTGCTAGAGTACTTCCCCTAACATGGCCAAGGAGTTTGAGTCACAGCATAGCAAGTTTATATGTAAAGTATGTGTGTACTATATGTGTATGCACATACATATGCATATATAAGAATGTATATATATAAATAGTCAAATAATAATATATTATTAACTCTAGTTACTTAATAATTAATAAGTTGAAATCCTTACTTCAGGAACTCTGAGGAGATGGGGCAGGCTGTTGAGACTGGGTTTCATATAGCCCAGGCTGTCCTCCAACACATTGTGTAGTTTAGGATGACCTTGAACTCCTGATCCTCCTGCCTCTACCTCCCAAGTGCTGGGATTACAGGCACGTACCACTGACATCTACCTTTGGTGCAATTTTTGTTGTTGTTGTTGTTGTTTCTTTTTGGGTTTTTTTTTCGTGGGTGGGGAGTGGGGGGTAGGTAGTTTTTTTGAGACAGGTTTCTCTGTGTAGTCTTAGTTGACCTGAAACTCCTCTGTAGATGAGGCTGGTCTCAATCTCAGAGATACACCTAGCTCTGCCTCCTGAGAGCTGGAATTAAAGGCATAGACTGTCATCACCCCATGGTACGGTTTTGTTGCTGTTGTTTACACAAGTAAGTCATTAAAGCAGTCTGATGAGATCAGACCCCATAGAATTTGCACTTTATTAAAAGAGATTAGTGAGCTGGGATGTAGCTTAGTGATAGAGTGCATGTTTGGTAGGCAGGGAGACCTGGATCACAGAAAGCAATGTAGGGTAAGGGGAGGCCCGTGGTGGCCAGTGGCATCTGTGTGACTGAAGAGTGGAACAGCCTGTATGGTGAGCAAAGCTTTAAGTGTTCCCCAGATGGCCCTTCACATCACAGACTGACTTCTGGGTAAAATGACTATCTCAGGTCATATATCTGGTACACTGCTAAGTCAGGATCTGAACTCCCAAAGGACACAGAGCATCCTGTACCCTGCCCTTCCCCAAGAGCTTGCTGCCTGGCCTCGGCTGGGAGTGCTGGTGTGCACTGGGTACAGCCAGCGTGCCTCTTTATTTCCTCCCATCCTGCCTGACCTGTGGGCAGCTGCTGCGGGAAAATGCCAAGTCATAAATAATTCTTACATTAATGCCAAGTGAGGCAGCAGAAAGGGAAATGTCACTAGGAAATGGTATTTCAAATAGGTACAAATTTCATAATTTAGCCATTTCTTATAAAGATATTTTCTTATTTTGGGTTTATGGTAAACTGGTCATCACTCATAAGTGTGAGGGAAACACACCTTTGCTTGGACATTTGGCCCAGAGATATATGTGATATAAAAATGAAGTCATTCTATTGCCATCTAGAGTTGGATAAGTAGACCATAGGAAGGAGAGGAACAATCAGTCTTATTTATAAAAACGGACACTTGTATCTTGAAGTTGCCCAATACAATTACGGTATTGTGATACCCTACTGCAGCTTATAATCCCAAGGCTCCAGGAAGCTTGGTCCCAACTAACTGGAATGTTCATTAGTGTAATTTCCTCACACAGGGCAGCTCTCAACATCAGTGTCTTTCCCAGCAAGGCCCCTTCTGGGTGAAGCAATTATCCAGCCTGGCAGTTTAAAGTCTGTTGGGTGGAGCAAGCTTCTGCTGCTGTCCCAACCCCCTAGCCCTAGTCTGCCCATTGTGACCAGCTGTCCCCAAGCCTTCTGCTTTTTTCACAGGAAGCCAGAAATCCAGATTGCATCAGAAATTTCCCAATCACTAAACCTTAGCAACTAATTCAATTTTTTATTTTTCTGAGACTGGGTCTTGTGTAGCCTGGTTGGGCCTCTAACTCATTATGTAGTAGGGGGATGACCTGGATTTCTGATTCTCCTGTCTCTACCATAGAAGGCCATTCCCAGTTTATGCAGTGCTGGGGATCAAACCCAGGGCATCATTCGTGCTAAGCAAACGCTCTACCAACTGAGCTACATCCTCCACCATCTTAAAAATCAAGTACACCTAGGGTAGAGAATATTTCAGATGAGAAGCGGTTTGAGTTGTGGCCCCTGCGGTGACTCCTGCTCTGGTCAGGTCACATGGCCAAGCTGAAGGCTCAAAGGATTTGAAGGGAAAGCATGCTTATTATTAAACAAACACTGTATGATTTCTCTTCCCTGTGTGGCCTTCACACATATACATTTTGAGAGTCGTTCCGATCTTCTTGCCTCTATCTCCCAAATGCTAAGATTATAGATATGATTTGCTCCAGTGTGTTAGCTAATGTGGCTGATACTATAACTTCCTCTTCCTCCTCTTCCTCCTTCTCCTCCTCTTCTTTCTCCTCTCCCTCCTCCTCCTTCTCCTCCTCTTCTTCCTCCTCTTCCTCCTTCTCCTCCTCTTCTTTCTCCTCTCCCTCCTCCTCCTTCTCCTCCTCTTCTTCCTCCTCTTCCTCCTTCTCCTCTTCCTCCTTTTCCTCCTCACCCTCCCCTCCTCATCTTTCTCCTACCCCTCCCTTCCTCATCTTTCTTCTTCTTCTCCTCCTTCCCCTTCCCCATTCATGTGTGTGCATGTATTATGTTGTGAGGTTTATGCATGCGTGTGAGTGTTTTCCTGTGTGTGGATGCACATGCACTTGTGAGTTCACATGCATGTGGAGGCCTGAGGGAACCATCCTCCAACACTCTTCCACACGATTCATTGATCATTTGAGGCAGGCTCTCTCAATCAAACCAAGAGCTTGATGATTTGGCTAATCTCCCTTGCCAGTTTGCTCAAGGAATGTCCTCTTTCTGCTTTCTGTGGCTGGAATTAGAGACAGGCTGCCAAGACCCACCCGGTACATTCTGGAGATCTGAATTCCAATCCTCACATGTGCGGGGCAAATGCTTTAGCCACTGAGACCTCAGGCTGGGCTTAGGAAGCATTTGAGTATGGCTGGCTGTCTTCCTGCTGACCCAGCTCATACACCAGATCCTAGCTGGAATTTACATGTTCACACTTGGCATTTCTGGCAACGGTGACTTCAATAACTCCAAGAATTTCAATATCTTAAAGGGAAGAAAGAAATTGGGCATGTGGGTCAGATATATATTATGCTTTTCATTGGAAGTCAGTAGATCAAAGTATGGAGACACTTAAAAGATTCAAGAGAAGGTGAGGCTGTTCCTTAATGGGAGTGAGATGAGTACCTGCCCCCCCTACACACACACACACACACACACACACACACACACACACACACACACACAAGCATGCCTGGCTCAATGGCCAGGAAACAAGTTGGTGTTGAAAACTGCAACTCAAAGATATTCCTACTGTACCCAACATGCATCCAGGGACTCTCCCAAACTATTACAAAGGGAACAAGTCAAGAAATGGAGGCTGGGGTTGGGGATTTAGCTCAGTGGTAGGGCGCTTGCCTAGCAAGCCCAAGGCCCTGGGTTTGGTCCTCAGCTCTGAAAAAAAAAGAAAAGAAAAGAAAAGAAAAGAAAGAAATGGGGGCTAAGTCCAGATTCAATGACACACATCTCTAATCCTAGCACTGGGATGTAAAGGCAGGAAATCAAGAGTCGCGGGGCTACCTGCGACTCTTGAGTCCAGGAAAACAACACAAACCAAGCAAACAAACAACAGCAAAATATATATGTAAAAACGAAGGGAGAAGGAAGGAAGGAAGGAAGGAAGGAAGGAAGGAAGGAAGGAAGGAAGGCAGGCAGGCAGGCTAAAGCTCCACAGGATTGTGGTAGGAAGGGGGGGGCGGTTACTGAGGTGCATAAACGCTGCCTCAGCACATTTGGATCTGATCCCAGCCGAGGCCAGGCACCAAGCAAGTGTTTCAGCCCCAGCTCCCATATTCTATTTTCTGCTTTGTGACTCTGGCTGGGAGACCTGCAATCCGCTGCTCTGCAGCTCGATTGGGCTCCCTATAAGGCTCTGTCTTGGGGGGGGGGGAGGGGAATACCAGAGAGTAAGGGATACTAGAGTGGAAGGATAATGAGGAGGAAGGGAGGAAGTCCCAGTCCTGTCTTCTTGCTCTTGGCTCATGGAACCTTGCCATCCTTCTTCACATTACAGCCTCGGGTCCTCCCTGCGGCCCAGGTGAGTCAAGCGTATGGCACTCTTCGAGTACAGAACCAGCCGCAGCACACCTCCTTTGGAGCATCAGCTCAGCTCTGGTGTCTGGCACTCCTCTCTTGAGTCTGGTTCCAAGCCCTCCGTAGTATCTCTTCCCAGTATCACGTTTTCTATCTCAGCCTGTTCTTTTTGTTCAGGAACCCTCGAGGTGAGCGGGAGAAATGGAAGGCTGCTTTCTACAACGGCTGTCTCCTCTCTGAGTTTAGGATTACCATTGTGACTTTAATCCTCTCTATTGAAGCAACGGATGCAGTGTCCATCTACAGACTGGACCCTGCCAGATGCACATCTAAAGCTGGCACTGTTGACTCCGTCCGACTGTGGAACCAGTTTATTGAGCACCAAGATTCCTGCTGAGTGCTGAGACACAGTGATGACTAAGGCAGACAGGCTCCAGGTTCTCTCAGTGAGAAAGAAAACAGTAAACAAGGAGGGTAAGGTCTCAGCTTCTCCTTCAGCTGGGTACAAAGAGAGACCCCCGCTCAGGGACTCTAATGTCAACCGCTAACTCACATTCAACATCACAGAAGGTTCCCACCACCGAAACCGAAGCTCTTCAGTGCCATCGTGGAGAACATTGACCCATGCCAGGCTGCCTGATGCCCCAGCTCCAGAACAAACTGCGTTTCCAAGTGAGGCCCAAACTGATCAGAAATCCATTGTGTCCCAATCCCACGCACACCGTTTATATCTCTGGCTACATTATTCATTGAGATGGTGTAAAAATTCAATTCAATGGGTGCTGAAAGGGGTGAGGATGGTTTCCTTAAAAACCCAGTTACAGGAAGGTCATTATCAACGGTGACACAAGTAGTCATCACGTGCTTAGAAAGGCACTTTGTCTCTGTCGTATCCTCTCCAAAAGTTGTAACTTGAGTCTGATCAAGACGAAAGTGTCAGATAGCCCTGCATTGAAAGACATCCTATAGGACATGTGGTCGTTGTTTCTCAAGACTTTCAAGGCTGTTAAAAAATAGACAAGAAAACTTGTCATTGGCCAGAGGGTTCTTAGAAGACAGGACAACCAAATGCAGAGAAGCACCTGATTGGATCCTGAAACAGAGATAGAACAATGGAAAAGTGACAAAAATCCAAATGAAGTTTGGGGTTTAGTAAGCGACAGTGGGCCAGCGTTGCTTGTGCAGTCTTGACAACAGGGCCCTAGGAGAGTCTGTAGTAACATCAAAGAGGCTGGGGGGGGGGGGGGCGTGTATCCAGAGCTCAGCACTAGCTCTGCAACTTATGCATGAATCTAAAATTACACCAAAATACGGTGCTTGTTTTTTTTTTTTAAAAAGGAAAGCAACTAAATTACACGCTTTGAGAGATTTGATAATTACAGCTTGCTTTTCAACAATGCTGTTAAATTAGGTGTGGGCAAAGACCTAATTGTAAACGATAAAGAAAAAAATTGATTCTTATTTTACAGTTTTCTTTATATGAGAGAGAGAGAGAGAGAGAGAGAGAGAGAGAGAGAGAGAGAGAGAACCTGCACATGTTGCCATGAGTGTGGAGAACTCAGGGTTTCAGAAGACAGCTCACTCCTTCTTTCTATCCCGTAGGATCTAGAGACTGAGCCCAGGTTTGTTGGGAAGGACCTTTATCCACTAAGCATCTCACCAGCCCATGCTCAGCTTTTCCTCTACCTCTGTGGGCTCTGAAGGGTTGAACTCAGGTCCTCATACCTCATGCTTTGCACTTGAATGACTGATCCATCTCCTCAGTTGGATTCTTTCTTCTTTGAAGAAAAAAAGAAAGAAAGAAAGAAAAGAAAAAAGAAAAAAAAGAAAAAAAAAAGTCTGTTCCAGGGCTTTAGTTCAAGTCAAGCACTTTCCAGCTTTGGAGCCCAGGTTGGCCTTAAACCTTTTGTCATAACGTGAAAGGAAGTGTATTTTGAAGCTGGACCTTGAACTAGCTCTCTGGCTGGGCCAGTTCTTTCTGCTCTAAGAAAACAATGTTTGCATATTGAGCAAGCCATTTTTAAATCTCTGACTTCACAATCTGTAAGTGGTGATGAGAGAATCTACAGGCTTCTTCATGCAGAGCTTTCCTCTGACCACTGTCTACTAGATCATTGAGAAGTTGCTCAAAGACAGACATTGAGAAATCATCATATCGTATTGTGTGTGTAGTGTGCATGTGTATACACGCATGTGTGTGGCAGACACTGATGTTGTGTGTCTTTAACAATCTTTCTCCATGTTATTTGGGGGGGGTTTCATTTTTTAAATTGTTGACATATTTTTCTCATTTAATTTTATGTGCGTGAGTGTTTTGCTTTCATGAATGTCTGTGCGCCATGTGTGTGAAGTGCCCATAGTGGCCAGCAGGGGGCGCCAGGTCCACAGAGAATGGAGTTGCAGAGGGTTGTAGCGCTGATTTTATGAGTGCTGATTTTTAAGATATGTATTTTATGTGTATGTTTCTCTGTGTGTGTGCGCACTTGTGTGTGTGTGTGTGTGTGTGTGTGTGCCTTTGGAGGCCAGAATAAAGTGTTAAATGACCTTGGAGCTGGGTCCTCTGGAAAAGCAGACGGTGCTCTTAACTGCTAAGCTATCCCACCAGCCCTGAGGCAGGGTCTTTTACTGAACTTTGAGCTTGCTCTTTTAACTAGAGTAGCTGAACAGAAAGCTGATGTTTTTGCAACTCCAGCACTGGGGGCCGGGAGCTCACCATGGAGCCGGGAGCTCACCTTGGAGCCCGGAGCTCACCATGGAGCCCAGTTCTTTACTTGGGTGCTGTGGATCCAAACCCATGTCCTCATACTTGTATAGCAAATACTTCACTGGCTGAGTCATCTTCCCAGCCCTGTCAGTATTTTTATCTACTAGATGTTTCTGTGTCTATTATTGGACATGCCGTGGGGAGTTATGTGATGCTCCAAGAAATAAGGTAGAAATAAAGAGACATTTGTATCTCCCAGTAAGCAAGACTCACAGTGGAAATAATTTGCATATTTCCTCATAGACAAAGAATGCCCCATGGAGTGAGCACTCTAGACAACGAACAATATTAGGACATTTGGAAACGCGGGGGCGGTGGGGGGGGGGGAGAACTGACAGGAACTGTGGGTTAAAAAAAGACCGATGTATGCGCATCACAGATCTCAGAATTCACCACGGGAACCATGGGATGTCAGACAGTCCCAAAGGTCACCCAGTATAGGCTGGGGGCATAGCTCGGGTCATCAGGCATGGGTGACAAGTGTCTTTTACCACTGAGCCATCTTGCTGGCCTGAAGGGTCTTTGGAGATAAAAAAAAATACCTGCAGCTGTTTAAAAAACAAGCAAGATGTACAGGAGATTCGATGAGACATGCTTCAGCCTGCTTAAAATAGACTCCATAAAATGGCACATCTTGGGAAACTCAGGTTTATAACAGTCCGACGATAATCCATTGAGTTCCAAGTGTCAGCTAAGCAATTGGCCGATCTATAAGTAATATTAAACAATATTCATTAAAACTGTGATGTTCACTTATGTTGTTTTGCATTGGAGCAGTGCCTGTATTTCACAGACCAAGATACACAATATCAAAATGAATGTTAAAAACAAATCTTGTGAGGTGGAAGAGGTGGCTCGGAGATTAAGAGCACGTGTCTTTCTTGCAGAGAGGACTCCAACTTTGTTCCCAGCGCCTGGGGAAATCTAACTTTTTTTCTTTGTCTTCAAGGGAACACGTGTGTACATGCACTCACAGAAACCCATACATGCACATAAATAAATATAAGATACCTATTTTTAAAATAAGCCTGTTTTTTTTTTTTTGAGACGTAATTATAAGCAGTATCATGCATGCCTTCAAGTTCAATGAACTTTGACAACTGTGTGTCTTCAGGTAACTATTATAGTCATCAGTATCGACAAGATACAGAATGTTTTTATCAGTTGAAAATACCACGATGGGTCTGGAGATGACTCAGAGGTTAAGAGCACTGGCTGCTCTTGCATAGGACTCAGGTTCAGTTACCAGAGAGTAGCTAATAACCATCCTTAACTTTAGTTCCAAAGGATCTGATAATTCTCTTCAGACACACACCTGGTACATATACATACACACACAGAGAAAAAAAATGCTCAAACATATTTCAAAAATGAAAAACAAAAAACAGGAAGGTCTCTGATTGGGCATGTGTGACAGCTGGCAAAGAAAGGTGCTTTGCCACCCAAGCTTAATGTTTGATGTCTGAGCCCCAGGCAGTAGAGGAGAGAATTGACTCCCACAAGTGATCATCTGACTTCCACACTTGTACCATGCCACTGGTGCCATCCCTCCACACATAAATAAGTATAAATAGAAACGGCTCATGCCAGTGCTTGGAAGCCTGAGATTGGTGGATTGTGGTAAATTTGAGATTGACCTGGGCTACGTAGGAGTTTCAGGCCAACTAGGATCGAGACCCTGTCTCAAAACCAAGCAAGCAACCCATTCTAAGCTGTAGATTTGATGATGTTTTATTCACTAAACATTGTTTGTATTTCCTAAAACCATGAGTTCTCTTATATGATCACAGGACAATTACCAAACCCAGGAATTTCCTCTGAACGATACTATCCTATTTTCTACAGTCCTTATTAAACTTGGTCAGCTGTCCCACTGCTATCTTTTATAGAAAAAAGGAACCCAAACTTTTAATTCTGAGGTCTTGTCTTCTATCTCCTGGGATCCAGGACAACTGAGTCCCCTTTTCGAAACACAGATGGGTACTTTGCAAACCACTCCTCAGTTCATCTGGGTGTGTGTGTCCACTAAACCTGGGCTCAAAGATGAGTCTTTTGACAGGAATGTCACAGGAGGAATGCAGAGTTCTTCTGGTACTTCTATTAAGAGACACCTGCAGCTCACAGTGCTACAAGGTTAACTTTGGACATTTGGATACGGTGGTGACTACCAGGTTTCCCCATGGTGAAATTACCACTTTATTCTCCATAATTACTCTGTGTGTGTGTGTGTGTGTGTGTGTGTGTGTGTGTGTGTGTGTGTGTTGAACTCCACTATATTCATCAGCATCTATATTTGTGAGTTTTAGTTTTCTATGGGAGAGAAACAAAACAAAACAGTGCAATTGGCCAGGAACAAGTAAGTGGAAGCTGGAAACTGGCCTCTGCCGAATGCTTTATTGTTCTCTGTGATCGGATGGAAAGAGACAGACACGAAATGTTTTAGAGCTGGCAACAGGAATTTCTGTCTCCAAAGCGGTTTTCTGGGGTCTACTTGATGCTCTGCCTCCTTTGCCGGCAGCTACTGTAGTTGGCCAGTTATTGCTGAAGTTTAGATTTCTTAGCCCTCGAAGATTAACTCAGATGTGATCCCTCTGAGCTGAGGAATTTAGGGAGGGTTAGTTATTTTAGTAAGAATTCCAACAAAACACATTAAAGTACTGAAAGAAGAAGAAGAAGAAGAAGAAGCTCTGGTTCCTTCCCTACTAAGACTTAAAAGCTTTCTGATTGAGGCTCTGTAGCATATCACAAAACCCATCCTAAATTGCTGACAAATATATTTCTCCCACCGAGTACTAACCAGGCAAGACAAATCAAGATTGGGTGTGTTTGTATGGTTATAAACTGGCAAACATATTTCTAAGAGACACAGCCATTGCTCGTTTACATCAGGTTTGACAGGGTGTGTTTTTAATCCCACGTTGACTATTTTATACTTTTGTGTATCCACTGATGTACATGATAGCAATAGACTTACTTAGCTTTTTACCACAATAATTTCCCTTCTGGGTTAACTGTTTTTGGGTGACCATTCCTGACAGCACGTCATGTGATAAGCAATGGGTAGGAGCTGTGTTCATTACCTAAAGTCATCTTCTAGCATATCTGTTTCTTTTGTTTCTCTAGAAGTGTGGGAAAAGGTGCCACACAAGTTTCTCAGTGCCAGGCTCTTACCACTCAAAGCAGGAGGGGGTAGACTCCAAACGTTTCGTCAGCACTGCCAAGGTTTTCAAATCTTGACGTCTGAGGAAACTGTGGATCTTCTGGTGCCAGATGTCTTCAGTCTTCTATTTAGTGCAGAAGGGAATGAAGGCTTGGAAAGATTCTTGTCTGAGCAGTAGGTCTCATTGAGTCTGTGGCTTCCTGTTTGTTCACACTCGTGCACAGAGCAGAGGAAGCCCACCTGGTCTCTCTCTCTCTCTCTCTCTCTCTCTCTCTCTCTCTCTCTCTCTCTCTCTCTCTCTCTCCCTTCCTTCCTTCATTTATTTATTTTTATTTGTCTGTGTCTGCCTGCCTGCCTGCCTGCCTGCCTGCCTGTCTGTCTGTCTGTCTGTCTGTCTGTCTGTTAGGTATGTGCACATGAGTGTAGCCATTGTTCCACTTAGATCAAATCTTTTGTTCTGCTCTGTGAACTGTTTCTGAAGGCTCTCCCATCAAGCCCTCCATCTTGATGTAGCCCAAACTGTGTGTGATCTGTTCCTACCTTACAAATGTCTCGAGCAAACCCTTCAAAGGTTTCGTATACCTCAGCTAATCTGTTAACACGGCTGCATGTGGATCTAGATTCTCTTAAAATCAGAATGTTTATTATTTACTTTTTTTTTAAATACAAGGTCTCATGTAATTCAGGCTGTCCTCAAACTGGCTAGATAGCCCATGATGATGATGAACCCCTGATCATCCTGCCTCTAACTTCGAGGTGCTGGGATTAGGATATGTACCACCAAGCCCAGCTGTGATGCTTAGAAGAGGTAATGTGTTGATATTTATAAAGTAGCTATGTCCATAAACATCTAGTCTACAATGTTCTGTACTTCGAAGTATGTGGCATTACTTTATGAAAACAAACAAAAGCTCAGAGCCTGATACAGTCATCCCAGATCTCAGAAACTGAGGCTGGAGGATAGCAAGTTTGAGACCAGCCTGGGGCTACATAGTAAGTCCCTGTCTTAAAGCAAAGCACCAAGGGAATAAAGTCAGACTCCGGTAAAAATATCCATTTTTACTCTTTTTACCCCCAATTACTTTTAATTTTTTTTTTAATATTTTGAAGTGGAAATATAATTGTATTATTTCATCCTTTCCTTCCTTCCATGTAAACCCTCTCTTTGCTCTCTCTCAAGTTCATGGCCTCTTTTTAATTGTAATATAGATAGATAGATAGATAGATAGATAGATAGATAGATAGATAGATGATAGATAGATAGATAGAAACACAATCTGCTCAGTTTGTATGTTACTTGTATGATTTCAGAGCCGACTACTCGGTACTGGATAACCAATATCAACCACTCTTTCTCAGCTCCTACAGCATAGTGTTGGAGTAGAACATCCTATGCCCAGCTCCCTTTTACTCTCTGAGCTTTTACATGTCTTCTAATAATTTCCACCTTCATCAGAGCACCCTGAAAGCAACTGTTATTTTTATCGATCCTGTTATTTTTGAAAATCTTACTATGCCTAAAATCAGTAGGCAGGGAAAGAAAAAAAAAAGAAAGAAAGAAAAGAAAAAAACCCACAGAATTTGAGTCATTTCCTAAAGAAATAAAAAACCAATCCAAAACAAACACCCTGCACATTAAAGACATTGAAAGAAACCATAATGGTATTGAAAAGCACCCACAGTGAGCTCCTCTCATAAAGCGTGCCTTTGCCCAAAGGCACAAAATGTGGTTTGTGAAGCAGAAATTTGGTTCTCTAGCGAACTCTCCGTCATTTCCAACATCTTTAGTGTCCAGGAGAGACACTAGACTCAATTGCCGTTTGTGAAGTGAGAAAGCTTCTTGGTGCAGTGGGAAGGGGTACCACAGCGGGCCCATACTGAGGCATCCAAGGTACTAGACATACCGACCCGACGGGTATAGTATAGAATAGAGTTTAGAGTTTATATAGGTGCATGGAAAGTGGCTGGCCAGGAACAAGTTGGGCGGGGGAGGGGGGAGGAGGGAGAAAGGGGTCAGAGAGAGAGAGAGAAGACAGTCAGAGAGAGTGAAGGGAGGCCAAACAGTCCCTTTTAGAGCAAACCAGGCTGTTGCTAGGTAACTACTGGGCGGAGCTGTTGGGTGGAGCATAGAAGGAATTCCAACAATAATAATTAATTATGTTTTTAAACTGCATTTTAATTTTTGAAAATTTTGATATTCCTGTGTTTGTGTGGGGATGTAGGAGTGCCACGGAATGTTCGTGGAGGCTACAGGACTTGTGAGAGTCAGTTCCCTCCTTACAGTATATGGATCCTGGAGAGTGAACTCAGGTCATCAGGCTTAGCAAGAAATGCCTTTACTGACATAGCCATCTCACTGGCTCTGCCAAGGTTGGTATAAGACCTCTCACTTAATGCCAGTAAATTAAGCCCTCTCTTCAATCAGAACACTGTGGAGTTTCTTTAATTTTGATTTTAATTAATTTTAATTAATTTGCTTTTAAATTCATTTTTTATAAACTTTAATATTTAAAAAAAAATTTGTGCTGGGTGGTTGTGCTGGGTGGTGGTGTGCACCCACACCTTTAATCCCAGCATTCGGGAGGCAGAGGCAGGCTGATCTCTTCGAGGCCAGCCTGGTCTACAAAGTGAGTTCTAGGAAAGCAAGGGCTGATACACAGAGAAACCCTGTCTCAAAAGCCAAAATAAAATAAAATAAAATAAATGATAAATAAATAATCAATCTTGCAAATAAGTAAAATAAAAAATGTCAAAGAACTTGTGAACTTGCGTTAAAATCACAGATCTTAATTTAACTCATTGAAGATGGGCAAAAAACTGATTTGGTCTGTCACACAGAGTAATGACCGTCTCTGATTGTCTCTCTAATTTCTTTGAAATAATGAGATATTTCGGGTACTGGCCTGGAAAAGGTAATATATAGATAGTACCATGAACTCTGGGGAAAAAGAAAAAGAAATTGGGGCATGGAAAAAAAAATAATTTTTCTATTCTCTGTAAAAATCTTCTAAGCGAACTTATGAGGGACTATTAATAGTGGTGAGTTCACAGCACTGTGGCTCTCAGAGAGGTAAGAGAAATTTTACTTTTCCTCTCACCCTGCATGACATGCATTAAAATATATACAGTGAACATATATAGTGGGTCATTATGACTATAAGTAAAATAAAAAGTCAGAAATGAGCATATTAGATGTGCCCCACAGTTGATAAGGTTAGGTTCTAACTGATCGATTCTGAGTTCTGCTGGGCTCAGCAGGGCTGTCTCTCCAGTGGAGAACTCAGGGGTGAGTGAGCTAAGCCTTGGCAGCTCCATTTAGGACGAGAGGTCTGTGACTGAGCCCAGCACTGAGGGATGGGCAGTCACTGCTGTGTGCTTTGCACAGATGCTCCAAGTACGAAATTTCACCACAAAGGCTTTCTCTAATCCTTAGCTGCACTGTCCTCAATACACACCAAGAAATGTCCAAAGATCAAACATACACAGACAGACAGCACCCTAGGAAATGGACCCGCTCTAACAATGCCAGCAACAGATTTTAATTTAACTCAGTCCAGCGGCATAACCTTTGACTCTGTGTGAGGGGTGTGTGGGAGGACACAGACAAATGCCATAACCTGGCAAGATTTCAAGGTAGAGATAGCTCCTGTACCGGGCAGACGCACTTTGTGTTTCAGATGTATAGGCGTTATTTTGATAATGATCAAGAGTTTAAAGTTACATGTATGCAAATATGTCTAACGAAGATTCTCGGTGTATTTGGTTTGCTTCTCGTTTTTTTTTTTTTTTTTTTCCCTGGGATTTGCAACAGCTCTTTGGTCTTTGGAAATATTAACTCTTGGATTCACAAAACTAAGTATTTGCAATTACGGCTTTGGGGGTTCATTGTTTTGAGAGGCCAAATCGTGTAAGTTCGGACTCCATTTTAGAGAACCTGACCTAAGTTAGAACTCAGGTAAACTAACAGACTGGTACCTAGCATAAGTTTCCAAGTTGCCCCACCCCAACAATACTGAAGCCTAGCTCCAGTCCCTAGGCTAATCCCCTACAAGACCAGCGTCTTCAGGTTATTCTCCCAAGAAACCTGCACCCACTGGTTACAAGCCCACCCCCCTGCCTAACAATCATTAATGCAGAGGGGAGCAGAAATTAAGTTTATGATATGAACTACTAGCCAATTATGTTAAAGGCCACAGTAGCTTTCCAATTAGATTCTTGCATACTTACCCCCTCCCCCTGCTTGCTGCTTACTATAAAGCCCTGCCCCAATAGATATTTGGGGCTCCCCACCACCAAAACCTTCCTGTGTGATGGTGGTGAGTTAGAAGGGCCCAGCTAGCTCAAATAGAATAAAGACCCCGCTGTGAATTACATCAGATGGGCTCCTGTCTGTTTTTTGGGGGATCACTAACATTTCCCTGGCACTACAGTTTCATCTGTATCTCGTCTGATGTTCGGCCCTGAAATATGCATTACAGATAAGATCAAGGCCAGTGCCAAATAAGAAACTAGCTTAGGCCCTTTCAGATCTGCAAAGACAAAGTTTGTGTCTTTCTTTCTTTTCTTCCTGTTGTTCTTTTCTCTTCCCTCCCTTCCTTTGTTCTGTCTCTCCATCCTACGCTCTATTCTCCTTTCCTTTCTTCTTTAAAAAGAATTAATGGTGACTATGTTGGGGACAGCCATTCAGTTCTCAAGGGCTAGCAGTGTACCATTAAGAGCCTCTCAGTTAAGCCTGGACTTCAAAGATCTGCTCTGTCTGTATAATTTTCAGTTATGTAGTCAATTGAAGAGCAGCCTGGGCCCAAGAGTCTCTTTTCTCTCAAAAAACAAACACACAAATTAAAAAAAAAAAAAAAAAAAAAAAAGGCAAGCAAACAAGCCATGAAGTTCAGAGAACTTGCTACTCTTGCAGAGGGCCTGAACTTGGTTCTTAGCATCTGCATGGTGGCTCACAACCACCTTCACCTCCATATCCTGGGTAACCAATGATTTCTTCTGGGCCTCTACAGGTACCCGACGTGTACATGAGGTGCATACATACACGCAGGCAAAACATTAAATAAGTCTACATATTTAAAAGAGAATTTAGTGACAGGCCAGAAGTGTAGCCAGAGGTAGGAGCATTCACCTGGTGTGTGTAAGACTCTAGTTGGATCCCCAGTAAAGGCAAAAGTGTTTTGGGGGAGGGTAGCCTTTCAAAACAATGTGTGGTCTCTAAGCCATTAGGAAGTCACGTGGTCTACTTTGTGATAGGAAAGTGGCAGAAGGAAAGGCTTAGGAGGAGATAATCATGGATTCTCTACCTCAGCACCGCTGGTATCACAGACAGGCTAGTTTTCATATGTAGGGGCCATCCTGGGGCATGCGAATGCCCAGCAAATCCCTAGCCTCTGCCCACTAGTGACAATCAGAATCCCTTTCCGTGAGAAGAGACACTGCAAAACATGTCCAGATAGTGCCACAAAAGGATAAAGCCCCGCAAAGGAGACACATGACCTAGAACAGGGAACCATTCACCCAAGCTCAAGCTCATCGGCAGAACCATCCGAAGATCCATTTCCCTCTGAGCAGAAAATGTTTTCTGTTTGTTTGGTTTTTTGTTTGTTTTTCAAGACAGGGTTTTTCTGTATAGCCCTGGTTGTCCTGGAACTCACTCTGTAGACCAGGCTGGCCTTGAACTCAGAAATCCAGCCTGCCTCTGCCTCCCAAGTGCTGGGATTAAAGGTGTGCACCACCACTGCCCAGCCAGAAATGTTTTCAAATATTGAAAACTATACAGGGTAAAACTTCACATAGCAAAGTTCTCCTTGGCCATTGGACTACACCAGCCTGTCAACTGTCCCACATGGGAGATGTGGTCTGCTCCCCAGATGAACCCTGATGGTCTGATAGATCTTTTCCCTGTCTCATATTCTGCCTCGAGACAGCATAATTGATGTGCTGATGCTAAAAGCTCACTGGGGACAATGGGAACACATTCTACTAATAGAACACTATAGAACACTGCAGAGTATGTTTGTCCACAAGGGAGAAGAATGCCACTGATTCAGTTAGGACAAAAAAAAAAAAAAAAAAAAAAAAAAAAAAAAAAAAACATGAAATCAACCTTCAGAAAAATGTCATCTGACCTCTGTATACACATGCATGGTACCTCCCAAATAAATAAATATATGTAATTTTTTAAAAGTAAAGTTAAAAAAAAAAGTCAGCCTTGCTGTTGCATTAAAGCTCAGTGTACCCATATATAGAGAAAAATATAACATAGTTAGAAAAGTGTAAGATTTACGTATGCCACCAGGTGGCTTAAAAAATCATGACCAAGTCTGCAAACTCCACTTACAACATTCTACTTCCTGTTTGGGACACAAACCATACTATGCTCCTAGAGTCTACTGAGTTGTGAAATATAGAATTGGAGAGTTGGTTATAAAACTTGTTTGTTTTTTTTTTTTTTCTCCTCATTTCTGTTCTGTTTTATTTTCTCCTCCTTTTCCTGCCCCTACCTTTTTTTTTTTTTTTTTTTTTTTTTGACAGTGTTCACACACGAATGAAGAGAGTTGATTCAACACATCTGGATTATGAAATAAACCGCGAGGTGTGTGGATGGTTCCGTGCAAATATTATGTGCGGTTTGATTTTCTCATCTGAACGCTTGAAATTGAGCAGCTGCTTTAGTAAATTCTGGCAAGAAGGACACACAGATTTTACTAGTGTCTCTGTCACCAGAATGGATTTTTAGGTCCAACTCACCAGGTCTCATTGGAAAGGCTCAACATGACTCCATACACTGCCACCTGGAAGATGGCGTTGGTCCCCTACCTACTTCGTACAAGTGGCTTTCTCTCTGTGGTAACCCATCTGCAGGGCTTGCAGGAGGATCTGAACAATGCCTGGTTAGTGGAAATTCATCCCATTCAAGGGTACTTAGCAATGCTTTTGAAGCATTGCTAGAAACCAGTAAGGGTTTTTGTTCTTCCTGTTGTTGGTATTTTGGTTCATGTACTTGAGACAGTCTTACCATATGGTCCAAACTGGACTCAAACTTGTAATCTTCTGGGTCAGTCTCTTGGACACTGAACTTAAAGGTGTCTTCTACCACATCCAGGCAGAAATTACTAACAAAAAAAAAAAAAAAAAAAAAAAAAAAAACAAAAAAAAAAAAAAAAAAAAAAAAAAAAAAAAAACAACAAAAAAAAAAAACGCTCACCTCACCTTCTGGAACCCTATGCTATAAACAGACCTCTCCCTCTGGATCCTGTCCCTCTGTGTTTCCTAATCGCTTGACTTGTTTCTTCTGCCTGAGACATTTCTTCCTCTCATGGCCATGTGGGTTCCAAACCCTGCCTCCTCCTTCTCAGAGTCTCTCCTTTCCTTATTCCTCTAGAGCGAGGAAATTGGATGTCTCACATCATCTCATTGCCTTGTGACATTTAAGATCATTTACATTCCCTTCCTGCCCCACAGAAAACCCTTTGGGACAGGAACTGCGTCTGATAACTCCTTCCACTCCCCAACACCACATGGCATTGGACTTTGTACACTGAATTCAGCAGATAACATGTTAAATAAATGACCCATTAGACATCACGTCTCTGCCTGCCCTGCTATTTGCTCTGCCCCCGAGTGTGTCCATCTGGAGTGTGAGATAATGCTGTTAAGCTGCCCCTCCAGCCCCATCAGCAGCCCTAGGTGAGGAAAGGCAAAGGCCAGTTTCAGATCAACCCCCTGAGCTGATGTGGCAATCTTCCCTCAGCAAACACATGTCAGCATTTCTGCTTCCGTATCTCTTTCTACGTATCTGCAGAAAACAGACTCCTTAAGAGAATGGCTGGTTATTGAAATGGGGACTATTACTAAAGACACAGTCGTGGACTTTCTTTCCTCTCTCTCTTTTGTTGTAAAACCCGCCAAGGAGTGTTTTCACAATTAGCAATGAAGAAAAAAAAAAAAAAAGGATTACATCACCGAGTTCCACCATCTTTTGTAGGAAACACTGCTTGTTAGGCAGATAAATGGTGTTATCTCAAACCTTAAAGCAATGGCTGGAAGTGATACTCCAGGATCAGGAGGACCAGCAGTTAGAGGTCCTTACAACGTTTGTGCTTTGCTGAGAACGAAGGCACAGAGGTGAGTTTTAGAGAGATGTCTTCACATATATATCAAAGGTATGCATATGTTTTACCTACAAGTTTCACTAACTTAACAACGCCACTGTGATTCCCAATGGCATCCAAACCCGCCCCAGAATTGATGATGGATGTGAACTTCCTAGAGTTTTAAAATGCACTTTACATCCCGATCAAAGCCCCCCTCCCTTGTCTCTTTCCTGTCACACCCTTACAAATTCCTCTTCCCATTGACCCTTCTCCTTCAGAGAAGGGAAAGTCCCCCTTGGGTACTACCTCACCTGTGGCATCTAGTCCCAGCAGGACTAGGTACATCCTCTCCCACTGAGGTCCAACCAGGCAATCAAGGTAGGGGGAAGGGGATTTAATGGCAGGGAACAGAGGCTGAGACGCCCCCTCTCCACTTTGTCAGGAACCCACATGAAAACCGAGCTGCACATTTGCCATAAATGCCTAGGGGGTCTAGGTCCACCTCATGTGTGCTACCTGATTGGTGACCCAATCTCTGTGAGCCCCCATGGTCTCAGGACAGTGTGACACTGTGGGTCTTCTTGTGGTGTCCATGATTTCTCCAACTTGCTCACTTCTATCTCCTATTCTTCCTCAAGACTTCCCTGGGCTCTACTTGATGTTTGGCTTAGGGGCTCTGCGTTGCCTCCTTCTGTTGCTGTATTGCTAAAGAAAATAAATTACATTTAAAAACCTCTTGGTGCCGGGCAGTGGTGGCACACACCTTTAATCCCAATACTTGGGAGGCAGAGGCAGGCGGATTTCTGAGTTCGAGGCTAGCCTGGTCTATATGTAGAGTCTCAGGCTAGTCTGTGTTACATAGTAAGATGCCATCTCAAATAGAAAAGCCATTGAGCTCAATATCTGTCAAATCTGGTTACTCAGTAAATGGTACCTGATTGGTAAATAACCACTATGGAGAGCATTCTGGGAAGTCAAATAACTAAGAACCAGTATGTCGATTAGAAAAATCTGAAGATGGGGATGGAGATGTAGCTCACGTGGTATAGAACTGGTCCAGCATGCATGGAGCCTGAGGTTTGGTCACAGTACCGTATAGAACCAGATGTGGTAGTGCAAACCTATGATCCCAGGACTCAGGCAGTAGAAGCAGGAGGATCAGAAATTCAAAGCTAGTCTCTCTGTTACGTAGTGTAAAAGAGACGTGACTTTGAGGCCACCCTGGGCAATATGAGATCCTGTCTTTAAAAAAAAAAAATCACCACTGGAGAGACACCATAGAAGACAGAATTTGGCTAGAGCCAAATAAATACATTTCTACGTCAAAGCAGTAATAGCTAATAAGTTTTGTGTCTTGTTTATTTTCTTATTTTTGAATCTTATTTATTTGCACATGTGTGTGTATGGGGGGTCAGAGGACAGCTTATGGGGTCAGTTCTCTGGTGCTTCTATATGGTTCCTTTGGATTGAACTCCGGTCATTTGGCTTGGCAGCTAGCATCTATACCCACTAAGCTATCAAATGACCCATTCAACACTCAGGCGTGTTTAGTATTGCTACTGTATACTTCTATATACTTCTAAACAAGAAGACCGAGGCACAGAGAGTTGACACAACCAACCTAAAGCCTCATGGATTAGTCCAGACTGAGCCTAAACTCATAGCCACCACTTAGAATAGGGTGGGGCAGTTTGGACAAGGTGGATCTGAATTCCTAGCACTATAGGACCATATAGGATGCTTTAAGCTTTCTAGTTCTTTCTAGAGAGAGGTAATGGCTTAAAGGGGACGGAGCAGATTTAAAGGAAGCCCCATGCGATGAAAAGGTTTAGAGTTAAAAGGCAAGTGGGACTGAATTCTCAGTCACAGAGCACAGAGAAGCTGCAGAGACTGGCTTGCTGTCTGGATTAGTTAATATCTGTGGGCTTCAATGGCAGTGAGAAGGAAGGCTCTAGGTTTTGTGAAACCACACCAGCCCTTCAAAGGGGGCCCGAGTTTCTCAGGAGACCACCTTGTCTAAGAAACCAAAGCTATCCTGTTCTTTGTCAGCCAAGTGCTGCTGCTGCTGCTGCTGGTTCTCTTTAGCCAGAAAAAGCGTTTCTTCTGCTGGTGTGGCCTCTCATCAGGTCTTAGCACTTACAGGCATTTCTTAAAAGGTTAGACTGAAGATAGTTTTTGGGTTTGAGCAGCAAAATGTCATTGTGCATGCTTAATGAATCACATCAGAGTCAGGACTGTGAAAAACAACCTTTGCAAAGGGAGTCGAAGGAAACAATAAACATTCATTAAAATCGCTATAACACAAACACCAACAGAAAGGCATGTTTTTCTGGGCAGGGGCATAGCTCAGGGAGAGAACTCTTTTTGCCTAGAATGCCAGAGGCTCTGTTTATTTTGCCCAAAACAGGAATGAAAAACAGAGCATAGTTTCCTTTAAAGACTCAAAGTATGTTATTTTACATGTGTGCAAGAGGTCGGTTCTCCACTTTCCGCGTGTTACGGACACAATTTTAACTGTCCTCAAGCGCGGGACTCTGTTTCACACAATCATGAAGCCTTCTTGTCCCAGCATTTCCAGCAAGATGCAAAGCTGCAGCTCCTTCGCAGTTGGGTTTGGCAGTAGTAGTAGTTACTGATTGATAATGAGTTTCACTGGCTTAGTGTGACCCCTGCTCCGGCTGAACAGTCTAGACAGCAAGTCTCACTGCCGAGCCCAGCGGGGCCCTGGTGGGGACAGTCCTGGGACAGGGCCCCCCTCCCCCGGTGCGAACTTCCCAGAGTGCTGAGGGCTACTATGGGTGTAAAGCTTGTTTGTATAACAATGTTCATATTTCACATTCCTCGGAGGAATGGCCTCCCGGTTAATGTTAATGACTCCACGTGAATTAGAAACAGCGAGGGTGTGGCTATGTCTCCACAAAATGGTAAAGGGGACCGTCAGGACCGCCCTTAAGGCTATGGGAAAGAGCTCTAAATACATGAGCTTGCAAATATATAATTTCTCAGCTATGCAAAAATATAACGATGCAGTATGAATTGTGAGGGGCTTCGTGAGTCTAAAGGGACAGAGACAGCTGCATTAGTGATCCAGCTTGTCAGAAAGGTACAAAGGCAGGCAGATATAAAAGCAGAGATTCCTGAGTTCAAAGCCAGCCTGGGACCCAGCAAGGTTAGGTCCAGGTATGGTAGAAATGGTAATTTCACTGGTGGTGGTGCACGCCTTTAATCCCAGCACTTGGGAGGCAGGTGGATTTCTGAGTTCAAGGTCAGCCTGGTCTACAGAGTGAGTTCCAGGACAACCTAGGCTATACAGAGAAACCCTGTCTCAAAAAACAAAACAAAACAAACAAACAACAACAACAAAAGAAATGGTAACTTCAGGACAGGGTCCCACCCTGGTAGTTTAGCATTTTTGTGTAACAAGCAGGCAGATATCTGAATTCTTTTGCAATGTTAAAAGAAAAGGTGTGTTGCTGTTTTCAAAAGACTGGGGTCACGGGATGCTGATTCATAGGATAATCAAAAGAAACCTGCAATAAATAACTGAATTGATAGGGGAACAAAAACCTGGGCTTTTGGTCTGCATGAGATGAACTAACAGAATAAGAAGATAGCAATTCTTCTTTAGAATTTTGTTTATCGAGAGCTGAGCTGTCTGGAGAACTCTGGAGAGTAAAAACAGCTCTTCAAGAATTTTTTTTCTTAACATTATTTCTGACTTGGTCAGAAGAACCAATGCTTGCTTTTTTTTTTTTTTTTTTTTTTTTTTTTTTTTTTAGCAGCTTTTCTGACTTTAGCTATCCAGGTAGCTTATAGATTTACTAGCAGAGAGAGCTGTCCCAACCAGAGAGGTTTTAGAATATCGAGAAAAAGCTGTCTAGAGCAGAGCAGAGCAGAGCAGAGCAGAGCAGAGCAGAACACAGAGAGAGAGAGAGAGAGAGAGAGAGAGAGAGAGAGAGAGAGAGAGAGAGAGAGAAGAGAAGAGAAGAGAAGAGAAGAGAAGAGAAGAGAGGGAGAAATCGAGCAGTCTGGAAAGCCATCCCAGCAGCTTGTACCCACAATTTGACTTTGAATCATTTGTTTTAGTGGCTCCCTGACACCCCTTCTCTCAGAACCCCTCTCCATGCTGAGGCTGGTCTTTGGCATCTCACTGTGGCTTTTTGGCTCCCAGTCACATGACCTCACCTCAGGATGTGAAAGGATTCTTTCAGTCATTGAAAGGTAGTTACTATAAGCTATTCAATCATCTAGCTCCTTGCTCTCTCTTCTGCCCCTCCCGGGCCCATTAATCCGATTCATTCCCAATTAGCCCCCTTCTACTTTCTTCTATGTCTATTTATTTAGTGACCCAATGGATCTTGTTAGGGTTGTTTACAAGGTGTAGGCAGGAATTTATTCATAGGAGCCTGTGAAAAAATATCTTTCTCCTTTATCGACATTTACCAGAACATGAATTCTCGGGAACAGGTGGGAACCCATCAAGCACTTGAATTTTGTATATTTATTTGTTTTCTATATTTGTCATCCAATAAAGAGAAACCTGATGTTTCATCAGAGCCCTCACACTACACAACTGTTCTTTCACTAAACAAAGCAAAACGGGGTTAAAAAGATAATTCTGGCTGAGAGCACTCAGACCTGGTTCAGTTCCCAGCATCCATATCAGGTGGCTCACAACTGTCTGTAATTCCAGTTCTAGGGGATCTGATGCCCTCTGGTCTTCCTCAATATCTACTCACACATGGCGCTCATACACTCACATAGGCACACACACATACATAGAAATAAAAATAATAAATCTTTTTTAAAAAATTTTATAAAACACATTAGTGTTTTATAAAAGAATTACCATACAGCTCCCTACTCAGACTATTGTCAGTTTTATTCCTATACCAAAAAAAAAAAAAAAAAAAAAAAAAAAAAAAAGCATGATGTCTGTATGTGTTACATTTGTGTAGTCTGGTCTTCTTGTGGAGCTCCTAATAGTGGAACAGGGGCTATCTCTGACTATTTTGCCTGCTTTGGGGCCCTTTTCCTCATACTGGGTTGCCTAATCTAGCCTTAATACTTGAGAGGAGGTCCCTATTCTACTGCAACTTGATATGTCTGGTTGTTATCCATTGGAGGCCTGCCCATTTCTGAAGAGAAACAGGATGGATAGGTGGATGAATGGATGGATGGATGGATGGGGTAGGCGGGAGGGAGGGAGGGGAAAAGGCTGGGAGGAGAGAGGAAGAGAGAGGGGTAACTGCTGTCAGGATGTAAAAAAAAAAAAAAAAAAGGTATGAAAAAATTCCGGAATGAGCTTGGAGGGACCCTCCTCAGGACACCACCCCATGGAAGGCACAGCTGACGCTGACGTCTGAAGGCTGCCTGGGAAGGGAGTCACTCTTGGGGAGTGTGGCCACTTGTGGCAGGCTGCTCATGCTTCCCTGGGTAGTCACATATGCTGGATATGTGCAGTTCTGGTTGGACTCAGAGGCAAAGGGGAGGAGTGGGGGTGAAGAACTCTTGGAGGGGGAACTGGGAAGAAGGGCAACATTTGGAATGTAAATAAATAAAATAATTTTTTAAAAGATGCATCATGTATGAGTGATATTTTCATTTCTGTACTTCAGAAAACATATATAATAAATGTAATTGTTATAAAATTGAAATTGCGCCGGGCAGTGGTGGCACACGTCTTCAATCCCAGCACTTGGGAGGCAGAGGCAGGCGGATTTCTGAGTTCGAGGCCAGCCTGGTCTACAGAGTGAGTTCTAGGACAGCCAGAGCTACACAGAGAAACCCTGTCTCAAAAAAACCAAAAACCAAACAAAACAAAACAAATAAAATAAAATAAAAATAAAAATAAAATTGAAATGGGGAAAACTTGGGGAAGACAATAAATGGAACAAAGAGAACATTATGTTTTTTAAAACAATAGGTAAACAACATCCAGTATATACTGGAGAGTAATGACATCTCCTGCTCTGTTCAGGCTTCTCTTCTGTTTTCCACCACACCATGTTCTTACTTCCTAATCCTTATAGAGGTCTAACCTCTAACCTCTGACTGCCAGTCAATGCATCATTCAATGCAGCACCAAGGGCTTTTAGTGTCCAACCATCACATAGAAACAGCCCTCTAAGTGTCTATCCCTGCTTAAGGCACTTAGAATACATTAGAGAAAAAGCAGAAAAGACTCCTCCTGCCTTCTTAGAGCTTACAGTCTCGTGGGGGCATGGTTAAGACCTCAAACATAATATACAACAATCATAGTTATGTAGGAAGTTCCTACACAAAGAGCAGGGTATGTGTGGGGAGATAAGGCAGGCCAGACTGCCAGATTAAATAGGGGTCAACTGTAAACAGCCCCGGAGCAAAAATTGAGATAGAGAGAAGTTAAGGAGTTATCCAGGCCAGCATCTTCCTAAAAGGAGAGCCAATGGCTAGAGGAAACCCCAGGCAGGGATCTGGTGAGTATATGACTATCTAGTGTGCATGTATGTCTGTGTATCATATGCATGGCTGGTGTCCACAGATACTAGAAGATGACACTTGATTTCCTGGAACAGGAGCTACAGATGATTGGGAGCAGCCTTCTGGGTGTCGGGAATCAAACTTGAGTTCTCTGGAAGAGTAACAAGCACTCTTAACCACTGAGCCATCTCTCCAGTCCCTCATGAATGTTATGTAGGAAGAGGGCACAAGATAGTGAGCACAGGTTGGACATGGGACTTTCCTGGATGGGTAGTAATGTGACAGAATCCTACTTCCATGTTTAAATGGGCCCTTCCCATACTGATGTAGGAGGGACAATAGCAGGAGTCAGGATGGAAAGTGGAGAAACCAAATTACTACTTTCTGAAGTCACATCAAAAAATGTTGAAGATCCCCCTTGATTTATACTGCTTTAAATCATGCTTAAGAGCCCGAGGCTGGGGCTGAGTTGCTACAAGTGCTTACCCAGCAAGCAGGAAGCCCTGAATTCCATCCCTAGCATCATATAAATCATCCATTGTCAGTAGGATCTGGAGTCCTAGCACTCTAGAGATAGACGACAAGGATCAGAAATTCAAGATCATCCTGTGCTACATAGAAAGTTTGAGGTTGCTGAGCAGTGGAGGCACAAGCCTTTAAGCCCAGCACTTGGGAGGCAGAGGCAGGCAGATCTTTGGGATTGAGGCCAACCTGGTCTACATAGTGAGTTTCAGGACAGCCAGGGTTACATAGAGAAATCCTACACAAAGAAACCCTGTCTAGGAAAAGGAGAGAGAGAGAGAGAGAGAGAGAGAGAGAGAGAGAGAGAGAGAGAGAGAGAGAGAGAGAGAGCTGTTGTCTAGAAAGCCCTGATGTGGCACCCAAGAAAGGGTGGAAATTAAGGGTGGACTCCATAAAGGTGTCCTCCTGCCTCCACAGGGCAGCATGCACACGCTCCTTCCCTAAGTAACCAACAAGAATTAAGAACAAAAGAATTACAGGGCACAAAGTAACCCCACCTCCATCTCAGTTAGACTTGCTATTCCCTCGCCTGGAAACACACACACACACACACACACACACACACACACACACACTATACAAGCTGCAGCATGCTTCTTCACCCTGGAGGTTCCAGGGATCTGCATAACCTAGCTGTGTTCCTTTAGGAGTGAATCAGTTGTATCTCGGAAGACAAACTGTGTCAGCCATCCCTGAGGCTGGAAAGTTCTGGAAGTGGTTCTGACCTGCTGAGCGACACAAAGAGTAGAATCAGGAATGTCAGCAAGCAGGATCTGCACATCCTATAACCAATGTTACAGATACACAAAACATAGATAATACTCGGCAGTTAAAGGAAACAGGCAGAACATTGCACCTTGCTCTGTCATCTTCTTGGTTTTTTGTTTTTTTGGTTTTTTTTTTTTTTTTTTTTTGAGACAGGGTTTCTCTGTAGTCCTGGCTGTCCTGGAACTCAACTCTGTAGACCAGGCTAGCCACGAACTTAGAAATCTACCTGCCTCTGCCTCCCAAGTGCTGAGATTAAAGGCATGTGACACCACTGCCCCACCCTGTCTTCTTCTTAAAACAATTCTTTTTGACACAGGGTGTGCTAGTCTGCTCTCTGTCTCTGTAACTAATACAATCATCAAAAAGAACCAGGAGGAAGCCAAGGCAGGAGCTCAGGCAGGAACCTGGAAGCAGAAACTGAAGCAGAAGCCATGAAGGAATACTACTAAAGGCTCCTTTCCTCTTGGTAACTCAGCTACCTTTTTTATACAGGACCACCTACCCAGGAATGGCACCACCCACAGTGGACTAGGCCATTCGATAACTATCAGCAAACAGGAGAATGTCCCATAGACATGCTCACTGGCCAAACCTCCATTCAGGTGCCCTTTCCCCATGCAATTTATCAGTTAAGGTTTCTTCTTCCTAAGTGTGTCAAGTTGACGACCAAAATTAGTCTTGACACAGGGTCTCACTATGTAGCCCTAACTGACCTGAACTTGCTATGTAGACCAGCCTGGCCTATGGCTCAGTCTGGTGCCTCTACCTCCCAAGAGCTGGGATGAAAGGTATGTACCACCATGCACCGATCTAATTTTTGCCTCTAAACCAGCTGTTGTCAGCCTTTCTAGCGCTGTGACCCTTTAATACACTTCTTCATGTTGTGGTGATCGCCAGCCATAAAATTATTCCATTGCTATTTCACAACTGTAATTTTGCTATTTCTATGAATCGTAATATAAATATCTGATATGCAGGCCATCTGATGTGTGACCCCTGTGGGAGTTGTGACCCACAGGTTCAGAACTGCTGCTCTAAATGGCTTTGATGTAGCTTAGAGTTTGCCAAAAGTTGAATCTGAAGAATACAGGAGAGGAGTTTGTGTCTCTTTCTCTCTTTCTCTCTCTCTCTCTCTCTCTCTCTCTCTCTCTCTCTCTGTGTGTGTGTGTGTGTGTGTGTAGAGATAGAGAGAGATAGAGAGAGACTTCCAGGACAGCTAGGACTACAGGTTTCGAGAGAAACCCTGTCTCGAAAAACCAAAAAAAAAAAAAAGAGAGAGAGAGAGAGAGAGAGCGGGAGAGGAAGAGAGAGACAGACAGAGAGAGGAAGAGGAAAAGAGAGAGAGAGAGAAGAGATACAGGTAGGGAGGTAGATATAGAAGTGGAGAGTCAGAACATTTACTGGTATGTAATAGGGGCTCAGAAAAATTAAGACAGAAGGTCTGAGACCTATAATCAGATCAAACCTGAAACTTCTGAAGAACAGTTGTCCTAGCCTTTGTCAGCCCAAGTACCATTTCAATAACAGTGTTCAGGGCTCCTCACTTTTCCACATGGCCACAGATGTCGGAGTACAGCTATTCAAAGAAATCCTAGGAGAGATTGCTGCCCTAGAAAGAGAGGTCCCTAGCTCTCAGCCGCACCAAGGAAAGCCAGCAGGAAGTTTAAATAGAACTACAGAGAGTCCAGTCACGTGAGGCAGAGCAAAGGTCAGAAGATCATTTAGCCAACTAAAGGCGAGGTTCCTAGCCACCTGGGATCATCTGAAGCAATCTGCAGGTTAGGAATGGCACAAGGCTGAACAGTGATTATTAACGGACCATCCAAGCAGGAGAGGTGAGCCCGGACAGCATATTTAACATTCCTGAAGAGGCTCCTCTTGGCTTTGTATCTATCTTCATTAAACACACACACACACACACACACACACACACACACACACACACACGCATAAAATTCGGGACTAATCCCATTTTTAAAAGGGCAGACTAGAACAAGATATGATAGCACTTCAGAGGTACTCAGGTTGCTACTTAAAAGTTTCCCCAGCGCCGGGCGGTGGTGGCACACGCCTTTAATCCCAGCACTTGGGAGGCAGAGGCAGGCGGATTTCTGAGTTCGAGGCCAGCCTGGTCTACAGAGTGAGTTCCAGGACAGCCAGGGCTATACAGAGAAATCCTGTCTCGAAAAACCAAAAAATAAAAAATAAAAAATAAAAGTTTCCCCAGCTTTGGTACATCATGCTACTGGAACCCACAACAGAGTCCTTCCTTCCTGTGGCAAGAGTGGGGATGGTGGACTGATTTCCTCCTTATCCTAAATTATTATTGATGAAGTCATTGGATTGACATAGCGACTTCATAAGGATGGTAAGATTTCCCCCCTCAGTTTTCAGGTAAGGAGACTGAGGCACGGAAAAGTCCAACAAAATGCTGTAGGTCCTAAGTGAGACATTTAAGGTTGGAACTGAGACTAACTCTAAAGTCCATCATTGTTCTCCTGTCTCCCGAAGGCCAGGAACACACAGGAGACCCAGGGCCAGTTAAAGATGGACACCATTACTCCACTTTCTCCCTCTAGTTAAACATTAACACATGGACATGCCGTTTCTGTGGTTAGCAGCCTGTGGGGCATTTCATCTGTCAAGTGGACTGAACTGAACTTCATCAGATATTTACTCAGAACAAATAAAAACTTGTACAGACAGAGGAAAACAGAGACCTCAATGCAGACCACTGACCGACTTTCAGGCCACCCAGACCACAGGGACTCTATCCGCTCCAAGTGCTGAACTCAAAAGTGAGCAGGAGGGGGTTTTCACTTACAGAAGCTTCTGGATGTCAAAGCTGAACTGCAGCTGTGGTTGATGTGCGATGGCCTCGAGGTGACACACACTAAATGGAGGGGAGTTAGATACATTTCAAACCACGAAGAGCACAGGTAGTGGTGGTCACCCATGGTACAGGTGCTGTACTAAGTGTGTGTTCTCATTTAAGCTATCACTTTCTGAATCATTAGTAGCCTCGGGGCTGGGATACTGAATACTACTTTTACTGCACACTTATTTACAGTAAAAACAGCTGGAGGACTGCTCCTATACACTTGTTCCAGGGATCTTCTTATTTCTATACCTGTTTCACTCTACTCTCTCAGCACAGTACCAATGACAGGAGCAATTGTCAGAGTGGATATTTTAGTGGAATTTTTTTGTAATCTTTTTTTTTTTTTTCAAGACAGGGTTTCTCTGTATAGCCCTGGCTGTCTTGGAACTCACTCTGTAGACCAGGCTGGCCTTGAACTCAGAAATCCACCTGCCTCTGATTCCCAAGTGCTGGGATTAAAGGCATGCACCATTATGCTTGGCAGATATTTTTTGAAAGTATTTTATGTATTTATTATATATGACGAGTACACTGTAGCTGTCTTCATAAACACCAGAAGAGGGCATTGAATCCTGTTACAAATGGATGTGAGCCACCATGTGGTTGCTGGGAATTGAACTCAGGACCACTGGAAGAACAGTTAGTGCTCTTAACCACTGAGCCATCTCTCCAGCCCTTGAATCACTTTTCAAGTGAAGAGCTTTCCAGCTAGCAAATGAGTGTTCTGGCGCGTGCAGCAGCATCCTTCCAGAGGTAGGCTTCAGGTCAAATTACCCAGTTAAGTCTTGTCCTCAGATTGAACTGGGAAGAAGGACACTTACTTGCCTTTGGACCTTGGCCACCATCCTTTTCCCGGTTTGACACAGAACAGGGTTGGACTCCCAAGAAAGAGGTTACAACAGAGATCAGGTGGACTGCAGAGTTATTTTTCTTGTGGCCCTGACAAAGTACCTAGCGAAAACAGCTTTAGGGGACGGTTTATTTTGGCTGGGATTTGAAAGTAAGGCCCATCACAGTGCATGAGATAGGCAGCAGGAGCAGCAGGCAGTTGGTTACCTTATATCCATAATTAGGAAGAAGAGAGAGAGAGAGAGAGAGAGAGAGAGAGAGAGAGAGAGACAGAGAGAGAGAGAGAGAGATGCTTGGAGGCAGACTTGTCTCTTTTTGCTTTGTCTGGGATCTCAGCCCCCCCCCTAGAATGGCACTTGCTGCCCATGCAAGTTTGAGTGGATATTCTCACACCAATTATCAAAACATAGAAAATACCTTATAGACACAAGCCCGAGACTTACCCTTCAGGCGATTTTAGATCTTGCCAGATTGAACACCTGGTTAAATTGGTTAAAACCAGCCTTCAAAGAAGCACCATGGTGGTCAGGTCGCCTGGAGGTTTGGTTCTTCATGAATAAAGTGATCATAACAATGCAAGGATTTATGGGGGCCACTTTACAGAAGGTGCTTAGTAGCAGGCATTATTACTGAGGTGTCAGGTATGTAGTTCTGGGCAAATCACATCTCATCTCATGAGCAATTGCCCAATGGAGGTACTTTATGTTCAGTTCACCCAAGTTGTATCAAAAGCCACTGCCTGGCCGGGCAGTGGTGGCGCATGCCTTTAATCCAGTGCTTGGGAGTCAGAGGCAGGCGGATTTCTGAGTTCGAAGCCAACCTGGTCTACAGAGTGAGTTCCAGGGCCAGGGCTATACAGAGAAACCCTGTCTCAAAAAAAAAAAAAAAAGCCACTGCCTGACTGCTGGAATTCAGTAAGAAAAGCAATGAGTTGTAACCATCCTTTTTGGCTATTTTATTGGGTTCTATTTTTCTTACTACCCTGTTCTACACTTATTCCACTCTAATTCCTTCCCACAACTCATCCTCGCCCCCAAACTAGGTAGGAGAGAAAGAAGGTTAGAGGGGAAAAAGCAGGGTGTGTATCTCTTTAGTCTACTTTCTGATAATTAGGAGCCTTGAGTTCCTAGGGGGCAAGTCCAATCTTCATGGTCAGAATATCTCCAACCAGCAACCCAGCAATTGCAAAAGCAGCAAACACAACAGTGGGAACCACCAGCAGCTGCAGGGATCAGCAGCAAGTGGTGTGTTTTTAATCAAGACTAAAGGTATGCTTTACAGAGTCAAGGATGTGCTCAGTATGCTGCCGTGGCAGGGGTACCTCAGGAGGCCCATATTCCACCTCCTCCAAGGTACCAGCTATGCAACGATGACAATGACGATGACGACAATGACAATGACGACGATGACGATGAGCATAGTATAGAATAGAGTTTATTTGGGGGCGTGGGAAGGTGAGTTGAGAAGGGAGTAGAGGGAGAGAGAGAGAGAGAGAGAGAGAGAGAGAGAGAGAGAGAGAGAGAGAAAGAGAGGGAAGATAATAAGAGGCTGGCCAGAACATGTGGAGAGAGAGGCGGGAGGGGAAGGGGAGAAAGGGGTCAGAGAGAGAAGAAAGGAGAGTCAGAGTCAGAGAGAGTCCGAGACTAAAAAGTCCCTTTTACAGCAAGCCAGGCCTACCTGGCTGTTGTTAGGTAACTGTTGGGCCGAGCATAGAAGGAATGCCAACAGTAGGGGCAGCACCAGCTGCCAGGGGCCTTCTTGGGGCTCTTGAATTTATGCCCTCTCAAGGGTCTCCAGAATTCCAAACATAAACTATCTGCAGTTGGCAAAAATCATGTTCTTCTAGAGTATGAGACAAATCATAGTTAGTGGCTATGACACTCTGAAGCGGCCCATATTTCACACCTGGGATTCAAACAAAAACATAATCATATAACTGGTTTTTTTTTTTTTTTTGAAACCAAAAATTTCGCTACAATGAGTGTTTTAGAGAGCCACTTTAAAAATACCCCTATCATTACTTCTCTGTCTTTTTGGCTAAGCGCAAAGTACCTCTTATCTGGAACAGCAATTGCTTCTCACCAGGCTTGGACAAGATGAGTTTAATCCCTGTGATCCACATGGTAGAAAGAGCGAAGTCACTCCTGACCTCCCCATGGTTCCATGGTGCATGGACACACACACACACACACACACACACCCTGTAATAATAAAATATCACTCTATGTGCTCCCTTCAAATGGAGGAGAGACAGGAAGGGTCCATTTGCCTTTTTCTGTGGGACCAGAAAGCCCTGTGGGGGTTTTCTTTCTGATCACTAGAGCTGGTTTTTCTTGCCCACAGGGGCCTCTTTCTTTCCCCTGAACCAGAAGGGAAGCTCCCCTTTCTCTTTTCAGTCACGGGCAAGAACAACGTTCCATTGACAGTGTGAATGGAGCGTTTCTTACCCCAGACTCTTCCTGTTGCAGGGGCTTTTTCTCTTTCCCTTGGCTGCCAAAGATTGTGATTCAAGTTCTGTACTGGCCAACAGGGGAGCCCGGGAGTCTTGATTCTGGCACAGACTGACAAAGAAGGAAGGCTGCATGGTGCAGAGTCTCCAGGCCGGATCGTGCTGTATGTCATTTCTCAGCTATGTGAGTCTGAGGATTGTCCCTCTTTCACCTACTCAGGACCATGTGACCTCCCTGCAGAATCTGCTCCTTTCACTGTGTATTCCATCATCCTCCTTCCTTTGGCCTCTGAGTCATCTGGCCAATTATACTATACGTGGGACACAAGCCCTCCTAGATGAGACGCTGTGTCTGTTGCCCTGTCTGGCAGAGAGCCGCTGCTCAGTACATAGATGCTGACAGAAGCCTGGAAGCCACTGCTGGTTTCCCTTGAAGGTCTAAGAACTGCTTTTCTGATAAGTGAATAATGAAGCCAGAGGAGATTGCTTTAGGTTTCTGGATTGCCCTGAGATGGGCTCCATTAACCAACGGGAGTACTTGGTATGGCCCAGCAGAGTAACAAAGGCTATGATCAGGTCTCGGAACTCTCTGAGCACACTGAATTCAGCTGGTGAGGGGAGGTTTAAAATGAGTACAGAAAAGAGAATTCAAGTAGAAGCAACGAAACAGGTCTTCATCAGCAGGGGCAGCCAGAGCTTAGTGTGCAGGCATCTCAGGGAGATGGACACTCGTGGCAGAGACAGTAGCCAGGTGACCACCTGTCAGCTTTGGTGGTGAGGAACTCACATCTTTTGGGTGTCTGGTTTTGACACCCTGAGTGCCGTCTGCACAATACTCAGAAAGCACCCTATTTCCAGGAAGTGCACACTGACTGCTGGTTCTTAGTAATTTCTCCCCCACCCGCCTTTCTAGCTCACTGCTTTTCGAAAATTGAAAAAGCAAGCCAGGAAGCAATGTTTAAAAATTAGCAAACCACAGCTGAAGGAAGGTACTACCGGAAGAAGAGGAAGGGAAAATATCACGTTGACTCTTCTTCTACAGTGCTTTGTACTTGGGTGATCGCCTACCATGTGAAACCTGTGGGAGTCTGGAGGTGTTTGTGGAGCCAACTTTGCACGACTTACACGGGCCATAAAAATTAGTACTGACTCCTTGGCCAAAAGCTGGAAAAGGTCATGCCACAGGGAAGGAAGAACATTCATCAAAAGGGAAAACACACAACCCTGGTCTCCCTATACTCTAAATTCTTCATGCTGTCAGTTAACCCCTCCCTCTCTGGAGAGTCAGTCTCGGGTCCCAGAGGAGACTGGGGTGAAGGAACAACTGAAGACAATGAATGGAAACAGAAGCACTACATCATCCAGCCCAGATGGATTGCTTGGGAAAAGATGTGGAGGCTATGAGACTCCAGGCTATACATTTCAGGGCCAGGCAAGACAATCAGGGCTTGGGAGGAAGGTAGGGAACCATAAAGAAAACTCATGCTTCCCTTAATTTTTTTTGAGGTTCTGAAAAAAGAGGCAGAACAATCCTCAAAAATGGAGATATCTTTAGAAGGCAGTTAAACTGCTCTAGTTTGAATCTGCAGTGTCCCCCAACAGGCTCATGTTTTTGAATCCTTTATGCTCAGGAGGAAGTTTTTGTTTTTGTTTTTGTTTTTGTTTTTGTTTTTGTTTTTTTTGTGGTACCCAGGTATATTGGTTACTTTTCTGTTGCTGTGATAAAACACCATATCCAAGGCAACTGATGAAAGAAAGGGTTTATTTGCGCTTACAGTTCCCAGGGGTAAGAGTCCTTGATGTCAGGGAGGCAGGGCAGCAAGCCACAGGCATGGAGGCAGAAGCAGGATGCTGAGACTTCACAACCCTTACTGCAAGCAGGAAGCAGAGAAAGCAAACAGGAAGTGTGGTGAGTCTATAAACACATAAACTCCACCCCTAGTGACACATTTCCTCCAGAAAGAGTCCAACTCCCCAAATTTCCACAAACTCCTAAACAGCTGTCCTTCAAACCAACACACTGGGGTTGAGCTAGGACTTTGAGTGTGTTAGCAAGTGCAATAACTCTGTCATTAAAACAAAGAAAGAAACAGACAGCAACAAAAACATAGCTTTGAGATAGGTTCTCAAACTTGCCATCCTCCTGTCTCAGCTTCCTGAGTGGCTGGGAATACAAGCCTGTAACACTATGCCTGGTCAGGGCCCCATTAACCATCTCTGTACCATTCCAAGTTTAGTCGAGGTCATGTAGAAGCAAGCCCCATGGCATTATTTTGAAGGCTCTGGAGTCCTTTCATAGGATGGGGTGGGATGTGGTGGGTAGGAGTTGGTCTCTAGGGATAAGCATATCTGGCCCTGTTGTCAGCTCCTTGTCCTCTGCTTGCTGATTTGTGTCAGGTGAGCCAGCCTCCACTACATACTCCTGGTCCCATGAATGCAGCCAGGCCTTCCCTACCATGGTACATTGAAATGGCCCCACAGCCATGAGCCAGAATAACCCCTTTGAGTTGTTTCTGTCCAGTACATATATGGTCACAGCAATACAAAACTCAGCAACATAAAACTTAGACCTTTCAGATCCAAGAAAGCAAAACAAGGCAACCCCGCTATTCACTACCTAAATCCAAGCTACTAAAAATAAGAACTCAGAATACATTGCAGGTAGCAAGGACAACCAAGGGGACAGGCTCCTGTCTGGCAATGGATCTCTGTGACGTTGTGGAACCAGACAGTGTCAGAAGTCTGACCCATGGTCCTCCATGAATGGAAAGCCTTCTCTTTTCCACTCAAAAGCTCGGGGGACAAGCCAGAGGTTTGCTATGGCTTATCCTGCTTTTGCCTCTAGGTCTGGCCTACAGCGTGGAGGGTGGGGCCACTAAGGATGAGCTGGCAGCTGGCTTCTGACTCTGTGGGGCCTCTCAAACACCAGGGTTTGTTCAGGACATTTTCAATGACTCACCCCTGGTGATAAGACAGGCAAGGACCTTGAAGCAACCCAGTCAGCATTCCAGGAGGTTTTAGGGTTTTTTTTTTTTTTTTTTTTTTTTTTTTTTTTTTTTTTTCCATTGGGGGTTTGATTTCAGAATCTGGAAGTTCCTTAATAAAACCACTGTAGGTTTGACAGAACTGTCACCATTCTGGGAGCCCAAAGAGCAAACAGAATGCTGAACCCTGCTGCCTCAGACCAAAAAGAGCTTTCCTATTTGACTGTCTGGTGCTGTATTTTATTTACTCACTCAACTAGTATTTACTGAGCCCTTTCTAAGTACCAAAACCATTTTAGGTGCTGGAGCAATAATGCAGTTCTGGGTCCTGGTACCCAGTCTCTTACCAAATAAAGGGGTGTGTGTGTATAGCAGGATGATGGATCTAAATGAAAAATCACACCACAATGTTTTTTTTTTGTTTGTTTGTTTGTTTTGTTGTTTTTTTTTTGTTTTTGTTTTTGTTTGGTTTTTTGAGACAGGGTTTCTTTGTGTAGTCCTGGCTGTCCTGGAACTCACTCTGTAGACCAGGCTGGCCTCGAACTCAGAAATCCGCCTGCCTCTGCCTCCCAAGTGCTGGGATTAAAGGCGTGCGCCACCGCCCGGCACACCACAATGTAAATAGCCAAATCACTGAGTGCCATGAAGAAGAGGTAAATGGGCTATCGATATATATTATGGGATAGGATTTGGGTGGGTAGGTCTATGAAAAATACTTGACCTAGGGCCAGGTATATTGGGGTATATGTTTAATCCGAGCACTTGAAAGAAATCCCAGCACAGTGAGTTCCAGACCATCGAGAGGGTGTGTGTGTGTGTGTGTGTGTGTGTGTGTGTGTAGCAGGAAGTGTCTTACAAACAAAACAAGATCTGAGCTGGGCATGATGGATGTGATGGGAGAGACCACTTTCAGTTTAAAATCATGTGGAGGAGAGAATGCATATAAAACTAGACGCAGGGATGAAGAGCAACGGGGGAGACTTAAGGTGGTACCCAAAGCATGTGGGGGCTGGGCCAGGGAGACATAATTTGGTAGACAAGGAGCCTCTAGGGGCCTGGAGTTGTAACAGCTCCGTTGTCAGTACAGTACTTTTCTTGCACGCAGAAGGCACTGGATTCAATCCACAGTGTAGCATAAAATTGAGAATGTGACACAAGCTTGTAATCACTCTGGGCAGGTGGAGGTAGGAGGACCAGGAATTCAAGGACATCCTAGGCTACATGGTGAGTTTCAGGCCAGTCTGGGCTACGGAAAAGAAGAAGCGGGGTGTGTGTGTGTGTGTGTGTGTGTGCATGTGCGCGCCCCCAATCCCCCTGGGTTTTCATCTTAAAAGCAACATGAAATCACTGAAAGGCTTAACAGGAGGTTGGGGGAGCTTTCTGTGGGGAATGCCTGAATTGCATTTGCATTTTGAAAAGATTATTTTGGCCGCAGAGCTAACATCTTTTAAGGTAATTTCTGCTAAGCAAATCCAATAAACACACCATGGAGGTGCCGGCAGAAGTAGCTTGAGTCTGAGTCTTTTTTTTTTTTTTTTTTTTTTTTTTTTTTTTTTAGTTTTTTTTGAGACAGGATTTCTCTGTGTAGCCCTGGCTGTCCTGGAACTCACTCTGTAGACCAGACTGGCCTCGAACTCAGAAATCCACCAGCCTCTGCTTCCCAAGTGCTGGGATTAAAGGCATGCGCCACCACTGCCCAGCTTGAGTTTGAGTCTTGACTGCACACTTCATTGCTCACAGGGCTTCAGACATAAAAGACAGCCTTTCAAAGCTTTAGTTTCCTTGTCTGTAAAATGGGTTAATTGTCTCTCTCATGTTCTTGAGAGGGTTAAAGGAATGAAAATAAACACAGCCTTCCTACATCCCAAGCTTTTCTCTGATGTTTTAAAAGGAGAATTTGATGTTGATCTTATGTATGAGATCAACATGTTAGCTTATGAGAAAGCTAACATTCAGTGGGCCAGTGTTTCTTAGACAAAACACCTTGGACTTCATATGAACTTCAGCTGGCTCCACATCCGTCTTTTGGAAATCATCACTCCTGCCTCTTCAACAATGAACACACAGCAGATGCAACCACTCATTTAACTAGCCTTAGAAGCTGCTGCTACCCACCCTTCCTTTTCTGGCATTTACTAGATGATAGACCACAGGAGAGATGAATGACCAGAATGCAGACAAATGATAAGTGAGCCTGGCAAAAATAGAAGCCAAGGGTGGGAATGTGGGGGAAGAGGTGTGGGAGGCTGTGCCCTTCCCCCAGCCTTGAGCAGGCCTGAGAGACCTTGCCTACCACAACAGACCAAGTGATAGGATCTAGGTGGAGTTACCCACCTTAGCTGCACAGAACACAGAAGCAGAACTGCCCCTGGGCTTGCCTTGAGATATCTCCGGCTGTGACCTAGAGTGGATTATGGGTTATCCCACCCATCTCTAGCTGAAACCAGGAAGGGTTTTGGGTTGGGCCTTCCCCTTTAAATTGAGAGCTGAACATTAAAGCTTTGAGCCTTGATCAGAGAACCTTGTCTTGGCTTCATCTCTTCTCGCCCTCCGTCCCCTTTCATTCCCAGCCCCCCTTTCAGGTGAACCCAGTTGATTCGTGGCTGCAGGTGGCTACAGGAGGCGTTTGCTGGGAACCAGTTACAGACTGTGGTGCTGTCCTCTCATCAGAGTAGGGCCAGCAGTTTTGTTCTGATAGACTGGCATTCTGCATGCCTTCATCTCTTGGTTGGCCTGGGACCTTGTCAGAATGCAGCTCAATGGATTATAAGTCTAGGTTTTGTTAAAATACACTCGAACTTACTTAGTCTCCCATTGGCCAATGGTGAGATGATGTCAGCAATGACATCATTGATTTATAGTGACACTTTAAAAAACTCTGATCGCTATGGGAAGATGAAATGCAACCAGAGGGTCACAGGTAGAGAAGCTTGGAAATCCAGAAGTAAATTCAAGGAATCAAATATTTATCTTGTCTTTTTGACATGTACTTAGTAGATGTGGGTATGTTCTTCTGATTGATAATTGATTGATTGATTGATTGATTGATGCAACATCTTACCATGTAGTCTAGGCTGGCCTGGAAAGTGCTGTGTTGACTGGACTGGTCTTGACCTCACAGAGACCCACCTGTTTCTGCCTCCTGAGTGCTAGTATTAAAGGGGTAAATCATTACATCAGGTTTTGTTTTTTGTCTATTTTAATGGAAATATTTTAGCTAAAATAATGAGGAATTGGGCATGACAGAACAAGAATATCATCATTTTGTAATTGTCAATGACTGTAGGCATTGACTGTCAGTGACTGCTAACATCATTACTGCTGTTACATGCCTCTCAGTGGGAAAACATGCTCTTGCCCAAACTGAACCAGATTCAAATAAACTAGATCTAACTTCGTATTTGTAGAAAATGGAGAGGACGTGGATATGTTAAATGACACAGTGAGAGACTATAGGAAAGAGAGAGTGGGCGAGCAGAAAGAGATAGCAGGAGACATACCACCTGTTTACTGTTCTAGAGGCCGGGAGACTCTGGGGTCCAAGAGAATGGAGCTGATAAGTGAGGTGGACTAAAGTCTCACACAAGAGCGGACTTTATTCAGAGCATCAGACAATTTATACTCTGACGGTTAAGAGGAGTCACATAAGTTAAGTGTACAATCACAGGGCAAGCAGCACGTGGTGGATAAGCTGGAGAGGCGAAAACACGTTTTTTTCCACAGAGGCATGTGAACAAATAACAATAGACAGTTGTAAATGAGTTGTCTGAAGTAACTTCAGTTCTGTCTGCTACACCCGGAAGGAGAACAAAAAATGCATCCCAAGGACAAGTTTGAAGAAACCGAGGTTGCAAAACTCGTCTTGGCTTCTTGGAGTTTTCCCACAAGCACTCAGAAATCTCCTCATAGGACCCCATTCTTGGACCATGTTCTGTCAATACCTAAGTACAGTTGTACACTAACCGGTCAAGGGAAAGTATTAAACTCAAAGTTACTGATCTGAGCACTAACTTCAGCAGTGGTAGAACGTTTGATGATTGTCAAAGAATTCTTCCTAACTTTCTATGTGTGCTGATTGTACTGTAGTTACATGAGCGGGAGGGAGGAAGAGAGAGTGCAGAGAGAGGGAGGGGGAGGAAGGAGGGAAAGAAAAAGGACAGCAGGAGTGGGAGGGGAAGAGGGAGATTTTACTTTTCTAGGACTAGGTATCAAACCAGGGCCAGCCTATACATGGTAACCACGTTGCCACTGAGCTACAGTCTCAGTCCTGAATTATTTTCAGTAATAAGTGGATTTATTTTAAGATAGATGATATATTGACAGTTTAAATTGGGAAAGGGGACAGAGAGATGGGGTAAGGGTATCAGTAACGCAAGGAGAGGCATGAGCTGATAGTTGTTGAAGGTGAACTCGGGATACTAAGAATAGTTTAATTTTTCATGTAGGAAACAGTTTAGAAACATACTAGCCATCCTATCTGCCCCCCTTTTATATAACAACACCATTTACTATTATAATAATGTTATGTTAACCTGATGGTTCCCCCGGGCTGACTCAGCATTTCTAGCTAAGAAACTTGAATTCTCTTCTTGTGAAAACTACTCCATTTGTGGTGGGGGCTGGGGCAGTATCCTGTAACCCAGCTCTCTGAGTCTCCCGATACTCCTTTGAGAAATGAAGGTACAGATGGTTTCTCATACCTGCTGGCAGTGGTTCTCAACCTTCTTAACGCTGCTGGGACCCAACCACAAAACTATTTCCATTGCTACTTCATTAACTGTAATTTGCTACTGTTATGGATAGTAATGTAAATATTTGTGTTTCCTGATGGTCATAGGTGACCCCTCTGAAAGAGTTGTTCGACCCTCCCCCCCCCCCCCCCCCCGCTCCCCACCCCCCCCACCCCCCCAGGTTGAGAACCACTGCCCTAGGGGTTAGCAGTGATTTCCTGCAGCAACAAAAGGTGGGTGTTGCAGTTGGACTAGGTGGGAACTCTGGCTTCTGCAGGTAAATACCGTATTAAATTTATTCCAGTGCATCATACTCCCAATTGGTGGCATGGAAATACCAATCATGTTTAGCTCATGGAGCAGCTATGAAGATATTCAGATACATGTCATGCATGCATTCCACCAACAAGGAGCTGCGAGCCTAGAAGTGTTCCGGAGTTCTGGGAAGTTTATGAATAGAGCAGTGAAGAAAATTCAAGGGGGCAGGCCATGTGGAGCCCGAAGGGAGAGTCCAGAGCAGGGGGGGAAAACAGTACTTCAATTAACCGTGGCTACGAAGGAGCTATGAAATAAACGTAGTAATTTGAGAGAGAGCAGCTTCCAGAGAGGTGAGCTGCAATCGCAAAGATCCATGGGGCACTCTGGCTGGTTGAACCTCATGTGACCAAAGTGAAACAGATGCCAGGGGGTGATCTGGCTTTGCCCAAGCAGGAGTCATTCCAGTTCCTCTCAACCTCAGTTGACATCAGGCAATATGTGAGGGTTTTTGGATGCCGTGCCTTGGAAAGAGAGGGGCCATGCGGTCACAGCATTTAGTAGACAGAGGCCAGGCATACCTCCCCCCGACCGCCCCGCCCCCAAACTACGCCTTGCCTAGGACAAAATTAAACCCTTCCAAAGTGTCAGGAGTGGTGAAGTTGGTGAATCTTGCTTGCTACACAGAGAATAGCAAGGGCAGGAATGAGAAATAAGTAAGCCGTGCTGGAGAGAACAAATCTAAGACTAGAGTGGCTGAGTGAATGGGAATGATGTGGAAGAAAGAAATCGACTAGGCTAGACTCTGCTAGAGAGGACAGTGGAGTTTCCCCTAAAGCAGCGGGAAGCTGCCGGGAACATTTCTGCCTGGAGGAAGATAGCCTGCTTACACGAAGCGCTTAGCTCGTACAAGCACCCAGAGGATAAGGTCTGTTATTTATTGTCACCATTGTGTCTTCCCTACCCCGCCCAACTCCGAGCCCTGCCGCAGCGTGGCTGCAGTGACTCCTCCCGGCCAGCAGAGGGCGCCGGCCTGCACTTGGCTGCCGGCCGCCCGAGGCGGGCCTCCTCTTGCCGCTCCCCCCCGCCCCCCACCTCGTCTTTCCCCCTTAGGAGAAGTCGGGAAGGTGGCAGCGGCTGCGGTGGCGGTTGTCCCGCCCGGCCGGTTGGAGTGACCGGTCGGCGCGTGCCGCGCAGCTTCCGCGCCTCGTCCAGCCGGGCAGAGCCGAGCGTAGGCCGAGACCGGAGCCCGCGCGGGCGGAGGGCGGAGGCGGCGGCGGCCAGGGCGGCCCGTGGGAGGGAGCGCGGGGCCCCGGCAGCGCCGCCGGCTCCCGGCCCTGCCGGCCTCCTCGGTCGGAGCCGCGGCCATGGCGGCCAGCGCGAAGCGGAAGCAAGAGGAGAAGCACCTGAAGATGCTGCGGGACATGACGGGGCTGCCGCACAACCGCAAGTGTTTCGACTGCGACCAGCGCGGCCCCACCTACGTGAACATGACGGTCGGCTCGTTCGTGTGCACCTCCTGCTCCGGCAGCCTGTGAGTGCGGACGGGGGTCGGGGGTACCGGGCCGTAGCGGCGGGGCCCGTTGGGAATGCGGCCAGCCTAGGCCTTGGGGGCCCGGGATGCTCTTGCGCTTTGGCCGGGCGAGGGTCCAGCCTTGGGGTGGCCAGCGTGGGTGGGGCGTGGGTGGGGTCGGGGTCAGCGAGCGGCCGGCCTGGCGGAGCATCCCGGCTTCCCGCCGCGCAGCGGGCGTGGCCGGGCCTCGGGGGGGCGCAGACCGGGAGCAGCCCCGGGAGGGCCGTGAGGGGCCTTTGTGCGACCCGCAGCTCCGCGGTTGGGAGCCCGGCATTTGCTCAGTGCCACGGAACTGGTGGGAAGGGAGAGAGCAGGGACGCAGAAGCTGGGGATCTTCCTCCGGTCCACAGCACTCAGGTAACTGGGGCGTGTTGGGGGCGGGCGGTGGGGGGGACGTTAAAAGGTCTTGATGACTGAGATGTGAATCCCAGGAGAAAAGTTCTCTCTAGAGGATTAATTATGTGAGGCCGGGAGGCAGCATAAGCACGAGGGTTGTGGCTGCATGGCTCCAAGTGTCCTGAGTTGGGGAAAGTTTTACTGGAAATGGGTTATCAGGAGTTGGCGCGGTTCAAAATGAGAATGGAGCTCGATGAGATTTCTGGATCAATACCCAAGTGTCCTAACTGTATGGAGAAATGGGGACAGGGAAGACAATATTGAGAAAGGAGATGGAGGTGGCCACCTGAAATTACTCAGATGGCATATGTCTAGGCCTCTCTGTTTAAGCCGTGCTGTGATGGGAATTTCTGTTCCTGTGAAATTTCATTTGGAAAGGTTGCAGGTGATTCTGGAACTGATTAGATGCTATTATACAATAGTTATCTTGAATTCAATACATTTTTAATGAACTGGTAGTTAATATTCCTTGGGTCTTTAAAAAAAAACTATTACCGTGTGTGTCGAAGTGTGGGGACAGGGGTGAATGATTTGTATATCTGGGTTCACTTTTACAGGCTGTGCCTTTTCCTCGGCCTTCCAAATTTTTTTTTTATTATATTATCAATAACAATGTGTGTGACATGTGGGAAATTTTCTAAAAAGTTGGAAGATGTTGACGTGGCCAATAATTCATTATTGGCTCTACCCCCCCCCCCCCCCATTTTAAATTTGGGCAAGGAGGCATCTTTGATTCTCCATGAGTATAACATTTTGGGTCGTTCCTATTAGGTTTTTGGATGAAGCTTTAGGGTGTGGTGATGAATACATGCTTTATCTCTTAGCATTTACATTCTAATGGAGACAGTGGAAATGCATAAGTGAGTAAGAAGAGAGTCAGTACTGTGCTCAGATTTGGAGTAGTGCAGTAAGAGGGTTCTAGAGGTGATTTTCAGGTTTATAGTTAGAAAATACTCAGAATTCCCCACAGCTGTATGTGTGGTTCATGGCTTTCATTTTTATAAATGAAACACAATTAGGACATTAAAGTCACTTATGTTAGGCAACTTGGGTTAAGCTAATAAATAGTCCAATTTATTTAAAGTGTACTTCACTTTTTTTAAAGATTTATTTATTTATATATATGAGTGCACTGGCGATGTCTTCAGACACCGGAAAAAGGGCATTGGATCCTGTTACAGATGGTTGTGAGTCACCATGTGGTTGCTGGGAATTGAACTCAGGACCTCTGGAAGAGCAACTAGTGCTCTTAACCACTGAGCCATCCATCTCTCCAGCCCCATGTACTTTACTTTCAGTATGTGGTTAAGAAGTATGTCCTGCTTTTGCAAAACATGAGGTCCTTTGCATTTGAGTCTTTGGGTTGTTATACATATATATTTACATATGTATAATTTATTGCTTTAGAATTGACATGATTTAGAGCTCTTTATAAGTACATAAAGTACTTCCCTTGCAGCAAGTATATAGTAAAATATTTTCAATGTTTTAGAAATATTAGACATATAAGATCTATCAGTGTGATTTTTGTTTGTTTTTCTACAAGGTCTCTATGTAGCCATGGCTGTCCTGCAACTCCCTCTATAAACCAGGCTGGCCCTGAACTCACAGAGCTCTGTCTGCCTCTGCCTCCTGAGTGCTGGAATTAAAGGTGTGTACCACCATCCCTGCATCAGAGACATAGTTATTACCTTACACAAAACTCAACTCCAAGTGGATCAAGGACCTGAACATACGACCAGACACACACCACTGCCCAGCTCTTTTCTGTGCAGTTGTGTATACAAATGCATCATAACACTTGGGTAGCTTCAGAGGAGGAGTTGTAGGAGGCAGCTCTCTCCTTTCTCCTGGGGATCCTGGAGATTGAACTAGGTCACTAGGCTTGGTGGCAAGTGCCTTTACTGCACAGAGCTGCTTCTCTGGGCTACCAGTATAATTTTTTATTTTAAGGGATTCTTTTTTCTTGAATTTGTTATCCTTGGAACATGTGAAGGTTCATATGTAGATGTCATGGACGAGTTGATATCTGAGGAAAGATCTTCAAAGACAAGTCCCAGGTAGCAGCAGCTTTGTGTAGTAGAAAAGTGGAGTACTTAGCTAGGTTACACTGCTTTTTCTTTTACCTCTAAAAGCCGTGCAATTAATACTGAAAATAGCCATTTAGCAGTTTTTTCTTGAGTATGAAATACTGAGAATAAAAGCTTCTGATGTAGATTTGTTTTTTCATACTAGAGACAGACAGGGCCTCATATAATGTCTGATACACTGTAGGTGCACAGTGGGTGTTACAAGAGGGAGAAGGAAATAAAAGACATTGATGTGAGAAGCGCCTCCATCAGTCTGTCAGATCGGATCCTTTTGGGCTGTGACCTCACTCCTGACTCAAATGGACTCAGAAGATGAAGACAGTTTGCTGGTAGGGTTTAAATGATATTTCCCTCATGAAAAGATGGTTGCCTACAGCTCCTGGAGTCACAATCTGCACTTGAGTATAGTTGGGTTAGCCAGACACTGCCTACCCTGAGCCCGAGTCCTCACTACATGCTCCATCTTTATGTTAGAAGAAGGATCCCGCCAGGCGGTGGTGTCGCACGCCTTTAATCCCAGCACTTGGGAGGCAGAGGCAGGCGGATTTCTGAGTTCGAGGCCAGCCTGGTCTACCGAGTGAGCTCCAGGACAGCCAAGGCTATACAGAGAAACCCTGTCTCGAAAAAACCAAAAAAAAAAAAAAAAAAAAAAAAAAAAAGAAGGATCCCTAGAGTCCTAGTACAGAAGGCTCAGATTCCTGCAAACAAACAAACAAAACAAAAACACTGATGCTGCCGTGTGTCCATAAAGTGTCTGCTGTAGCATTTGGAAAAACTGCAGCTCCTGAGGAATTGTATCTCTGGAGAGCCATAATGCTGGAGGTTAGGAAGAGTGGAATGATAATGCTGGAGGTTAGGAAGAGTGGAATGAAGAGTGGTATTTCTTACGTAGACAGCATGGATAATGGAAAGAGTAGTCACGTACATGTTGGCGCGTGTTCATCCCCTTGGCTTAAGATTGAAACCTGTGATGGCAGCGTTGTGTGCTCATGGTTGTTAGTGGGACTGGCACATGGCCGTATTAACTTATTGAATATACTGTAGTTGAGGATAGGGCAAGCAGTGTAGGTCCAACGATGAAACAAGCCTTGTTGCCTGCCGCTGCCTGACTTCTCTAGCAGTGTAGGTAAACTGTCTATCACGAGTTTAGTGCTTTAGGATGATAGATATAATAACCTACTTTTTAGTCCCTCAATAGTAGCTTTGTTTAGATGAAGCCATCTTTTTTTCCTTTTTGCTGGCACTAACTACTAGAGTCAAAGCTAATCTCTGTTTTTTTTTTTTTCTTTCCCCCTTCCCAGATTTCTGTCTTGTATATTCAGATGGTGCTAATTCACAGTAAATGAATATGATTCTGAAACTTTTAAAAGAGACTTGCAATTTCGATGCAGTTCAGTGTTAGGGAGACCAGGCAAGTTGTGACTTACTGGTTTGTTTCTCTCTTTGTCTTTGTAGACTACTTAAGTTATGAACAGATATTCAAATAATAAACTACAGACAATAAAAATTTGTCTTCATGTGACTGAATTATAAACTCCCAGACTTGAGGCTCTGGATTTAACCTCTAAGGACTGAAGCTGGGGTTTGCTGTAATTACTTTTGTTGTTGGAGACATAGTTTCTTGTAACCCAGGCTGGCCTCAAACTCACTGTAGTGTTAAGGATGGCTTTGAACCTGCTGGCACTGTTTTCCAAGTGCTGGGTTCACAGGTGTGCACTGCCTTGCCTGGCTTATGCAGCATTGAGGACAAATACTCTCACCTGAGCTGCAGCCTACTTTTTGTTTTTGTTATTTTGAGACAGGGTCTTATTGTGTAGCCCGAATTGGCTGTAAACAGAGGTAGTCCTGCCTCAGTCTCCTGAGTTTGGAATTATTGGTGAGCCACAGTGCACTGCCTAAGGACAGGTTTGGGATGAAATTGTTTTGTGGAAATTGTAAAGAGTAGAATCAGAAAGTAACAGGAGATTGTTTTATTTTAAACAAACAAACAAACACATAAATTGTTTATTGAAGGCTTAGGCAAATTAAAAAAGGAACATGAGAGACAGTTTGCTTGTTCTTTTGACAGTGGTCGTCCACCATACGGCTAGGATGGCTTTCAGTTTACCATACTTCTTTTTAGCCTCTGGGATTACGAGTATTTGCCACCATGCCTGGGCCCAGACAACTGTACTTAGTCACTATAGGATTTAACCGGACAGAGGGAGGACTTGCCATTGAATGCCCATGATGTATTAGACATGTGTGGAGCTTTTCCAAAGGGAAGTCAAAACAAGGATCTGTGCAGTACATGGTTAAGGGACAAACATATCTGGACTGATCTTTTTTTTCAAGCTACACATGATACGTTTGTGAGGCACTCCTAAAGAGAGCTTTGGGACTAGGTCTCTTTACCCCTTGCAGCAGCTCTCCTTTGTGCATTTTTCCATTTCATGTGGCTGAAGTAATGAAAGTCTAGGAAGCACAGTGAATTTCTCTAATGTGTGTATAAAAGATGAGTCATTTACAGCTTTTTGAGGACTTCGCCTGGAACACATACATTCCTTATGACTTGCTTTTACTGCTTTTGCGCACTGGAGCTGTGGCTTCAGGGACACTTGACTTTACATGATGAAAAGAAAATGCATTACTTTATATTGGTGACAGGAAACTTATTTGAATTGTTTAAAATACAGGGAATGATGAGCATTTCAGAAGTTTAAAGGTGCTGCTGGTGGTGCATGCCTTTTTTTGTTGTTGTTTTTTGTTTTTGTTTTTTTTTTGTTGTTGTTTTGTTTTTGAGACAGGGTTTCTCTGTGTAGTCCTGGCTGTCCTGGAACTCACTCGGTAGACCAGGCTGGCCTCGAACTCAGAAATCCACCTGCCTCTGCCTCCCAAGTGCTGGGATTAAAGGTGTGCGCCACCACCACTGCCTAGCTATGGTGCATGCCTTTAATCCTAGCATTTGGGATTAAGAGGCAGGCTCAGCATTTGGGATTAAGAGGTAGGTGGATCTCTGAGTTGTAGACCAGGCTGGTCTATAGGTGGAGATCCAGGGCAGCAAGCATTACACAGAGAAACCCTGTCTCAGAAAAACAACAAACAAACAGAAAAGGAAGTTTGAGGGTAATTTGTGTAAGACTTGTTAGCAAAGTCTTAATCCTTTTGATGAATTTACCCTTTTTTTATGGTGGCTTATTTTCTGAGGTGCCTTAACAAACTGGAGCATGCAGTCAAGTGTGATGAAGATAGATAGCAGAGATCACAGCAATCGGAATGCTGCTACCTTGAGGAAGAGGAGGCTCAGGGAGGGTGGGAATAGTGTACAAATGGTAACTGTATGGGTAATTTAGGCCTATTGTAGTAAGAGAGTAATGGGTTTCTTATTTTACTGTAGGAAATATGACATCACTTGAATGAAAAGGAAAGAAAGTTTTCTTAGAATTATCACGTCTTTTCTCTATTTTTTGTTAAAATCTGCAGGCCTTTTGGTAGAATTAGAATTCAAATTAGTAGGACTAATAATGTAGGAACATATGAAAACCTTATCCATTTTCTTTCCAAGCTTTTAGTCAGTTGGCTCTACCTTGGAACACTTGTTCAAAGTATTTTCTTAAACGTAGCTAGTGTGCAGTCAAGAATCTTAGAATTCTTGAAGCTTTATAAAGGTGTTTAAGTTTTATGGTAATATTTTTCCCACCAGCTAAATAAAATAATCTGTAAGTATATGCTACTTAAGTTTAAATTTGAAAAGTAAATTGAGTTCATTTTATGTGAATTTCACAGAATTTACTCTTATTTTAAAAATACCACATACACTTTTTAAAAGTAAAGGCTGTGAACAATGGACCTGCAAGAGCAGCAAGAAGAGCCCCTAACCACTGAGCTGTCTCTCAAGCCCTGACCCCACAAAAGGATTTCTAATGACCACAAAAAGATTTTAAGCCCTTGGTCTCCTTTCATATTTATTGTTTTTACCTAACACAATATTCCTATTTTCTTGTCCCCCAGTTGTCCTCCCCACCCTGTCACTACAGGAAGAAGACAGGACAGGCCCTCTTGCTCTCACCGATCTCTTACACAGCGGATTCTTTCCTCGGGTTCTAATGGTCTAGTTTTCTTCATCTCTTTTGCTTTAGTGTGTGGACAATTAATAATGTGAGTGTGTGTGTCTGTGTGTGATTCACTGAACATAGAGCTAGACTAGCAACCACAAGCCCTGGGTTATAGGCTTGTCTTAGCACAGCCAGCTTTGAAGTGGCTTCTAGGGGCCGGACAGGGACTTGTGCAACAAGTGGTCTGACTCTCTGAGCCATCTTCCCCAGCCCACTTACTGTTTTCTGTTAAGTCATTTCTGGGTAATGTTTGTAATGTGCTTTGGCAGTGTTGCTTTCTAGACCCCTGTACAGCTACCTACCGTCTAGGGAAGCTTCTTCTAGTTTGATTTGTGAGTTCCCTATACCTCTGGACTCTGATTCTGGCCCCTCCACTCTAGTATTTTGGTTAAAGATGACTGGGGAGTCACTTTGCAAGTGAGGTGGCTCTTTCCCTTCTGCTCTTAGGCTTTGGAGTGGCATGTGATGCCATTCTTGTTACTGATTTTTTTTTTTTTAAGATTCTATTTGTTTTATACACACACACACACACACACACACACACACACACACTGTAGCTGTCTTTAGACACACCAGAAGGACGCATCAGATCCCATTACAGATGGTTGTGAGCCACCATGTGGTTGCTGGGAATTGAACTCAAGACCTCTAGAAGAGCAGTTGATGCTCTTAACTGCTGAGCTATCTCTCCAGTCCCATTACTGATTCTTTGTGCCATGTTTTCTTCTCTTTTTGAGAGTATTTTTGTTTTTAATCTCTGTTACTCTGAACTGTGTTTTGAAGTATTGAATATTTTGGTGTAGATTTTTCATTCATTTGTGATAGGCTCATTTTTCTTTCCTTTTAAATGTAAGAATAATGAGCTGGCAAGGTGGCTCAGTGACTAAATGCACTTGCTATGTGGACTGACAGGTCCCCCATGGTAGAGTCATCACACGATAGATAATAGATAATAGAAGCATTACTGCTGATCAGTGTTCATTCACCATTATTTACAGTAAACTACACCAGTAAGTAGCATCCTCATATTATAAAGTTGTTCTGAACTATTAACCCCAATACAGAACAGTTGAAGCCTGCATGTAACCATGAGTTGGAAAGGAAGAGCTGCTCAGTCCCTTGCATTGTTCAGTGCTCAGCTCTTTCTGTCAGCAGCTCTAGCGTCCTCACATCTCCAGCCATGGGATTGCTTTTCATAAGCAGTATTGGCTAGTTCTTGAATTACAGCCTTTTTTCTTTTTTAGATTTATTTATCATTTTATGTATATGATTACACTGTCATTCTCTTCAAGCACACCAGAAGACGCATTAGATCCCATTACAGCCAGTGCTCTTAACCACTGGGCCATCTCTCCAGTCTGAATCATAGCCTTTTAATACACAAATTTCAACTTTGCTTAAAGGAATGTCTCACATGTCCATTTAAGTCTCATTTAAACAAACAGCCTACAGGAGGATTTGTCTAGCTTCCTTCTTTGGTGGCAAGTTGGTACTGATAACACTTTGCAAATATTGCATATTTGTGATAGAAAAATGAATTCTGGTGTGGAACTATCTCACCCAAGCTTTAAGAGCAAAGGTATTTAATACCAAAGGTATGGCCTTAGAAAAAAAATTAACTCAACAAAACTGATTTTGATACATAGGAAATCAGGGTCACTTTTTGGCACTCAATCTCATTAATAAAAAAATTCAAGAATAGACTCACATGGGAGCTCAAGGAAAATTTTATTAGGGTTTAAAGGAAAGACTCCCTCCAGCCGAGCAGTGGTGGCGCACGCCTTTAATCCCAGCACTTGGGAGGCAGAGGCAGGCGGATTTCTGAGTTCGAGGCCAGCCTGGTCTACAGAGTGAGCTCCAGGACAGCCAAGGCAACACAAAGAATGCTTACAGAAGAGAAAGAAAGAAGTAAAGGAGAAGTCATGCTGTTTCTAAAAGATTCAGAAAATAGGCTGGCTTAGGAAGCTGCGTGTCCATAGCCTGCTAAAATGCTGCATGGAATTCTAGGAAGAAAAAGTACAGTCCCTAATTAAAGGATAGGATTCTGCCTATCTCTTTAGCATGGCTTAGGGTGAGCCTGCCTTTCTAGGGGAGGTCCCTTGGCCCAGGTGAGTGACCCAGTCCAACTGGAATGTTAGGCCTCCACTTTGGCAAGAGATTTTATTCTCTGAGCCAGAGGCATTATCCTTAATTAGCCTTTATGACAATTTCTTATGTTTCTCAGAATGGTGGATTCTGATGGATGTGGGTTATGAGCCATTGTTTTTGTTTTGGTAAAGTATTTTAAAATTTTAATTGGATAGGGATGGAGTGGTAAGTTGCCAATGCTGCTGGAGGCTAGAGACATCGGACCCTGCGAGCTGGAGTTACCAGGCAGTTGCAGCCACTTGACATGGCAGCTAGGAATCAAACTTGGTCCTCTACAAGAACAGTATGTTCTCTTAACTGTTAAGCCTTCATTGCTGACCCAGTTCTCCAGCCCCGTTTATTTTTTAGTTAGTTTTTAGGCACAGTCTCATGATATAACCCTGGTGTTTTGGAACTTGTTGTGTCGACCACACTGGTCTCTAGCTCAGAGACCCACCTACCTTTTCCTCCTCTGTACTGTGGTTAAAGGTATGTGCCACTGTTAGTCTGCTGAGCATTTATACAAATATTTATGTGTCCAGACAGACAACAACTACCAGAATGGTTCTGCGTATCAGTTCTGTTTGAGTAATGACTGGGAGATTCCCCAGCATTTAGAAAATGATGATCTTCAATACAGGGGACATAATCATGCTATCAAATACTATTTTGTTAAAGAAAGCAACTCTAGAAAGCTTTCATTTTATTTACTCTCAACTGGGCTTGATGCAAAACAAACAAACAAACAACAAAAACCAAAGGAAAAAAAAACCTCAACAGCTGTCAGTACTTCTAGAACCAACATACCACACTTAATATGTAGAGTGTAGTTATTATTTCAAAGTACAAATTAATTCAAAACTAAGATCCAGATCTCATAAGTGCGCATGCAGGAGTGCATGCCAACACTCATGAACGCATGCTTGTCAGAAAGCAATGCCAGCAATTATTGAGCTACATCTTTTGTATGAGAGTGCCTAGTTAGTCTCTTGTCATAAAGAGCAGTTACAGTCTGAGGGTATTTATCTCTGCCTCTACTGCCAGCACCTGCCACCCCTCTGCATGCTTTCATTTCATCCATTTCTGTCTGTGGCCTGTTTCTTCAGTGAGAGACTTTTGCTGAAACCTCTTGGTTTGTTAGTAGGAAGGACATGACTATTTACTTCTAGGTATAGTGGAGAAGAACATTCATTGTAGATAAAAGGGAAAGCATAGCCAGAGGTTAGAGACACCTGGGATAATCCAGAGTGAGCATGACCCTGAACCTGTAAGGAGAGAGGTGAGTGGCAGAAGGGAGAGCCAGGAAACAGAGTCCAGGAGGGTAAAGTGTAGACAAAATTGGGTATCCAAAATGGCTGGATTATATGGTGAGGACAGCCTAGCCCTTTAGCTGGAGACATTTAGAGTATGGGGTAGAGTATGCTAGCCACTACCTGTAATAAGAAGGGACTGAGGGACGCATCGAGAACCTGGCAGCCAGGACCGCTTTGATACATTAAGTAGGCACCTCAGCTATCCATTTGTCCGGGTTCAGCTATCATCAGCTTCACTAATTTATAAAGATCTTTTTGTATTATTTTTCCTTTCCCATTTTTTGAGAATTGATTAATTAATTAATTCACAATCTTAGATATTCTTTGGCTTCCCAAATGCTGTCAGTATGTAGATCCTGCCCTTTACAAGGGAATTCCTTGCTTTCCCAACATTCAGCACGTGCTGACCCAGTGCACATCTCTTCAGTCTTTGCCTCTTCAGCTGTTCATTCTTTTCATTCTGTTGCCCATCTTTTGCATTGTGGTTTTACTAGAGGCCATAGCTTAACAATGGACTTGAGTTCACTGCTAAATGTGCTTTGGGCCAAGGGTCCTGCAGTCCCTCTATTGAGTTGAAAATGTTTTAATTAAAAATTTTTTAATACTTATGAATTGCTTTTTTTGTTGTTGTTTTTTCGAGACAGGGTTTCTCTGTGTAGCCCTGGCTGTCCTGGAACTCACTCTGTAGACCAGGCTGGTCTCGAACTCAGAAATCTGCTTGCCTCTGCCTCCCAAGTGCTGGGATTAAAGGCTTGCGCCACCACTGCCCGAATTGCCTTTTTTTAACTTTAATTTTTATTTTTAAAATTAACTTCAAAGATATTTGTTGTCATCATTTTTAATTGGAGGGAGTACCAAGAGCATGTAACCTGTCATTATGTGATGCTCAGTTGTTAGAGTGGAGGCTAAGATAAATCCCCAGATATGCTGTTTCCACAGTCTTCTCATAGAACTTGTCCAGATTAAACTTTTCCTCAGACTTCGCTCAGGGCCTGGTGAGGGGTTAGGCGGGTGGTTGTTGAGGAACTGTGGTGATTTTTGACCCTAATTGTATTCATTCTCTCAGTGAAGCTTGCTGGGTCCTGTCATGGGAATTGGTGTCTACTTTTGGCTTCTCCCATTCTGCAGGAGCTCTGCTCTTGTAGGGAGCCGCGGCGAGCTGTGACAACATTCACCATTACAAGATGGCGCTGGCATCCCGGTGCTCCCACAAGTAAACAACTAAACTGCGCAGGTGCAAGAGGCGAAAGCGCGCCAAGTCATTGCCCATCCCGGGACGTAATATGGGGTGATGAGTGAACAGCCAATCAGAAGTGAACACGCCATTCTAGGGTGCACATAAGCAGTGCCTTTTCCGGGCTTGGGGTCTTCCGCTTCAGCTGATACAAGAATAAAGCCTCGCTGTAGTAACTACCCGAACACTGCCTCCCGTGTCTCTCTTGCTGGCGAGGGGACTCGGAAGGGGCGCAGAACATGCTCTGGCTTACTCTACAGCCTGTTATTGCTGGCTTATTGATGCTTCTTTCTTCTTCTTCTTCTCCTTCTCCTTCTCCTTCTCCTTCTCCTTCTCCTTCTCCTTCTCCTTCTCCTTCTCCTTCTCCTTCTCCTCCTCCTCCTCCTCCTCCTCCTCCTCCTCCTCCTCCTCTTCCTCCTCCTCCTCCTCCTTCTTCTCCTTCTTCTCCTTCTTCTCCTTCTTCTTCTTTTTTTTTATACAAAGACTCAATATTGTTCCAGGCTGGTCTTGAACAGCTAGCCTCAGTTGATCTTCAGTCTTAGCTTCCTTAGAGGCTGTAACTGTAGGCCCTGGTTTGGCATATTTAGATTTTCTTCTGAAGTTTGCTATTTAAGAACTGTATTGTTTAGGGGCTCTTCAGTGTTTTTTTTAGTCCCTTATTTGTTGTGGGCTAATCTTTTTCCTCTTTTGCTGTCCTGTCAGTGGGGTATTAAAGATCTAGTGAACACACTGTTGTTAGCTTTGTCACTGTTACTAGTATCAGTCAGTTCATGACTTGAATGTTGATTTTTTAGTGGTTGCCCTGAGTATTATAAGGGCCTTAGGGGCTGGGCAGTGGTGGCGCACGCCTTTAATCCCAGCAGTCGGGAGGCAGAGGCAGGCGGATTTCTGAGTGGTCTACAGAGTGAGTTCCAAGACAGCCAGGGCTATGCAGAGAAATCCTGTCTCAAAAAACAAAAACAACAACAAAAAAACCAACCAAACAAAAAATAAGGCCCTTAGGGTTGTGGCTTTCTAAGGAAAAAAAGTAACTATTGTACATTTACACACACACACACACTTTGAACCTTTGAACTCTGGGTGGATTAATATTTTGAACAATCTTTAAATATATAAAGTGCCTTGGAGCCAACAGTTTGGAGAGTCAGACATCTTCTGTTTTAGATTTTTTTTGTAATATGAAATAAACATTTTTTTTGTTTGTTTAGTAAATAACTAGGATCAGGATAGACCTGCTGTCAAATTAACTTTATTACTTTCTGACATAAAATATTTTGAACAGCTTCTCCCTCAGCAGGAGAAAAACAATTAATAAAATCAACCAAATGAGCTTTCTTACTCATCCAGCACAGATTGGTACTTGAACTGAACAAATGACTGTTTGCGAGATTGAGGCCAGCTAGGAACATGCTGGCTGGCAGACATATGTGTGAGTCATACCATCTGGTTACAGTTGTACCTGGGCGGTGGTCATCAAAACAAAACTCCTGGGGATCTGTATATGACTTAATTATACTGCAGAAACATATTGGGCTGGATTGGCAGGTTACTTTGGAACTTAAAGCCAGTAAACTGGCATACATGCTTTCAAAACATAAATACTCCAGTTACTAAATGAGGCAAAAAATGTTGGCCCAAATTTGGAGTCTCAGTGTGTATATTTAGAGTTCAGGGTGGACAGTGCTTTGGTATTGACTCTGAAAGAAATGATGTGATTTATTTGCCCAATACTTTCATCAGATAGATAGTATGACTCATATCATTATAATGAACTGTATTCATGTGGTAAGCAGACTAGCATGAGAAGACACGGCATCAGTTTGCAGGAGTACATGCTAAGAATATGTCAGTTTTGATCCACTAAGGATTCTGTTTAAGAGATGACATTTGATAGCTAGAGAACACATTTTGCCAGCTGGGCATGGTGGTGCACACCTGGAATCCCAGTCACTTGGGAAGTGGAGGCAGAAGGATCAAGAGCTTAAGGCCAGCAGGCTACAGAATGAGCTGTAGGCCCAGAGTTGGGCTTTATGTGGCCTGGTCTTAGGAAAAACCAACAACAACTCTCAACAACTTCAGAAAACAGTTCTACGAATCAGTCTTAAGATATCTGTCTGCCTGTCTGTCTGTCTGTCTCTGTCTCTGTCTCTGTCTCTGTCTCTGTCTCTGTCTCTGTCTCTCTCTCTCTCTCTCTCTCTCTCTCTCTCTCTCTCTCACACACACACACACACACACACACACACACTTTTTTTCTTTCTTGTAACTACCACCTCAGATTGGAGGTGTTCCATCACCTTGCAAAACTGTTAGGATTTTTCTATCCCTGACTGGAATCTGTGATTCTCTACACTGCAGTCTTTGCCTTTCCGGGAACGACATGTGGATGGAACCAGCTTTTCCAATTGCTCACTGTTACTCACCGTACCCGTAAGATTAATCCAGACTTGTTGCTTGCAGTAGCTTGCCCTGTTTAATTATTTTTTAAAAGATTTATTTATTTCATTTATATGAGTACACTGTAGCTGTCTTCAGACACACCAGAAGAAGGCATTGGATCCCATTACAGATGGTTGTGAGCCACCATGTGGTTGCTGGGAATTAAACCCAGGACCTCTAGAAGAGCAGTCAGTGCTCTTAACCACTGAGCCATCTGTCCAGCTCCTTTTAACTCTTTATTTTACCATATTTCATTGCCTTAAAACAAACAAGCAAAACAAAACGGTTCTTCATTTGAGAGGTAATTGTATTGTTTCTAATTTCTGTTGTATATGAATAGAGAAACAAAAGACAAGTTTGGGGACAAATATAGATTTATATTTATCTTGTGACTTTTACTACAAGGTTTATATAGCAAGGGTATATATGTTTGACATTATTAAAAAATTAACAGGCTTGTTCTGATTTTCTCTTTCTCCTGGTTTTGGAAAATGCAAATTTTATACTTGTTAATCACTGAAACTATGTTATTCACACTACCATTCTGGGATTAATAGGTTTTTTAATTTGATAATATTTAGTTGAAAGTACAAAATGCTTTCTCAAGTATTTTTATTGCTAAAAATTCTGTTACTGTTACAAGTTGACATTGTGTGTTTAGATTTGCCTTTGTTTGCTGGGATCTATGCCTGTTCTTTTGCATCTCAAGAACTTTTTGTATAGTTTTTTTTTTTTAAGTGTATATGATGTAGATTTCTTTACTAAAGTCTCCTGGGTAACAGGTTTTGTTTTTTTTTTTTTTTTTTTTTGTCTGAAACTACTGGGATTTTACCATGTTCTTCAGTAATGGCTTTTCTAGGTCACAGCAGGTGTTTCCTTTACCACATGAAGATGATATTTTTTTGCCACTGAAAAATGGTTGTAATTTATTTTAAACTCTTTGAAATCTTGCCAGAATGTTTCTAAAAGTAGTTTTTATTTTCCACAATTTTGTTTTTAACTTTTGTTTAATCTGAAAAAAAAATCTCAGCCATTCAGATATAACTTCATTCTTTGAGTTCTGTCTGTTAGGCTTTCTAGTTGTATTTTCCCCTCCTTCCCTCCCTCTTTTCTTCCTTCTCTCCCTCTCTCCCTCCCCCTCTCCCTCCTTGTCTCTCTCTCTCCCTCCCTCCCTTCCTCCCTCCTTTCTTTCCTTCCGTTTTTATGTTACCTGCTGGCTTCTTTATCTGTCTTCTGTCTTCTAGTTCATTCATTTTCTATTTAGAAATTGTATTTTGATTGGTTGGTTGGTTGACTGATTATTGGGGGAGGGGGCAGAGTCTCCTGTAGCCCTGGCTGGTCTCAAACTCACAGAAATCCATCTACTTCTGCCTTCTGAGCTCTGGGCTTAAAGAGCTACCACTACCACACCTGGCCTTTGTTCAGGTGTTTAATCTGCTTTTTAACTGGTTTGCTGAAAATTTAACTTACACATTATAGGCTTTCACTTCAGAAAACTGGGATTTGAAAGATGTTCCATCTCCTCCCACTTCCTTTTCTTTCTGGAGACATAGCTTGGTATTATAAGCCTGGACTGCTCCTGCCTGTGGCCTGAGTTTAGGTCCCAGCACTCACACAGCCCCTCACTCTGACCTAACTCCAGCTCTAGGGAATCCTATACAGTCTTCTGGCCTCCCAGACACCTGCACTGACATCTACATATGCCCAGCACACACATATGCACATTATTACACAGAAAAGTAGACAGCAGAGCCCAAGGACTACCTTGTCTGTCACACAGCACAGCTAAGTCAACATTAAATATGCTAATTGTTCACAGAGGGGCTTTGTATGTTTGCTTTTGTTTTAAACGTGAACTTACATTTTTCTGGCCAGTTGCATTGAATGATAGTTCATTCTTGGTTATTTGCTGCTAATGTTGTTTTTTATTTTTTAAGTTCTTTAACATTTATTTTGTGTACATGTGTAGGTCTGGGTGTGCTATAAGCACATATATATATGGAGGTTGGAGAACAGCTGGTGGGAGTCAGCTGTTCCCTCCATGTGGATTCTAGGAAGTAAGCTCTGATCACCAGTGCCTTTCCCAGCAACTCAGCTTGTCAGCCAGCCACATTTTAACCTTTAAAGATTTTTTGTTCATTTAATGTATGTACATATGCCTGTGTGAGTTTACATGTGCAGGAGACCTTGGAGACCAGAAAAGAGTCAACTCCCCATGGAATTGAGTTACAGGCAGTTGTGAGTCTCTGTTGGTGCTGGCAGTAGGTCCTGGGTTCTCCATGAGGACAGTAGTAAATACTCTAAATAGTAAGTAACTGCCGAGCCTTCTCCCTAGCCCCTTTTAAACTTAAATTCGTACGTGTGTGTGTGTGTGTGTGTCTGTGTGTCTGTGTGTCTGTGTGTCTGTCTGTCTGTCTGTGTTCACTCATACACCTTACACTTGTATATTTATTTATAGTTTGGAAACTGGACTCTAAATAAGGTCTTAGAGTAATTTGATGGAACATTGCTTGGATTCTTTAGCCTGGATTTGATAGGTAGATAAGCCACTTGGTGCTTTTAGGTGCAAAATTCTCAGTACATTTTTGTTCAGTTTTCTTTTCTTTTTCTTTTCTTTTCTCTTCTCTTCTCTTCTCTTCTCTTCTCTTCTCTTCTCTTCTCTTCTCTTCTCTTCTCTTCTTCTCTCTCTCTCTCTCTCTCTCTCTCTCTCTCTCTCTTTCTTTCTTTCTTTGTTGTTGTTGTTGTTGTTGTTTTTTAAGACAGGGTTTCTCTGTGTAGTCCTGACTGTTCTGGAACTTTGTAGACCACCAGGCTGGCCTCGAACTCAGAAATCTGCCTGCCCCTGCCTCCCAAGTGCTGGGATTAAAGGTGTGCGCCACCACTGCCCAGCTTTTGTTCAGTTTTTTTTGAAGCCATCCATATATAGAGAAGGACTGTATTATAAGTTTTAATTGTAGAATTAACTGTATAATTTAATTTTAATTTTAAGTGTAGATTTTTGGATCTAGCTGTCTCTTGAGTCCGTTCTCTATGATCTTCAAGGCTGCTGCTTCTTGCTGGTTTTTCATTTGTTTGTTTCTCTGTGTAACAGCCCTGGCTGTCCTGGAACTCTTGTCAGAACAGACTGACCTTGAACTCAAGAGATCTGCCTGCCTCTGCCTTCCAAGTCTTGGGATTAAAGCACACCTGGCTAGGCTTGGTCTTGAACATTTACTGCTTATTGAGGTGATTAAAAAAATGTCTTTGTGGTGCTGGAGAGATGGCTCAGTGGTTAAGAGCACTGACTGCTCTTCCAGAGGTCCCGAGTTCAATTCCCAGCAACCACATGGTGGCTCACGACCATCTGTAATAGGATCTGATGCCCTCTTCTGGTGTGTCTGAAGAGAGCAATGGTGTACTCATACATAAAATAAACCAATCATTAAAAAAATTAAAAAATACTTATAAATCCTTATTTGATTGGTAGGTATTATTATTCTAGTTGGTGGAGTGAATCTGGGAGAATAGAATCTAAAAGTGAAGTCAACTATATCTCATGCAATAGCCAGTTTCATTCAGAACATCAAACAGTTGGTGTTCTGAGGGCATTCTGAGGATTAAGCAAGGTCATTTGAGCAAAGTTCACTTGAGTTCAAGTTGTATACGGCCAGAAAGGCAAGGTCCCCAAAGTCTGGGCTATACACAATCACAAAAACATCATGCTTGGAAACATCATTCTGAATAATAATGGGTAATCCAAAGTAAACCATTCCTATTATAACATCTGGGAGAGGGGTGTGAAAGCGCATTCTAAGAACGAATCCATGTTTTGGAGGAATAGAGGGTTTTTTTTTTTTCCCCCTCACAAGGTCTTGAAAATCTCCTTTGTTCATGGACCATGCTCCAACAGACAGGAAGATGGGACTTTATTCAAACTGATGAATCACCTCAGATTTCCTTTGTCACCTTCCATACAGTGTTCATTCAGTTCACACATCTGACCACACCACTAGCTTTTTCTTAGGGCCTCATGTGAATATGTAAGTAGTTATAAAGTTCTTTACTGGAGTGCTCTTCCAGAGTGCTCTTCCATAGAGTCTTTTGTCACACAGATGCATATGGTCATACTTTCTCCAGAAGCTAGTTAGAGGTACTACTTGTTCCTCCTGGGTAGTTGCTCAGATTTATCTTGAAGAATACTAGTACTCTGGATTCTAACTACATTTACTGTACCTCTATGATAAGGAATAGTTTAATATTTAATACTTCTATTTATGGAATGAAAATACTTGTAAGTTTTTTAATAAGTAGAATAATTTTAAAATAGAGAGTAGTAAAATTTGTAAAATATTTTATCTTTTAGGAGAGGGTTAAATCCACCTCACAGGGTGAAATCTATCTCCATGACAACATTTACACAACAGGAAATTGAATTCCTGCAAAAACATGGAAACGAAGTAAGTATTTTGCAATTTTCAAATATGTTGCAATCATTTTAATGTGATTTAATAAGTTGCTTAAAATGGTGAGTTTCTTTTCTCAATGTTAATTCTTGTATTCCATATTTAGATATTTTAGAAAGTTACTTGATAATGCATTTGGGATTAATGTCTAAGTGATTTACTGTAGTACTGAAAAGTAAAACATGGATAGGTATTTAAAACTTAGCAGTGTTGGCTGTAGAAAGCATATTTGGTGGATGTGTTGTATTTCAAGGGAGGAAGAAGAGCCAGCTCTGTAATATGGTGCTAATAAGCTTGTGAGCATGCTCTGTGATGAGCTTTCACTTGAGGCCATCTCATTGTGTGTATATGATGCTTAATGCTTAGCAGGTGCTTAGCAGAGGGAGCTGGGAAAGGATATGGAGGGGAACTGGTTTCTATGACTTCTCATGGGTTTCCAGGAATCTATGCTGTTTGCTTATTTATTTTTAGATTTAAGTTTTCTTGCTAATAAAAGTGGTCTATTGTTTTAAAAAATGGGTAAAATTAATTAAAACAAATATAGGATTGCTTTTTCTGTTTTCTTTTGTTTTAGGGGGAAGGTTTTGAGACAGGGCTTCACTATATAGCCCTGGCAGTCCCAGAACTACTGTGTAGACCAGGCTGGCCTCGAACTTAGAGATCCACCTGCCTGGGATCAAAGGCATGCACCACTATGACCAGTGGGAATGCTTTTTTAATCTTGGTAAAGTTGAGTAGGTCAGGTCAGCTAAGCTCAGTTGATGGATAGGAAACATTTTTATTTCACAGGAAAACCTACTTTCTAGGAAGGCAGTAGGACTTAACGGTGTACTATTTGCTTGCGTATCTGTAATGACCTTAGAGACAGAAGAGGCTGAATGTTAAGATTTTATTGGTTTTAGTCATCTCTTATTTAATTATTAGAAATTGTTTACAAGTTTATTATCTTTCTTCCCAATGCTTCAGAGTAATTATTTAAAATAATTTGCCCAACCAACCATTGTTGGACATGTGTAATCCCAGTACTCAGAGAGAGAGGCAAGAGGATTAAGGTTATTGTTGGTTACGTAGCAAGTTCTGGGCTAGCCTGGGCTGCATGAAAATCACCAAAAACCAGAATGGAACAGAATTATTTGCCTAGTATGATACCCATATATTTTTGTTTGCCTAGTATGATACTCATATATTTTTGTTTCTAAAATGTTGAGTAAATTCACAATTAAATTTGTGAAATTTTCTAAAATACATATTTAGCAAATAGAGCATACTTTAAAAGTTTCCCAGTTTTGCCAGTGATTATTTTGAATTAGTAGATGACTTGAGTATAATATAGGAAGCTACAAAACTGGGCAACATGGCTCACCATTTAAGAGCATATGCTACTTTTTACTGGGACTTTAGTTCAGTTCCCAGCACCCAAGTCAGGCAACTCATATAACTCCAGCTCCAAGGTAACTGATGCCTTCTTTTGTCTGCCTTGCCCTTCCCCTATCTTTAAAAAATAAAAATAAAAATAAAAAATACCATACTTAAACACATATATTTAGGATTAAAATGGCAGTGTCAAATATCATATACATGAATAGATTTATGTCTGGAGATGAGTGCTTCTTAATTAGGAAGTCAGAAAGTATGTTGGGTTTGGCAGCATTCTTAGATCTTTTCTTCTCTCACTGCTTCACCATCTTCTTACAGTTTCAGTGTGCTGGGGGATGTGTTAGATTGTTGTCACTTTTGGAAAACATTGCTAATTTAATCTAGAAAGCACCATGAATAATAGATAACTTACAGTGAACAGGACTAACCTGCATGTCATGTGCTGTATACAGTAACTCAGACATTCATATACTGGGAAGCATCTGTGTACAACCATGTGGACATACACTTTAATATTGTATTACACACACATATTACAGTTGTGTACGTGTCAACTGCAAAAGGCCATGCTTCCCACCCAGAAGTAGTGGGAAAGATGACCGAGATTCAAGGCAAAAAGACATGAAACATGAAACCATCAATTGAAACCCTCAGTGCATTGGTTTATCACGTGCATCCATCTAGGGAGATTATCACATCATGCAGAACTTTGTCAAGAATTGTTCACTAATTTGAAAAATTATAAAAACTAATGGTTATAGTCATTATTGAAGTGCCTATAGACATCATTGAAATATTGGGCTGTGTTGGTAGTATTGTTATGATAAACAGTGCTGCTATTTATAAATATGCACCAAGGTCATATATTTTAACGAGTATTTCTTTAGTTTCTTTAGCTATGCTTTGTAAACTATTTGACTGTTTGACTGTGTGTTTGGACTAATGGAAGAGAAGCAGATGTAGCAGAGTATACCTCTCACATTATAGGGCATGGGGTGCCAGATGGTTAGGATTTATATGACAGCAAAACACTGTATTTAGTTGTGTTTTTGACCAACAAATTGTTTCACAGAATCTCTCCACCTACTTCATCCTGTAGCTTGGTCAACTTTTTGTCACTATAATAAATTACCTGAGATAACCTATAAAGAGTAAGTATTTACTTTGACTTTGAAATCTATTTTGGTTTTTATTTTTGGGATAGCACCTCTGTAGCTCAGTCTGGCCTAGAGATGACTGTGGTCCATCTGTATCAGCCTCTGAATGCTGAGCTATAGGTACACGCCACCATGCCCAGCCTTAGGTTTGTTCTGCTTTAGAGTTTTGGAGACTTCAGCCTTTGATCACTTGGACTTATGGCAGTAGCAGTCATTGCAGGAGGCCTTGAGTGACACTGCTTGTCTCATTACCAGGGTGGGAAGGAACAGGACTGGACCTGGGATCTCTTAGTTGTCATCAAGGTCTTGTTGTAGTGACTTTAAAAAGCTCCGACAGTTCTCAGAGGTTCTGGCACCTTCCAGTGTGGCGTGGTTGGGACTAAGCTGTTACCACATAGCCCTCTGCATTAGGTGCTGGATCCGTCCGCTTTAATCTGAGAGTGTCTCCTGATGGTTCCTTTGTGTTCCAAGGTTACTTCCAGCTTCTGTCTGATGGCTGCTTTAGAGCCAGATGAGAGTTCTGGGAGCTTGATGTCCAGCCATTGTAGCCAGTCACTGAGCTCCAGGTTCAGTGAGAGATCCAGGGGTCAAAAACTAAGGTGGGGCCTGGCGGTGGTGGCGCACGCCTTTAATCCCAGCACTTGGGAGGCAGAGGCAGGTGGATTTCTGAGTTCGAGGCCAGCCTGGTCTACAGAGTGAGTTCCAGGACAGCCAGGGCTACACAGAGAAACCCTGTCTCAAAAAAAAAAAAAAAAAAAAAAAAACAAAAACCCAAACCCTGAGGTGGGGAGTAATTGAGGAAGACATTACGCGCGCGTGCACACGCGCGTGTACACACACACACACACACACACACACACACACACACACACACGAGAGAAAAAAGGGGGGGGGAGGATTTCCATCATTTCCTTCACTGCCTTTTGTGACATTGCATGTAAATCATGACTTTTTAATTAGAGGAATTTCAATATTGGGTTTTTTGTTCTCAGAGTTAGTAGAAAAAGGACCAATGAATGGTAGACTAGATAATTCCAGAGAAAAAAGAATATAATAATTGTACAGTTTTTTCCAGAAGTAAATTCCCCTCCCTGCTGAAGCTCTGTAGGTATGCAGTCTCTGTAGAGGCAGCACCTTTCACTGTTTGCTGGAGTTTGATGAGCTTTCTGCTAGTTTGAGGGTATAATTGGTTTTGAGAAAAAGTTCTTAAGATAAAATACATTTTTTTTTCTGTGTTATGTGTGTTTGATTCGTCACCTTCCTTCATGTGCATGCGTGCATGTGTGCGTGTGCTTGTTTGTTAGTAAGGATAGACCCCAGGGCGTCTTGCATGCTAGACATTACTAACTGATCTGTGTCCAGCCCCTTCCATTCTTCATTTTTGTTCTTTAATTGTGGTAAGAACACTTACACGAGACAGACTCTGATACATTTTTGAGTGTGTAAAACACTTTTGCTAACCCTAGGCAGGCACAGTGTTCTTCAACATACTGCTTTAAATTAGTGTTTCTGGTCTCCTCCTCAGCCCCGACAGCCACCATTCTATTTTAGGTATCTCATATAAATGGGATTGTATAATTTCTGTCTTTCTTAGGCAAATTATTTTAGCTATTTTTTCTCAAGTGTCATCTTCATCACATATGACAGACATTTTGAAGAATTGTATTTTAGGGAAGTGGCAAGGTTAAGTATATAATTCTCTTTTTTTCCTCGAGACAGGGTTTCTCTGTGTAGCTCTGTCTGTCCTGGAACTTGCCTTGTAGATCAGGCTGGTCTCAAACTGACAGACATGCCTGCCTCTGCCTCCCAAGTGCTGGGACTAAAGGGTTTGTGACCACTGCCTGGCTTGTAAAAAATAGAAGCAGTGTATACGTACTAAGGATGACTAGAGTAGGCTCTTGTTCCCATGTTCTCTTTTTTTATTTTCATTGATGTTTTTGAGACAGTCTCCCTATACAGCCCAGACATAACTCTAATTCCTGTTTAGCCTAGGCTGGCCTCAAGAGCTACATGAGTCTCCTGTTTCAACCTTTTTGTGCAGGGATTGTGAGCATGTATCTTCATGGCTACCTACTTTATCTGTGTTTTTATAACCAGAATCCTATTTGAAAAAACAAGTAGTTAAAGGTCTCACGATGGGACCAGGAAAAACATCAGCAGTTTTCATTTAATTACCAGTGATTTATGAACCTTGTGACTGTAAGCAACCATTTTTCTCTCTTGAGTTTCATTTTCCTGTGTAATATATTATGAATTCTGTGTTATTTATTGCCTGAGGCTTAAATAACAGTATCTTAAAAAATGATATATTATGTTGATGTAAGCTGACACTTTTATGTGGGAAGATACTTTCTGATTGACTTCTAAGTTTAGAAAATAATTATCACAAAGGAACATGTTGTGCCTTGAATAGAATTTAGTATACAGAGAATTTTGTAGAAATGCTTTACTTAAGGCAAGCAGGCATTACTGTAAGAGGTTGTCATTTAAAATTGCCCTGTTTACCCTTGGCAGCACTGTGCAGTAATGGCTGTTGTCTCCAGTGGAAGACTTCCTTCCTTTTATAGCATCATTTCCTATGTACTTCTCAATGCCTTCATCTAAAATAGGCTTCAGTTCTTCTCTTTAAATATTAGTCTTGGAAGCTGGGGGGATAATATCATTGTTAGTCCATGTTTACGCAGATGTTTCCTATGTAGCATGAAATGTAAATATCTTAAGATCTTTGCTGGAACTGATTAATAAACATATTGTAGTCTAAACTAGTCAGACCCTAGGTAAGCAAGTAGGTGTGGCTTTTGGCTGACCTGTAGTAGATATATATTTAGAATTTTGATCATTGAATTTATTCTATCTGAGTTGGGAACTAAATGTTCTAGGTCAGCATACATATTTTAGGTGGAACAAAGGGAAAAAGCATTTTATTCTCCAGATGTTTCACGGAGGTAGAAATATGCTTTTGCTCAAGACTTCTCTACTTGAAGGTGGAACAGAGGAATAACACATTAGACAGGAGGTTCATGCATCATAAAATCTTTGCCTAAAAAACTAACACAGGCTGGGCGGTGGTGGCGTGAAAAACAAAAACAAAACAAAACAAACAAAAAAACCTAACACAGAGTTAGCAACACATCTTATGGTGTGCGTCTGGGGTTTGCTGATCATTTCTCCTTTGGATTGGATTGGCTGGGAGGACTTGTTGGAGGAGCAGCACTACCAGATTCCTTTGAAGCGTTAACCTAGGGGTCAGGGTTTATTGAGTATGATTGCTCAGGATAAGAACTTTGATGCTTCTTCAAGGAAGTCATTATAAGGCAGGGAAGTCTGTCCTTTAAGCTAGATGTGGTCCTATGTCTCCTGTTCTCTCACATGGTTTTGTGGCTGGGTTATAGACCTATGTCTGGTCTGACAGATAAGCTTCTGGCTATTTTCACTCAGCTGTATATGTTCTAATTCTTGATAGTATATTACAAAAAGCAAAATGTTAAGATGGAATATAGGGCTGGAGAGATGGCTCAACTGTTAAGAGCACTGACTGCTCTTCCAGAGGTCCTGAGTTCAATTCCCAGCAACCACATGGTGGCTCATGATCATCTGTAATGGGATCTGATGCCCTCTTCTGGTGTGTCTGAAGACAGCCACAGTGTACTCATAAACAAAAAAAAATGAACAAATCTTTTTTTAAAAAACATTAAGAAAAGATGGAATATAATGGTTTTAAAAATGCATATAAATATAGAACTGTTAATTTCTTTTACATGAGACATGTGGATAATGGTGGTTGGTTTATCATCTGGTGGTCTAGAAGTACTAGCATAGTCATGTGAATGCAGCTTACTGCATGTAGAATTGTTTATATTGTATTTGCTTTGCTATTGTATTACTTGAGCCATGACATGTAGTTGAAATATTTTTCTCATTATAGATTCTCTCTACCTTGTTTGTTGTTATTTGAGACAGGATTTTGCTATTTAGTCCTAGCTATGTAGACTAGGCTGGCCTAACATAGAGGATCCACCTACCTCTGTCTTCCAAGTCTTGGAGTTAAAGCCATGTCTACCACATTCAATTGAAGGGTGGGTATGTTGGTAGTGGGCTGGAGTGTAGCTCAGAGGTAGAAAGCTTACAGCTATATACAGGACCATAAGTTTGATTTCCAAGCACCTCCACGGGATGAGGATGAGGGTTGGCAATAGAACTGGATATGGTAGTATTGTACCATACTGTAATGCCAGGCTGAGACAGGAGGATTGGGAGTTTGAGGTCAGTCTGGGCTATGCATATAGCAAGACTGTGTCTCCCTAAAAGTAAGTAAATAGAAAGAAGAAGTTGGTAATAGACTTTTGTATACATTTATAGTTAACTATTTAAAGCATTTCTAATAACATTACAACATTTATTCTGTAATTAATACTTTTTACTGTTTATTTTTCTTTTGCCCCTATTTTGAAAAAGCAGTAATCAGGTACTTATTCATGACATTTTCATCTTATTTAGCTCTCTATTTTTGTGTTTTATGGAAAATATTATTGAATGTTTTATTATGTCTTACCATCATGAGTCAGTACTCTATCTCTATCTAGGAGACAACAGACCAAAAAGAAATTTTGAGAAATCCTTTGTAGAGATGGATTACTGAGAAAAGATGCTCCAACTCCATCCTCCTGCTCTTCTTATTCTCATCTAGAAGTGAGCAGAATCATGCTACATTGTTTATACTTTCCATCCTTTTTATGGACAGTAGAGGTTATCTCAACAAAGGGGAATATGGATGTTGGTGTTCTTACTCCATCTTGTTTTCCTTGGAGGATTATAAAACAGTAATAAATGACTCCTGCTCTTACCCAATCTCTTTCTCAAACTTATTGAAAGTGTTTCTTATCTTTCCCTTTTAATACAAGTGATTGGCTATGATATGCAGCTGTTCTTCTTTGTGTTTGTTAACTTGCTCTTTTGTGTGTTTGTGGGTTTTGCTGAATGTTTCATTGTGGTGGCTGGTGGGTTCTGTCATTACTCAGTCTGAAGTACTATGCTCTAACTTGAGGTTTCCGTACAGCCAGGCTGTGCTTTGCAGTCATCTCTTGGTTAACTCCCAGTTTTCCACATTAACTGTCCACTTGCCAACAAATTCTTGACCGATCAAAGTATACATTAAAAATACTTTACATTATGTTATTGGTGATCATGATGCCAATTCTATAATTACTTAGCACTAAAGTGAAGAAAAGATAACTCACAGCTTTATGAATTTTTTTGTTGGCTAATGTCTGTTCATTTATTCTTTAATTTTGTTTTTAATTCTTAAGATGAGTTTTGAGTCATCTTGTTCATTAAACATTTATGGCTCAACTTAAAAGCATCATAAGGGTTGAGAAGTACTGCATAAGGCACATACATAGTGAGTCTAACATGGCAGTTTGTAATCTTTTTCTTGTAAAAGTATAAAGCACTTTTTGAGTTCATCAGAGGGTGATTTTTCAAGACCACTTTGATTCTGTCTGCAGCAGGATTAAAGTGGACCTAGTTTCCAGCATTCCTGATAAGACTTTCCCTCCTCAGCCAGTGCTGTCTAATTACCTACTACTGCAGATTTTTCAAATTAAAACAGCACAAAAAAATTATCAGTATACAAATGCTATATTAGTTCACTGTTACAGTAATATAGTTTTTACCTCAGTATCAGGAGTGTTAACTCATTGAACCTGCCTAATATCTATATCAAGTAAGTTCCATTATTATTTGTATTTTACATAAGAAGATATGACATATCATATCTAGCAAGAGTTGGCTGAGCTAGTTCAGGCTCTCAAGTACCACAACCACGTTATGCTATAATTAGCATGATTATCCACTCCCTTTCCCCTGAGAGATCATCAAAACTAATCCCATTACCTGTTGAGCCCTTACAAATGATGGCTTCCAGGAGTCATTTTTATTCCTCATTACTGTTTTTAGCCCACACCCCCAGGTTCTCATGTTAATAGATGCTATTATTTCCTGTGTCTTGTTGTCACACAGTATTGTTCATTTTAGATTTTAGCTCCTCACACTTTTCTTGCTGTTGCTAAACTCCAGCCAGTGTTCACAGGATCATTCACATAGCCCTTGAATCCCCACCTCTTGTCTTCCAGTGGTCTTTCATTCCATTTACATTATCAATCACTATCACCTGTTGGGTTTACAATGTAAATATTTTGTGGCATCATTTCCCCACTGATCCTTTCTTCCCAGTTCTTTTTTTCTTTTTTTTGTTTTTTTTTTTCAAGACAGGGTTTCTCTGTGTAGTCCTGGCTGTCCTGGAACTCACTCTGTAGACCATGCTGGCCTTGAACTCAGAAATCCACCTGCCTCTGCCTCCCAAGTGCTGGGATTAAAGGCATGCGCCACCACTGCCCAGCTTCCCAGTTCTTTCACTGTGAAGCTTAGGTACATTAGCCAGGTACCAGGACCTTCACTTTGCTAAGTGTTGTGTCTTTATCTTTCTCTCAGCCTAGCTTGGAGTTCATGGTCTGCTGTTATAACCACCCCCCTTCACCTTTGTCCTATTTTACTTGGCAGACATCAACTACGTGCAATTTTAGTTGGCCTTTTCTCTTTGTTCTCTACCATTAATAAAATTTATTTTATTAAAACATAACAGACAGAAAACAGACTGCTATTAACAAAGGCTTATAGATGGTAGTCTTAATATGATATTGGGAAGAAAACACAACTCTTCAGGGACCAGATGAGTTGATCTCCAGGAGGTAAAGAGGCTTTTTTTTTTCTTTTGGAGGTGGGGTATGTTGGGAAAGTTCAGACTTTGATATGAGTCTTGCTTAGTGACAAATTTACTGACTAAATTTAAGAACCACTTGGTTTTTAGTTTGTTTAGTAGAAAGAGTAGTACATAGAGGTGTGTGATATCAGTTGTCAGTTGTACAAAGGAATGGAGGTCTTTTTATAAAATTAGTATTTGTATTTGTATATATGCACAGCCTCCCTCCCATGGTATACACCTGGTGGTCAGAGGGCAACTTTTGGGCATCTTCTCTCCTTCCACTGTGGGTTCCAGTGATTGAACTTAAGTTGTCCACAGGTATTTTTATTTGTGAGTTGTGTTGCCTATTTTGCTTTTGGTTTCTTTTTTTTCCAGTCAGCACAATCATTTTGAAGTTTTGTCTCAGGGTTTCTGTGAAGAGATACCATAACCACGGCAACTCTTAAAAAGGAAAACATTTGATTGGGTCTGGTGTACAGTTTCAGAGGTTTAGTTTGTTATTGTCATGGTAGGAATCATGGTGGCATGCAGGCAGGCATGGAGAAGGAGCTAAAAGTTCTACATCTGGATTAGCAAGCAGCAGGGTGGGAACGAGACACTAGGCCTGGCTTGAGCTTCTGAACCTTCAAAGCCCACCTCCAGTGACAGAGTTTCTCCAACAATGCCACATCTCAAATACCTTTCTCTGTGAACCTATGTGTCATTTTCTTTGAGACTACCAAAAAGTTTATGTCTCACTCCATTGCTCTTTTTTACTTGCTGCATAGTATTTTTCTTGGTCTGTGCTGTAATTTGTTTGTCCATCACCTCTTACATACAGTTGGTTGCATTCTTTCCAATTTGGGCTTACCAGTAAAGCTGTGAACAATCCTGTGTGCAGACACGTGCTTTCATACATTTGGTCAGGTAGCTCCAAAATGACCTGATCATGGAGTAGGTGTATTTAGTGTTTAAGAAACCGCCCAACTGTTTTTTTTTTTTTTTTTTTTTAAGGTGTTGTACCATTTACATTCTAGAGTTTCAGTTGCTCCATACTCAGCATCAAAAGATATGGTCAGTAAATTACTCTTACTTTCATAGTAAGACCATGCATAGGTCTGTATCCTGTGTCTCTGTTATTGGGGTTTCAGTGGCATATGGTGTTAAGATACTTAACTTGCAGTGTGTACATCTTTGTTGTAGGGACCGTTTATATACCCTGCCTCCTAATTTATTCTTAACAGTTGTGGTCTTGTTTCTTACATAGTCTAGGCTTAAGGACTTTTAAACTCTTAAACATTTTATGACTGGTTTTTGTCTTTTTAAAAAGTATCTTTCTCCTTTGTAATTCCTTTTTGTGTCTTGTTTGAATTTCATTTCTCTTAATTCTTCAAAAGAGATAAATATCTCAGACACTCAAGGCTAGTATTTGTGTTATGATACTGTATTGACAGACTGTTCACAATTCTGCTGTTTTTGTGTTCTTTTGGCTTGTTTTTAGCTTGTTAAAGGGTTCCTACATTGCTCTTGGCCCAATTTCTGTTTTATTGGTAAAGGAAGGTTCCCACAGCTTATTTGACTGCTTTGACATGATTGACATCAAGCCCAGTGCTCCCAAGTCTCAGTTTACCACTTGTTTGCTTGTAAATTTCTCTATGAGCTTGTTGCTAAGATTTCATTGTCTTGCAGTGTATATTAGTAAGTTCAGTTCCTTGGTTTATGATGATAGTGAATATCCTCATTGCAAGCAGCATTGTAAATGGCTTTCTCAAAGAAACAGAATTTTCTCTTGAAATTTTACTAATTAAGACCTTTTTTTAACCCTTTTTTCTCAATTCTTTTCAAAGGTCTGCAAACAGATTTGGCTAGGATTATTTGATGATAGATCTTCAGCAATTCCAGACTTCAGGGATCCACAAAAAGTGAAAGAGTTTCTACAAGAGAAATATGAAAAGAAAAGATGGTGAGTGAATAATTGGTGTTTAGTTAAAGCGACCAACCAGATCACGACTGTGGGAAGAGTTGATTGACAGATTAAGGCAGGGCGGCCGAACCTAGGAGTTAACTTGATGGTTGGTGGATACAGCCACATCACCCTTGACTTGGTTAGATTTGGTTTCTAGAAACCTTCTGTGTGTGCTTTATCTTCCCACATCTATGTCCAGCAGAAAGCAGCCTTTCATTACGATGTCAGGTCTCATGCCGAGGAAAGTTAGTGAGCTCTCCTCCTAACCCTCCCTCCTGTTGCTGTCCTTAAATGATTTAGTCTGTAATGCTTCTTACCATGCACTCCTTACTTCGTTGGTATTATGTCGTGTCTAGGCGTCGTTAAAGCTCTTGTGTAGTTTGTTTGATTGTGTCCTGCTGAGAGTTGGGTTCTAAATAGCTCTGATTTTTCACCCAAGAAGTTAACTTGCTGGTTGGGTGAGAAGGGAACATTTTTACTCCCTGTACACTACACTAAAGCCAGGGTGTCCCTTCAGCAGAGCATGGGGCTTGTAATGATAGAGCTAGTATTTAGTCACTCAGCCCCTCAGCTTTAGCTTTATGAAAGAAGTAAATATGTACTGATGAATTAACTATGATCTGTTTGGGTTTTATAGCAGTCAATACTGAGCAGCCCGTATTCCTTCTTGGGGGATTAAGACGGTGAGAAAGTTGAGGATAGGGGGAGTAGATAATTGGGAGATAAACTGCCTCTTGTTTCCCTGAGGAAACAGTATTTTGACCCAGGGAGTAATGTAGTCAAAGGCAGTATTGGCTGGAGGGAGTTTACTGTGGATTATGGGGAAGATCCCCTTGAATAGTGAACACATTTGCTCTGAGTTACACATTCTGTGTAGTCTGTGCTCTTGACATCGTCTAAATAGACTACTTCTAAGAAGATTAATTTATCTATGACTCTCTTCATATGCACTAGATGAAAATATACCAGTGAAATTTTGGTTCAAGAAGGAAGAAAATATTTGAAGGTCCTGGGGTGATAGTTAAATATCATACACAAATGATTTTTTTATAACAGAAACCATCCTTTTATCATTTTTGTTCTTAATTTTCTAAATTTCCCAGCCTATAGATAAAATAAAACTGTTCTCCTTAAGTAACCTCAGTATAGCTGTTTGCTTATGCAGCGGGACTACCTTTAACAATTCAGAAAGTGAGTGTGCTGTCAGTAGTTAAGCTGGCTTGCTGCAAAGGGGGTCAGGGATGTGAGACAGGGAATATGAGCGTCACTAGGAGAGTAAAACCCTCAGTTCCTTTTCTGCATTTAGAACAGGAACCCCGAAAGTCTCAAGTAATAGTTTGTCTTACTTTCCTGCCTTTCTTAAGAAGCACAGTATTCCTAAGAAAGAATAGTACAGACATAAGCTTTTTAAAAGTGACAAGGGAGCCAGAGTCTGCATATGTCTGCCTCATCACACTCTGATGTGATTAGAGAGCAGGGGCAGGTTTACACATGGTCTGAGCGGCAGCCATTGGACACAGCCTCCCTAAGCATGTTTGTTGTGGGAGCAAGCATTGTGACAGTGATGGTGTTGTGAGGAGTCTGAGATGGTTCTTTTCACTTAGATACACGTTCTTACTTTAAGTGTGCTGAATCACTATGAATCATTATAGCCATAAACTGTTATCTGTCTCATCCTGTGGTTGGAATTAGCCACACCTAAGAATTCATGTTGTCAGTGCAATGCCAAAGCATTGGAGAACATATATATTTGATTCTCAGATCTCAACATAACTTGTATTCTCCTAGTGGGGGTAGTTGTATTTTTTGTGGTTAGTTAATAGCTAACACATTGGCAGCTAATTCTAATTACACTACAAAGTGAATTTGTTTAAATCCCACAGCAATTTCATAGGCGAAAAACCAGAAGCATGTACATCAAGATTTGCCCAAAGTTTTGTAGTTGTTGAGTGGTAGAGTTGCGGGTTGAACACTGTCTCTGAAATAAGTGTTTTTAGCTACCTTAATGCTTTATTTCTCCCTCCCTACTCGATAACGATGAATGAAGATGAGGGTAAGAATACACCTAAAATTATAGAGAACAAAAGTTGCCAAACAATCCCTTCCCTGAGATGAACACTGCTGATATTTGGGCATTATATTCCTGCAGTCTTTTTTCCTTCCTTCATTCCCTCCCCTGTGTCTTTTTTATGTGACCAATCAGACTTGAAGGACTTGCTGAGTCACATGGGCATCTGTACATGCCAAAGAAAGGTAATGGCTATGCAGAATTATATACATTTTAGCATAATGTATATAAAGTTTTCTATTGACGAATATCTTGTTACCTTTCTTTGTTCCCCAGTTTTTAAACATTAAGATTTTAAACATTAAGGGGTAACATAATTGTGTATCTGTGTATACTTATCTCGTCACTTGCTAAGGTTAAGTTTCTAGGAGTAATACTTCTGAATATAGAGCATACCTATATGTATATTGTCATTAGATAGCAACTGAAAACTCGGTTCATATAGATCAGAGGTGAATGATGCATTAATTTATATTTTATTTGCTTTAAGTTTTTGTATTTTTTATGACCTGTTTCTTTTGTCCATTTTCACGTGGAGTTCTTATTTTTAATGTTTATATATTTTAGGCCATTAATTATAAGTGTTTCCTCACTGTTTCATTTACCTCTAGATATTTATGATCTTAAGAGTTCCTCACTTTTAATTACAGTGTTAACTGTTTGTTGTAATGATTAACTATAGACCTTCTGTCTTCCAGCCGCATATGGTGCATTGTCTCAGGAAAGCCAGGAGTAAATCATTGAAACAAAATTTATGACCAGTAGTACTTACTTTTCTTTAAATAATTTTGGGCAATTAATAGCCTTAAACTCAGTTTTAAGTTCTACCCTTTCCTTAACATTAGTGTTGTAAGAGTGCTGTATAGAATTTAGATTTAATAATATGGATTCCATAGCCATGTGGAGGTGGTACATGCCTTTAATCCCAGCACTTGGGAGGTAGAAGTAGGCAGATCTGAGTTCAAAGCCAGCTTGGTCTACAGAGCAAGTTCCAGGAGAGCCAGGGCTACACAGAGCAACCCTGTATCGAAAACCAAAAGGAAAAAATATGGATTCTTCAGATTTTTTTTAGCAGTCTGTTTTGATTTCCACATTGCAGGTATGTTCCTCCAGAGCAAGCCAAAGTGGTGGCATCGGTTCATGCATCTATTTCAGGGTCTTCTGCCAGCAGTACAAGCAGCACCCCTGAGGTCAAGCCCCTGAAATCTCTGTTGGGAGATTCTGCACCAGCACTGCACTTAAATAAGGGCACACCTAGTCAGGTGAGGGGGTTGGTAATTCCTAAAGACCTCTGGAAGGTTGAGTGCTAAGAACCTTTGTCTGCGTGATTTGTGAAATGCATTAGAAGGTTGTTGATATGTGGTAGGAATATGTGTTTTTATTGGCTTTGGCTTTGCTGTCACGTTGTAAAGATCTTCTGTGATGCCTTAACAGAAAATAATAGGATTTGCAGAATCCCTGATTATGTAGCATGCTTACTATCATTGAAGTGTAATGGTTTTAACAGTGTCCCTCACCAGTGAACACCAAAGCCATTTGTATCCTCAACATTTACTTTGTTTTAGTTGTGATGTAATGACTATGTTTCTGTGTGACACTGTTAGGCTATACTGTACTTGAAGGAATGGCTTTGAAGTTGTAGTGCAGATCAAATCCTACCTTTCTGACAGTGTATTCTAGAGCCTCTGACTAAATTCTTCTCTTTCCACAAGGCTTAAAGTGAAAAAAATGAAGAGAGGAGTAAAGTCAGGATACTGTAACTCTTCCTGTGTATAAATGCATTTTTAGTGCAGTGAATTGGAGATAGCTTTATATAAAACTTAGCAAATCTGACTGGAAACTCTTGATAGTTAATGCATAAGTCTGTATTTTAGAAACACCATGAGTAAGTACTGTGCTTGCAGTCCCCAGTTGTAGGTCGCTCTCAAGGGCAGCAGCAGGAGAAGAAGCAGTTTGACCTTTTGAGTGATCTTGGCTCAGACATCTTTGCTGCTCCAGCTCCTCAGTCAACAGCTACAGCCAATTTTGCTAACTTTGCACATTTTAACAGTCATGCAGGTATGTCTTTTTCTGATAGTTATTACCTAGGATATGTGTAAAACACTAAGAAACATTAATTGTTTGTTATACTTAATTAGCAGTAAGGGTAGTTTGCTGAGGAATTGTGATCATCCATGAACATTGTAGCATATAGACGTAGACCCATGGTACTTTTAGGAGAATATCTTAGGTAGCATATTATGTAGCCCAAGCTGGTTGACCCTGAACTTGCTCTCTACTAAGAATGACCATGAGCTCCTTGTTGTCCAACTAGGCCACCTGAGTGCTGAAATTACTACATGTAATTTCACAGCTAGGGCATATATGCAACCATGGTCCTTTTTTATGTTTGTTTGTGTTTGAGACAGGGTTTCTCTGTGTAGTCCTGGCTGACCTGGGACTCATTCTGTAGACCAGGCTGGCCTCAAACTCAGAACTTTATCCTAAGTTCTGGAATTAAAGGGTGTGCCACCATGACCTGGCCATCCATTAAAATGTACCATGGTACCGATGTATAACACAGAATGTGACTTCTTTCAGGAAAAAACATAGGAGAACAAGAGTTAAATTTTAAAAACATTTTTTTTTTATCCTTTCTGGTGTGTGTGTGTGTGTGTGTGTGTGTGTGTATGTATGTGTGTATATATGTATATGCGTGCACACGTGTGCACTCCATGTTGCATCTGTGGAGGTCAGTAAACAACTTGTAGGATTTAGTACTTTCCCCACCCCCCCTCACGTGGGTCCTGAGGATTAAACTCAGGTTTTCAGGCTTGGTAGCAGGTGCCTACCTGCTGAGCCATGCCAACAGCATGATCTGAGGCAAGACATTAATATGTATGTAGATACTGCCTTTTTATTATGGAAAATGACAAATGACCAAATGCAAATGTGTAATGTAACTTAAGTATTAATCTCATGTGCCTAGTTCTGTTTTCTTTGTCGTTCCACTCATCAGATTTTGAAACAAATTTTAGACACAAATACTTGTGTCTGTATACCTCCCTCCATTGTGGGCTTTGTCTGTTCTTGCATATTTGCACAGTACCCCTTGGGTCAGCATCAGGTGTCTTAATGTATCTCTGTACTTATTTTTAACACAGGGTTTCACTGAATTTGAAGTTGACCAGTTGGCTGGCCTAGCTGGCCAGTGAGCTCCAGGAATCTTGCCTTTGGTCTCATATCTTACTACCCCAAGCACTGGGGATACAGACACTGTTTTGCATTTGTGGAGGAGATCTAAATTCAGGTCCTCGTTCTTACAGACTAGCTACTTTGCTGAGTCAGAGTCTTTGCCCCAGACCCTAGAATTTTCATTGTTAAATATCACAGTAAGTGGTAGAATCATTCTAAATAATGGTAATAGTTTATTGGTCAGTATTTGAATTTTCATTCCAGTTTGGATTTATGTTTCTATATATACTGTATTATGTATAGATATAATATAGATATAAACCCATTCACTTACCCTCATACACAATATGTATATGACTCATTGGAATTCGATTTAAAAAAAAATACATCCTTTGCAACTGAAATATTGATTAGGTTTCTAGAGGTTGTTCCTTCTCTTTTTCGTTGTGATTTGTTAGAGAAAGATTATTTGTTTTAGGAATTCTATAGTATTCTGAACTTGTTAATTGCCCCCTGTTGGAACCTTGGAAAGTTCTCTCTTGTATTGCTTCTAAGTTAGCAGTTGGATCTAGAGATCCATCAGTTGAAGGTTTGCATGTTTCTTGGCAGGAGGGAGACTGCTAGACAAGTCACAGGTGTGTGGGCATATGTTAGGGGAGTGCAGCCAGGGGACTTAGAACTTAGGACTTAAGAGTTTGAAAACTTGAAGATTTATTTTATTTCATGTGTTGCTGTTTTGGCTGCATATATGATTGTATGCCACTTGTGTCTGATGCTAGTGGATGTCTGAAGAGGGTGGTGGGTTCCAGGTTCCCTGAAACTGGAGGGATAGATAGTTATGAATCATCATGTGCGTAATAAAATTGAACCTGTGTCCTCTGCAAGAGTATCAAGTGCTCTTAACCACTGAGCTGTGTCTCTGTTCCCACTTGACTTTATAAAGAAGGTAGAACAGTGGGTCTCTGAGTTAAGGCCAGCCTTATCTACATGTCAAGTTCCAGGCCAGCTAAGGCTACATGTTGAAATCCTGAGGAGGGTTAGAAATTTTCAAGTTGCAGTTGTTGAGGTATATGGCAAGTTTCTTTGTCCTGTGTTAGCCGATCTACGAAAATCTCTCAAATGAGAACCTTTCTCCTTCTCCTTTAGGTGGCCCATATAGCAAACCTCTTCTTTGACCAAACAAGGAACTAAAGTCTTAATTCCTAGCTCCTCTCCCCTCTTTCTTAATATTTATTTTTAGTGTACTAGTATTTTGCCTACATCTAAGTCTGTATCATGTGTACAGTACCTGCAGAAGCCCTAAGAGGGTGTTGAACTCTCTAGACAGGAGTTACAGACAGTTATGAACCACTGTGTTGGTGCTGGAAACCAAACCTGGGTCTTTGCAAGAGCAACAAATGCTCTTAACTACTGAGCTATCTTTCCAGGTCTTTGCATTTATTATGCTTTTGAATTATTGTAAAGTTTAGAGAGGCCTAGAATTTTGATCTTAGGCTTTTGTCATAGTTGTAGTTACTTTTTATTGTTTACTAAATTTTAATGAATTTTAAATGGATTCTAAAAGAATGTAAATACCTTTAGCTGTTTTGTGTGTGTGTGTGTTTGTGTGTGTATACATTTTCTCCAGTTTTATGTGCCCATGGTATGATATATTTATGAATGTTGGATAAACCAGAAAGCTGGACATGATAGTACATACCCAGAATCCCAGCTCCTTAGAAGCTAAGGCATGAGTTGGTGAGGGGGAGGTCAGCCCAGGCTACATAATGAGACCCTGTTTCTCAAAACTAAAAAACAGGAGCAAAACCAAAAAAAGAAAGAAAGAAAAAAAAAATACAGAAGAAAACAAAAAAGTATTTTGTTAGTGTGATACAAAAGTCTTTGTATCATGATTTTAGGTCTTTACATTACTCTTCAGATTCACCAAGCTCATTGTCATTTTAAAGTGGGATACTGGGCTGGGAAAGTGGCTGAATAAAATGTTTGCTGGGTAAGCATAATGACCTCAGTTTAGTCAGCACACACAGGCAACTTGGGGACAGAGGTGTGCATGTGTAACTGCAGCACTGGGCAGAGATGGTGATTGTGTGGGTCAGTGTCCAGCAGTGGAACAGGGTGCACAGGCTCTGTGAGTAACCCTGCCTCAAAAGAATGAGGAGGAGAGCAACCAGGGAAGACACTTGAATCCACTTCTCCCTCTGTTGATCTATACACAAATACAATTAAAAATTTAAAAATTAGGGCTAGCCTGGTCTACAGAGCAAGTCCAGGACAGCCAAGGCTACACAGAGAAACTCTGTCTCAAAAAAAAAAAGAAAGAAAGAAAGAAAGAAAGAATTTGATGAACTGCATCCACAGTTTTGTCTACTTAGAGGAATATATTTAGGGCTTTGAATTAGCTTTCTTTTGTTACTTGAGTCTTTTTAGAATAGTGCTGTAACTGCGGCAATTCAAGGGTATTGTGAATAGATTATCCCTTTACAAAGCACTTTTGGAGACTCTGGATGCTGTTTAGTATATATTACCAATTGGTCTAATACTGGTAGCATTTAAGATGTGATTTTTTAAAATGAATGCTCTCTAAAGTGAGTTGTACTGCATTGACATACATTTTCATAAAATTCTTAAATTCATTTGTCATGTCTTTTCAGTTATAGTTTTCATATTCATTAACATATGTTGTCCTTGCCATTTACAGCTCAGAATTCTGCAAATGCAGATTTTGCAAACTTTGATGCATTTGGACAGTCTAGTGGTTCGAGTAATTTTGGAGGTTTCCCCACAGCAAGTCACTCTTCTTTTCAGCCCCAAACTACAGGTAGAGCCTCTCCAGCATTGCGCTTAAATGTTTACTTTGAAAAACAAAATTCTCCAAATGTAGTTTTGGAAAACTAAATCCTCTAATGACCTAATTTTAAAGTAGCTCTATTTTACAAGGCTCTGGGGAAACCTGAAGTCTCTTTCTCTGAATTCTGTCTACTGTGCGTCATCTCCTGTCCTCCTTTTCCTGCACATGTTCTGCAAGTCTCCACTCACCAAAGTCGGAGAGCACCACAAGTTGTTAGGACATGAAACACCATGACTATGGCTCATGTTGTGTCTTAGGCTGCAGAAGCTTGTTGATGGCTTCCATAGAAATAAAAATGTTATGTTATGGGACAGCAAATTGTTGAATTTATTTAGTCAGGTATAAATTATTAATGGCCACTTTAATCAAATGTAGAAACAGTTCTGTGCAGGAATTGGTTTTCAAACATTGAAAATTCCTCTGTAAAAGTGTACTGTTTTCAGAAATTCGTTGAGCCCTTGTTTAGCTTTTTGGCTGACTATTTATTTTTCTTTCAACTTTTAACTCTGTATGTGTTGTCTTAAAGGCTTTTCTTTCAATTTTCTCCCCCTCCTTAACCTTCATCATTTACATAATTTCTGGCTGTCCAGCACTTAGAGTACTTTCATCTAGCTGCAGTTTTGGTGAATTTACTTCAGCTTTTCCTCTCCAGGCTACCCACAGTAAGTTCTGTGTCCAGTAGGCATCTTTTGTTAATTCATATGTTTTTTGTGTTGTTTCATGTTTTTTAGTTATAGATCATCATCATTTTTTAATGATTAGCCTTCATAAATTACCTTTATTCTCTCTTCTCTTCATAAATTCAAGAACTAAAGTTATATAGTAGTTATCAGTGAAAGTTATTTGGCTTAATAATTTGAAATACAAATTTTTATAAAAATCGTAGAAATTTAGTATTTAGTTTATTTGCTAGCTGTTTCATACCAGATCAGTGTCTTTTAACATACATATCTGTTTATGTTAGTAGTTTTAGTTGATTTTTTTTTTTTTTTTTTGAAAATTCATTCTTAAAATGAACACTTAATGTGCTGACCAGGTTGATGCTGAACTGGCAGTCTTCCTGCCTCAGCCTTTTGAATAAGTCAGATTATAGGCATGTGTCACCATGCCCAGTTTTTTTAGTTTTCATTGAAAGTTTAATTCTTGAAAAAGATCTATCAGTTTATATATACATTTTTTAGACTGCCAAAGAATTGATTGATGAAAGGCATTTTAATGATCCATCCTGCCTTAAAAAAAAATCTTTGAACTTTGCTGTCACCTTAATATGTATGAAATGATTTTGACAGTTTAAGAAAAAAGAACTAGTACTTATGTAGGATTCAAAGCATTGGGTGGAGTGCACTGCCTGTAGTCTTTGGTGAGGTACCATTGAAGTCTCAGATGGAGAACATAGTTTACAGATTTAGTAGGTCATGTGCCTACTACAGCTAGGTGAGTTGTGCTTTATGAAGGCAACAGTCACTGTCAGGTACTTTAAGTTTGTACTTTGAACTACGTGGTGGGACTTAGTTTTACCCTGAGCATCAGATTTGTTGAATACACATTGAATTGTTGCAGAGTTAAGTAATGGCTCTTCAAGTGAAAAAAGGCAAGGACTGAAACAATTTTATCATTATAATCTTACACACTGCTCAGAGTCTGCTGAGGAACTTTTGATGACACTGCAGACCTTACCACCCATACGTTCTGTTGTCTATCCCAGGGTAGACATGTTGTCAGGGCCTTAGAAGGTCAAGTTTCATATTTTACAAAAGTCATGTATAGATGGTTGTCATTTAGCGGTCACTTGATTTTTAGGAATATACATGATTATGAATATATATGTATATGTATATATATGTATGTATATATATATATGTATATGTATATGTATATGTACGCACAGCTACCTCAGGCAGAAATGATCAAATAAATCTACCAGTGAATATTGAGAAAAGTGTAGAAATTTCATGTTTTGTTTATTCTGTTACAGGTGGAAGTGCTGGATCAGTAAATGCTAATTTTGCTCATTTTGATAACTTCCCCAAATCCTCCAGTGCTGATTTTGGAACCTTCAGTACATCCCAGAGTCATCAGACAGCATCAACTGTTAGTAAAGTTTCAACAAACAAAGCTGGTTTACAGACAGCAGACAAATATGCGGCACTTGCTAATTTAGACAATATCTTCAGTGCTGGGCAAGGTATCAATGTGTAAACAAAACGGATACTAATTTGTCTAAATTACATACATTGAAATCTGAGGACATAACGCTTTTCTCACTTGTATAGAAAGTATATGTGTTGATTGAATGTTTTAAGTAAAAGGTTCTTAGAATTTTTGCATGAAAAATATCAACTATAAAACTTAAGACCTAGAAATTACTTTATAAACGATTTTGAAAGGAAAGTAGTTGAAAATAATTGTATTTTTGTCTTAAAAAGCATGCTCTAGTATTCAGTGGCTACAGAGGGCCAACATTTTTCATGCACATAACTGATTAAAGTGCTATTTTGTAATTTTAGGCATACTTGTTTTGAACTGTTGTTTGCTAACATTTTGGATTTGACCCATTATTTTTCTAATGTATTTTTGTAGTAAGTTTTGACCTTTAGTATTTTCCTGTAACAGCTATATGATGGAGAATAGTGGGAATATGTTCTACCCTTGATTCTCACCCTGTTCTTTGGCATTGTTTTTCTCATCTCCAAACTGGAACGATCATAGAATTGAAGTATTGGACTTAGATTTTTTGAATTATTGTATGTAAGGCATTTACAGCAGTGCCTAGCGCAGGAAGCACCGTAAATATTTCCTATTATAAGCTAGATTCGTAATATTAATAGATTGTGTATGTTAGGTCTATCATAGAGTCTTCTGTGTTGCTTTGAATGAAACCATCTGTCTTAGAGTTCTTTGAGTCCTGTCCATTTAAAATTTAGGTCCAGTCAGTTTTGGGTTTTACCTGTGGTTCATGGCAAATATGATTGATAAACTGACAATATGATATTAAAGTTTTGGTGTAACTTTTTTGTTTGTTTGCCTCCAGGAGGTGATCAAGGGAGTGGTTTTGGGACCACGGGTAAAGCTCCTGTTGGTTCTGTGGTTTCAGTTCCCAGTCATTCAAGTGCATCTTCAGACAAGTATGCAGCCTTGGCGGAGTTAGACAGCGTGTTCAGTTCTGCAGCCACCTCCAGTAATGCGTACACGTCTACCAGTAATGCTAGCAGGTACCCTCCCTGTCGCAGTCAGCATGCCTCTCTGTTACTTTCTGATTTTTACACATCTGAATAATGTAGTTAAAATACATGACTGTTGTGGAGTTGTAATTTTAAAATAATTGAGTAGGTTTTTAAGTCTAAGGAAATTGAGTGTCATTTGCTATTTAAAATATAATTCTTGTATCTGCCACAATTCTTTTATTAAATCTTAGGAATCTTACCCCCTTTTCCCACTTGGATGCTAAATGTACTTCAAGCAACAAAAAATTTTTTTTTAGATGGACAATTACATATGGATTGTACTCAGCCGAGTTTGTTTAGCTGTCAGATTGCATGTCAAGCTAGTTTTTAGTCGGTGTGCACCAAACCCCAATGTCGCTGTGCGCTCTAGCTCATCATTGTCTGTGTGTTTAAAACATTAGCCTTGTGTTACGGAAGGTTGGTTGTGATCTCATGATCCTATGCCTGTCTCCACAGTATTTGTAGGCATGCAATGCCAAACTTGGAAGAGCATTAGACTTTCAACAAGCTTTTTAAATTTATTGAGAATATACAGTATTCTAGTTATTTCTTTTGTTCCATTTCTGTAGATTATATCTGCTGTATTACTATTATTTATTTCATTTCTCTATGACACCTCCAGAGAGAAATTCTAACTACTTGAGATGGGACACATTGAAGCCAAATAAAAAAGTATTTATTATATCTTAATAATATACCTTCAAGGTGACCTTAAGGCCTAGAAACATAGATGAATTCCATGTGATAAATGAATTATTGATATTGCATTGTGATACATAAGTTGTTTACAAGTGTGATCTGTGGAATGTTTGAGTTACCTAAGCCTCTTTTTTAGGGTCTGTAAGGTCAGACCTCTTTTTCATAATAATTCTGAGATGCTAATTTGATTTCTCAGTGATTGACATTTATATTTGTGGTACACAAAATAAAATAAAGCAGGAAAATCTGCTGAGATCTTGAGCAGAAATTAAGGTAGTATCATCAGATTGTATTATAGTAGACGTGTTTTTTCATGAACATTGTTTTATTTCTGATTTTTAAAAAAATGTGGTCTTCTTCTGTTGTCTTAGTTAGGGTTTTCCTTGCTGTGAAGAGACGCTATGGCCAAGGCAACTCTTTTTTTTTTTTTTTTTTTTTTTTTTTTAAATATTTTTTTATTTAAATGAGTACACTGTAGCTGTCTTCAGATACACCAGAAGAGGGCATCTGATCCCATTATAGATGGTTGTGAACCACCATGTCGTTGCCGGGAATTGAACTCGACCTCTGGAAGAGCAGTCAGTGCTCTTAACCCCTGAGCCACCTCTCCAGCCCCAAGGCAACTCTTATAAAGGAAAATATTTAATTGTGGTTGGCTTAGAGATTAGTTCATTATCATTATGGCAGGAATCATGGCAGTGTTCAGGCAGACATGGTTCTGGATAAAGAGCTGGGAGTTGGGTGCCGCACTGCGTGTAGCATGAGCATAGACCTCAGGACTGTCTCTATAGTAACAGTGACACATTTCCTCCAACAAGACCACATCTCTTAATAGTCCTTCCCTAGGGGCCTAGAATGCATAGTCTGTGGGGGCTGTTCCTAGTCCAGCCACTACACCTAGTGTTTGAGTCATGGATTTTACTCATGCTCTCAAGTTGCACATGCCACCATTTCCCTCTTTGCCTTACAATCATGTTGATTGAGTTTTTCTAACTAATATTCTTGGTAAAAATTACAACCATTTTCAACTTTATTAAATGTTTTCCATTACATGTATTTTCTGCATGTTAATGTTATGCATGTATCAAGTAGTTTGAGTGCATTGTGATGGTCTGCTTGAAAGAAATTTATGGTTGTTGAGTTTTGGGGCCGACCAGCTAGTCATTTTATGGTGGTTTGGATTTGAGCTGTAAAGACTGCACCTTCTGCTCAAGGCAGAGAACTCAGGCACAGTGCTTACCAGGCAGGCACCAAGCTCTGGAGCTAATCCCAGCACCGGAAATGGGCCATTACCAGTACCTTGAGGTAGAGGCAGAAAGATTAGAAGTTCTAGAACACCCTGTGTAACAGATTGGAGGCTAGCTTGTAATATATGAAACTTTGTCTCAAAAAAGAAACACAACTTGTAATTGATGCCTTCAAGCAAATGTTAAAATTTTGGGAAATTTGTGTATTCTACCATATGATAGCTTTCCAGTACTCCGATGAAATGATTAGTGATATAAATGAAAGTGAATTTTAAATTTTGCGTATGAAAATATGTCAGCATTTGGAAGATTGACGCAGCTCATTGAATAAGTAGTTTTCATTTTGTTAAATCGCTACCAAGATAGAAAATTGTTCAGAGTCATTGAAAATCATTAAAACTTTGACTTTGTGGAGTGGAAAAAGTTCATCAGTAGGTTTCAATTTCCCTATTTCAGTTAACTTTAGAAACTACCCATTTTGGTGTCATGTCAAAGAAAATGAAGTACTCATATGTGTTGTGCAGTTTGTATATAAAGCTACATGTTCATCCTACATGTCAAACAGATGCTAACAGATACATTTCTTTTCTGTTTAGTCAGCCATTATGTGGATTAGTAGAAATATAAACTAAAACAAGTTCTCTCTGCTTTGAAATACAGTTATTAAAAGTACTTATGCTATCAGATAATGGAATTCAATCTTAGATACATATTTTAAACAGGATTTCTATATACTGCTGATTACTGAAGATAGCATACATAAACAACTTATTACTGGAATTTGAATCAGTTTTCAGAATCTAAACTCACCTGGATCATCTGTGGTGAGAACTGCAGTGATATGTGGCTTGGTTGTTTTATGTGCTTGTACATGTGAGCATTGAGTAGGTAACAGCCTTGCCTCTGAAATACTGACTTGGTATTCTCTCCAGCAGTGTCTTTGGAACAGTGCCTGTGGGTGCCTCTGCTCAGACACAACCTGCTTCAAGTGGGCCTGCTCCATTTGGGGGTATGTGCTTTTTATACAGAACCTGAATATGCCTTATGACGTTCTTTTTAGGGGTACTGGAAGACAGTAAGACAGCAATGTTTTGTTATCGAAAAAGTTCACGTTTGTCTTCAAAAATACAGTGAAGAAAAAAATTTTAAAATCTTGAATATAAAATATTAGAATTTTATAGCATATTTTATACTTCTTTAAAAGCTACGCCTTCTACGAATCCATTTGTTGCTGCTACTGGTCCTTCTGCGGCATCATCTACAAATCCATTTCAGACCAATGCCAGAGGAGCGACAGGTAAGGACAGACAGTGTAAGTTATAACCCTTGGGGAAGGAGCTTATTGTAAAGGCCTAAGCATGAGGCCTTCTTCTTAGCAAACAGTAGTGTCAGAGAAACGGTAGGGGACTTGACTCAGATATGGACTATGAGCAGCTGGGTGTGCTGGTGTGCTGGCCGTGCTCTCATCCCAGAACTTGGAAGACTGAGGCAGGAGGATAAAGAGTGTGAGGCTGGCCTGAGTCACACACACAGAAAGACCCTGTCTAAAAAACAACAAAGACAAATGCTCCTGAAAATGTATAAAATTTAGGAATTTAACATACCGGAGCTGAGAAATTGTGTTTCAACCCTCTTGACAGAAATGTTGGTCTTTCAGGTAGGAAAGCTCAAATATGGGTAGAAGAATGTTATTGACAAGAGTAGTTGTGTACTCGCTGCCTGATAGCTATTAGTCATTCAGTATTAACAAAATATTTCTCAAAGCCCCAAGAGATTATATCAGATGAACGAACTGTGCTATATTTCTTTATTTTATTATTTATAATACTTTATTATTATATATAAATACAATTATATAATTCTAATTAAATATCTCTAGTACCTCTTTTTCAGGGTTACTGTTTGGTTTTTTTTTTTTTGTTGTTGTTGTTGTATTCTTTTTTTGTTTGTTTTTTTAAATAAGAGCCGAGGATCAAACTCTGGGTCCTCCTGCATCCTAGGCGTGCATTGTACCAACTAAACTATATCCCCACTTATTTGGAGTTAAGTATTTGAATATTTTATCTTTTAATACCTTTTATTTTTCATTAATTCTGTTTATTCCCTCCCCCCTCTTTTTCTATACTTGTTTGATATGCAAGCCAGACATTATTCTCATTGAATTTTTTCCAGTTCTGTCTTACTGCCATTGTCTGGCATGGCATGGCATGTCAGCAGTTACAGGTAGTGTGGCCAACTGTCCAGTCAGTCTAGACTTTGTAAGCTTTGTTTCTGTGTTTCAGAGTAATATTGGAACGAGAGCTTCAACTCCAATTAAAGCAAGTGTTGATGTGAAGTTTCAAGAGTCTATCATTATAGGCTGGGCTGTGGTGGCATATGCCTTGAAATTCTAGTACTCTGGAGGCAGAGGCAAGAAATGTTTCTGTGAGTTTGAGGCCAGCCTGGTCTACAGAGTGAGTTTCAGGATAGCCACGGCTACTCAGAGTAATCTATACCCCAAACCCCCAACCTCTCAAAAAGAATATATTATTATAATATCCCTAAATCATTAAGAATTAGTAGTTATGACAAATGGCTTTATGATTGGCAAGACTAAGGATTATGACAGTAGAGATTCCATAGTGGTATTTTGTCTGTAAACGCAATCATGAGGGAGAGACAGAGGAAGATGAGATATTGGAGACCAGTCTAGACTACTACAGGGGGAATCTGTTTAAACAGAGAATCAGGAAATACTGTGCTATCACAAGTCTGAATAATAAGTATTTTCCATCTACACAAATAATTTAGTCATAATTTAAGCATTTGAAATTCCTATCAGATTTAGTTAAAAATGATTTGTTTAGGTGCTGGTGAGATAGCTAAGTGTATAAAAGTGCTTCTTGCTAATCCCTTATGAACTGGAACTCAGTGCAAAAAGAGAACCAGTTGTCCTAATGTGAGCTTGCCGTGTTAAAGTTATCATAGCACATTGTTCAGTTTATAGAGATAATCAAAAGAGAAGCTCAGATTTCACCTTGCTTGAGAGTATGCTAACTTAGCTCTAGTTAAATCTGTCCTTGCTCTCTGGTGTGCGCAGTGCTCCTTGGTAGCCAGGCTGTCTGAGGTCAGAGGCTTCAAGTCACCTTGTGTGTTTGTGTTCTACCATGTGCATCAGAGTTACGGGATTCCTCACCAACGCTGTGCTTTCTTCTGAAATAAAGTTTTTGTTTGTTTTATGTAAGTATTCAGACACACCAGAAGAGGGCATCAGATTCCATTACAGATGGTTGTGAGCTACCATGTGGTTGTTGGGAATTGAACTCAGGACCTCTGGAAGAACAGTCAGTGAGTGCTTTTAACCACAGAGCCATGTCTCCTGCCCAATATGAAAGTATTTTAAGAGCTAAGATTCTACATAGACTATAATACTATATATAAAATCTATAGCTTATATAAGCAATATTTAATTTTGAAGTTTATCAGAAAGAAAATACTATTTCTACAAATTTTTATTTCAAAGTAATTTTTTGTTTTGAGATACAGTTTTTTTGTTGGACCCTGACTGTCCTGGAACTTGGTGTGTGTGTGTGTGTGTGTGTGTGTGTGTGTGTGTGTGTGTCCTTGAACTCTCAGAAATCTGTACACCTCTGCCTTCTGAATACTAGTAATAAAGGCACATGCTACCATACCTGGCTATTTTAAAGTAATTTTTGCATTGTAATGTGTTTTGACTATATCACATTGCATTCTTTCTTAGGTTATTATTTAATTGATTAAGCTGAAACACATGTTGAAGCTGTAGTACTGCACAGCTTTGACACATGCATGGTCTGCAGGAACGTCTGGTCCTCCGCAGCACTTGGGTTTTTTTGAGGGCTCTTTCTTCTCAAAAATGTTAACCTTGTAAAAAGAAACTCCTTCAGATAGCCTGGAAGAACAATGAACAGTTCTGTGCTCTTAACAATTGAAAAATAAATACCAACCTAGGATGTCAACTCTGTCAGACAGTAGTGCTTAATACTGGCTGTTACTGTTCAATCAGAAGTTTTAAAAATAGTTTTATTACAGAGAAATTGGGGTGGGAGTGGGAGACAATGAATGGCCTGTAGCACTTGTATGGAGATTAGAAAACCGCTTTTGGGACTAGTTCTATTGTGGGATATAGGGACTGAACCCAGGCTTCAGGCTTATGCAGCAAACACTTTTATCTGCTGATCTATATTGCCAGCCTCGGGAAGTTCTTAAATCATTATTCAATGGAAAAAGTTCTGTGCCTTAGTAATGGTATAGGGGAAATACCAGGATATCACAGTTTAACAAGCATTACTGATGCAAGAGTAGTCAAAGCCTTTGCATTTCTAAGAAGAGAGTCAAATACATTTACTAAACTTTATCACAGAACTCTTCCTTGTCAATTGTTTTTTTTTTTTTTTTCTCTCTCTCTTCAACTTTAAAAATGGAGCTCATCCATTAGGTTACACTGGCTGACCTATAAGCCATAGGGATTCTTGTCTCTCTTCCTCCCCAGTCTGGAATTGCAGACTGGGGAAATTACAGACTGTTGTACCACAACTGATTTCCACGTGGATTTTAGTCAGCAGACAAGAGAAGCGATTGCATGGGCTCTGGGATTGAACCATAGGTCTTTGTGTTTGTAGGAACTTTGTAAATTGAAGTATCTGTCTAGTTCCTTCTCAGTATTTTGCTGAATGTATGGCACAGTATAAAATGTGTTTAATTTGGCAAAAAAAAATATTTCTTGCTTTCCATATAGTACATTAGCTCATTGTTACACTTAATTTTTATAGTAGCTTTGTGCAAATTACATAGGTTCTATTATCTCTGTACCTTTTCGTCTTCCCTTTTGCAGTGAGGAAACTGAAAGACCTAGAAAGTACCAGAACTAAGACTCAGACTTTTCCATCAGTGTGTGCCTCAGATTTGTGCTAATCTAAAAAGTATTCTAGTGTAAAATGCATAGAAATAACCCTAATTCAAACACCAGTTTTAGAATTTAGTAAGCCAGGTTTTTTATTATATAAAAAACATACGTTTTTAAAATTTATATATATATATGCATGTAATTCTATCCTCTAGTACACCAGGTGAGTTGTGCTCAGAATCCATTTCTCTATTCTGTTGGCCATGATGCTTTAAATAGACTAAAGCATATGTATGTTTGGTTTTTCTCTTAATTCTTAGCTCATTTAAGTTGTTTTTAGATATTTCTAGTTAGTGTTTCGATTTGTAAAGAAAACATTCTGGTATTATTCAGGGATTCTTTTTAAGATTTGAAGTTTCAGGTGATAAACATTTATGGATTTGTCTCATGATGCTTTGTTTGTGTGTGAGAGAGAGGGATGGAGGGATGGAGAGAGGGAGGGAGAGAGGAAAGGGCCCTACCCTGAATTTACTTGGTAGCTGAGTCTGGCCTTGAACTACGGATCTTTCTGCCTCTACATATAAACTGTTGTCAGGATTTTATGTGTATGCCCATACCTGGTTTTTACTGTACCATTTTTAGGGTTATAGTTGTATTTTCAAATGCTAAAGCTAAGATTGTTTTTGTTTTGAGACAGAGTGTCACTCTGCAGGTCCGGTTGATCTGCAATTTGCTATATAGATAAGGCTGGCTTCGTTGACAGTCTTCCTCCCCATGCTGGAATTAAAAGTATGGTCTGCTGTGACCAACTACAAAGGATTTTTAAGATTGAATTTCATCAATGTTTTTTCATTTGGCATTTATTGTTCTAAACTGTTAAAAGTGACACATTACAGTGTCATGAATGTAATTGAAACATGCAGTCTGATTTGGGGGTGTGTTTCTTTTGTATATTCCTGTGATACCCAGTGGGCATCAGTGTGTTCTAACTCTAGAGATCTTTAATGAAACCAGGTAACTTTTACTTTAACAGTAGTTGTATATAACTTAATTGACCTTGGTCTCTTTATGGCTTCCCATAAGGCCTTTCTGGAGCAATGCATTCTCAAGTGTTTCCTCACGCTCATTTTGGTAGGTGGCCACAACTAGATTTGTGTGGCAATATGTCTAGCTGCTTGTGGAAGCTTTTGCTAGTGTTCTGGATCCTTGCATGTGGAATTAAGTTATTTCCATGTTTTAATATGGAGTGGGCATGGATGTGTGGCATTAAGGTCACATTGTATTTAAAGCAACATGAGTATCCTATGTAATGATTTATGCTTTAATATTGAAAAGCATTGCTTACCTCCATGGTCACAGTAGAATGTTAATAGCTGTTTTGATCATTTTTCTTATGTTTAAATTCATAATCCCTTTAAGTGATACCTTTTTGATGTACCAAATCATTTTCCTGCTTTATCTCATCTGGAGTTTGGTTTTGCCTAACTGTCCAAGCTTTGCATTGAGTGCTTTAAACAGTGACTTGTCAGTTGCATTAGTGCATTTTGTCTGCGGTGAAACCCTCCTGTCTCCCTTGCAATGTGCTCAGACTTTCTTTCATTCACTTACTTCCCAATAGCCTGATCTTTCTTTTCTTTTCTCCTCCCCCCCACTGTAGTAAAAAAATTAAAAAACAAAAACCTACTTTAGTTTAATTAGGTTCCTTGAACAAATTTGCATTGTCACAAACAGTAGGGTTACTGTGGGTAACATATGGAACACTTTTCAGTTTATTTTTAGGTAAAACATTTTATGGAGTCCTTTTAATTACTTTGCCTTGAATCAGTCATCAGTTTGGTAAAATGTCTGAAATTGGGAAATTCAACAAATTGATGGGCTTTTACAATACTTCCTGGTATCCTTATTTTACTAAGTCCCTTCCTAGAATATCACTGGAAGGTGCTGTTTTAGATATTTCCTACCAATAGGTGACTCAGCATTCAGCTATTGCATGTCTCTAAGATGAGAATTTGTTCATGTATGTGGTTGTTTATGTAAATGGGGGTGGCATATGCATATCACATAAACACTGGCGATTTCCACATAGATTGCCAGTTAGTGCACTGCCCACCACACACAGTAAGCCAAAGAGGATCTACTAACATTGAACACAGGACCCATGTAGATGATAGTTTTCATCTCCTCTAAAAATGGTCTGTGCACTTATTTTCCAATCTGCGTTTATACCAACTTCTGTAGCTCACTAGTCCCAGATAGCCTTCATTCTCTTGCAGTTGTAAAATGGGGGTGTAGAAGTATGAGTTTATATATGTGTGTGTGTGTCACGTGTATAAATATATATGTTTCTATATATTGTATGTATATACATATATAAAATGTGTATATACACATATAATTAGTTACTAGGTACTTAATATGTTCTAATACTTGGTGTTTTAAGTAGAACTTTTCTTTGTCTGTAGTTATATAAGTATTGTTTTGAATGTCCTTCCTTTCATCCTAGTTGTTCTATAGATTCTATAATTTTTAGTGAGCTCTTTTGAAGAGGTCGTAAGATTTTTTTCTTTAGAAAAATGAACCTTACATGCTAGGAGATACTTAGTAATTAAAGTTTGCTTGTTTTTTTTTTTTTGTTTTGTTTTGTTTTGTTTTTTAATTGAATATAGGAAAACAACGTCAAACCCAGTATATAATGCTGTATACATGACTGTATGACTGGCTTCTGAATGCAGGCTGTTGTATGACTTTATGTAATTGCTTATGGATGTTTTCTTGGAATTTTAAATGACAGCTCTAGTAGTTTTTCCCTCTGGTCATTACATTTCAGAAGAAAACTCCTGGGTTACCATAGACAGCGCTAAGCTATACTGACTTTGTCAGGATTTGGAAGTTTCAAATGCCCTTAATATGTGTCTTAGTGTTTTCAAGGTAAGTGCTTGTATTCACTGTGGACTGTTGCAGTGTCTCTGACCTACCCTTTTTTTCTTCTATCAGCGGCAACCTTTGGCACTGCATCTATGAGTATGCCAGCAGGATTTGGCACTCCTGCCCAGTACAGTCTCCCCACCAGCTTTAGTGGCAGTTTCCAGCAGCCTGCCTTCCCAGCCCAAGCAGCTTTCCCTCAACAGACAGCTTTTTCTCAACAGCCCAATGGTAAGCATGGACATTTCACCAGTTGCATGACTTCAGTACTGTTTACATAGTGTGATACTAAGTGCTTGAGACAAAGACTATCTTAAGATTGCAGTGTCTTATGTGCTGAGTGCTGACTACACTAGAAGAGAGCCTTTGGTGGTGTGGGCTTAAGAAGATTGTGGTTTTATAAATTTCCTTGATGTTAGGAGACATCGGTGACTGTAAAACTCTTCTTAGAATCACTTGTGTTTTTGTGTGTTCTTATTTTTTTTTTTTTTTTTTTTGACTTGAAGCACAAATTGTATATTCCTGTAGACTTGGAGTTTAGTTTTGTTTTTTCTTTTTATGGCAGGTGGTTCCTGGTATGCTTTTTGGGGTGGGCATGTGTATTTTGATTAATATTCTAAATAGGTGACAGTGGTGCAGTTTTAGCTTATTTATAACAGGCTAGAAGATTCCCTCAGCCCTTTTTTTTTTCTTTTTTAATCAAAATTTTTACTTGCTTAACTTTGAAATCCATACATTTCAAAAATGTTCATGGATCTCATGTATTCAGTAGTTAGGAAATACGGCGCATAGAGTTGTCATAAATGATGACATTTCATAAGAAATACTGTGGTAGCATGAGGAATCCATTTATTGTTCCAAATAGGCTTTTAATTTTAAATACATGCCATAGAAAGTTTGTCTCTGGTATCTAAAAAGACATGAGACCTAATGTGTTAATCTTCTTTTTTCCATCTGTTAAGAATTTTTATGAAACTTCTAATACTGAGATAGGCTCTTGGTGCCAGTATAATTTATAACCAGTGATTCATTCATTCATTCTCATTCTCTCTCTCTCTCTCTCTCTCTCTCTCTCTCTCTCTCTCTCTCTCTCTCTCTCTCTTTCTCTCTCAAACAAAAAAACAAGGTGCAGGTTTCGCCACATTTGGACAAACAAAACCAGTGGTAACACCTTTTGGTCAGGTAGCAGCTGCTGGAGTGTCTAGTAATCCTTTTATGGTGAGTAAATTTTAGAACCTTAAAAAAATAAGTTTTGTCTTATTTTTAAACTAGGGAAACTGGAGTCTAGCTATACTGTGACTGTGTCTGCACACAACCGCCTGTTCTGTTATGTGATTGCTATTGGAGTATGCAGGCCCTTACAAGACCTTTTAGACGTAGTTGCAAATCAGAGTCCTAATAGCAGATTAGCTGTTTCATTATGAAATGCATCCACTCTTGTCAACTTATACTTGAGGAGAAACTGTTAGATTTAGGGAAAAGGAATCACAAGAATGAAATTTTTTATTTGAACTTACAAGTTCTTTAAGTGCTAGGTTTGCCTTTAGGCAGGATTCAAGCTGTGCTTGTGTGTGAAAGGAGCATATATATAATCTGTAACAAGTAGTAGTAGATTGATGGTTTGTTGACAGCAATGGTGAATAAATGTTGTCAACAACAAATTTTTAATAAAACGTTGATGTTAGAATTAAGAATTCAGTGCTCTCATTTCCTACAGACATAATTTCTATTTGCTTATTTTGTCCTTGTGTTTCTTTCCAACAGACTGGTGCACCAACGGGACAATTTCCAACAGGAAGCTCATCAACCAATCCTTTCTTATAGCCTTATATAGACACTGTACTGGAACGAACTTTTATGTGATCATATTACATCTCTTCGCCTCTTGCACTGTTGTCTCGTTTCACTGATCTTAGCTTTAAACATGAGAGAAGTCTTTACAATGCCTGCATTGTGTATTAAACACCAGGTAATGTGTGCAGAACAGAGGGCTCAGCAACAGCTTTTCACTTGTGAAGTGGCAGGGAAAGGGAGCGGCATCATGTAAGTTAAAAATTGGCTAATGTTAAGTTATTGCAGATCCCACATTCATTATGCTGCAGTACTGTACATATTTTTCTTAGAAATTAGCTATTTGTGCATATCAGTATTTGTAACTTTAACACATTGTTATGTGAGAAATGTTACTGAGGAAATAGATCAGCCACTTTTAAGGTGCTGTCATATAGCTTGGAATGAATGATTAAAATCATTTGAAGCATTGCTTCTGGAAAATTTAAATCGGAAGGTTTTATTCATTCTTGAATTTTTCCTTCTAAAGAGCTCTTCTATTCACACATGGCTAAGTTCTTTAAAGATGTGGAGGACACCTGTCTGCGGATAAAGCTGATCATGTTTTGCTACAGTTTGCAGGTGAACAAAATAAATATTAGAAAATATGCTATTGTTTTTGTGTTCTTGCTGCAATGCCTTTTTACCAAAGTGGCCTTAAATAATGAGTAGTGAGTTGAGAACATCTTGAACTCTTAAAGACTTCTAGTGACTAACTTTTTTTAAAAGGCCATGTAGAAAATTTATTAAAACTACTAGGACTGCTATATTCAGGAATGTGACAGTGGAAAAGCATTTAAATGTAGCTTGTCAGATTCACCATGCTACTTCTAATTTCTCTGCAACTTCTTAATTTTGTGAAATTTGTAAATATGGAGAATTTGCATGTATGTGTATTTACAAATATTTTTTAAAGATCTTGAATTCTCAGACTGCAAAAGGCCTACTTTACCTATTTTTTTTCCCCTCTGTTTTCATTGTCTTTGAATGTATTGGAAGCAGACATGCATTGACTGTGACATGGTTGCACCTAAGGTTCCCCCCCCCCCCCACATTTTCTGGACAGGCTGATACTATCTATCAAACATTTGTTTGTGGTTTGTTTTGGGGATAAAGAAAAAGGAACCCAATGTTACCTTGAAGTGATGAAATATTTGTGTAAAAAGGTAGCAATACTAATTTTAGTTTATCTTTTTGTTAATATTCAAATGAACTGTTTAAATATTTATATGTAGCAATGTCTCATTCATCCCAGGATAATCTGGCCCTTTCATCAAAACCAAATACAACTAAGAATTGAAATGATTAAAAAAAAAAAAAATCTTTGAACAATACTCCTAAGTTATGAATTCTGTATGTAGAGCATATGTGTTTCTTTGAATATGAGTGATTAATAGGTTGATAATTTGATTTATTGGTCCACAGTGTATTAGTGTTGATGAAAGGAAGGGGTCCAGAACAAGGATGGAAAGCACATACTGCCAAAGACCCCATAGGGACAGCCAGCCCAGTTAAGAGATAGTGACTCTGTGCCATCAAAAAAGCTGAAATTGTGTACACAGTATGCAATGCCTGTTAGAACGTAACTTAAAAATTTTAAAGCATTGGTTTTAAGTGATACAAGCCTCATTTTTCTCACACGTTTTCTTCATATTGGATGTATTTTTGCAGTGATGGCTATTATCATCATACTCTAAACTCTTGGTGTTTACTTGAAGCACGGGAGTCGGGTGCCCTGCTTATCAGAAGTTGTGCTTTATAGGTACTTGACAAGCGATGTGCCCAAGACGTACATCTGAACAGCCTGCCACTGAGAGTCAAGTTAGTGTTGCTCGGGCTCACCTGCATTTTGGGCATAGTCTTGAACTCTCTGTATATTTGGGGGATCTCATCTGTTTTCATGGAGGGAAAACGTAAATGTCTTTAAACTTTTGTTTGAGATTGTTAGATCCAAATCAATTCATATGTACAAGTTAAACTATATAATTATAGGCCATTACCCAAATAACCCACCAGGCTTTCCATCTGATAAGTAAATTAAACAGTTGTTATCAAAATAACTTTAAAGACTATTTTTTCTAGTAGATCTCTAGATATATAATTAAATGCTTGACTTTCAGTGAGTGCCTATAATAAAAATATGAGTACTTAGGTTCAGAACAGTTCTAGTGTTAAAGGGGGTTTCCGCATGCTTTTTGTCTTTTAAAAATCCCTGTCTTTTAGGCTTAAATTTGGGTTTGCTCCTAGTTTTCAGCATTGTGTCTGTCGTGCATTGAAACGACAGTGCTTAGAGTGGTGGCTGAGGGTCTTCACACTGCGGGTTCATTGCTCACAACACGATGTCTGCTCTGTCTCTGATTACAAATGAAGTTTTGTGTTGATAAATTTAAAAACATCTTGATCTTGTTTTTATGACTTAAGGAATGTTTTATTTTAGACTTTTTTTTTTTTTTTTAAATAGAGGTTAGGTTGTCATCTTCCATAAAATCATTTGCTTTGTAAATTAAACACCCATTATATGGGAGGTACTTGGTAACTCTCCCTGTCAGTTGCAAAGTTGAGAGTGACTTGCTGCTTACAGTCACTGTGCCAGCATTTATGAAACATGCCGTTCTGCGGTCTTAGTTTTTATCACTGTTGATGATCCCACCAAGAGCTTTTGTTTATGAAACTTGACTCTTTCATAGGTTAGTATATTACAGATAAGTAGAGGGATTTCTAAAACATACCCTTTAGATATGACTAATAGTTTTATTACTTGTAAACATAGATATTTGATGTAAAATAACTTTTCAAAAATGAAAACAAACATTATTTATGTTTTGCCCACCTTTTCGATGTCAGGCTTAATAGAAACTGAAGATAGTCATACTACTTGCATTCAGACTCTTCATGTAACATAGCAGGGAAGCACTGGAAACTGCACTGTGCACTTGTGAAATCCAGATGGTGAGAAAGGCACAAACCACCTTAGAGTTAGTAGAAAAGCAGCTAGACCTGGTGCAGGTATTCAGTCCCCAGATAACGTTTTGAGAACACAGCACTTTTAAGTTTGTGTCTTCTTGATCTATTTACCTCTGTCTAGGGAAAACTTGTTCCTTCTGAACTTAAGGGGTTGTTTTCTTTGGTGAAATTCCAGTTGAAATCATTGTTAAATATTTTAAAGTACTAATGGTGTTGCCGTGGGTGTGGTGTTTTTTTTGTTTTTTTTTTTTTTACACCCTAAGTGGTTTTCTTCTATTTGCTCATGTACTGGAATCTACAAGGCATAGAAAAGGTAAGCTAGTAACAGTTTTTATTCTTGGGAGAAAATACTGTTGGATTAAATTGTGCTTTCATATTTAGGTGTGAGTAGACCTTATCTGTTTACCAAGTTACTTACTTCCTACATTCTCAAAAATTGATACTTTGATGGAATAATTACAGTTTGCTCTGTAGAGTCTTGTTTTGTTTGCTTTTTTAAAATGACAGGATCTCTACATAGCCCTGGCTGTCCTGGAACTCACTCTGTAGGCTAGGCTGGTCTCAAACTCAGAGAAATTGCCTGCCTCTGCCACCACACCCACCTAGTCCACCGAGAGTCTTATTAACCTGTAGAGTAATGGGGTGAGATGGACCAGCTTGGCACCTCAGGTTGACAGTGGCTCATTGTATGGGACAATTTACCTTTATGTAGTCAATTTTCCCCACAGTTTCAAAATTTGCTTTTTTTAAAGGTAATTAAAAGTTTGTATAAATTAGCTTATTGTATTGAATTTATCAATTAGCTGAACTTTGTATATTCTAAAGCAATGTAATTACTTTGCTTTTTGTATGGCTGTATTTGAGCAAATGAAGATGTGAGTATAACCAGGACTGAGCTGATGGGTGTTTCACAGTTATATCTGAAGAAAAGATGAAGGAATCTGTTGTTTTGAAATCTGTATGTGTCCAGTACCTAGATCCGTGGAGGTTAATGAAAGCAGAATGTTTTGATTCAGAATTTTATAAAAGGAAAAAAAAATCCTATACAGAACATTTTAATTGCCGATAGGCCCATTGGATTACCTTTTTAAGTTGGTTTGTTCTCCAGAGTCTTGACCACTTATTGTCTGAGTCACAATCTTAAACAAGTAGTCTTGTGATTAACACTTGAGACAGCAAAGGTTGTAAACTAATGCTACATAGTCTTCCTAGAATGTGGGGAATAGAGCCAGAGTTTTAAGGACTTAGAAGCCTTTGTATGTTCTAAGTAACATGCTTAGGATTTTTTTTTTTTTTTAAACAGTTGTGCAAATGTACACAGGGTATAAGGTAAATGCAGAATGTTTCCCTCTGCAACTTGATTTTCACACTTTAGGGGCTAGTTACTGGTCCTTGTATTCTTTGTAGTTTTCAGGAATGCTTTCCATTATGTCTGTCTGTCTACATACCTGTGCATGCCTTTCATGGTTCTGCCTTTTAAACATGCAGACTTTTGCAACCTTTTTCTTTGTTTTAACTTGGACACCTTTCCATTTTGCCACATGCAGCACTAGCCCATTGTGTGAATGGCATCAGGATCCAGGAGTGTATGTCCTGCAGGAACATTTTTGTATGTATATGCATACACATACATACACATATTTATATGCACATGTGTACACATGTATACATACATGCGTATGCTTATATGAAAACTCTTGATTTTGCCCAATAGGGAACTTTCAACAAAATAGATAATTCTATTTTGAAGCTTACTAGCTATTTATATATGGTATTTTATTTCTACCTGAGAGAAATTTCAGGTCTTTCAAATTGTTGTAAAATGTCAGCATTTAAATTAAATGTGAGGGCATTCAGTGCACTCACTGAGAGACTATTGAATCTCATGTCTTATTTTATACCTTACTCTTTCTGTCACTCCTACCTGTGACCTCTAAAGTTTCTAAAAGAATGGCTTAAAGACTTCCTTTACAGTTTGTCAGTATTATGTATCTCCTCATTTAACTTAGCTTGGAATGAACCTTATATTTGTGAAAGAAAGTACAAGTCTATTTTTTCACAACTAGCATCTTCAGAATTAGCTTTTGTTTGGAAAACATTTGGGGAACAACTCGTAAAAGTTTTGATTTTGACTTCTTACAGAAATAATATGCAGTTAGTAGTTAGTGTTAGTTATGCTTAGAACTTTCTTCTTAGAAAAGTTTGTTTTTCGTGAGGAACACTTACCTAATAACTGTCTTGAAAGCACCTCTGTGGAGAGTAGGAATGCAGGGTGAGGGAAGTTCAAAGGGCAGAGGCCAGGGGCTGGCCTTCTGTGTTTGGAAAACGTTAACATGTTAAGGTTTTTTAGCTCAGTTTTGGTGCAGGAAATGGTTTTAGGTATAGATACTTACTGATTTTTGATAATTGTTTCTTTTCTTTTTTGGAGATGCTGAGGATTGACCCTCAGTCTTGCACATGCTAGGCAATGGTCTACAACTAAGTCCAGTTAATTTCTTGTTCATTGTAAAATATTGTTAAAATAATTTTTTAAAAATAAAGACATGAATTTGTGTACCATTTGGGATGGCCTCTTCAATTGTGTGATAATACAACTAGATAATCTGGGAGATTGAAAAATGCTCCTTTGTCTGTATCTGCTTTCAACAGAAATGCCCTTTTCTCTGCTTAGTTTTACCAAACTTCTGGATATGGAATGTTTGTTGATGGAATCTTGTATCTTCATTGAGTATTTATTTCTTTTTAAAAAAAACAAAAACAACCCCCTCCTCCAAAACCAAACATAGTTGTTTTGATCCTGGTTAAGATACAGTGCAGTGAGGAATACAGATAAATCCCCAGGAGATAAATGCTGATGGAAGCTGAGGTGCCATGGATACAGAAAATGGGGCCTAAACCAAAGTAGAGCACTGGCAAACATAGTCTATAAAAAGAAATATCCAGCTGAGACTTGAAGTCAAGGAAGAACTTGAAGCCAAGGAAGTAGTTCAAAGTCAAGAGCAGCACAGCATGGAGGTCAGGTTAGTGCAGAAATCTAGGGCTTGGAAAAGCTCTGGGTTGATTATAAAGCTTGGGGAAAATGAAGGCTGCAGGCACAATTATGAGGCCCGGCAGAGCTGGTCAAAGATAGGCTTCCAAGTCATGTCAGTAAAAGAGTGAACATAGCCTGACTTACAATCTTGATGTACGATTGACTGAAGGTCAGAGAGCTTTAAGAAGGAGGAACTCAGTGAGGCAAGAAGTTGGAAGGCTGTGTTGACCTTGTTAAACGTCTCAGGATCATGATTCTGTAATTTAGAGGCTCTTGAACACACCACAGTGTGCTGAAAACCAAGTGAGTAAAAGAGAATCCTGAAGAATCAGGAGAAAGTAAAGGTGCTGAGGCAAAACCTCATCTGTGACTCCAGAAGCACTGTGGTGCAGAATCCTGGAGCCAGAGCTTGTAAACGATGGAGAGGGAAGACTGTCCAGTAAACAGCATCCCCTGTCTCCTGGAAGCACCACTTAGGAGCACAGATAGACAGATGTGCTCAGATAAGTGAAGGCAAAGAGTGTGTTGCCTCCAAACATTCACTGCTAGAAAGACCAAAGGCTAACATGAAACAGATCTTTGGGAAGGAATTTTTGGAGCCCAGAAAGTTAAACATGAGAAAAAGTATTTTCTAGGCCTCAAAGGAGTGGGTGTATGAAAATGAGTAGGCCAGCGGTGGGATGTTTGAGAACCACATTGAGTTATAGGTGGCCAGAGGGTTGGCAGAAAAATTATTAATGATACAGAACTCGGAAGAAAACTTTTGAAGATGGAAGAAAGTGTAGTTCATCGTATCACCCCATTCTGGGGTGTGGTGTGAATGAAACTCCCACCCCCAATAGGTCCATAAGGAGTGGCGCTGTTAGGAGGTGTGGCCTTTTTGGAGGAAGGATGTCAGTGGGGCTGGCCTTAGACGTTACAGATGCTCACACTAGGCTCAGTGTCACTATACTATCTCCTTGCTGCCCACAAATCTCAGCTGCTTATCAGTATCATGCCTGCCTGTGTCCTGCCATGCTTTCTGCCATGATGAACCTTGGACTAAACCTCTGAACTGTAAGCCAGCCCCAATTAATTAATTAGAGTTGGTGTGGTCCTAGTGTCTCTTCACAGCAGTAGGAACCGTAAAACAGGGAGGTGCTAAAATGTTCTGGAATCAAATAGATTTGTGAATAGACTGGAATTGAGATATGTTTCATGTACTATAACTATATGTCATATTTTGATTATAATTGAAAGGAAATTTTTACAGTATGAAAATTATATCTCATTTATGTCTCTTGTGTGGGGTCGGTGAATGAACTTGCCATGCTGCACACATGGGAAGGTCAGTGGACAGCCTGCAAGAGTGGTTATTTTCTGTGACCCTATAGATCACATCAAGCGTGGCAGCAAACACTAAGCCTGGCTCTTTATCCCACTTTTAAATGCAAAGGTAAAATAACTATGATTAGAACACCCCAATATTGACTGACTCTCCCGTACTGAAGCATGCAGACTTCATTTGAGTCTGGCATAAGGTCAGTGCACACCAAATTGTAGGCACTTGAATACACATTTTTAAGCCAGTGAACAAGAGGATGGCTAAATTGCAAATACTCTAACGTTTCTTTGACTCATTTCCTGGAATAATGAGATTAGGGAAACTGGTTCACTGTGACTCAGTTCCCAGTTGTGATGTGCTGCGGGCCTTGGAAATAATCCTTCTGTTTCCCATCACAAGGGCTTTTTCGGCCAGCCACTTACCCATCATAATTCACGTTCATACGTAATAAGATGGGCAGCAGTGATTACATTTCAGTGATTACATTTCAGCACTTCGCTAGTGATCTGTTTGGGATTTCATATAGGAAGTATCCTCTGTGGTAACGTAGATCAAATAAGCCACATGGGACTTTGTGTTGTCTAATGATAGAAACTAACCAGCTTGTCCATTTTGGGTATGAGTAGGAGAAGGAAGCAGTGATATAAATGGCAGCCACGATAAAGTGGGTATGAAACTGTGCAAAGTCCATCTGTAAGAACACTCTACTCCAACTTAGAAAGAACCTGGTATCTGAGCATCTTTGCTGCCTTTGGTTAAGTGGTCTGACCCTACCAAGGGTTTAGTTGTCTTCGGTGTATTTCCTAAGGATGTTTTTCCTTGACCAGAAAGAATGATTAACAGGTTTGGTAGCCTCTGTTAAAATACATGATGATGTCTAGCCATCTCCCTCTGGTTACTGACCTCGGTTCATACAGGACTTACTGCTTTCATGGCTCTGCAGGTATTTGTGGCACAGTGACTAATGTTGACTGTTGAACCCCGTAAGTCTGGATTCAAATCCCAGCTGTGCACCTCAGGAAGCTCAAGCCTTTGATGCCTTATGTAAGTTACCAGTTAGAGATTTTTCTATGTGTAAGATGTGGATCATAATACTAATCCGTTTATTGCTATCAAAATTAATTTAGATGGATGGGTGGATGTCCTCCACTAGGGATAACTACATCTATGAACTGTATTTAGCCACTTAACTAGTTTAAATGATTAACATGGAATTTTATCTTCAAGTTTTCTTCAGGAAGAATAGATTGGAATCTATTTTAAGAGTAAGGTTTGAGCCTATATGTTTTTATTAATTCACTTTTAGAATTCTAGAATCCTCTTCTTGACTCTTCATGACAAAGCTAGATTTCACCAAAATCACACATCAGTTTATCAAGTTAATGAAAACACAACCTTCAGACCAAGTGAAAACCCACTTCGTAGGCAAACCGATCATCTCCTTAGTGAGTGCACATTAGGGACCACATTTTTTGTTCAAGTGGGTTGTTCTGTGAATCATTGAACTCAGGAATTTAAAACCTAAGTGAGTCCTTGGGAAAAACAATCGGACCTCTAGTGTTGCCAAGGAAAGACTCAGGCTTACCGAGCTCTAAGGACCATTGATGAACAGACATCTGCCTATTGTTCTCACCACACCTTATGGAACTGTCCCCTGCCCTCACTGAAAATTCCCTCCAAGGGACGACAAATTCCACTGTTGAAAAGATGAATAATGAGACAGGTCCCTTATCGCATGTCCTTTTTTATGTCATCCCTTCAGTGATCTGTTTGCCTGTTCCAGTGCACTGCCCCTGTGAGTCTCCCTCCTCAGTCTGGACTGTTCACATGGTAACACTCAGCCTGTTTAGTTACCTCGGGTTCAAAGGGCTTCTTAGAGCTTTCAGTGGTAATTAGAGTCTCCCACACAGCATTCTCACAGTCTTATGAACAATTACCAACTGGTTATTTCTGGGTAAAAGTGTTCATCCCCATGTCCTCTGACTCTTGTGGAGAATTGTTTGATGAAGATTTTGGTCCTACCTGCTGTGTTAGCAGTGCTGCCCAGATACCTGTTTTATGTTTCCTTCAAGGGTTTTTAGTTTTTAATTCTTTATTCTGTTCTCTGTCAGAATGACCCTAAGAGAAAAGAATATACCATTAGCATCTTTCTTGAAAAAAGAAACCATTTGAAGACCTTAGGTTTCAAGAAACTGGGATGTCTCTCTGTTTTTGCTTTGGTCCCTTTGGTAAAACTTTGTACCCCAGCATCAAGAGTCTAGTGGTTCAGCTGAACAAAGATGGCCTTTGGGGTTAGTGTAGCTGAATGGCCTGGAGGATGCATTACCATCTACTGTCTGCACATGCATGCATGCTGGCTGAGAGCAAGTTCTCTGGAGGCTGAGTGTGTGGCCTGCAGGAACTAGTTGAGACAGATGGGGACTGACAGAGCACCCACATTGATTGACATTTTAGACTTTATCTGAAAATCTTTACCATTTCCCAACTCATTTTTCTGTTTTTTTACATTGGAGGGTGTGTGTGTGTGTTTGAGGGGGGGGGGGGCGCTTAGGGTCTTTTTTTTTTTTTTTTGTACCTAAATATAAAACTTGCAGTAACAAGAAACTGATGGACTGGAGGGTCAGAGTTAGTGTTTGAGAGCAACAGGGTAGAGGCTGGAGAAACAGCTCAGCTGTAAAAGTGTTTCTTACAAAGAACCCACATTGAATTACCAGCCCCATATTAAGTGCCTCACAATCGCTTCCACCTGCAGTCCCAGGGTCTCTGACACAATTTTATGTAACGCAGGCACCTGCATTCACATGGTATACATGAAAAACATTCAGGCATACACAAATGATTCTAATCACAAAACAAAACACCAGGGTGACATCACACTGTCAGGAAACAATAAAGAAACATTTTCAAGAGGTCTTTATTTAAATTTTTATCACTTGCTTTGCTGACCCCTCAGAGACTTGGTGACCCAGAGGACATGTGGGTGGCCATCCCTTCCTTTGGAAATAGTTTCATTCTGAATGAAATTTATTGCATTGTTTTGTGAGACTCTGTTGTCCCAGACAGTTTGAATTCTGAGTATTTCTAGAAGCTACAATTGTGGCTTTGTTTCTTGGTTTGCTGCCTGTGGGAGTTTCTTATGTAGAATGTCTTCTAAGGCATAGGGACACAACTGAGGACACACTTAATGAGGTCTTCTGTGTCTGACCCGTATGCATCACATCAGACACTGAGTACCCATCATCACTGGCATTGTAAATGGATTTAAGTGGATTCTTGATGACAGCAACCAGTTGGTGTCATCCCGTAGAAAGTGGATGAAGTCATTTGCTCATTAAATCATAATGGATGCCATTTACTGTGAAAGGGGCTGGAAATTTGAGACTGCCTGCAGTGGTTCCTTGATTGAGCACTTTACCTAGACTTACGCTGGGATTGTTTAAGAATGGATGCCTGCCCAGGGGAGGGACAACTGGCTGTGAAGGGTGAAGAGGAGAGCTGGTGAAAAACCTCTCAGACTTGCTTGCCCTGAATCCCCAGAACGTCAGAGCTGTTCAGGCACCAGGAAGATGGGGGCAATAAACAGACAAAGAACAGCACATCAAAGTGAAACAGAGTATGCAGATTATGTATCTTGAGGTCAATTTCAGACGAGATGGACAGGAAAGCTGACTGAGTCAATGTTAGGTCACTTTATATCATCAACTGAAGCAGGAGCCACTTTTGCAAAGGGCTGAGAAAATCAGAGGAAGTAGCTTGGACAACAGTATTAAAGACGACACAAGATTTATGCATTTGAAGAGTGTAAAGTAGGCAAGAGTGGGTGGCTGGGCACTCTGTGCCAGGAGGGTGGACCGGGAACTTGTGGATGAAATGACTTACAGTAAATGCAAAATGTAAAGGGAAGTCATTGTGGGTGTGATATGTGACCCAGACCTCAGCTGTTAAATGACAGTGAGCGAGGGCAGTGGAGGCGGCACCACTAAGTGCTTAGCAGACAGAGGGTGGTGTCAGAAACTGATGGTAGTAGGGGAGAAGGATACATGTGTGAAAGGAATTCAGAAGTACACATGCAATGACGGCACTAAGTGTAGGAGCATCATCAGAGCTGACAGGGAGCCAGTGGGGTGGGCTGAGAGATGGCAGGGAGATGGACTTGGGGTGTCTTTCTTCTACATGCTGTATTATGAACACTTCTTTATATTTCCCCAAGTTTCTTTTAAACTTTTAATTTTGATACATTATAGATTTATACATAGTTTTAAACTATTTACATTTTTTACTTGTGTGTGTGTATGTATGCTGTGTGTGTGTGTGTGTGTGAGTTATGCATGCTCTTGTGTATGTTTGTGTCCAGAGGCCGGAAGGGGGTGTTGGTGTCCTCTACCACTCTCTGCCTCATTCCCTTGAGGCAAGGTCTTTTTCTCTGAGCCAGAAATTCCATTTTTGCCGAGGCCATCAGCTAGTGAGCCCCAGGGATCCTCTGTGTTCCTTTCAGAGCTGAGGTTACAGGCTTGGCCACAATCAAGCCCGGCTTGTTTCATAGTTGCTAAGATCTGAACTCAGGTCCTCAGAGTTCCACAGAGAGCACTCTCAACCACTGAGCCCTTTCTCTAACCCTTTTTGTCCAGTGTTAAGAAATACCCTTCACTCAGTTTCTACCCATGGTAGCCCATTGCATAACTACAGAAAAATATCTCAAAGGAGACACTGACATAGAGACTTCAGCTACTGCATAGTATGTGTGGTGTGTACATGTGGGAAAACAGCCGATTAAGGTCGAAGTGACTCTGAGCGGATAGTCTCTGGGCTCTGCAATAAGGGAGACTCTGTTCATTAGCAGAGCCTCCTCCGATCTTGTCTGAGGAATTCTAAGCCCCCACATAGACCTCTGCCTGAGGAATTTCACATAGCCTCAATTAGATTACAGGATCAATTTCCTGATAACATCTGTTTCAGCTAGCACCTGAGATTCCTGAAATGCTTTCCCATGCTAATGAGGCATTTTTGTGCCCTAAGCCCTCATCCAATGACCTTTGCTCATCCTGACTGTCCCCCAAAATGTTACAAGCCTTAAATCACCCCGAGTAAAGGTTTCTGCCTCCTGAAAGCTGGCCCCAGTGTGGTCATTCACTCACAGTACTCACAGTGCTTCTGAATCACCACCGCCCCACCCCTCGTCATCTCTGCTGCTACTGCCTTCATAGACCTTTTGGTCGACAATCCACGAGAGCGGGGAGACACGTGTACACACCCACGTGCCCACAAATGCCTGCATGGAAACTAGAGGATGTTGAGTGTCCTGCTATATTATGCTCTATCTCGTCTCTTTGAGGTCACCCACTGCATCTGGAGCTTGCTTTTTCTCAGCTAGACTGGCTGGCCCTGTGATTCTTTGGTCTTCAACCCCACTCTCCTATGCTGGGGTTATAGGTGCACATGGGCATGCTCAGCTTTTTGTGGGTGCTGGAGGTGTGAATTCAAGTCCTCATGCTCCTACTTGCCATACGTCTCCCCGGCCTATTCACTATCACTTTTGAACAGTAGTAACCCAGACGAAGTTTATGCTTCTTCAACGCTACACAAAGGTGGATTCGAGGTGTAGTCATTTTGGAAAGAGTATCAACATTTTTATAGTTCTAGAAATGATTGTCACAAACTATGAGACAAGGGACATTGAACTTGGATGAGCAAGGCTGCTTCCAGACAGTCTACATGTGAACAGTATTTCTGCCTATAGTGTATCTGTGCCTTTGATCACAAAAGAAGCAAATCTGACAGCAGGGGGAATTCTTCCCAACAAGGGCTCTGTATTTACTGTGGATGAATATATAGAATACAAATACTTGTTTTCAGCAAGATAATAGATAAAAGCACAAAAGAAATCCTTGGAAATTAGTGTGAGTGCGTGCGTGCATGTGTGTGTGTGTGTGTATGTGTATAATGGCACCTATGCATTTAAATTTTAGGATTACAGAATTTGTGGCTGTAAGAGTATAGTGGAAATGGTGTGGGTTGTATGACCAAAGGTAAGGCATACTTAGCGGAAAGCGTTCTTGAAACACTTAGCAAGGTCCATGAGTCGGTTCTTACCTGTTGAAAATGTTACTTGCCTCCATTGTTCAGAGAGACCGCTATTGATACTATTCAATTATTAATCTGCGATATGGCAGGAGAGTAACAAATCCATAGCAGTTGAAAGCATGGGAATGACCTCTGGGTCATGGGAAGAAAGTAGAAAACAGAAAGGCTGACCAACCAACAGGCCAGGACATCCTAGCAAAGACGCCAGAGGCCAGTAACCACGCTAGCAGCAGCAGCACTTCTTGCAGCCACACTTCTGCTGGCAGCAGCACTTCTGCTGACAACAGCCCTTCCCACAGCCGCAACCACAACCACAGGAGTGGCTGTTGAGGGTAATATTTAAAAAAAAAAAAAAAAAAAAAAAAAAAAAAAAAAAAAACCAAACAAACAAACCACTGCGTGGGCCGACTATCTATGTGGTGGTGGCTCTGCTTAGCTCAGGCCGCCATGGCCATGCTCTGCCTGAAGCCACGCACTCCATAGCTGGAAGCAACCAGAGGCTACACGTGTGCCCCATAGCTAGAAACAGCCAGCCAGTAACACCAGCCCTGGCTCTGCACCTACAAGACACCCTTGTGGCGGCTGGCTCTGCCAATCCACCACGCTGTCTCCACAAAGCTTGGCTGAATCCCAGACAATATCCCCCCATCCATGCAGTACCCGGTAGAAATAAGACTCTAACGCTTAATTATTATCCAATGGCTTTATATATTTAAAAATGCCCAATTAACAATTTGCCCACACAATTAGAGTTGTTTTCCAGTATCTAACCTTAAGATATAAATCGTTACCCAGGATTGTTCTGGACCCACTTGTAGTTCTCCATGGCTCCTACATCTCTCCTCCTCCTCCTCCTAGCTCCTCCTCTTCCTCTCCTCTTTGCTCCTCCCACATTAGCTCCTCCCAAATCACTCCACTGCAGACAGTAGCAGCAGCAGAAAATCATCCTGCTACAAGCGACTGCAGGATCGGCGGCAGCAGCAGACTGCCACAGGCTTGCAGCAGCCACCACAGCCGCAACCACCCATGTTAGGAGAGTGAACTCAGGTGAAGTGAGGAGAGAGACTGGAGAGAGGAGGAGGTCTGAATGTTTGGCTTGGCATGAGGCTTATGGTCACTTCTTGTTGATGCTTTGGTCTTTGTGATGAACACTGACTTCCTCTTGGCTGCTTTCTTTACAAGGGCACACAGCTTCATCTGAACTTCAGTTTTAGGTAGGTTCACTTCCTTTTCAACAATGGAATGTGAACTGTCTGAAATATTTAATAAACGTGTTGTTCTGTCCGCTTCAGAATGAGATTTCTTTGACCTCCGCCGGAGATGAACATCTTCCTCATCCTTGCCAGTCAGGGCTGGTACCCCAGATGGAAGGTGTTGTGTCTTAGTTTTATTTCCACATAATATATTAATGGTAAGAAGGTTTGGAGAGGAAAGAGCCTTAAAGTCGATGTTCATCAATACGCTCTATATATTAAATAGGAAATTTTATTTTAAAAAGAAGCCATTCAAGGATAAAAAGATGGTTCAGTGTTTGGATTCCTCTCACCCACATAAAAACAGTGGCTGGGTTGATACACCTACAGTCCTAGCACATAAGGATATAGAGGGTCCCCTAAGCAAGCTGCCTAGCTAGACCAGCTGAACTGGCCAGATCTGGGTTCAAATGAGAGACTCTACATTGTTATATAAGGTGGAGAGTGGTTAAGGAAATACCAGATGGGCTTGCTAGTTTTTCTGTAAACCTGACATGAGCTGGGGTCATCTGAGAAGAAACCTCAACTGAGAAAATGACCCTACCAAATTGGCTTGTGGGGCCATGGTGCATTCTCTTGATTGATGATTGATGTGAGAGGGCCTAGCTCCCTATGGGAGGTGCTACCCCTGTACTGGTGGTCCTGGGAATTCCATGAAAGCAAGATAGACAAGCCATTGAGGAACAAGCCAATAAGTAGCGTTCTTTCATGACCTTTGCATCAGTTCCTGCCTTGAATTTCTGCCCCTACTTCACTGATTGATGGGTTACAAGTTGTAAGATGAAATACTATTTCCTCTCCAAGCTGTTTTTAGTCCCAATGTCTTATCACAGCAGTGGAAACCGTAAGAAAACAGATGCCAACCTCTGGTCTCCACATGAGCCTACATACCATGTGCACACACACACATGCAGATACACATACACCTCCACACATACAACCCCTACACATAAACATGCAAAAAAAAAAGCTATTCAAAACAGAAAAAAAATAATAGCATGAAAATCAAAATACTTGCTAGATATATGTGGAGAAGACTATTATATTGCACTGAAAGGCATGCAAGAAATAAGTCATGAAATGCACTAGTTCCATGGATAATTCTATTGAGACACTGATAAATTTATTTTCCTTCCTCCCTCCCTCCCTTCCTTCCTTCCTTTTTTCCTTCCTTCCTTTTTCTTTCTTGTTTATATTTTTCATGACAGGGTTTCTCTGTGTAGCCACGGCTGTTTTGGAACTCACTCTGTAGACCACCAGGCTGTCCTGGAACTGAGATCTACCTGCCTCGGGTATGGGATTAAAGAAATGCACCACCATCACTGAGCTATTTTGTTTCTTTTAAAGACACAACAACTGTTTCTAAAATGCTAACATCTGTAAACATCCTCCTGTTTTCTTCCAGTGGATTCAGAGTTTCAAGTCTTAGCTTTGAGACTGTAGTAAATTCACATACCTTTTTTTGTAACTTGTGAGAAGACGAGTTCTGATTCACTCTCTCGTGTGGGTGGCAAGTATCTTTAATATAGACAGCATTTCTACTACACATAACCACGCCTATCTTTGCTAATTGCCCCTTTCCACATTCATGCTTCCCAATGTAACCCCTATTTCCTAATTGTCACCATTCTCATTTACGTCTTTTAGAGTAAACATTTTTCTTTCTTCCTTCTTCCTCTATCCCTTCCTCTCTCCCTCTTTCTTCCTCCCTTTCCCCCCCAACCCCCCTCCCCCTTTCTGACAATGCCTGCTGCAATGTGGCTGATAAGGAAGAGAAGGACAAAAGGCAATTGCTGGAGGGGGCTTAAGTTAATAGGCATTTTCCTAAAGGCAGGAGAAATAGCATTTTAAAAGGCTTTGGTGCTGGTGAAAATCTAGAAAGATGGAAGAATTTGTGGGCCTCCTTATAGTATCTAGAGTGGGCAGGGCCTGGGGAATAGGGAAGAGAGGAAGATGCAGGTGAAGACTTAAAAGGCTTTGAAAGGTAACTTTGAGAACACAGGTAGAGGAGCCAGCCTTCCATGGCAGGAGCAGGGAGGCATTGCTGGCTAATGACACAGAGGAGGAAAGGCAGGCTGTTTTACAGACTTCACGGTAACAAGTGAGAGCATGTCAGAGTTTACCGGTAGCAGAGACATTGAATTGTAATCTTCCTGGAACTCGGAATTCAGTGAATGGGAAAGGGGGTTATAGACATGAGGATAGGATAGAGGGCACAAAGGTTTGTGGGTGTCGGGGACTTGGGTCTTCAGCTAAAGCCATGTGTTCTTAACTGAGAAAACATCACTCCAGCGCCTTTAATTTTACCTCCACTGCAGTAAACAACTGGAGGTGTATGTAAGCTGAATATTGATTGGGGTCTCTGGTAGTCTCAGGGTCACAGACTCTGAAGCTGGATGGTCTGAGGATAGGTAGCTTTTCTATAGACCCTCTGCTCTGTGGTCACTATGCAAAATGATTTTCTACATCTACTTTCAAAATCTGATTGTGGGGCCACCCTTAGAGAAACACAGTGCTCTAGACTGAATACAGGTCCAGAAGTCACACAGTAGGGGCACAGAGCAACCCCTACCCTTTCTTCTTGGAAGCAATGAACACATGACAAACAAGAACTTCTAAACCCAGAGTCAGAAAGCCTGTGTGGCTTCATTGAGATATGTCAGCATCCTGTGGAGTTAGTATTCTGTTATTCAGATTTTGGGAGGCCTAAGAGTGATGTCCCTCTTTCTTCAGGCAGAAAGGTTTTTTTTTTTTTTTTTTTTTTTTTTTTGGGGTGGGGTGGGGGGTGGTTTTTTGTTTCATGTTTTTTAAACAGAAGATTTCTTGAGCCCTCTGAGACCACACCCTGCCCCCATGTTTGCTATGGCATCTGATAATCTTAAGGCAGGACCTAGAAGCATCAGCCCTGTGGGGAGAGTGATTTGTGAGGAGGAAGATGGGCTTTGAAGATGGTGGACCTCTTCACTGAGGCTGACTTGACAATTCCCCTGAGGAGTTCATTGGGTTCAGAGCATCCTCTTAGGTAGAAGACATAGCCACTAAACCTAAAAACCTAGGGTCCTTTCAACTGAGATTCAAACCAATGTTGGACACAGCAGATGGTGAAAGCTACCTCCTTAGGACAGGTTGTATCTTTTTCTGTTGACTTGGCCACAAGGAACATTCCCTTACAGGTGTCAGGAGAAATGCCTCAGGGAAAATAGCAGGAAGGGAGGAAAGTATCTATGGTAGATATTCCTCCCTGGCATGGCTGTTCCAAGACTGACTGTACTTAGAGGCAGGTATCAGTTTCTCCATGTCTTCACTGAGAGGGACAGGCAAACTGAAAACAACTGACTTAATGACTAGGCTGTCTGACAGGGAAGTAAACAGGAGGAATTCAAGATTTTCCTGTAGAAACTAATAAACAGCAACAAGGAAAGGAGTCATGTGTTCTGCTTGACTTTCCTGAGCATTGGTACTTAAGGGGCTCCCCCTGCAGGAGCAGCATCACATCTCCCTCCCCTCTCCTGAGTCTCTCTCCTCACTGCACCTGAATCCTCTCTACTGACATCATGGGTTGTTGTGGCTGTGGAGGCTGCGGCTGTGGTGGCTGTGGCTGTGGTGGCTGTGGCTGTGGCAGCTGTGGTGGCTGTGGTGGCTGTGGAGGCTGTGGCGGCTGTGGTGGCTGTGGCGGCTGTGGTGGCTGTGGCGGCTGTGGTGGCTGTGGCGGCTGTGGTGGCTGCTGCGGTAGCTGCTGCGGCTGTTGTGGCTGCTGCAAGCCTGTGGTAGTCTGCTGCTGCCGCCGCACCTGCTGCAGCTCCTGTGGCTGCGGCTGCGGGAAGGGCTGTTGTCAGCAGAAGTGCTGCTGCCAGCAGAAGTGTGGCTGCAAGAAGTGCTGCTGCTGCTAAGAGAGCCAGCTGCTCTGCTCCTGCCAAGGTGATAGGGGAGGCCACACTGTGTCCTGCTGGTAAGCATTCACTCCATTTCCTCCCTTCTTCCCTTTCTCCATCTATCATGAGCTTATCTCCTTCTGCTTTGTGAACCTCAAGCTTTGTCTAGGCTCTGCATGCATCTACCCAGACCACATAGAACAGGCACACAACCGAAGACTGGATGGTAAGCTGATTGGATAAAACCAGAGCCAGCTAGGAATCCTGATCCTATGCACTGCAGTTACCTTAAGTGTTCAATTTTTTATAAATATTCAGACGTATATTTAGTCATTTTGATGTTTTCTGACTGTGCTTGATGTTTTCTATATTCACTCCATAAATTTCCTAATAAAATAACTTGATATGCCTTAAAACCCTCTTCATGTGTCTGTTTACATCTGCTGCATTGCCAGCTCTCTGTCCTCTGCACTGTCAGTCTCATTCTGACACCCACACTCCTGCATCCTCTTCACACTGCTCCCCAGCCCCTGACACACGCATCACTGTTAGAAAAGAGAAACCCATGTGCTGCTGCCTGGGATGACGTTTCCCCAGCAGTGTCTGCGTCCTTGGGTCTCCCCTACATCTTTCTAGGTAAAGGAGGTGGGAATTAGTGGCATCAGTGGGGTTTTGTTTCTTAATTTGCCTAAATAAACAATGAAGAGTGGGCCTGAAAGGAAGAGGGGATGTGTTTGGCTTTGACCCTGTAGAATTTGGCAGTTTCTGAAGGGACCGGAAACTTTGGCTAGCCATGGAGCATAGGTGCTATGTCAGGGAGAGGGGTGGGAGGAACGGATAGGGGCGTGGGTGGGGGATGTCATGTGGCTCTGGTCCTAGCTGGTGTCTGTGGATCACCTCTCTCATTCGCTGACTTCACAGGCAAACCTCATAGGCAAGTCCCATGAGGAGAGACCTGTATCTCTTCCCAACCCACCAACTCTCTGAGGTCTCCTGAGATGCAATCCCACCTTGATGTTAGCCTAAATCCCATTCGAGCCCAACTCACTAACCATGCAATACATGGGCCCCTTTGCACCCTGAGTCTGGACAGGTCAGAAAGGAGGAGAAAGAGTGGGGTTTCCTTGGACCCTTTCTGGCTATGAATGCTTCCGTTCTTCCAACAAGTCTAAAGAGGCTGGCACTGGCCAGACACTGGTAGTGCACTCCTTTAATCTCACCACTCAGGAGGCTGAGTCAGGCAGGTCTCTGAGTTTGAGGCCAGCCTGATCTACACAGCAGGTTCCAGGACATCCAGGGCTACATAGATAGACCATATCTTGAAAAAAAAAAAAAAAAACAAAACAACAACAACAATGACAACAACAAAAGAGACTCTAGGCTAGGGCAATAAAGAAATGGAAAGAATTAGTGAATCAGCATGATGGAAGCCCAGGTTTCTCTTCTCCATGCTCTGCCCATGCTGCTTCCTATACCATAAAGCATTTGCGTTCAGAACTGCCCCGACTTTCCACTTCCTCCTCTCTGTTTCCCACCCTCCTAAGTTTCATGCATGCATGTGCTGTCACATTGCCTTCCCTACTCTACCGTGTGGCCTTTGGTTCTCTCCCTGTAGCAGAAGCCACACTGCAACCACTTTCTTCTCATCTCAGAGATAGTTTGGGCACACATGAGCACACTAAAGCTTTTGACTTAGCAGGTAACAGCTATTATCAACCCCTCACAGGTGTAATGCTTAATCTTGAAAAAGAGATTCTTTTGTTTCCTTTTTGAGACAGACTTTCATGTAGCCCAGGCTGGCCCCTAACTCCCTATATGGATGAGGGTGGCCTTGAACTCTCTATTCTCCTGCCATTACCTCCCAAGTACTAGGATTACAGAGATGCGCCACCATGCCTAGTGACACTCTTAACAGATCTTTTCCTTTTAAAATAAGGGTCTAGGGCCTTGCATGTGCTAGGCATGTGTTCTGCCACTGAGCCACATCCATAGCCACAAGAGTTTTCTTCAAGTTGCTTTTCTAGATTCCAAGGAAGTTGCATGGGAGACATTCTTGACATGGCGGGACTATAGCTACTTTTCAAATGTCTCCTATACCAAAGGCAGTTTAGAGGTGGCATGATTTTAGCTGATATCCCATCTTCCTCTTAAAACCTCCTCTACTTTGGTCTACCCCAGAGAAGTAATCTCTCTCTCTCTGTTTCCTTAGTAACAAGGTGTCCTAGTTTCATTCTTTTTGCTGTGATAAAATATAACAAAAAAGCAACTTAGTGGGGAGAGAAGGTTATTTTGGCTCACAATTCTAGGTGACAACCTATCTTAGGGTTTCTCTTGCAGTGAAGAGACACCATAACCCCAGCAACTCTTACAGAGAAAATAGTTAATTGGGGCTGGCTTACATTCAGAGGTTATTACATTGCCATCATGGAGGGAAGCATGGCAACACACAAGCAGACAGAGTAGTGGAGAGGTAGCTGAGAGTTTGACATCTGGATCTGCAGGTAGCAGAAAGTTCGAGTGAGCCATTAGGCCTGGCTTGAGTTTCTGAAACCTCAAAGGAGACCTCCAGCGACACACTTCCTCCAATAAGGCCACATCTCCTAATAGTGTCACTTCTTGGAGCCAAAGGATACCATTTTCATTCAAACCACCACACAAACTATCATTGCAGGGGAGTCAAAGTGAAAGGAACTTTACAATAGCCACATCACATCCGCAGTCAAGAGTGAAAGAAATGAATGCATACATACCTGCTACTTGGTTCATCTTCTCCAGGACAATCAAGACAGTCCTCTACAGACATGCTCACTGGCCAACCTGATTGTGACAATTGTTTCTCTAGAATCATCACCTGGGAACCTTTTTCCCAGGTGATGATTCTAGAGAAAACTAAATATCATCACCACACGAGGTAATATATTCACTTTTATTACGGTTTCTTATGAACAAGAAATGACACATAATTTATAGATACTTTGCACACACATGTACATATATGTGTATATAAGATATGGTTATGGACACATGCAGATACATATCTATGTATATGTGTGTATGATATTATTCCCTGTTCTCTCCCACTGATGTGTTTATCTATTCAGGGTCTAGAATGAATCTCAAGCTCTTGTGCTTCCTCTGGGCTGAGCAAGCAGAAGATAATAGATGTTGGCTCCTGGCCTTCCCAGGTACACAACTTGCTGGGAAGACAAGCAGATATAAAGTATTATGAACAAAATTTCAGCAAGACTTAATGTGTTTGAGAGTTGTGGATGGGTATGAAATTCCATACCGATCGCCACCTAGCTGGCCCATCTTTGAGTTCTTTTTTTTTTTTTTTTTTTTGGTTTTTCGAGACAGGGTTTCTCTGTGTAGCTCTGGCTGTCCTGGACCTCACTCTGTAGACCAGGCTAGCCTTGAACTCAGAAATCCGCCTGCCTCTGCCTCCCGAGTGCTGGGATTAAAGGCGTGCGCCACCACCGCCTGGCAGAGTTCTTAAGTTTATCCACAGGTTATGTTGGGTATATAACATTCTTATCATGATGTATAATTTACTTCCAGAAGAAGCATCAAAAATTGAATAGCCTAAACGTTATAACTAGTCTTGACTTTTGTTTCCAGCTTGACTATCTACTCACTTTATTGGATGAAACTTGATGCTGTAGGCAAGTTGTTTTCTTTTTATGAGATCTACTTTGAGATCTCATAATGGCTTTGAGATACTAACAATGGCTAAGTTAAGTGGTTATACTTGCTGGTTTTGTGTGTCAACTTGACACAAACTAGAGAAAGAAGAGAGAACAGAGAGTCAGTTGAGGAAATCTTTCATGAGATACGGCTGTAAGGCATTTTCAAATTTAGTGATCAATGGGGGAGGGCCCAGCCCATTGTGAGTGGTGTCACTGCTGGGCTGGTAGTTCTGGGTTCTATACAAAACCAGGCTAAGCAAGCCATGGGAAGCAAGCCAGAAAGCAGCACCTCTGCATCAGCTCCTGCCTGCTGTCTCTCTCTGCCTGCTTGAGCTCACTCACGGACATCCATTGGTGATGATTGGCAATATGGAAGCATAAGTGGAATAAAGCCTTCCCTCTCCAACATGCTTTTTTGATCATGGTGTTTCATCACGGCAATAGTAACTCTAGCTAAGACATGGTCTACCCAGCCCAGTTATGGGTACTTTAGAAGTGTTATTTCCTGTGCATTTTACAGTGACTCTTGAATCAGGTATTATCATTTCTGTCAGAGAATTAATGTCTAGGACGATCGAGGCACAGCTGTCTGGAGGGGGAAGGCCAATCCACGCAGGACAATCTCAGACTTTTGTCAAAGACCCTTGGTCCCTAATTCCTTTCCACTTCCTCCTTCCCTGTTTTCCTTTCAAGATGCAGTCAAAGCTCTTCTTCAAAAAGCCTTCCAGGGCCAGGTGCAGTGGTACACTGCTTTACATACCAGTATTTGAAGGGCAGAGACAGGCAGGTCTCTGAGAGCTCTAGGCCAGCCAGAGCTGAACAGTGAGTCTCTGCTCCCTGGGAAGACTCTCCCCTCTTATCACATAATTGGAGGGAATTTGTCACCTCTAAGTCCTAATATTCATCAATAACTTCGCCAATCATCACCTTGAGGCAACTGCTACCTTACTAGACTTCACATCTTTCCTTTCTTCTTTTTCTCTATTTCTTTTTATTTTTCTTGTCAGCTTAGAGTAATTGAATGCACATTTCTTGCACTCTCCATACTATCTTGCACCGAATGAGATTTTGACAAATCTTTTTGATTGGCTTTGGCGATTCCCAAGTGGCTATCTTTCAAAATAGAATTGTAAGCAGGAAGTTAATTGGCAGGTGCCCCAAATAGCATCAGAGTAGTGACACCTGACTACCTTTAGCTGGCATGCTGACGCATCTGAGCCATGATTCATATAGATATTTGTACTACTAACAAATGCGTTGCATGGTTAGATAACCAATGGCATCCTATGACCTTGGTTTTATGGGTTGTTTGACTGAAGGTTGAGATTTTGGTCTATGGCCATGCTGAGATGAGTTGACTGCTCACAGCCAGATAAATATCAGTGCAAACACATTCGAATGAGCTCTGGTCATAGTCTAATGTTATTTTAAAAGAGCGGCCCTTGGTTCTGTCAGGGGCTCGATGCCCCATTGTAGGGAAATGCCAAGGTGGGGAAGGCAGGAGTGAGTGGGTGGGTGGGGGAGGACCCTCATAGATAGGGGGTTTCCAGAGGGGAGACTTAGAAAGGGGATAACATTTGAAATGTAAACAAAGAAAACATCCAATAAAAGAAAAAATTTTTGGATAAAGATTTAGAGCTGAAGACATAATTCAGTTGGTAGAGTACTTGCTTAGCTTGTGAATACAAAGCCTTGAGTTTGCTCCTCAGAGATGCATTAAAACCCAGGCACGGTGGTTCACACCTGTATCACAACACTCAGGAGACAGGGGAACAAGTTCAACCACATTCTCAGCTATAAAGTGAGTTTGAGGCCAGTCTTGTCTGGGCTACATGAGACCCTGTCTAAAAAAAAAAAAAAAACCACACACACACAAAGCAAAATAAAATTAATAGAATAAAAGTTCTTTTTAAGTGCGATTTATGTGGTAGTCTGGCTTTATACTCTGAATAATTAAAGGGACACCCACACCATTCTATGAGGGAAGGCATTATTATTAGGATTAGGCATCAAAGTTTCAGATCCCTGGGTACTGCATCTTGATTTCTGTAGTTTCTGTCTGTCTTTTATTGGCTTTCCATCATCCATCGGCTCTGTGAAATGACTCTAACACACATCCTCATGTCACATCCATTGAAACCTGTCCTTTTCTGCTCTTTTCCTCCCTGGGTATCATATTAGCATATAGGACCCTCTGTTCTTTCCCATCGAAGAGGCAGCAGCAGAACACTTTAAAAAAAAAAATGAAAGAGCTCTTTCAGCCATTCACTTCTAAAACACAGAAAAAAAAACCACAGAGTTACTGATTGAGGATTAAAAAAAAATGTAATTCCATTTCCTTGTGAGTCTAATCAATAGCAGAGCCTCTAAATGACAGCATCACCACTATCCAGATACTTGCAAGTGACAAAGAAGACTTGGAGGAGGGGAACCAGTTGAGATAATTCTCTATACTATTTTTCAAGTTGACTTTTCACAAATATATTTGGAACATGTGTATGACCCGTAGATATGCACATTTCCAATTCAATTGTATGGGAGACTGGCACAAAAAAAGAGGCGGAGACAAATGTACAGGGAGGAAGTAGAAAGCTTATTAAAATTGGAAGAGGGATCAGCAAGCCACAATCTTTATCCCTTCTTCTATGACTATTTAGGGAGGAACTGGTCTGCCTTGAGGCCAAACTCTGCTAGTCAGGGTATTCTCCAATGTCTGACTAGATTTAGAGACATAGCAAAGTAGGTGTGTCAGGGTTTCTTGGGATCATGGCTAGGGGACCCTGGCAAGGTAGATGGTTCAGTGGGTAAAAGAGCATAATGACCCAGGTTGGAAGCCTGTGGACATGAGTTTGATCCTTGGAACCCACATAAAACCCCAGATGCCTTAGCCCATCTACCATCCCAGCACTCCTACACTGAGATGTGAAGCGGATATAGGAGAAATTTTTTGAAAGCTGTGGGACAGCTAGCCTGTCCTATATACTCCATAGCAGCAGAGACAAGAGAGACTGCTTCAGCAAGATGGAAGGTGAGAACCAACTCTTAACAGCTGTCTTCTGACCTCTTGTAGTGGTTTGAATAGGAGTGGCCCCACAGATTCATGTGCTTGAATGCTTGGCCCATAGGCAGTGACACTATTAGAAGGTATGGCCTTGTTGGAGTGGGTGTGGCTTTGTTGGAGAAAGTGTGTCACTGTGGGGGTGGGCTTTGAGGTTATATGTGTTCAAGCTATGCCCAGTGTGGTACCTGGTATATCCTGCTGCCTACAAGTCAAGATGTAGAACCCTCAGCTCCTTCTCCAGCAGCCCATCTGCATACACACCACCATGCTTCCCTCCATGACTATAATGGACTAAACCTCTGAAGCTATAAGCCATTCCCAGTTGAATGTTTTTTTTTTTTTTTTTTTTTATAAGAGTAGCCATGGTCACTGTGTCTCTTCACAGTAATAGACCACTGACTAAGACATTTCCACATGTGTACTATGACGTGAACTTGCTAGCACTCACAACAAATCACCCACATGCATAATTTAAAAAAAAAATTAGAGACTAAGGGACCTCCTCATACAAATGAGACAAAAATTAACAAAGTCACTTTTCAGATAAAGGACCAAACACTGATGTTTATGTGATGTCCCATTTCTTAGGGCTAGTTTGAGCAATCCACATGCTCTTGTGAATGCATATTATAAATAGCATAAGCTATGCTACCAGGTTGGAACCTATAATTATATCCCACTGTAGACTTGTGTCTAAAGTATGTAAAGACCAAAAACAAACAAGCAATCAAATAAAAGAAAATAGATTCCAAGGTAGTATTTTGGAACAGAGAAAATAATTTTGGGACAGTGACATATTTCCAGGGAGAAGACAGATAGTGTTTCCATGTCAGTAGAGTGATGTCAGGGCAGTGTGCCAATGACACAGACATGGCCAGCCGTGTTACAAATGGCAGTAGACACAACGTAATGTGGTAGCTGGTGACTGAGGTAGGCTTTGGAACTACAGATATTTGTCATGGGACCTCCAAGCAGTACCTGCAGGAGTTGTCCTCTGTCCAGTGCCTCTGCCCCCTCTCCTACTTTAAGAAGGGTCAAGAGCAGCCAGCATAGAGAGATGTTAATGGACTGAACCTCTGAACCTGTAAGTCAGCCCCAATTAAATGTTGTCCTTACAAGAGTTGCCATGGTCATGGTGTCTCTTCACAGCAGTAAAACCCTAACTAAGACACCCAGTGCTAGTGACCTAGATCATGACATAATTATAAAACCAAGGCAGGGTTCTTCAGAGAAACAGAATCAACAGGATGTACAAATGCAAAGAGAGGTTTGTTATGGGAATTGGGTAACACGCTGACATGTTCGTGTGTCATTTGCAAGCTGGAGAACCAGAGAAGATGGTGGTGAAGTTGCATTTGAATAAACAGGCCCAAGAAACAGAGGAACCAATGATATAAGTTTCATCAATCAAAGGTCTGAAGTTCAGTTGTGACAACATCCAAGAGCAGAAGAAGGTGGACATCCTAGCTCAAAGAGACAAGAACTAGCTACTTGTCTTTTTGTTCTATTCAGGTCTTGAATAGATTGGATGGTGGCCTGCCTTAGTCCATTATGCTATAACAGAAGTATAGCAGAACACCTGAGACGTAAGACTGGGTAACGTATAAAAATCAAAGATTTATCCATCATAGTTCTTGAGTATGAGGAGTCCAAGATGGTCAACTGTCATCTCTGAGTCTCTGTGTCATATGCAGAAACCAAAAGGGTGAGAAAGAGACAAAGCAGATGTCCTCACATGACAGAACAAACTGGCCCACAAGCCCATTTTATCACAGCATCTATCCATTGAGAGCAGGGGCCTGTTAGTCAGGTATCGCCCAGGCTCCAGGAAACTGGTAGAAAGTTTAAATCATACCTTCAAGGTTGTCCTTGTGGCAGACTGAGGGTAGCAGAAGCCCCTGGAATCCAGATTCATTTACATCATAGGCGTAAGAAATATCCCAAGAACTCAGCTGAGTGGGATGCAGTTACACTGTATACAAGCATTTTCCCCCCTTTCAAGTTATAAAATGTTCTAGCGATTGGATAGAAATATCTCAGCTCATTGTGTATGGCACCCTCTACAGCTGTGGTGAGGAAGAAAAAAAATGTCTGGGAGAAGCCTAGATCTACCCTGTCTTTTACAACAATAAGGGTTACCTGGGATGGAGGGGGAGAGTAGTAAAGAGAGGAGAATCAATGATTGTTTACTGGTTTATAGTAATGATAGCTCTAAAAAGAAAATAAAAGCTAAACATAGCAAATTCTTTCAAGCCAGGATCCTTGAAGGAAGTGCACAAGGGTCCACATGAGGTTTCTGCTGAGGAAGTGGGACTGATGCCAGGTTCACTTCCTCTCCAGAGTGGGTACATAAGGGGCTCCCCCTACAGGAGCAGCATCACATCGCCCTCCCCTCTCCTGAGTCTCTCTCCTCACTGCGCCTGAATCCTCTCTACTGACATCATGGGTTGTTGTGGCTGTGGAGGCTGTGGCTGTGGTGGCTGTGGCTGTGGTGGCTGTGGCTGTGGCAGCTGTGGTGGCTGTGGCTGTGGCAGCTGTGGTGGCTGTGGCAGCTGTGGTGGCTGTGGCTGTGGCAGCTGTGGTGGCTGTGGCTGTGGCAGCTGTGGTGGCTGTGGCTGTGGTGGCTGTGGTGGCTGTGGTAGCTGTGGCGGTTGTGGTGGCTGCTGTGGCTGCTGCAACTGCTGTGGCTGCTGCAAGCCTGTGGTAGTCTGCTGCTGCCGCCGCACCTGCTGCAGCTCCTGTGGCTGTGGCTGCGGCTGTGGGAAGGGCTGTTGTCAGCAGAAGTGCTGCTGCCAGCAGAAGTGTGGCTGCAAGAAGTGCTGCTGCTAGACTTACAGTTCCTCTGGATCTCTCCTGCACACTCCCTCCCCCATCTCTGGACCTCTCCTGCAGGTAACTGCTATAGGTGAGTTGTGTCAGTCTATCTGTTCCCATTTGTCTGTAGGTTACAATTGTGACCTGAGTCTATTACCAGCCCATGGAAATCTCACACTTTGTAACAACTGTAGAGATGAACAAATATGCAACCTTCTCTGTAAATCACCACATTCTAATCACAACTGTGATGGAATGTAGTCAAAATAGTTAATGATGTACCTTTTTTTAAATCGCCTACTTTTTATCTCTGCTCTGTTTTTATCTCTGCAAAGCTTACCTATGTACACAAAGCAACTCCTGTCTTAATAAATCACACTAAACCAACCTCAAAGATTCATCTCTTTTTTTTCTTCCCATCTTTCCATTCTCTATACTTCCCTAGACACAAGAGTTTTATTTCAGCAGATAAGGCCAATCAATATGTGAAGGCAGCAGAGACTCCAAGGGGGAGATAAATGGTTTGCAGTAGACATCGATGTCTAGCCAATGGCCCTTTGTGGATTTGAGAAGGGAGGTACGTGGGGGTGGGGCACCTTGTCACTCTCAGTGTTATCCATGAGAACATACCACAAACCTCTCACTTGACAGCAACCAAAGTCTGAAGCAAATATGAGATCACCTTTCTCATAAGGATCCTCATTTTTGAAGGCTGCTCTCTGCCTACTACTAGAGTCCTACTAGGTGTTGGTCTTAAGGCCCATGGCTTCATTGTTAAGATCACCCCAAGGACTCTTTGGGTCTTGTTGCCTTTCTTGCCCATGATCTCAGTAGTTCATTACACACTTCTCATGGGCTATCACACTTAAAAAAGTCTCTCTATCATCTGATTCATCTATCCAAGGTCTGGACGATGAAATTGAGCTATAGTTAGCTTGGGTATCATGAAACTCCCAGTTGCCACTCCAAACCACAGGTCAAAGGCAGTTACGATGTGAAATCAACAGTAGAATAAAGACCCTCAAATCACACGCAAAGGGTGTCCACATGCACGAGGCAATATGTCCTCAAATGCCTCCTTATTTAATCTTCCCACAAGCTCCACCCCATCTCTGTAGACTCCAGATTCCAGCTCTTTGAGGGTTCATATAACAATAGAATGAGAATGGATGGAGTTGGTTGGAGATCCCAGCAAGCACTAGGTGGTCAGGCTGAACCAAGGCAAGCCTGGCTCCTTTAGTATATTTCCCAGGAGGACATTCTTGAAACCTCTTAAGGTCTACTTAGAGTGACTCCTTGTAATCCTGAGCAGAGCCTAAACCAGAGTAGAAACTTACATGGCAGATACAGCACATGGAATGAACAGAGAAGCAAAGAGAAGAATTCAGTGAACCAATGACCACCTGCCCCAAGGCTCAGGCAGTGTCTGTGGAAAGCTAGCTACCATTTCCAGGGAGTATCAAGGTAGTGTTGGTGGTGTGGGTGAGTCTCCTGACAGTAAGCTGACAGTATGGTTTGGGTATCACCCGTGTCTGTCTCTGGTGTCTTGTCCATTGATCTGCAGGATCCTTGAGCCTCTGATGGCCTCAGATTAGCCAGAATCCTTTAGTTATTGTCAGCTTGCAGGATTCATTCTTGGACCCCCTGTCTGACTCATCCTCTTACCATGTATCTATCTACTCTTGGAATTGTCTCTTCTCATGGAACCTGCTGTCTTCCAAGAGGGAGGAGTGGAGAGAGAGAGACAGACAGAGACAGAGAGAGACAGAGAGATACACAGAGAGAGACAGAAAGAGAGAGACAGAGAGAGAAATTCAGGTTCACTCATCTGATTCCAGGGCTACTGTTTCCCACTCAGGACCTTTGAGCCAGTCTTTTGCACAGCAATGCTGATCAGAAATCTGGGGCACACCCATCCTTTTGTAGGCCCCCAAACCCATTTCCTTCTAGATGTTTGCTATTCTTGTCCCATTTCCTGGAAGTGAGTTTGCTCGGGGCCCATGGAAGTAGGAGAGGTGCTCTGTGAGGGCTTGGTGGGTTTTCACCACTAACTGTTAGCACAGGTTTCTGAAGGACATACGGACAATTTTATTCTTCAACCAGATCTCAGATATGATCACCTGAGGAGACAGAACAAAAACTCAGGGAAGCAAAGTTTATTATACTCATAGATCCCAGAGAGATGCGTCCACACATGCCGAGAAGGGGATCGCATGGTAGTGAGCCCCAGGAAGAAAAGTAGTCACTCATGTGAGGAGCATAGTGAGGGGGAGGACTTAGGGGCGCTCTCCTGGCTGCTCCACTGACGCTTATAACAAGAGTTGGCAGCCGATTTCATTGGTGTTTCTAAGTCATATGAGGTCTCATCCAGGGTTGGACAGGAAGAGGAACTTGTGACCAGAAATAACTTCATTGTATTAAGGTTCCTGACCTGACTACCTAGCAGGGATGTTCAAAATTTACAAGAGAGTGTATCACTGCCATTTGACGAACATCTTTTTCAACCATGGTGTTGGTACGGGAACATCATGACACAATTCTTTCTGCTCAGTAGGTAACCATTTGCTGTGGAAAATAAGAGGAACACAAATCTATGATGAGTATCAGGGGTAAGGTGGGACAATGTACACAAACAAAGTGTGAGTGAGTGCATGACACCAGCAAAGGGACCTGAATGAAAAACAGCACATATATAAAGTCCCTGGGGTTTTGTAAATGTGCTCCCTCTGACTTGTCTGCTGAAACCCTAATTCCCAACACTTCACAAAGTGTCAGGACTGGGGCTAGAATATCTAGCTGATTCTACCTACATCTTGTCAAGCTTACAAGCAGGAGTAACCATTATGGCTTCATGGCACAGAATCTTTGACTTCCTATTTCTTACGGCCTTGGCATTGTCTTACTCTCCCTATTACACTCTGTGCCAGGGGATGATGCGTTTATAAAAATATAAAGTGATATAGAATATGTTCTGTGGGTGTGTGGTGAGGTATGGGGGAAGGGGATGTCTCACTGGGCCCTTGCCAAGGCAACTCTTCCCCCTGAGGGACCAGCCACAGGACTATATAGTATAGAATAGGGTTTATTCAGGGCATGGGAGTGGGGAGTTAAGAGGGTAGTAGAGGCAGAGAGAGGCAGAGAGAGTAGAGAAGTAGAGAAGAATAGAGGCCAGCCATGAGCACATGGAGAGAGGTGGGGCAAGAGAGAAGCAAGAGGCAAAAGAGCAGGAGATCAAGAGAGAGAAGAGGGGGCAAGCAGCCCCTTTTATAGTGGGCCAAGCCTACGGTGGCTGTTGCCAGGTAACTGTGGGGAGGAGCATACCTGGCTGTTGCCAGGTAACTGTGGGGAGGAGCATACCTGGCTGTTGCCAGGTAACTGTGGAGGGTGGAGTTTAGACCGAATGCTAACAGTGGACCCTAGTGTCAGAGGACACATGGTGTAGGCAGGCTGAGGTGAAGGGAGGTTTAGGCTAATGAATGTGAGGGGGTCTCCTGACTGCAATGGAGGTCAGCTAACGTTGTTCTGCGAGCCTCGTGTTCTTTACAAATTCTTCCCTCAACGTATGACCGCACCTGTTCATTCAGTCACAGGATCAGGACCTTTATGACCTCATTTTAATGTAATATTTTAAATTTTCTCTGAAAACAGGCAATGGGATTTCAAGGCTTTTCAGGAAACTCACATTGTGACCAGAGACAGATAAACTCAGAGTCAACAAGTATGACCAGAGGTGAAGAATCGGAGGAGGAGTGATCCTCTGCAGGGACAAGGGAGAGCAGGGGGAATCTCCACAGAGAGTCTCCCGAGGTGTGAATGCTGGAGAGACTTAGGTGTGTTCATACCGGAGAGGTCTGTTCTCACCTGTACGCTGGGGCAACGTCTTCAGCATCAGAAATTTGAGAGCATGCTTCATACACGTACAATTTTAAGTGCCCACAGAGTGTGCTGTGAGGGGGTGAACTCAGCATTCTGATAATATTATAGCAAACAGAGGTGACTCTAGCTAGATCACCCCAAAGACTGGCTGAGAGGGGATTTAAAGCCATTTTTTTTTTTTTTTTGTTATTTTCTCTGGCCAGCCTTATCTGGAAAACAACAAAACAAAACAAAACAAAACAAAACAAAAGGGATTTTGAACAGTGATTATAGAAAGACCAGCTTCCCCCAATATAGCACATCTGACCCTAACGTTCCTGCTGACCAGATTTTGAAAACTCATAGAAACCTAGGGAAGCTAGAGGAACAATGTCAAAATTTTAAGTACACATCATAGCTGAAGTTACAAAAAACAAAAACAAAACACACACACACACACACACACACACACACACACACACCCCAAAAGAAAACAAAGTCTGTCATCTGTCCTCCAGGCCAATAGTAAATGTCTTCAATAGAGAGAAATAGAAAAAAAGACTGAATTATCTGTATTTCAGTAATCAGTGTTTTTGATTTTTGTGTGTATCTGTATGAGTATGAGACTATGTGTGTGTGAGGGTGTGCATGTGTGTGCGCACCTGTGTGTGTGTGTGTGTGTGTGTGTGTGTGTGTGTGTGTGTGTGTAAAATAAGGTTTTGGATGTATTCACAGTACTTGACGTTCACAATCTGGAGCTGAGCTGTCTTCTAGAAACTCAGGTGGTGAGGACTTGGTCCCAATACAGCAGACATGGGCTTTGTCTGAGGGGGTCTGGCTTCATCCGTGGGTTAATCCTCTATCAGTGATGGCCCATGAAGAATTGATGGAAACTTGAGTTGGACCTAGTTGAACAGGTGAGTCCTTGTTCCCAGCTCCTTCCCCTATTGCATGTTCTCTCTTTATATCCAGTTGCTATGAGATGCGTATCTGCTCCATCATGTTTCCAGCAGTGCTATGTGCCTTGGTACACATATTCTGGGATGGGACTGAGCAAGCATGAGCTGAGAACTCTGAAACCGTGAGCTTAAATGTATCTTCTCTCCTTTAGGTTGACCTACTGTGAGCTTAAAATGTATCTTCTCTCCTTTAGGTTGACCTACTGTGAGCTTAAATGTATCTTCTCTCCTTTAGGTTGACTTACTTAGGTATTTTTGTCACAGTGACAGAAAGCTAAATGACACATTGTCTGTAACTGATAATACTTGGAAATAGACTCTGATGAAAGGAGAAGCAGATTGAGTAGTAGCAGTATGTTGACACTAGGACTGTTGGTGACCACAGAGGAAAGAGAACTGGCCGCAAGGTTGTTGACCCACTATGCCACCACTGGTGTCACCAAAGGCTTTTAAAAAAGGATTTATAGAAGTTTTAGGGTTGCGGATATGGCCACACCAAAGAAGAGACAATAAAAACTTTCAGTAGTTATTTATATTTTATTAGAAAACAAAAATAATATTGGATAGGTACAAATATAAAATGGTTTAGAGACTGGAAATGAACAGGGAAGAAACAGTCCTCCATCAAGCAGAAACATCAAGAAGTACTTGACTCCACATTCTGAAGGAGCACAGTGGAATGACTTCTGCAGGGCGTGACTGTTTGTTACTGGAGAGCAAACACCTCAGAGAGGAAGGTTAGAAATACCAAAGTAGAAAAGAAAGGAGCCCAGAATCCAGAAGCAAAGCCACAGGCAGGGAGACATACCAGGACAGGTAGAGGACAGTAAAGCTGGCCTGGAGGTTTAAGGAAAGGCTCTGGTTTCCTGGTGCCCATGACCCAGAAACAGAGACCTGGTGGCCATGCTAGCAGCAGCACTGCTTCTTGCAGCCACACTTCTGCTGGCAGCAGCACTTCTGCTGACAACAGCCCTTCCCACAGCCGCAGCCACAGCCACAGGAGCCACAGCCACAGGAGCGGCAGCAGGTGCGGCGGCAGCAGCAGACTACCACAGGCTTGCAGCAGCCGCAGCAGCCGCAGCAGCTACCGCAGCAGCCACCACAGCCACAGCCACCACAGCCACAGCCACCACAGCCACCACAGCTGCCACAGCCACCACAGCCACCACAGCCACCACAGCCACCACAGCCACCACAGCCTCCACAGCTGCCACAGCCACCACAGCTGCCACAGCCACCACAGCCACCACAGCCACAGCCACCACAGCCGCAGCCTCCACAGCCACAACAACCCATGATGTCAGTAGAAAGGATTCAGGTGCAGTGAGGAGAGACTCAGGAGAGGGGAGAGAGATGTGATGCTGCTCCTGCAGGGGGCGCCCCTTAAGTACGATCTTGGGAAGGGGGAAGAGGAAGGAAGGAAGGCACATGACCTGAGGTCATTTCCTTGTGGAACAGCTGCTGTTTGCCCAGCAGGGTCACCCAAAGTTCTCCCTTGTTTACATCCCATGCCCTTCACATGACCTCTCACACTTGCTGGCAGTGACTTTTCCTTTGTAAAGCTGCAGTCACAAGCAAGTGCAGAGTAGCTGATGTGGGGGAGGGGCACTTATCTTCGCAGCAGCATATACACATCTTCCAGATTTGCAGGGAAGTGGACACCTAATTGAAAGCAGCCTTTCCATGTTCTTCTATGCGTTTCTACCCATCACCCACTTGAAATTTTCCCACTTCAATAAGAAGTCTCAAGGTGAAAGGCAAATTAAGAACATCCCAATAGAATCCCTTCCCCAACCCTAACACACAGAGAAGGCTTCGTCTACATTACTGTGATTTTTCCCATTAACTGCCCAGTTAGTGTCTTGTGACTTTGCCCACTTCCTATTTAACAAAAAAAGAGAGAAAGACTCCTCTTTCTTAACTCATTGAACTGTGTGTTACAAGTCCTGGTATAATCTTCCCTCCTTTCCTTCCTATCTCTAGACTCACCCCCTTCCTGGTCCAATTCACTGGCCTGGATTTAATTTCTCTATATAACACTCTTGAGTGGATTGATCCGCTAGTGTAAGTCAGTTCATGCTTGTCTCCGACAACACAACTGTATTCTGCTCTTGACTCCATCTTCCTGCCCTGGGGCCTCTGAGGCCCATTTGGAGTTCACTCCCACACTTGGTCAAATGCTCCTCCCAGGTACCAACTGTCCACGCAGATGCTTCAACACACCTTACATGCCGATGCTCAAAAATCACGTTTGGAGTATTCCTTTCTTTTACTTCCCCACTACTCTCCCATTAGATTCACCAACGGCTTTAAATCTGCCCATATGTCTCTAGTTCTCCTCAAACCGAGCCCTTATGAACCACCCAAGTACGAGGAGTCACAAATGAATACAGCTCATGAAACTTCCCACCTCAGATCCCCACGGAACAGCTTCGCCAGGTTCAGGAAACAGGCTCCGGCCAGTGAGCCTTTATCGCACAAGAGGTGAAGGTCTCTTCTGGAATCCCACTAATCCTTGCGGCTGTGCTTGAGCTCCCAGTGGTCACCAGCAATGTTTCCTCCGTGTATTCCTGAGAAAAGTCTTCACTTGTGTTTCTCCTGCTTTGCTATACATGTGTACACTTACCTCGTTGGTGACAACTCTCAAACCCCATCATAATCCGCAGGGATGCCCTTGATCTCATATCAGTAAACGCCTTCCATTCCTGCGCTGGCCTTGATCAGCTCTCCTCTGATCCTGTTGTGCCTGCACTCCATCCAACCTGCTGTCACAGGCACAATTTATTTAAAAGGCAAAACAGCAAGAACAAGGTCTCAGACAGAAAGAGCCCATGTGAGAGTAGTGGTGTCTTTCCCTGAAAATTAATATCCAGACATAGGAAAAAACTACTTTCTTCCCCAGATCAAGCCATACAAATCATTGTGTCACTGAAATGCATAATCCAGAATGACTTTGTCTTGTTAAAAATTGTAATTAAGGCCCGTGCACCCATTCCATAAATCACACAGTGCTGCCTCATATGCAGAGGTGGGAATGGTGACTGCAGCCCAGCTGACCCCACTGCCTGTAAAGAGGACACTGGTGTTTGCACTTGGCAGTGACCTTTGACCCTGCCCTGATTTTCTCCTTCCCATCCACAGACTTCCTGTCTCTTACAAGCTCTCTGAAGGCAAGGTCTAGGCCTCATCTTTCCTTGTGGACATCTCAGAAGCACACAGCCCATGTGGCCCAGGGGCTCCCCAAAGAGGCCTGTGCTCTGTTAGCCCTGCCCACAACTTCACAGAACAACAGACATGCTTCCAACACTGTGAAGGAAGATGGAAGACCACCCATTGCTTGCACAGCCTTCCTGGGTCCCTGGAGCCCAGATTTCTTCCCAGGCATGTTAGGCTCTTTGGATTCATACTGGAGTGTAGTTTTAGGAAAAGCAAACATGACTGAAATATGCAGAATTCAAGGCTGTTTGAGAAGAGAGGTAAATAACAGCTGGTGAGATTCTCATGTGTACAAGTCACATGACAGTAAGGAAGTGGTCATGTGTTCCCTGCTGGACTCCTCAGCATTGGTACTTAAGGGGCTCCCCCTGCAGGAGCAGCATCACATCTCCCTCTCCTCTCCTGAGTCTCTCTCCTCACTGCACCTGAATCCTCTCTACTGACATCATGGGTTGTTGTGGCTGTGGTGGCTGTGGCTGTGGCAGCTGTGGCTGTGGTGGCTGTGGCAGCTGTGGTGGCTGTGGCGGCTGTGGCAGCTGTGGCAGCTGTGGTGGCTGTGGTGGCTGTGGTGGCTGCGGCAGCTGCGGCGGCTGCGGTGGCTGTGGAGGTTGTGGTGGCTGCTGTGGTAGCTGCTGCGGCTGCTGTGGCTGCTGCAAGCCTGTGGTAGTCTGCTGCTGCCGCCGCACCTGCTGCAGCTCCTGTGGCTGTGGCTCCTGTGGCTGTGGCTGCGGCTGTGGGAAGGGCTGTTGTCAGCAGAAGTGCTGCTGCCAGCAGAAGTGTGGCTGCAAGAAGCAGTGCTGCTGCTAGCGTGGCTGCTGGCCTCTGGGCTTCTGCTGTAGGTAACTGATAGAGGTGAGTCTGTCTGCCTGTCTGTCTATCTATGTGTCTGCTTTTGATGGGATTGGGAGTCACCAGCACAAACCTAGCTTACTGCCATTGTAGTCTGGCATTGCTAGAGTTGATATCCTGCCAATCCTTGATAGGCACCAAGCAAATGAATGAATCTGTTTGTCATTTACCATTCAGTCACCACTGTGTCAGATGCAATCTGACCAGGTTATGCTGTGACATCCTGCAGTGCCTGTAACTCTCACCCATGACCTGTTTTCCCATTGCATTGACATATCTGTAATTACAAACCTTCTCTTGCTTAATAAACTTCAGCAAACCGCTCTCAAATTGCTGACTCCTGTGTGTCTCATTTGCTTTCAGTCTCTAAACTGTCTTTCCATGGGAGAAATAGCTCCATCTCAGCAGACAGGACATTCTGGATGGGAAAGGAGCAGAGGACTGGGGACAAGATGGACTATGATGTACACAGACAGGCAGTGCTGGCTGATCCTGGGGTAGATCTTCTAGATGTTGGGGAGGGACAGGTCCTGGCAGTGAGTCATGGTCCCCAGTTCAGAATCCTTCTTTTTTCCCACATACTGGCCATGATCTAAGTAGCTTTGCTCTTTCAGGAGATCCCTGTCAGGGTATGCTGCCTCACCATGGCCTGAAGCTGCTGGGCCCAACCACTGTGATGGCTGTTCTCTGGGGTCAGCTTGCCTGCATTTAGATTGGTTTAGATTGGCCTGGGAGATGGATGCAGGAAACTCTGGATATGTCTGTGGAACTGGTTGTAGAAAAGTACAGGGTCAGGGGAGAACAATCACCCTACATGTGAGTGGCAACTACCCAAGGGCTTGAGGCCCCGATGGATCAAAAGGAAAAAAGAGGAAAGAAAGCCAAGTGTCACCAGTGTCTTTTCTCTGCTTCCATCAAGTACCTTGGGTGGCTGGCTTAGATCAGGAGTGTTTATTTTCTCATAGTTTTTCATGCTTAGAAGTTCAAGGTATAAGTAGATTTGGGAAATGTCTGTCCTCACAGGGTCTTCCTGGTTTTAATGTGTTTCTCTTTTCTTAGTTATTGAACAATTCAGTCATGATGAATTCAAATCTACCTGTCCTCATTGGGTTTATCATTGCTGTGGTGAAACACCACAGCTTACACTTCCATGTTTCTAGCCATCATTGAAGGAAGTCAGGACAGGAACTCAAACTGGGCAGGGATCTGGAGGCAGGACCTGATGCAAATGTGGTGGAGGGATGCTGCTCACTGGCTTGTTCCTCCTGGCTTGCTCAGCCTGCTTTCTTATAGCACCCACTATCACCATTCCAAGGATGGCCCCACCCACAATGAGCTAGCTAGCCCCTCTCCCTTCAATCACTAATTAAGAAAATACTCTACAGGCCTGCCTACAGCCTGATGATGGAGGTATTTTCTCAATTGTAGTTCTCTCCTATCAGATGATACCAGCTTGTTTTAAGTTGACATAAAATTATCCTGGACACTACCTGTGTGATCTTATGTTGTCTTATCCACTTCTTCTTAGTTGCAGTAAGGATGCTATTTCCAGATAACATCTGCTTTCTGCAGTCTTTGGAGTTACAGCATCAGTATATAAAAGAGAGTGTACAGTTCAGACCCATAGCAGAAAAGTAGCAAAATAGAGACTCTGTGTGGTTCATCCTTTATTTGGGCAATTTTCATAGTGACCTTTGTTCAGTCTAGGATGCCTTTTGCTTTTGTTCATTTTGTTTCTAGGAGCCATGACGAATTTGCACTTAAATGGAGCAGGATACTTATTCTGCTACATTGTATTCACGGTGGAGTTCGGTGATTAGGCAGTAGAAGAGGAGGTGGATTTGGGAGAGAAAGAGAGGAAGGGGAGGGAAGAAATAGAGCAAGGGGAGGAGAAGAAGGAGGCTATCAGCCATGGAGAACCATGGATGGGTCTAAAGCTGTCCTGGGTAGCAACTTCTGTCAAAAGGCTAGATATTGGGTCAGAACTCTAATTGTGTGGGCATCTTGTTGATTGAGCATTTCTAAATATATAAATATATATAAATAAATATAAATATATATAAATATATAAATCCTTTAGATGATCATTATCCTTTAAGAGTCTCATTTCTACTGGGTAGTTCGAAGATGGCAGATATTGTCAGGGGTTCAGCTGAGCTTTGTGGATGCAGCGTGGTAGATTGGCAGAGTCATCGCCCACGCTGGCATCTCGTGGGTGTCAGGGCCTGCACATCTAGCTGGCTGGAGCCTGAGGAGCAGCAGGAACGTGGTGGCTGCCTGGGAACAAGCTGGACCAGGCTCTGTTTTCTAAATATCACCTCTGCACTTAATTTTTTTCATAGCAAATGATACTTGCAAGACGATCCAGCACTGTTTGACAAAGACACATTCATGAAATGGTGATGATATACTATCTTAGAAAATTTGAGCATCACTTCCACATCGTCAACTAGCCCTCTCTAGTTATTGGCCTCACAGTTCTCCTTGTCCACCTCTGAAAACTAGTTCTTAGGGACATCAGTACAATTTACTGGATATAACTGCACTCTCCCTGCTCTTCAGCCTTGTTGGTTGGGTTTTCTCTCCTCCTGCTCCCTATGATGTGACCCTCTTTTTGGTATGCAGGCACTCCATCATTTCAGAATCTCTCTGTAAAATAAACTTTTTCATTTTTAAAAAAACTTCCCTGAGTTTTCCTATTTCCTCTTGTCACCATATCTGACATCATAGATATCTGACACCATAAATATCTGACATCTATTAAAAAAAACAAATCAGCATAGGTGGATGGAGCAGAGCAGGGTGAGGTGTTAGTTATCCAAAACTAAGGTGTGTATAGAAGCCTTAGAGAAATCTACTAGATTGTGAGCTAATCAAAATATAATATAAACATGGAGTTATATACAAGGTATCCCAGTGGTGGACACCACTGCATCCATTATTTAAAGTATTTCTCAGTTCCAGCAGTGGGCTTACCTTCCTATTACTTATTGGCCAGAGGGGTCTTGAGGAACCCAAAATAATGCAAACTATTGTCTTTTATCTTGGTTGCCCATCATAACCAAATGCCACACCCTATTCCTAAAGACACCACCCTCTTTGATTGTACACCATTGAGGAGCCAATCTCAAACTTGTTGAGGCCCGAGCTGAATGAATGTTGAGGCCTGGGCTGCCCCGAGTTTGGAGGCCACTGTATCCCGGCCCAAGCTGCCGCTCCAGTCCGAGGGTCGGGGTTCAGCAAGAGAGAGAGAGTGAGGATGGACTCGAAGAATGGAGACCAGACAGAGTGTGATTCAATCCTGTTTATTCTTCAGTCTCTCTTCCTAGTCCAAGTCCCAAGTCTAGCTGTACTCTCTAAAGAGTCTCCCTAAAGAGTATATCTCTCTACCGTCTGCCTCTGCCTTTTATATGTCTCACTTCTAAGCCATGCCTCTAAGTTACACCTTTAATCATGCCCTTAGGTCTTGTCTCTAAATCTGATTTCTAGGTCACACTCTTAAGTCACACACCTTTAATCTCACACACCTTTAATCTCACATACCTTTAATCTCACACACCTTTAATCTCACACACCCAAGGAAAGTCCTGGGTATCCAAAGAAAGATGTTATCAGAGTGTGCTCAGCTGTTGTAGGCTATTGTAATCCAAGTCTCATGTCAGGGTATATGGCTCAAGATGGCTGCAAAGCTGATAGCCGCTTTCTGCTAAAAGTCGGCCCCCAACACAAACTGACCAGAAAACTCTCCCTATGGCAATTAGTTTACATAGAGCTGGGATGTACTAAGCAAACCAACGGGGACCAAACAATATCAATGATCTTGCCCTGAGACAAACTGCATGCAACAATACCAACTTGTCAGGAAAAGCTGCTCCCACCAGTGTAATAGTGGTATGACGGTTAAGGAAATAACCAACCACTTTCCGATTTGATTGGAAGCCTACTTCACATGAAGGATTTCATGTCTGGTACTGTAACCATGGTTAAAACTCATTACTGGGGAGATCATTGGAGCAAGGAGAGAAACTATTGCTGATGGTCGGCTAAATGCCAAGTTGTCAAGTTACCTTCTAAATATTTACATTTCTACCCATACATTTATTCTGCTCCCATTATTGGACAGAAAGTGTTTCTATTTGTTTGTTGTTATTGTTTTTGAAATGGGTAGTGTTTAAGGCAAAGATTCATAAGATTCATAACTAGTCAAAGTGCTGAGAATTAGAGACTATGGGTATTCAGTTGTGAAAACTCCCCACATCCAAGGTTCAGAGAATATCATGAAAGAGTGGGCAGAACGTAGGAGCTACAAGACAGGGAGGAGAACTGTAACATGTTGCCTTCTAGTTATGGTGTGGCTCATAAACATTGTCTCACCATAGCTCTTGTTGCCTGCAAAAGACTTGTACAAAATTAAGCCAGTCAGCTTTCCAGCATGGATGGGAAGGGGCTCCTAAGTCCCAAGCCATAGCTGAGGAACTATTGGTAACTGCTGAGGGAGTCGCTTTTCTTTGAGGATGTGGCTGCTGTTAGATTGCCCACGTGGATGATCTCACATCCATTTGCATTTGGGCAGCACCAACTGAATTCAGAAGGCAGTGGATAATTTTAAAAGAAGGTGTGAATGAGAAGGAGACAGATCGGTGGGTCCTGGGGGAGTTTCAGGAAAGTATCGGGGGTGGATAATATTAAAGCGTATTGTACACATGTCTACGTTTTCTAAAAAAATGAATTAAAATTTTATTTTGAAAGATAATAAAAGATAAATGAAACAATGCATGCACTCTGATGTATGTGTGTGTTTGTGTGTGTTGTACCTGTACATATTCATGTGGATACGTGCAGATGCATGGAGAGGTCGGGGGTCAGGGGTAGAAATCCAGTTTCGTCTTTGATTCCTATGCCCTCTTTTTTTGAGACAAGATCTCAAAAAAGATTGGAGCCGGAACAGAAATCCATCTATTTCATTATCTCTAGTCCAGGGTTACACATGAACACTCCTGTTTATGTTTCCTCTCTCTCCCTTTCTCCTTCCATCTCTCTCTTTCACTTTGTCTCTTTCTCTGTGTGCGTCTGTCTGTGTCTATGTGTGTGCACCTGTGTGTGTGTGTGTGTGTGTATTGTATTGATGTGTGCCACTGTGTACAATGGAAGTCAGAGGACAATCTTGGGTATTGGTGCTTGCTTTCCACTTTGTTTGAGACAAGGTATCACAGCTTTGTATACCTGTCTGTCTGGCCCATGAGTTTTCCTATCTCTATGTCTTATCTCCTTAGAGAGGCATGCTGAAATTACATAAACTTATATTATGCATCTGACTTTTACACAACTTGTGGAGATCCATTGGGGACAGCATACAATTACAAGGACTGCCTGCAATAGGCTGGGGTGGAGACATCTCAGTAGCCCATGGCAGCACCTTGTAAAAAACAGTTGTTCCCATTTCTCCTAACCTTAGCCCTGGACAACGGCTGTGTAGATTTCATTTGTGTGTGACTGCTTTTCAGTTGGCCTTGGTGTCCATAATTATTCTACTATATCTGACTTTCTTACTTCTTTCTCCTTCTGCTCTGGCAGATTCTGTGAAACTAGATGTTCCTTGATGTAATGATTCTTAAACAATTAAAAATTGAGGCATAGGATGCAGCACAGCACAGTCCTAATGGCCTGTGTGCTCTCATCTTGGAAACAATGCAATAACTGCACAATGGTAGTTCCAGATGAATGCTTGACTTGCAAGGAAAGTTTGAAGAAATTATTAGAAAATAAAATAGAGCCAACACTGGAACCCCGAGAAAGGAAAAATTTATTAAGTTATAAAATAAGTTTTTTTTTAAATTTTTATTAGATATTTTATTTACACTTCAGATGCCATCCCTTTCCCCATTCCCCCCCCCTTAGAAAACCTCTATCCCATGCCCCCTTTTCCTTTTTGCATTTATACATTGTTTTAAAATAATGTTAATCATAAGCATTATAAGTTTGGAATTGTTCAATCAGAGGTGTAACCCACTGACCAACCTAGATATAACAACTATCTTTGACTGGTGGAGATACATGAATATCTGCCTCCCTGTCTCCCCCCTCTTTCTCTCTTTCATCACCTAGCTTCTCCTCTCCTTCTTCTTCTCCTCTTCTTACTCCTTTTCTTCCTCTAAGTACTCCCCCTACACATCACCCTTCCTGTTAAAATGAAACTTTTCTCTCAAAATACAATTAGAGCATAATTATGCCAATTTGTACCAGTGAGGTACAAGATAGTCCTAATACCCAGTCCATCCTTTTGTTGACTAACCAGCACCTCTGTCATCTATCCTAACTAAAACATTTAGTTCTGAACCTGGCTTTAGGATGAATGTCAGCTGACGACCATCCACTCAAATCTTTTCTCTTACGGTAAATAGCTATAAGTTTTCAACCCCGTCAGAAATCCAGAATGACTGAGTTAACTATAATTGTGGGAAGCACAAAGCATAGCTTCTAAAACTTAGCCAATTTATAGAGACCTCTGAACACCTGAAAAGCCCCTATACTACCGAACGTTGGAGCATCAAATCTTCAGCCTTCTGGCCCAGAATCATCTGACAGACCTTGGTGATGCAGGATTATTAAGGACTGATTACTCTGTCTAGGCAGATATAATCAGTCGACTATTCTGCATGTGTGTCCTTTTCTGGACAGTAATTTGTCTGTAGGTGGAGAGAGGCAATTCTTGCCTAGTGGCTGTTACCACACAACTGTAGTAACTCCAAGGATGCTCAATTTCTTCTTAGAATCCATGACAGGAAGCTGTCAGGAGCAGACAGGTCTCTAATCAATATGAACATTAATATATAAATATTTGTAGCGTCAGTTCTATGGACTTCTGATGTTTTGAAAACCAACTATCCATGTAAGGTAACCTGGACTGTTGTCTGTTCACTCCTCTCAGCTATTTCTAAATAAAATATGGAAAACACCCTAACAATAAACTCAAAGCCATGAATTTGCTATAGTCCCTTAACTCATAGGTTAACCGTCCCAAATCAGTTAAAAAAGTTAAAAAAAAGGCTGGGTCTAGGCATTGTATTCCTAAATGTTTTATACAGGCACAATGCCCATGAGCGTATCAATATTCATCTCATTTTTATATTAATAAGAGGCTCGTACCAATGAAAACCTTAAATTTGAGATCAAAGTAAATTTTGTACCATTTAAGAAATTATAACTTCATCTTGATAATAATTATACAGATTTCTACCAATAGGTTATGGCTATGCAATAAGTCCTAGCTAATCCCCCCTGTTCCAACAAAACCACTACTTGTCCCTAGAAAGACAGACCATTATTAACCACATTAGTCCCCAAGCTCAGGGAATAGGGGCGCTGACTCTTCTTTAACTTCTCCAAGCTGATTAAGGGTGTTGAGATTTTAGAAGAGGGGTGGGGGGAAGAGTAAGTTGATAAGCCTTTGATGCTGTGTCTTCACTGAATCCAGATGGAATTCCAGGACATCGGAGGTTTGGGCAGATCTGCTCAGTATGCTTGATGAGTAGATACACCAAGGCTGTGTATTCTGCAATATACAATTCTCAGAACAAGTTTTAGTATCAAGAGAAAAAAAAAATTTTTCCCACCCCCAGGGTGCTGACATTTTTTTTTAAGATGTTGGTTCTGAAGACTTTTTTTTCCCGCTTGTTAAAATTGGTTGTAGTATTTACGTTTCAGATTTTATCCCCTTACCCTACTTCCTCTAACCACCCAGAAACCTCCTATCCCATCCCCCTCCTCATGCTTCTAGGAGGCAGTGACCGCACCTACCCCCCCTCACTATCCCCTTCCCACCCTTACATTCCCCCCCCCCACTGTGTGTTCATTTTTTTTTTATGGGACCAAGAAACTCCTCTCTCACCTATGTCCGACAAGGCCATCCTCCCCTACATATACCTCTGGAGTCTTGGGTCCCTCCCTATGTGTTCCCAGGCTGGTGGTTTAGACCCTGGGGGGCTCTAGTTGTTTGGTATTGTTGCTTTCCATCTGGGGTCAATAACCCTTTCTGCTCCTTCAGTCCTCTCACTAAGTTCTCCATTGGGAAACCCCTGATCATATCAGTGGTTAATTGTGAACATTGTCATCTGAGTGTGTTAGTCTTTGGCTGACATCTAAGGAGACAGCTATATCATGTTCCTCACATTATGCACTTCCAGCCATCCACAACAGTGTTTAGCTTAGGTGGCTGTACATGGGATGAATACCCAGGTGGAATGGTCTCCTGATGACCCCTCCCTTCAGTTTCTGTTCCATGTTTTGTTTCCCTATTTGCTCCCTTGAGCATTTTTGTTTCTCGTTCTAAGTAGAACTGAGGCATCCCCTCTTGGTCTTCCTTCTTCATGAGCTTCATGTGGTCTGTGGGTTGAGTCTTCGCTAATCCAAGCTTTTGGGCTAACATCCATGGAGATATGTTTGTGTAACTATCTTCTTTTGGGGTTTTTGGAAGATTACTTTCTTGCTTTTTCTAGGTTATAGTTTCCCTCCTTGTGTTGGAGTTTTCCACCAATTATTCTTTGAAGTGCTGGATTTGTGTTGAGATACTGTGTAAATTTGGATTTGTCATGGAATATTTTGGTTTCTCCATCAATAATGATTGACAGTTTTGCTGGGTATAGTAGTCTGGGCTGGCATTTGTGTTCTCTTAGGGTCTGTATGATATCAGTCCAGGATCTTCTGGCTTTTATGGTCTCTGGTGAGAAGTCTGGTGTAATTCTTATAGGTCTGCCTTTATATGTTACTTTGCCTTTTTCCCTTACTGCTTTTAGTATTTTTTCTTTGTTTTGTACATTTGATGTTTTGACTATTATATGGCAGCAAGTATTTCTTTTCTGGTCTAAACTATTTGGAGTTCTGTAAGCTTCTTGTATATTTATGGACATCTCTTTCTTTAGGTTATGGAAGTTTTCCTCTATAATTTTGTTGAGGATATTTACTGGTCCTTTTAGTTGGGAGTCTTCCCCCTCATCTATACCTATTATCCTTAGGTTTGGCCTTCTCATTGTGTCTTGGATTTCTTGTATATTTTGGGTTAGTAGCTTTTTGTATTTTGCATTTTCTTTGACAGTTGCATCAATGTTTTCCATGGTATCTTCTCACATGAGATTCTCTCTTCCATCTCTTGTATTCTGTTGGTGATACTTGTGTATATGACTCCTGATCTTTTTAGGTTTTCTATCTCCAGGGTATTGTCCCTTTGTGATTTCTTTATTGTTTCTACTTCCATTTTTAGATCCTGCATGGTTCTGTTTAATTCCTTTTCCTGTTTGGTTGCATTTTCTTGCAATCCCTTAAGGGATTTTTGTGTTTCCTCTTTAAGGGTTTCTATCTGTCTACCAGTGCTCTCCTTAAGTTCTTTGAGAGTGTTATTTATGTCTTTCTTAAAGCACTCTGTCATCATCATGAGAAGTGATTTTAATTCTGATTCCTGCTTTTCTGGTGTGATGGGGTGTTCAGGGCTTGCTCTGATGGGGGAGCTGGGTTCTGATGATGCCATGTAACTTTGGTTTCTGTTGCTCAAGTTCTTGCTCTTGCCTTTTGCCATCTGGTTAACTCTAGTGCTGCCTGTACTTGCTGTCTCTGACTGAAGCCTGTCTTTCTAGTTATCTAGCTTGTGTCTGATCTCCTAGGGGTCCAGATGTCTCTGTGATCTTTTCCAGCTGCACTGATTACAGTGGTACCTCTAGGATGCCTCAGGATATGGTACCTCCAAGGTAGTAGTCCAGCTAGGTGTCTGCTGTTCTGGGTGCAGTGTCTTCTCTAGAATATCTCAGGATATGTTGGCTGACGCTCTGAGTTCAATTGTTCCTCTGTGGCTCTGGATTGAGTGGACCTTCCAGTATGTCTCAGGTGGAATCCAGGGTCCACACAACAGCAGACCTGGCAGAGGTCTGATCCAGCCCTCAGATCTGAGAACTAGTTTCTAAGACACTGTCCAAGTTAGAGCATCTGGGATCCCTGTTTCCTCTGTGTTCTTGGATGTTGGGGGCAGAGCTGCCACCCAAGATCTGCTCAGTGCTCTGGCCCAGACCGGAAGGAACCAGTGTTCCTGCTGGGAGTGACTTCCTGGGTCCTTTTGGTTTCCAGTTACTCCCTGTTTAGGGCGGGCCCTGCTGTCTGCTTACCTAAGATACTGCCTGAGTTCGAGCGCCTGGGATCCCTACTTCCTCTGGGTTCTTGGAAGTTGGGGGCAGAGCTGCCACCCAAGATCTGCTCAGTGCTCTGGCCCAGACCGGAAGGATATAAAATAAGTTTTGCATAACATTAAAGAGTGGTTCTTAGATAAGCAAGTATAGAATACATAAAATCTTATCCTAGTAAAACTAAGTCAAAACACTGGGACTCATAGGAGAGTCATTGTGTGCAATGTACAGAAGTAGTAACCTAGTTACTGAGTTAATTTGATTCTTTCTGACCACTGCCTGGCAGCTTTGCCCATGTCATTTATCATTAGAGCTTTACAGGAAAATGCAAGTAGCTGACCTTGGAGCTCTGAGCTCTGAAGTATAATAAATTAAAAGTTAAAGTTTAAATAATGATAAATTTGCAATTATTATTATTTTGGCTACAGGCCTGGGAATAGGGAAGCTTGAAATTTTGGGGGACATTTGTAATTATTAATTCTTTGTGGGATGCGATTATTCTTTTGAATTTGATTTGGCAATGATTATACAATATCTTTTTTCCTATCTGCTTTTGGAGTAACAATAAAAGACTGGGGCAAGAGAAGGGCAAAGATGCATGTGAGGTGAATGTGGTGAGAGAGAAGGACTGAGAGAGCAAATAAGAGGGCGAATGAAAGAGCATGTGAGGTGAATGAATGTAGAGTGAGGAGAGAATGTGAAGAGTGAGTGAGGAGAGAATGTGAGGTGTGTATGGAGAGTGTGTGTGTGAGTGAAAGGAGAGTGCATGTGGTGTATATGAGGTGTGTGTGAAGAGTATGTGAGAGTGAAACGGGAACACACAAAGGTGTGTAGGAGTGTGGGAGTTCAAGAAAAGAAAACCACACAGGAAAAAACAGAGTGTGCAGGAGAATGCAGAGTGTGTGCAGCCTCAAGCTGCGAGTGAATGAGCAAGAGAGAAAGAAAGCAGAGAGTGAGAGAGAAGAGAGAGAAACTTTAAGCCTTGAAAAATACCTGTCAACCTGTACCCAAAAGGTAGTCTGTGTATATTTATTATGTGCCTTCCAGTTATCCCTGCTTCCAGTTGAAAACTTCGGTCCTGTGTCAAGGCTGGACCCTGACAGAGATCTAAACTTAAGTCTCTAGGTTATACAGTAGGCACTCTGTTCTGGCTATTTTTATGCCAAGTCAGGGTTGTCTGAAAAGGAACCACAATTGAGAAAATATCTCTATAAGATTGATCAGTGGGCAGGCCTGTGGGTGTATTGTCTTGCTTACTGATTTATGTGGGAAGGTCTAACCTATTGTGGAGAGATAACCTATTGTGATCATCCCTGGAGAGATGATCCTGGTTGCTATAAGAAATAAGCTATGCAAGCCATGAAGAGCAAGCCATTAAGCAGCGTTTCTTCATGGACTCCACATCAGCTCCTGTCTCCAGGTTCCTACCTTGAGGTCTTGCCCTGAATACCCAAGATGATGGACTAAAAGCTGTAAGAACCCCCCCCATTGCTTTTAGTCATGGTGTTTTACCACATCAATAGAAACCCTAACTAAGATACCTTCCATGCTTGGATTTTGATGTGGGTGCTGGGGATCTAGACTCAGGTCCTCATGTTTATGTGGCAGGCACTTCACTGACTGAGCCAACTCTCAAACATCCTTCCTTGATCTTTTCTTCACAAATGTATGTACTACATAATGCTATGGACCAAGAACAAACTGATCTCCAGGGCATGAGACAAGGGGATCAAACACCTAGAAGGAATTAGGTCTTAGGTCCTACAACAGGTTAGATGTTCCAGAGTTGTTCTAGCCAGCAATAATGCTCAAGGGACTAGTCCAAGGGTCTGAGTGAATAACCGACTTGAGATCAGATAGATGAATCTGAGTTCTCCTCACTCCTCTCTAGTCAGACGAGAGGTATCATTGGAAGGGCCAATTCCAAGTGGAGATATGGGAGGAATCCAAGAGTGAATCCTGGAGGTTGATAGTAACTAACAGGCTCTGGGTAACCTGTGGCCATCAGAGACTCAGGGATCCTACAGATGGTCAAGGCATCAGAGGCAGACATGCTTGTTTGTTCTGTTTTTGCTTTTGCTTTTTTTTTTTGGATACTCAAACTGATTTGACTGCTTAGTTTCTAGAGGTTCATCCACACAGCATCAACATCAACTCCCAGGAGGAAAAAACTTGGCATTGAGTCATCTCTAAAGTCTCATTCTATCTGTTCTTAGTTGAATTGAACTCATGAACAATGGATGATTGTTTTGGATGAATCATCCTTGGTTTCAGATATACCTGTTTGTGCTCCTCTTCTGTGACTTGCTCTCCTGAGAATGACAATGAAGACAAGCCTAGGGGATCCAAGGCAGATATGATCAATGGGTTGATGTGCATTGGCCCAGTCTTATAGGCCAACCCGCACTGAGATGCCGTCCCTTCTTATTGCTCCTGATGCTGCCAACTGAAGTAGAGTAGTGCGGGAATCTGGAATCTACACTGAATGACCAGGAAACACTATGAGAAACAAACAAAGATTTGGAAACACATTGCTTTGTGAATGAGGAAACTTACAGTGGGTACGGGTAGGTCAATCTTCAAGTCCTGGAACAAAAGAATCCAAGACATTCAACTTAAAAAGAAGTCAACTTAGGTTGATTGTGGCACACTGTTTCATAAGTGTTTATTCACACTTGTTGCATTAGCTACTGTACATGTTATGTGACAAAATGCCCATGACAGACAACCACAAGAAACTTTTTTTTTATTTGCTATACAGTGTCAGAGGATGGAACCAGTGGTTTCATAAACCCATGTGTGGACAGAATATAATGGTATAAGAGACACGTGACACAGGTAGCTGTGACATTTGTGTCCTGTAAGGAAGCAGAGAAGGAAAAGCGGGATATTCTGCTAGCTTTCTCCCTGCCCCCTTTTGTTCCATCTGGGCTCTAAACCCAGGTAGGTGCTATGCATATTTAGGGTGGGAGTACAATCCTCTCTGCAAACAACCCCAAAGGCAAACCCAGAGTTTGTTGCATTCATTTTCCAGGCTAATCTAAATGCAGGCAAGCTGACCCCAGGGAACAGCCATCACAGTGGTTGGGCCCAGCAGCTTCAGGCCATGGTGAGGCAGCATACCCTGACAGGGATCTCCTGAAAGAGCAAAGCTGCCCAGGTCATGACTAGTACGTAGGAAGAAAAGGAGAATTCTGAACTGGGGACCATGACTCACTGCAAGGACCTGTCCCTCCCCAACATCCAGAAGATCTACCCCAGGGTCAGCCAGAACTGCCTGTCTGTGTACATCACAGTCTATCTTGTCCCCAGTCCTCTGCTGCTTTCCCATCCAGAATGTCCTGTCTGCTGAGATGGAGCTATTTCTCCCCATGGAAAGACAGTTTAGAGACTGAAAGCAAATGAGACACACAGGAGTCAGCAGTTTGAGAGCGGTTTGCTGAAGTTTATTAAGCAAGAGAAGGTTTGTAATTACAGATATGTCAATGCAATGGGAAAACAGGTCATGGGTGAGAGTTACAGGCACTGCAGGATGTCACAGCATAACCTGGTCAGATTGCATCTGACACAGTGGTGACTGAATGGTAAATGACAAACAGATTCATTCATTTGCTTGGTGCCTATCAAGGATTGGCAGGATATCAACTCTAGCAATGCCAGACTACAATGGCAGTAAGCTAGGTTTGTGCTGGTGACTCCCAATCTCATCAGAAGCAGACACATAGATAGATAGACAGACAGGCAGACTCACCTCTATCAGTTACCTACAGCAGAAGCCCAGAGGCCAGCAGCCACGCTAGCAGCAGCACTGCTTCTTGCATCCACACTTCTGCTGGCAGCAGCACTTCTGCTGACAACAGCCCTTCCCACAGCCGCAGCCACAGCCACAGGAGCCACAGCCACAGGAGCTGCAGCAGGTGCGGCGGCAGCAGCAGACTACCACAGGCTTGCAGCAGCCACAGCAGCCGCAGCAGCTACCACAGCAGCCACCACAACCTCCACAGCCACCGCAGCCGCCGCAGCTGCCACAGCCACCACAGCCGCCACAGCCACCACAGCTGCCACAGCCACCACAGCCACAGCTGCCACAGCCACAGCCACCACAGCCACAACAACCCATGATGTCAGTAGAGAGGATTCAGGTGCAGTGAGGAGAGAGACTCAGGAGAGGAGAGGGAGATGTGATGCTGCTCCTGCAGGGGGAGCCCCTTAAGTACCAATGCTGAGGAGTCCAGCAGGGAACACATGACCACTTCCTTACTGTCATGTGACTTGTACACATGAGAATCTCACCAGCTGTTATTTACCTCTCTTCTCAAACAGCCTTGAATTCTGCATATTTCAGTCATGTTTGCTTTTCCTAAAACTACACTCCAGTATGAATCCAAAGAGCCTAACATGCCTGGGAAGAAATCTGGGCTCCAGGGACCCAGGAAGGCTGTGCAAGCAATGGGTGGTCTTCCATCTTCCTTCACAGTGTTGGAAGCATGTCTGTTGTTCTGTGAAGTTGTGGGCAGGGCTAACAGAGCACAGGCCTCTTTGGGGAGCCCCTGGGCCACATGGGCTGTGTGCTTCTGAGATGTCCACAAGGAAAGATGAGGCCTAGACCTTGCCTTCAGAGAGCTTGTAAGAGACAGGAAGTCTGTGGATGGGAAGGAGAAAATCAGGGCAGGGTCAAAGGTCACTGCCAAGTGCAAACACCAGTGTCCTCTTTACAGGCAGTGGGGTCAGCTGGGCTGCAGTCACCATTCCCACCTCTGCATATGAGGCAGCACTGTGTGATTTATGGAATGGGCACGCGGGCCTTAATGACAGGTTTAAATGTAGCACCCAGTCTTTATAACCACCTATATTATAGTGATGTAGCTTTTGGTATCGTCTACTTTGAATCACGAATTAACTTTAGTTTTTATTTGTAGAATATAAATTCATGTGTATAAAACATATTGATGCTTACTAGCCTGACCCAGGTGTCCAGAAGAATAACCTAGATGGCCTTTTCCTAAGCAGGAGGGTTGGTATTGTCGCATGCCAGGGCATGGAGAAGTGCCAAAGGAGAACTTTATACAAGGGAGGAATGGAATTTGCCTGGGGAGGATCAGAATATGGCTTGGATCATAGTGAGGCTTACAGGGTTGTTCACCTTCAAAAAGGTCACGGAGAAGGCCCTTCTCTATACAAAGCTCCAGGAGCACCTATCTCAGTATATAGAAGTTCTAGTGAAAACTCAGCCATAGCAAGCATTTCCTCTGTTCTTCACTTAGTAAACCCAAACCCAGTGCTCAGAACCTGTTTCCTCAATTGGCACCAGTGCTCAAGGATCTGAGCAGCCCCAGGAAGGGTTAAAAATTCTTAATTTTGATTGGTGCTCTCTGTTGCCTAGTCCTGCCCACATGGGTGGAGCACATCTGGTGTAGAGATAGCTTTCATGAAGGCTTTTAGGGAGTGGGTAGCTTGAATTATGTGCATATACAAGTGACCTAGAGATGTGCTGAGCAAACTGAATTCAGAGAGGCAGAGGAAACAGAAGTGAGGGAAAGCAAGGAGTCACACACTTTTTCAATACACACACACACACACACACACACACACACACACATATTGGATGAGTTAGAGACTTGATTATGGGTAGATTAGATTATGGGATAAGTATGAGCTAGAGACAGACATTTGAGGTACAGATGGAAACAAAATCTGAGGCGATGAATGAGGCCAGGCAAGCAAGAACTCCATCATAAAAAGGATTGTATCAGGACTTTTATAGGAAATTTGGTGAGTTAAAGAGGGAAAAGTGACATTTATGATACATGATTTTTAAATATAGCCGTCAATATATAAAAATCATAAAAAGAGATTTGCTGTTTTGATGAGAAGAAAGGTAAGATGATGTAGAAGACAGGAGACCTTTTAAAACATGCTGTGTTCTACGTGGATGGCCCTAGGTGTTCTTTCACTGTGAGACTACTTGTCAAAGCAGGGAGATTTCAAACAGATGATGGAGAAAAGCACAGAAGAGGAAGCGAAAATGGCTGCAAGTGATGGAGTCTTCATTCAAAATCTGAAAATGCGGAGTGTGACTGTGAAAATGACAGTCCCTCCTCCACATCACCACCTTCTCACTTGCTTGTGACTGCAGCTTTACAAAGGAAAAGTCACTGCCAGCAAGTGTGAGAGGTCATGTGAAGGGCATGGGATGTAAACAAGGGAGAACTTTGGGTGACCCTGCTGGGCAAACAGCAGCTGGTTCACAAGGAAATGACCTCAGGTCATGTGTTCTCCATCTTGCCCCTTCCCCCTTCCCAAGATCTTACTTAAGGGGCTCTCCCTGCAGGAGCAGCATCACATCTCTCTCCCCTCTCCTGAGTCTCTCTCCTCACTGCACCTGAATCCTCTCTACTGACATCATGGGTTGTTGTGGCTGTGGAGGCTGCGGCTGTGGCAGCTGTGGCTGTGGCAGCTGTGGCGGCTGTGGTGGCTGTGGCAGCTGTGGTGGCTGTGGCTGTGGCAGCTGTGGCAGCTGTGGTGGCTGTGGCTGTGGCAGCTGTGGCGGCTGTGGTGGCTGTGGTGGCTGTGGCTGCTGTGGTGGCTGCTGCGGTAGCTGCTGCGGCTGCTGTGGCTGCTGCAAGCCTGTGGTAGTCTGCTGCTGCCGCCGCACCTGCTGCAGCTCCTGTGGCTGTGGCTGCGGCTGTGGGAAGGGCTGTTGTCAGCAGAAGTGCTGCTGCCAGCAGAAGTGTGGCTGCAAGAAGTGCTGCTGCTAGGAACCTTCCAGAATGTTGGCTTGTGTGTCTAACAGTTGTCACTGTGTCCTTTGCTGTCTATTCTTCCATCTCCTTCCCTCCTGCCTTTGGTATCTGAAGTCTTTTCATCTGCAGAGTTTCTATCTGAATAGATAGAAGCCTTCTCAGAGGAAAGCATCTGCTCACTCTTGGTCCCATGTAACTCTCCAACCTTTGACCCCGGTCCAATGAGCTCCTACTGTTGGCCTCCATGGCTGCTTACTGTCTTCAGTTTTCCTTTATTTGGTCTTTCCCCTCCCATTTCTCTGTACCTTTTCCTTTCCCCTTTTCATATATAGTTCTTATATAATACTTTCCACATTTTCTAATAAAATAAAACATGCTACAGAAATCTTTTCCACTGTGTTCTGTTTGACCACATGAATTAATCCCTGTTAATGTCTTTCTAATATTAAGAGATATCTTGTTGCTGAACAAAGATCTTTGAGAGGCCCATCATGAGAGCACTCCTACGAAGGGTCACATAAGAAGCTATGATCAGATCCTTGGAAACCAGTCTTGCCACTAATGAAATATCAAATTGTTCCATCTCATGTTTCCAATTTGTATTACTACCAGCTGATTTCTGGTGATATGGGGTCCTACCAAGCCCCAAATATAGAATGTAAAGCCATAAGTGACTCTGGATGTTTGACCTTTAATATGACATCTTATTATTAGTCCCTTCCCCATGCTAAGGTTCTGGGAACATGTCAGAAGGGAAAGGGGAAAGAATACAAGAGGTGGAGTTGGGGAGGAGTGGATATGACATAGCTCTTGCACTCATGACCCCTCAGCAGTTGTGGTTACTCACATAAGGTCTTCAGAAGCTCAGGCCATTAGAAATTCCAGTGTATATGTGGGTTGTGGTGATCTCAGGAGGCCCTGATAGCTGCTAGAGAAAGACATTCTTCTTTGGGTTGTCATTGATAGGGTGCCCCTACTCTCATGAATGGCCCATACTCATGCACATATGGGAAACATTATATGGACTTGGTGGGTTATGAAGAAAAAGGAGGAGGAGGAGGAAGAGGAGGAGGGAGGGGGAGAAGGAAAAGGAGAGGGAGGAAGAGAAAGAAGACAAGAAATTGGGATGTGAGGTGGGGAGTTGGTTTTGGAATCAGAGGGATGGACTATGATCATATTTCACTTTATACACATAAGAAATTCTCAAAGAGCAGCAAAACAACAACAAAGAATATCATTGATACAAAAAATATTATGAACCAATGCTAGTAGAACTAAGCCTATACAGGTTTTGAAAGATTTCTTTTTATGCAATACATTCAAAGAAAGGAATAGGGAAATGATACAATTAATAGTTGCAATCCTGAAATAACCAGCTACAATCCAGAGCTTATAACTGGATGATCTATACCTGTATTTACCTGTGTCTAGTATGTGTTACTTTCACAATAATCTCATACACTGAAATGTATTCCTAAACATTAATCTCTATATGTATGTCCCTAATGTGGAAAGAGCCATGTATTTCTGGAGGTACAGTATTACAGCACTAATGTAACATATAAGAGGCTTAACATACACTGCAACACAAAGAAAATAATGCAGTTATTCTGGTGTGAAGTGTACCTCCTTGTAAGTCACATCTTGTTGCTTGCCTGTTACCTTGGAATGTAGCTATTGATCTCAAACAGAGGATGTGGAAAGAACATTCAGGGCTGTGCGCAGTATCTATCTATCTATCTGCCTTAGGGGATACCACTGCATGCTTTTTAGGTAAAGGAGAGGCTTCCTTCCTTAGATAGTCATGTTAGTTTATGCCACTGTGAAGTGGAAGTTTCTTGTTTCTTTGGAAACTCAGTTATGTCATATGATGTTTTGCTAGGGCCGACAGGTGATAGGAAGTTTTGCTGAAGCAGATGCTTGTGAGGGCACATGATATTTAGAAAGACTATAAATATGACCCAACAGATGGTGGGAGGAGGCTCTGGCATTGGTTCACCTTGCTCTGCCTCGCTAGTCTTTACTGACTACCCTCATGTACTGGTTCACCTTGCATTGCATTCCTGATTTCCACTTGTCATGACTTCATAGAGAGTAACTTGCCAAAGAACTTCTCATAATATTTAGTGGATTCAAGCTGGTTCGCTGAGCCTTGCAGTTTCTTCTTCTTCTTTTTTCCCCCCTACAAGACGCGGGACAAGGCGACGGCGGGACTCGAACCCGCGCACCAAGAGACCAAGAGACGGGGCGCCCTCTGCGGGCGGGAGCCTTAAGGAGCCTTAAGGGCCGAGCCACCGGCGGTTCGCTAGTTTCTTCTGGATTGAAGTGCTGTTGCAGGTTCATGAGTGGTGATTGCCCAGTGAACTGGGCTGCTGACAATGAAGATTCGAATGGCCCCAAAGAACTATTTCTAAACAGGTCCATAACATTTGTTTCCTATTAACCTTTCTTCTCTACTACCTCTGATGGGTGATGGGCTGTAAGGGAGGTTGAAGCCTTTAAGAACCCTTATTAAAGTAGGTTTTGAAAAAGTGAAGCTGACATCACTGTGACAACGTACGTATGAGAAACAAAGGACGCAGGGCTTCTTTCGGCTCACTGTTGCCAAGGATTCAGCTTCTGGCTGCTTAGCTCTGCTACTCTGACCTTGTCCAGAGTAGAAATGACAAGGAGGAGTGTGTGTGCGCCAGCGTGACACTATACACGTCTATGGCCCGGGGGAAGTGAAGGATGGAGTGAGAAAGAAAAGGGAGAGCGTCACCATGTCTTTTCAACAGCAAGTTCTCAGTGACTCGGCTTTCTCCAGGTATGCCCCACCTCCTAAAACTTCTGCCTTTCATCAGTGTCATCTGCTAAGGACCAACTCTTCCACACATGAGCTCTTGATTGGTATCAGGATCCAAACATTTAAGAGCCATAACATGAGAATAGAAGGACTGAGTCTGCTGCAAAGAGGGTGTCTTCTTGGTCAGAATAAAGTGGTTTGATGCCCCCAGCGTGAGTGACATCTTCCACTTGTCTCCACTCCAGTTCCCACGATTCTATTCCTTCTCAGAGAGTGTTCTCTCCTCACCAGAGATACCTTGAAAGATTCGAAGTTCAGTTCACTCTTAAACCCAGCCACTTGCAAGATGAGATCCTGCATTTGTTTTTTCAGAATCCCAGCTTTCTGGCTATGCATGGCAAGAGCTCCTTCAGGCCACGTTGGCGTTTAGGTCATGAATGTCACACTCAGGACGGGAATTTGAAGCTCATTTTCTCCCATCTGTCCCAGTGCAGTTAAGAGCAACAAACATCACTATAATTCTGAGTTTGATGAAAATGATACAACATAGCAAGCACATGGATATAGGTGTGCTGTAAACTGATGTGAACTGATGTAGGGCAGGAAAGACCTGAAATCTAACACTACTGGTTTCTTTCTAAGAAGAGGGCAGCTTAGGCATAGACACACAGAGAAGAAAACCACACACAACAGAGAAAGATCGATGTACCTATAGAAATGCCCAGGAGCTCTGGAAGTCATCAAATACAAAGAAAAAAAAAAAAAAAACCAAAAAGAAAAACAGAGAAGGGACATCCCTCTGGCCCTCAAGAGAACGTGGCCCTGCCAATGCCTTGATCCTAGAATTCAGTAACACAACAATGAATGTCCCCTGTCTCTATAATTTGCTACAACAACCTTAGGAAACTGATATAGCATTTGTTTAGGAGACTCACTGGTGATATTTTGTTGCCTCTATAACCACTTCACGCTATGACCAGATTCCCAGATTCATTTGTGATTTTAAATGTAGCCAGATTTGGGGCTCAAGAGATGCCTTGGTAGTTAAGAACATACACCACTATTGCAAGGACTCAAATCTGGCTCCCACACAGCTTCAGCTCCAAGAAATGCTCTTTTCTGACCTCTGTGGGCACCTGCACTCACATGCACAGCCCCACACCACATATATGTAAGATAAAAAAAAATAAAATGAATTAAAAATATATAGCTGGATTACCAAGTCCATTCCAGAAAACCCAGAAATAATTCAGAAAGCTATTTTCTAATCTATTTTTATTGATTATTTCACATCATGCACCCTGATCACACTCACTTCCCAGTCCTCTTATGTCTCCTCCCAACCCTTGCGACATCCCCTGACTCAAAAAAAAAAAAAAAAAAAAAAAAAGAAATAAAGAAAAAGAAGAAAGAAGGAAAAAACCCCAAGTTCATTTTGTCTTGTTCATATACTCACTGGCGCCTGGTCAAACTCCCACTGGCCAGCCTCCTAAGGGAAGCTGAGTCCTTCTTTCCCTGCAACCCCTGCCAGAAGTTACCAATTGTGGAGAGCTACACTTCAACGTCCTTATTAAAAACATTAAGAGTTCACTTTGATGGCTCAGTTTTTAGGCTGTTACTTTTGGGCATGGGGGTGGGGTGGGGGTAGGGGTTGTTACAAAAGCCTTCTATGTTCCTCTTTCTCAGCTGTGTGTCTGCAGTCATCGACACTACACTGCAAGAGTGGCTTCCTTGCCCTTTATAGTCAGCAGAAGCATGGATTCTGGGCTTCTACGTGGCTTCTGGCAATAGCACGGACCATGAAAATCTACGTGGTCTCCAGCATCAGTATGTGGCAAGGACCTCTGTGCTTGGTCTCTGGTGGCAGTACTGCCTGCACTGGGCTGAAGCACAGCCATGGACTAGCATGGCCTCCCAGAGAAGTACAGACCATGCAGGCAGTCTTTTGAGAAGGTTCAATCCAGTTAATGGACCATTCTTCATCTTGAACATCCTGTCACTGTTCAGAACCAGGATGTGACTCAGCAAATTGTTAGGGGACTGAGTCCCTGTAAATTCCAGGCTGCTGCATGACATCCTGCCACCCCTACTGAGGTTCCTCTATCAACTGCAGCCTTCCTTCATATCTGTCACAGGTGTTGAGGTTCCCAGTTCTGCTGTGCATGCACGGCTCTGCTCTTTCATCTTTTCTGCCCCTCCAACATAGTCCTTTCCTTATAGTGGCATTGGAAGCTGCAGTGTATCACACAGTATACCCTTTTACACAAACAGCTTCATGCGCAAATAAATGTTCATTGCAATGAGTCGTTGGTCTGGTTCAAGACCCCTGGCTTTTGCCATACCATCAATACCAGACCCTCTCTGAACTCCTCTCAGATATCCTGCTGTTGCCCAGATTCATTGAGATGCTGTGGCTCTGGTTCTTCAGGACTGGCCCCATCACATGCTCCAGAAGCTCATAGATGCGGTAGATGTTGGGATGGGCTAACTCAAAGCCCTGAATTTGGGCCTGGGTGGTAGCTGAGTTGGTCAACCCCATCCACTACCGGGCTGGTGCTGCTGCTGGCCAGAAAACTTTTAAAGATTCTATTCCTCTAACTATGATTGCTACCAAATTTATACTGGTCAGGGGTCAACTTATAAGAAATTTTGGTTAAGGGATACTTTATCACAGTTTATGTGATTGTCAGGGCTTGGCTAATCAGTTCAAAATTTATATAGAACAAGCCATAAGAGTGGGTATATATTTTTGTATAGTATATAATACAAACATGTATTTGTGTAGGCTAAGTATATATGGTTCATCTATTTATGCAATATAAATAAGTATAAGTACATGAGAAAAACTGAATGGCGCGTGTTGGCCTAATATACTTTGTTGAGAACCGCACTAACCCCACGTTCGGGTGGCCAAAAAATGTCTCGGCCTGAGCAAAATGTTGAGGCCCGGGCTGCCCCGTGTTTGGCGGTTCAGGCTCAAGCTGCCGCTCCGGTCCTCAGGTCGGGGTTCAGAAAGAGAGAGAGTGAGGATGGACTCGAAGGAAGAATGGAGACCAGACAGAGTGTGTTTCAATCCTGTTTATTCTTCAGTCTCTCTTCCTCTAAGTGTCTCATTCTCTCATCCATAGTCTGATTCTCTACCGTCTGCCTCTGCCTTTTATGTGTCTCACTTCTAAGCCATGCCTTTTGGTCACACCTTTAATCATGCCCTTAGGTCTTGTCTCTAAATCTGATCTCTACACTTCTAAGTCACACTCTTAAGTTACACACCTTTAATCTCACACACCTTTAATCTCACACACCCAAGGTATCTAAACCAAGAGTATCAGAGTTGCTCAGCTGTTGTAGGCTATTGCAATCCAAGTCTCATGTCAGGGTATATGGCTCAAGATGGCTGCAAAGCTGATAGCCGCTTTCTGCTAAAAGTCGGCTCCCAACAATACTTAGTAGTCATCCAGATGAAAATGTTAAGTGGGCAGCTGAGAACTGAGGTTTGGTTTTCAGTAGCTACACTTGAAATGCTAATATTTCAGCTAAATAAAGCACAGGGGTGGGAGTAGTCTGCCCTGGGACTGCTGGGAAGAGGAATCTGCAGAAGATGTAAAAGATAGTAAAAGTAGGATGTCATCAAACAGGATATAGAGAAGAGAGCATCAGGGCTTTCTAAGGTTAAAAAGTTTCAAAAGGAGATGCTAGCAGAGGTGATAGAATGGGGCAGTAATGATGGAGAGAAGTTGGTTTGCATGGTGTTCTAGAAGTCATTAAGGAGCCCTTCTAGGTAGCGTGATCACAGCAACAATGTTACCAATTGTAGTGCGACCACAGCGACAATGTTACCAACTGGCGCAGTAAGATGAACACTGATGATCAATGATGGCATTAGTCAATGCAATGCTGTTGATGAACAGGCCGGGGACTGCAAAACTAGATAGAAGTGGATTTTGGAAAATAAAAATTGGGAAGCAAGGTGAGGCGGGTGGCTCAGCAGCGAGGTGTTTGATTAACACCCACAGCCGTATGAGTGGAGGGTTGGGGAAAGGGCAATGTTACACAGAGAACGTTTTCAAGAATTTCTTTCTTAAAAGAGAAGGCTGAAATGTTTTTCTCTTATAAACACGATGGTTAACTAGTAATAAGCATGCAGATGTCTACCATATATGTGTGCTGGTTATTTGTTGATTTGTCATTGAGGCACAAACTGGGGTCCCCTGAGAAGAGGAGATCTCAACTGAGAAAATACTACCATAACACTGGCCTGGGGGCCATGTCGGTGGGGGCATTTTCTTCATATGATATATTCTTTTTTAAAATTAAGACTTTAATTTTATTTTATGCACATTGGTGTTTTGCCTGCATGTGTGTTTACGTGAAGGTGTCAGATCCCCTGAGACTGGAGTTACAGAGAGTTGTGAGTTGCCATGTGTGTGTGCTGGGAATTGAACCTGGGTCTTCTGGAAGAACAGCCAGTGCTGTTAACTGTGGAACCAGCTCTCTAGCCCTGGGAGCATTTTCTTGATTAATTATTGATATGGGAGGGCCCGGCCTAGTGTGAGTGGTGCTACCCCTGGGCAGCTGATCCTGAGTTGCATAAGGATGCAGGCCAAGCAAGCCATGAGGAGGGAGCCAGTTTGCAGTATTCATTCATTCTGTCTTAAAAGTTATTTTGCTTAATAACAGAAGATCTGGTTTTCAACTGCAGCTGTGCTTTGAAACAAAACACTAAAATAGCCATGAGGTGGTGGAGCCTGACAGACCACACCCATCTAGGTATTTACCATGAAATGTGCTTGTTCAAGCTATCTAGTCTTTCCAGTATCACAGGCTCCATACACACTGAAGATACTATTTTGAGAGAAGAACAGTAGAAGGTAAAGAAAGGATGGAGGGTGTGTGGCTTTAATGTCATAGAGCGCAGTAGGACAACTGCCATTGACAACATCACTGGAGAAGAACTCAAAGATTTCCAGGGTGCAAACATGATAACAGCTGAGAAGCTAGAAAGGCTAAGAAATTGGTCACTGTACATCATGGACATGCATCATCAGAGAGCATCATAGGATCCATTGTTTTCCTTTTGTCCGGTGTTAGCAATTGAACCCAGAACATCGTGTATGTTAGGCAATCTCTGAGTCAATGAGTGATAGCCTGGGGCTTGTACCTTATTTTAAAGTGCAAATATGAATTAAAAGTGAATGATGGATACTAATTCTGGGCAGATGAGATAGCTAGCTAAATAGGTAACAGTGCTAGCTGGACCACACATAAAAAGCTGAATGCTGTGCTGTGCATCTATGATCCCAGCACTTCCAGTGGAGGCAGGCTGGCTAGCCTTGACTTACACAGCAGAAACAACAAAGACCCTGTTTCAGACAAGACGGAATGGGAAAAATCTATATCTGAAAGTTGTCCCTTGACTTCCACATGAACCTATGCTTACACACACACACACACACACTCACACATAATAACTAAATAAAAATAAAAATTCAATTTCTATATACATGAGTCTGCCCAAATCCTAAACAAATCCCCATCTCATGCACCTAAAATAGTCACATTTCTCTTTTGCGCTTCACAAACAGAGTGCCTTTTCCCCTTACTAAGCTCTGTGGAATTACAACTAAAACTCCATTTTTTTGTGATTCCTAGGTTTTATCAAATTAAAAGTAGACTAATGCACCAGTTCTCCTAATCAGATAATCTAATGGAGGGTGTAATCAGGCTCCATCAGCTGGTCCCAGGGCAGTTGAGACCAGTGTCTGTCTGCCTCAGTCTGGGGATGCAGAGGCAGAGCTGTGGGTTTTGTGAGATGAAGGCGCCACCAAGCACAGCTGCTCCCTGCCTTGTCTGATTCTCGAGCTTCTCCCTGTTCCTATTTTACCCTTCAAGGTCCCCCAGGGAGGAGAATTGAAGGCAATGAGATTACTAAGTAGAGGGGGGATCTGATCAACAACTGATGTCTCATCTGTCCCCTCCTCCCAGGGGTCTCTCTGCCTGCAGTCTGGGTGTGGACCTGCAGTAAAAGGGATGGACAAAGCTAGTAGCCAGTGTCTCCAGGTTGAGTATTCCAAAATGAAAATTGTGGGGTGTCACTGTCCTCATTTATCTAAATAAAAGGGCATTTTAAACAACAAACCTATCTTTTTAGGTGTGTGGCTGTTTGCTTACCTCCTCCTATACCTCCCTTGACTCTAGGGTGTGAATTTCATCTGCTTCTATAAATTAAGACTCCCATAGAAAATTTATGTCAGCAGTAAAGCAGTATTTCACAGCACTTCCCAGGCCTCCACTAAAGATACTGCATAGTTACCACGCCTTGTGTAGAGATAGTGCGTAGTTGTTACTACGCCTTCAGTGAAGAAAGTAAGTACACAGTTTCCGTGCTTTGTGGAAGGAGCTGTGCACCTAATCATAATTTCTAAATGACTCCTCAGCCTTTCCTAGGTGGTATAAAACTTATTCCTTTTAGCTTTTACCAAAAATTGCTTCCCTAGCTTTCCAGTCATCTCTGAAAATACATGTCTTGAGTCTCTATCAAACCACCTTATCCATCTTTCAATTGGGAGACCCACAAACAGCCAATGTTGTAACACCATTTTGAGAAATGCTGAGAAATTGATTGGATTATTTCATGCAGCTTTCCCTTTAACAAATCTCTGTGTTACATGAAATTGTTGATTCAGTTAATATTTTTCATTAAAAAAAGACCCTAATCTTCTGAAGCGTCCCTTGTCATCATAGTCACAGGAATTAATAAATGTAGCTTATAATAAATGAACATTTATGATGAGGGCTTGGCAGTCATCAATCAACTTGGAGTTATTTTCTGTTATATCTTTTGGACAATTTCTATTATGTGCTTACTTACCCTGCTTTGGTCTTGTTCTATGAGCTGATGTTTAAAATACTTTTCACTGAAAGAACCTAATTGAAAGCATTTATAAAGCTGAAAATACCAGAAGTCATTAGAAGACATGGTCGAAAGATAAAGACTTTGAGCAGAGTACTTTAAGTTTGAAGGGTAAAGGTTCTGGGACATACAAAAATAAAACTTGAATTTCCTTACTTGTTCGACGTCAGCCTTTTACTTGGAAAAAGATAAAGATGTATGGATTTGTCATAAAAAGATATTTAAACCAGGTTGTATAGAATAATATAGAAAGAATAGACAGCCTCCTAGTAAAGTTTTTTGTTGCTGTGATACAATACCTTGACAAAAATATCTCAATGGAGAAAGGATTTATTATGGACTCCTAGTTACAGAATACAGTCTACCATAGTGAAGAAAGTCAGGAAAGCAGGAGCCTGAAGCAGTGGGACACATCACATCCATAGTTGGGAAGCAGAGAACACAAATGATGCTATATTCATCTCACTTTCTTCATTTCATACAGTGCAGAATTTCAGCCTAAGGAATGGTACCACCCACAGTAGGCTGGTCTTCTTACCTCAGTTAACCTAATAAAGATAATCTCCCATAGCTATGGCCATCTCCTAAGTCATTTTATGTCCCATCAAGTCAACAACAGTAGCTATTACAGATTGATGCTTCAGTCTCATTTCTAGACTTCTTTCTAACTTACCTACCTAAGCTTCTTGTCTATCTTATTCATAGGCATTCACACATTTCTAATTAAAATACAACAGGTTTGCAGAAAGTACAAGAGCTATCTGGAAATGATTAATATAAAAGTCCTTAGAAGATGTAAACTACACTGACCATTATATAATGTGTATAGACACTATTTAGTTGGGATAGAGAAAGATACAGCCACATATTGAGGACACTATAGATCAGGAATGGTTTTGGTTTTCCTTTCACTTTTAAGAAAATATCTTGCCAAGCAGATAGAGCTGGCTGAATTGGAACTTACGATATACACCAGGTTGGCCTGGATCTTTTGGTGTTGCTCGGTCCTCTGTCTCCTAAGTGTTGGGATTACAGGTGTGTACCACCATACCACACAGGAATGGTGTGTTTTGGAAGGCAGCATCTAACCTATCTAGGATATCATGAAGTAGGTTGTGAATGTTTGTAGCATTAATAAGAGAACTGACCCACTAACAACAGTTTTGCTTCAATATAATCTAGGAACAGGGGGTGAATACTTTAATATTGAAAGCAAATGGGGCAAGATTGGCCATACACAAGTTACTGCTAAAATTGGAGCTTGTAACAAGAGGTTTCATTACACTGTTCTATTGTTTTATGCATTTCAAATTTATCAAAAAATAAAAAGTTTCTAAAATGTCCATCAGTAAACAGCCAGAATAAAAACCAAATTTTGCTAATTTCAGCAGTCTTTCTCTGTTATTTACAAAATAAAAATTTGTGAAGAGCTAGAGGGTAATTTGGAATAATTAAAAACATATTTTTAGCTTAATTTCATTTTAGAAAATAACAGCTTTTTATACTCCCAAAATATGCTGAATCTATGTGAATATCAATGTTAACATATATATGTTATATATCTCAATGTATATATGTATGTATGTATGTGTACACACACACACACACACACACATATTAGAGACAAAATCTCAACACCATAGCACAGATTGACCTTGAACTTGGGCTTCTCTTGTCTCATCTTCTCAGGTGCTGAGATTATAAGTGTACATCACTATGCCTCACAATTTTAACATTTATTAAATAAATATATCTTGTCATGAATCAACCTAGTATAATTATAAAACCAATTTAAAAAGAAGTATATAAAATATCCCATTATTCTAAGGGTTTTCATTAAATATTTATATAGAGAGGTAACACTAGCTGTTTGTCTATAAGACTGAAGACAGACTTATGGAACTGGTCAGGTAGAACGTCAGCTACAGCTAGGGAGAAACTTCAGCCAGTGCTAATGAGAAGTATGTCATTGGGGATGAGCACAAGGCTCTGCATTACAGTGTTAATTCATGCTTGAAAATGTTTATACAAAACAGAAGAACACTTTACACATCAGTTATATTTCTCAATACAACATTATCTAATTGAAGGCCTTATGCTAACTGAGAGAACCAGAAACAAATGGCTGTACCATATGATTTTATTTGTATGGTCTTCTAAAACAACAAACTATAGGACTATAAAACCAACCAACGGTTGAGATGGACCATGGTGGGGAGAAATGATTGATGGGAAAGAGGTGCCAGGGCATCATTTGGTGTGGAAGGACCGTTCTTGAGCTACCTTGAAGCCGTGGCTAGTTATATAGACAGGCGTTGTCACCACATTCTCAACTCAGCTATAAGAAAGTGTGAATACACTGCATGTAAGTTATCCCTCAACAAATCTGATTTCAGAAATATGTGTTTGTGTGCATATGAAACAGTATATGTTACAATAGAATACATATTACACAAATAAACCTATGTGTATTGCATACCGGTTTGAGCAGAGACATCTGTAAGGGCACAGAGGCTATGTACTCAACTGAGTGTTGGTTATTTTTGCATATGCTGTGCCACCTTTGTATGAAACCGACTTTATCATCATTTTTTCACATGTGCTTCGTTGAGTTCAGTTTGCAAGTATTTTATTGAGAATTTTCATGTCTATGTTTATCTGAGAAATTGGACTTTGCTGGTGTGTCCTCATCTAGTTTTGGTTTCCGGGTAATACAGGCCTCATAGTTTGGAAGTGCTACTTTCCTTTCTGTTTTAAGGACTACTTTGAAGAGTGTTGATGCCAGTTCCTGACAAATCTGGCAGAATTTAGCAGTGCATCCATCTGGTCCTTGGCCATCCTTCGTCTGGAGGCTCTTTGTTCAGCTTTCATCTTGTTGCTCATTATAGATCTGCTTGAGTTGCTTACAGCCCCTTCCTTTAATTTTGCATCTAGGATTGTATCCATTTCATCTAAATTTGCTAGTTGTACCATGTTCTGACCATTCCAGCAGGCAAGGGAAACTGGGAGCGAAACTAAATATAGTCAAAATTAGAGTCACGTATTATCATATTAGGTTGTTAAATACAACAACTTGAAAGTTCCCAATAAATCAGTGATGATTAATTGTGAGCATCTCATTTCTCCCCACCTCACCTCAGAGTAATTTTAACCAAGTCCTGAGAAGGTTGATGAAAGCAGAAATATAGTTTGGTTGTCTCCCGAGGGCAATATCGCACATAATGCAACAAAACACTCTTCCCAGGGATAGGAAGGGTACGTAAGAATGTTTTGTTGCTCCAGATTTAGCTAATGAAGAAAGAAACAGTACATCTTTACATTTCTGGTATGATGCATGCAATTTTACTTGAATATCAAAGGGCCATCAGAGAACATCTAAGTATTTATTGGAAAATACGGGAAAAGTGGGGGACCCCATATCTGCTGAGGAGAAGCTCTCCAAGGCTATTCCACAATATTCCAGTTGACTATCACATAGTCCAACGTGAAGGCTGACATAGCCACTCTGGGGAAATGGGAATTAACATTAGTCTGTCTGGTTAAACATATAGCCAATAGTCTTCAAGTTTGCTAATATCCAGACGCTGATATAAAAGAATAGTGGTGTGGGCTGGAGAGATGCCCTATCAGTTAAGAATAATGACTCACTAAATTTTATTTTTTGTTTGTTTGTTGTGTCAGTGTTTGGGTAGGCTGGATCAAACTTGTAATCCTTCTGCCTTAACTTCCTGAGAGCTGGGCTTTAGCTGTGCTCCAATGCTCCAGCACTCTTAATTTGCCATACTTGATCCAGTTCTGGGAAGTGCGCATATCTTTTCCCTTTTAAGTTTGAAACAGACCAACAGTATTTGTTGTCTTTAAATCCACAGGCTGGAAAGGGGCTAAGAAAGCACTTTTTTTTTTCTCCTTTGTTCCTTCCCTTTGCAGATGGTAAAACTCAGACTCGGAAGTCTGGTGTCTAATAAAAGGAAATCTGGATTTAGGGAGAGGCTTTATTTGAAAGATAGACCGTTGCAATAGGAAGAGGACATCAGAGAAATCGACAAGTATTTTGAACTCAAAGAGAAACAGGATTTTCTTTCCTAGGGTGAAGGAGGGGCAAGCAGAGATAAGCAGAATCAGCAGAGGAAGCTGAACAATAAAAGGGGAAAGCTTGCTGAGGACGGACAGGAAGCTATTCCACTGTGGCAGCCAGTTGCCAGAAAGAGCTAATAAGGGCACATTCCACAACTGTGTGCTGGCTCAGGGTTGGGACCTTGGAGCTTGAGGGCAAAGAGAAATGCCCGGTTAAGGTTTGGACAACTCCAAACTGTGAATATGAATGGGAACCATGAACACTTGCTGTCTGTGTGTCGCACCAGTGATCTCCAGGCTAGAATTTCCTAATCTGCAGACTTCTCTCATTCTGATGGCGATCTAGTCTTGTGCCAATTCAGGAAGTCTAGCAAAGATGGCATCCCTCCCTTTGTTTCTGTGTTTCTTTTCATCTCTGTGACATCGTTTAATGAAATGCCCTCAATATCCCTGAAAGGACTGCTCTCAAGAGCTCTCTCTGCATGCTTTGTTATTGTGTGCATCAGGTTGGCCTCTTCTGTGTTCGTTTATTAAGGGATTTCAGTTTCTCTGTGGGACGGTATGTTGGTAAACTTTACAGTCCAAAACCATCCTGCCTAAGATGGCAATGCTGTCATACAGCTGTAATCCTTGAACTTTGGGAGGCTGAAACTGGGGAGTCATGAGTTCAAGAACAGTTAGGGCTACAGAGAAAGACCCTCTCAGAGATTAACAAAACCCATGAGGTAGCTCAGTGTGTAAAAGCACGTGCCATACAACCTGGATGACCTAAGCTTGGTCCCCAGGGAGAGTGTTGTAATCTCAGCATATTTTACAGTGAGGTTCGAGGTAAGCAGAGACAGGAGACTCACTTTCGATTTTTCAGACCAGCTAATGTGAAGTGGATTGTGTTTGCAGAGCTGCAGGTCTCAAGAGAGATCCTGAGTCAGTAAGATGGGAGGTGGGAAACGTCTCCAAAAGACCCACTGACTTTTTCGTGTGTGCTGTGCATGTCACACACACATACACGCACACACACACAGGACCACCACCAATGATTGATGATGATGATGATAGTAACAACAACAACAATAACAGACAACAACAATTACAAAACAACAAACAAAAACCCTGCTATCTTGGTAGGGAAAATTTGATAAATTAATTGATTTATAGTTTTGCTACACTATCATAAGAATTACATAAAATCAATCTTTAACCACAGTCTAACCCTAACTTTAATATCATGGTTCTCTTTTGTTCTTCTTCTTCTTCTTTTTTTTTTTTTGGTTTTTCGAGATAAGGTTTCTCTGTGTAGCCCTGGCTGTCCTGGAACTCACTCTGTAGACCAGGCTGTCCTCGAACTCAGAAATCCGCCTGCCTCTGCCTCCCAAGTGCTGGGATTAAAGGCATGCGCCACCACTGCCCGACGATTGTTTCTTTCCTTAGCCCTAGGACCCAGTACCTAGACTGCTAATGAGTTCAGTACAAACTGAATCCTAAAATGGGATTCTAGGAGTCACGTGGTTTAGAAAGGAAAACCAGAACACCAACGCAACAATGGGCCCTGACAAAGTCAATAGCTAGAGGGGTGTGGCACAATTCGACGTTAAAATAACTTCAAAGTTTCATTTGATGTCAGGAAAACGTGCATTGTGGGGGTAGCTTCAAAGGTGGCTTCCAGCTCTGCCTTCTCTTCCTTTAGAGCTCCATGTGTATCCGATCACATTACTGTTTCTGTGCCTGCATTTCTGTCCTCCTACCTCAGACTTCTTGGAAAAGTGTCTCAAAGATAACACAACGTATTTTGGGGAGTAGAAAGACTGTATGGGCAAGGATGTAAACTAACCTTCCTGACCACAGACGGCTCTTTTGGTGGACGTTTAACCAAGCTGAACCCAGGAGGGGCTTGAAGAGTGAACCCAGCAGCTAGCTGGAAACCCTCAGTCCTGAGAGCACTTATCGAGGCCACCATAGGTCACTCATTGTCTCCACCTGTTTCCTGTGAGATAAAATGAGTATCAGTTACCCGGCTGTAAGGAACTAAGGGTAAAGTGGTCTCCAGCTGACTCCAGAGAAAATGACAAATAGCCAGATGCACAGACATCCTTGTTTATGGTCTGTCTGCTCCACCCTTTCATGCGTGGCCTCTCCCGTCCCCTGTGCTCTTCTGAAACCATCGGAGTGGGGGTGGGGGATATAACCAAAGATCGCTGATTGAGAGAAAGAACTGTGTTCTTGGTCCTTACCAATGACAAAGGGATATAAGTGTGATATGTACGAGAGGCTAGACAGAATACTATGTAGGATGGTACAGTACCCGGCTGTGAAGAGGAGACGAGAGGGAAGCTATGGAGGCCATTCAGAATTACCTCATGCTCTCACAGATACCCGGCTATGTGTGAGACGAAAGAGTAGGGTTTTTTTGTTTGTTTGTTTTTTGTTTGTTTGTTTTTTTAATATGAAGACTGGAAATTCCTAAGGGCAGAGAGTCAAGTAAGGATGCAAGTATATTTTCTGCGCTGTCTGAAGGGCAGTGATACAGTTGCTCTAAGAGGAGGAATTTGTGACTCTCCTCAACTATAGTCTGTAGGGGAAGAATATGTATGCATTGATAGATAGTACATGTTCATGTGTGTGAACGAGAGTTTTGTAAAGCCAAATATATCCTTACTGGCCTAGCTATATCCTCCCCATCCTTTTCCTTATCCTGGGCTAGCCCATCCCATTCCATCCTGTTCTGGTTGTTTTGTGAGTTTAAAATGATGTTTGGCAACTGACTAAGCAGAATTCAAAATCTGTGATCTGTACAAGTCCAGATAATAAGTAGTTTATACTTTTAGGTGGGGACACATTTATTTTAGGTTACGGATATAGTAAATGAAAACCACAGTATCATGTTATATAACTAAATGATGAAAGAAGGGAGTTTTGTGCCTACTTAATTTTTGTTACAGCTGAAGAGTGGGGGTTTTGTTTTGTGTATGAGTTTATGTATGTGTGGGTGCATATGTACACATACATGTATGTGTGTGTATGTTTGTGTGGAGACCATAAGACAGCTTTAGGTGTTGTTTCTTGGGAGCCATTCATGTTGCTTTTGAGACAAGATATTTCATTGGCCTACACACTGATGACTGTACTGGACTCGCTGGGATGCAGCAAGCTCCAGGGATCCTTCTGTCTCCGACTCCCCAGGACAAGGGTCACACGTGCAAGTGAGTGCTGGGACTGGAACTCAGGCCCTTTAACTTTATCATCTGAGTCGTCTCTCTATCCCAAGAGTTGTTATCTTTACATGATTGCTGCAGAGACTCTATTAGTGCCCATTTGTTCATGTCAAGACTGCAAGAAGCGCGGGTGCTTTGAGCCTGTCTAAAGAAGTGTGTGACAGGCAACTAGACTGGAATGTAGAACAATTGTGTCAGCTAACTCACACTGAGGCTCATATCTTTATCTGGTCCTGATAAGTAAGGTATGACTTTATCATAGAGAAAAATCCAAATAAACAGATAATAATGATGACGATGATGATGATAATGATGGGATGATGATGATGATGTTGTTGTTGATGATGATGATGGCAACGCTCATGCCACGATGCACGAGTCCATGGATAACTGTGGAGTCAGTTCTTTCTTCCATCTGGGGTTTAGGTTACCAAGCTTATACAACAGACACTTTTACCTACTGACCCTTCATCCTATTGGCCCTAAACAGAGAATCACTGTGAGAAAAGAAAACCCAGGAATGGCTCAATGGATTACTTTACCAATTCATAGTTATTATAATGACACAGAAAATTAATCAATCAGGAAGACTGGCCATCAGTCAAATGAGTTACATGTCATAAACCATGCATTTCCTTCTTCGTCTGCCTTTTGCCTTTCAGTCATAAAATGAAAAAAAAAAAATTCCTGAAACACTGACAGTAAATCCCAGGTCAACGCGCAAGAACCTGAGCCTTTGATTCTGGATTTCTTCTTCAAAGAGGAAAATAACAATGACCTGAAAGCAGGGATTAGGTTTCATCTCAGCTCTGTGTTCAAGTGTGAGAGCAAGAAAGAGAGTCAGGGCAAGAGCTGGGGGTGTGGGTAGGAGACAGAGGGAGGGAGGTAGCTAGGGAGAGAGGCCGTGGGGGGGGGGGGGGCAGATAGAGAGAGGAAAAAAGGGATAGAAAATAAAGCTTAAATATGGCTGAGGTAAGTCAATCGAATCCTGTTTTTATTCTTTTAGAGTTAGGAAAGAAAAAGCCCAAGGGATGTGTTCTGATGAGGAGGTCTTAGCACAGGGCAGTACTATGGAGTTTTTAAACAGGAGAAATGCATCAACAGACATTACTAAGTAAACTTGGCTTTGTGCTGCTCTCTGGAGCTTGTTCACCCATTGTTGATGATGATACAGAAACTCATTTTAATGAGTATTTAAATGTGAATAAAAAGATTTTGGGTGAAGATTTATAGGGCAGGTGGACCCCTTAGTCATTTATTTATTTATTTATTTATTTATTTATTTATTTACAATCCAGCTGTTGCTTCCCCTCCAAGTCCCCCCTCCCACAGTTCTTCACCCCATTCCTCCTCCCCCTGTCTCTGAGAGAATGCTCCCCCACCACCAGACCTCCCCCCTCCCTGGTGCCTCAAGTCTCTCTAGGATTATGGACATCTTCTCTGACTGAGGCCAGACCAGGCAGTCCTCTGCTGTGTGTGTGTTGGGGGGCCTTGGACCAGCTTGTGTACATCGGCTGCTTGGTGGCTCAGTGTCTGGGAGCTTCCAGGGCCCCCAGTTCATTCTTAAACATTATACTAGAAGCAAACAGTGGCTCACTATCTGTAACCTAAATTAATTATCACCTATCTAGGTGTGCCTATTTAATTTTAACACTTTTTTCCCCCAGAAAGAGAACTGCTTGACATCTAAAGAAGCTTGAGTCTTTTTAGGGGGTTAGAGAGATGGCTCAGTGGTTAAAGAGTGCTACTTGCTTCCGCAGAAGACTTAAGTTCATTTCCCAGCACCCCTTTCAAGTGACTCACAGCCATCAGTAATTCCAACTCTAAGGGATCTAATTAATATTCTCTCTCTGGCCTCTGAAGGCATCTTTTGCATGTGTTTGTACACACAGAGACACACAGACACACAGACACAGACACACACACACACATAGACACACACACACACACACACACACACACCCGCCTTCCCTGGAAGCACTTAGTGTAAACACACAAATCATGTTTTTAGGAGTAGTTTTCTAACTTGCTGTGTAGCCCCTATTCCGTTTCTTCTCATCTCTGCTAGTACTGAGATGTGAGAGGTTACAGCAGCAGGCCTCAGGTTGGCTAAGTGGAGAAGTCGCTCTCCATAGAAAGGCAACAGCTCCAGGAGTGTCTTGCACTCAGTCCTTGACCACTTCCTTCCTGGAGCCTCTCTGACTCATTCCAGCTCTGCCCACTTCTGATGTTCTGACTATTTCCTGTAAGATCTTATTGCAAGGCACTCTAGGCAGTGAGTCAGGCCCAAAGCCACCTCTGCCACTTACACATATGGACCATGGGCAGCAGTCTGTCTCTTTTTGTACCCGATTCCTCATCTGTAAAGCAGAGATGATGACAGGCTGTGAGGAGTACATATGTTAACATATCCCAGAATGGCACACTCAATACCATCATCAATAGCATAGCTATTCTCTGGATGCCTTCGGAAGGCACTGATGTTCAATGTACATATCCTGATGTTGGTTGAAAAGCTTCTCAGAAGCAGGGACAAACTTTCTTCCCCCAGGAATAATACAATGTCTGACTCATCGAATGTATCCTAGGGGCACGGACAAGATATCATTTATCTTTGCGTCTTTCCTTCTTTTTTTCCTTCCTTCCCTCCTCCTGTGGTGATTTGAATAGGAACGTTCCACATAGAATCACATGTCTGAATGCTTGGCCATAGGGAGTGGCACTGTTTGGAGGTGTGGCCTTATCGAAGTAGGTGTGGCCTTTTTGGAGGAAGTGTGTCATTGTGGGGGTGGGCTTTGAGGTCTCCTATGCTCAAGCTATGCCCAGTGTGGTACACAGGTTCCTTCTGCTGCCTGTGCATCAAGATGTAGAATTCTCTGCTCCTTCTCCAGCACCATGTCTGCCTGGATGCTGCCATACTTCCCACTATGATGATGATGGACTGAACCTCTGAACTGTAAGCCAGCCCCAATTAATTTTTTTTTTCTTTTATAAGAGTTGCTATGGTCATGGTGTTGCTTCACAGCAATAGAAACCCTAACTAAGATACCTCCCTTGTGTGTGTGTGTGTGTGTGTGTGTTATATGTATTTTTTGTATGTACAGGTATGGGTGCAGAGGAAAAGGTCAATGTCAGGTACTTCCTCAAACACTGTTCTCATAAAAACAGAAGTTCACCTGCTAAGCTAGACTGGCCACGTATCAAAGCCAAATGTCTTTGTGGGGACACTGGTATAGCTATCCTGTCCATGGTATTTCTGAACCTGTGTTAGGAGGATGGCTAGTGTATTCATTAGCTGTCAAAAGACAGCATGGGCTGTCTTTAATCAGTCGGGGTTCTGCCTATGGGCACAGACTCTCTGAACTAAAGATTCAAATCTATGGGACATTACTGACTCTAGGAAGACATGGTATTCTTTGATTATATGATCTATCTAAAATGGAATGGAGTGAAAAATTGGACATAAAAAATTCAGATACTCCTTCCTTAGGGCTCTGTTTCTAATCCTTAGGTATTTTCCATGTTTTAAAAAGATAATGAGATAATTATAATGGTGAAAAAATTCAGTGAATGTTCAACCTCAGGTCACTTGAGTGGCTTGAATTATCATACTTCAAGTAGGTGTCAGATTTTAATTAATTTTAAATCTATTCCTACAAAGGTCATTGGGACTGTAGTTAAAACATTGCCATACGGATGCTGTGATTATTTTCTTAATTAGATTATACTGTAAATTCTTAGTCTTAAGGAGAAGGCCGGGTTCATGGAAAACAGTGGTCCTGGGGTGGTCATCTGTCTAGCATTGCTTTGGGTTACTGTCCTGTAGCCTGGGACTCTGGCTCATAAACATTCCGGCTAAAAATATTACCACCATGTGGCCCATCAGGGTTCCCCCCCTCCTCTGTTGTATTTAATCTTAGCAAGCTGATATTTCTCAAATGCCTTAATATTTTTGAGTCTTACTGATTTAGAGATAAAAATTATTCTCTTTACTCTCTGTGTGGAGTAGACGGGGTTAAATGGAGAAGATTTGGGGTGCCATCTCACATGAGTAATGCTATGCCTCTGTCTGGAGGTATCTTTCTATGATGTCGGCCTGGTCACCCAGGAATTCATAAGAACCAATGACTTGCCGCTAGAACAAAAATCTCATGTCTGACCCAGCTGTGGTATTATGATGTGTGGCAGACATTATGATTAAAATATCTCTTATACTGTAAGAGACTGAGACTTTTGCTAGACGTCATGACTTCATAGTGTAATTTACTGAATGTACCTTTAAGAGAGCTGAAAGTAGTCTCTAAATTCCAGCCTCTTATGACTCAGTATTAAGTAGGTTTTTTTTTTTTTTTTTTTTTTTTTTTTTTTTTTTTTTTTTTTTTTTTTTTTTTCTGGCAGTGTTGTTTAATACACACTGGCCACACATGACCTCATCTTTTTAGGAGTGTTGGGACAGATCTTCTGGGATTTTAGTTGCACCATTGAGCTTGCTATTTGGATGTCATGAACAGTTCATTTTAATGGAATGAAATTGTTTGATACCAACTCTGGTACGGGAGAGCCGGGGTGCCGCTGTAACAGGACATAAAATGAGGAAGAGGTGTTAGGATTTGGTAATGGGCAGAAACCAGAAGTATTTTGAAACATTGGGTATTTGTTTGATAATGTTGACAGGATTGTGGACTTCAGTTACAGATCTGGAGAAGGTTCCAAAGGAAGCGAGGAGTCTCATCTATCTATAATTGATTTACATGAAGAGATATGGGACTTAGAGCTGGGAACATTCAGATGACGGTTTTGGATCCAGGTATGATGCTGGAATGGGGTGGATACATTTAGTACCAGGGAAGAACACTGGCTGTGTTTCCAGTCCAGGTCAAGTGTTAGGGAGCAGAGAGCTGGCCTTGCTTTCTGAGACCACTCTTCCTGTACTTGTTTACGCTCCTGGGAGTTGAAACACCCAAGACCTTGCTCATGCTAGGTAATTGCTGTTCCACTGAACTATATCCCCATACCTTTTTTTTTTTTTTTTTTTTTACCTTCTATTTTTGAGACAGCATTTAAGTAAATCATCTAGGCTGGCCTTGAACTTGAGATCCTCCTGCCTTTGCTTCCCAGGTAGCTGAGATTAGTGACTGATGCCAGGTTTGGCTAAAGGAAGAACCAAGACGAGTGCTCTTATGCAAACACTATGTCATGGAGAAGAAACAGAAGTAGACACAGAGTGAAAAGACCATCATGTTTAGATTGATGTGGAGACAGGAATGACATGTTTATAAGTTAAAGACAGCCAAAGACTTCCAGGGGGGAAAAAAGCAAAATGCCTCAGTATTCAGAGGCCACATGACTCTGTCTGTATCTTTGGACTTTGAATTTTTAGCACTATCATAGAATAATTTATGCTTCTTAGTTCAACCAGTGTTTGGTACTCCACTATAACTAGTTAGAAAATGGACATAGACCCAATACCTGTAACTTAAATTTTTAATGATTTACACAAAACATGATCATTTTTACATCAATAAACGGGAAAGCTCTTCAGTGGTAAAGCATTACCGAGCATGTGTGAGGCCCCATGTTCAACCCCCAGCATGCACCTCCCCAATGTTCTGATTTTTCTATTCCTATACTTGCATCATTGCTGAATAGAAATAGAACAGATGCATCTTTATTTATATATATGTGGTGAAAATTTTCATTTGTTTTTGAGCTACCCATAAATATCCTTAATTAGGTAATGCACGTTGGTTGAACCCCCATATGGCTGTTTGAAAACTTAGATGTTTTCACAGAAGACTGAAGAACAAGTCTTAATAACTACTTATTGCATGAAAGGCAGAGGGGATACGGAGCTGACTGACTCAGGTGTCAAATGAAAACGTGTAAACTTCTTTATAGTCACTGCTCTATTTATACAGATTTCACACCTGAGACAGCAATATCTGAGGTTGTGCCAATGCTTTTCTTGATCCCGTGAACCCTGAGAATGAAGGTATCACTTTGTGTGGGCTCCTGATGCTGGTTGCCTTTGTCAGGTTTATACTTTCAGCCACTGGAGGAGCCTGCATGCTCATGACGTCCTTGGCATTCAGAGACACTTTGGGGAAGGAAATGGGAGTGGAAGGGAGGGAAGGACGGAGGGGGAGGGAGGGAAAGAGAGAGGGAAGGAAGAAGGCAGGCAAACAGGAAGAAAGAAAGCAAGGAAGAAAGAAGGGAAGGAGGGAAAGGAAAAAGGGAGGAAGAATAGAAAGGAAGAAGGAAGGAAGGAAGGCTGGGAGGCAGACAGCCATCCATCAGTTGATTGGGATGGGTTTGCTCTGACTAATTCCCGCACTTGTATCCTGTCTCCCTCATCAAGGACAGAAGAACTGTGGCATGGCTTGGTCAGTGTAGCCGCCTCCGGCCATGAATCAACTGGGTTCACCTGAAAGGGGGGCTGGCAATGAAAGGGGACAGAGGGCGAGAAGAGATGAACCAAGGACAAAGTTCTCTGATCAAGGCTCAAAGCGTTAATGTTCAGCTCTCAATTTAAAGGGGAAGGCCCAACCCCTAACCCCTCCTGGTTTCAGCCGGAGATGGGTGGGATAATCCATAATCTGTTCTGGGCCACCACCGGAGATATATCAAGGCAAACCCAGGGGCAGTTCTGCTTCTGTTTTCTGTGCAGCTAAAGTGGGTAACTCCACCTAGATCCTATCACTTGGTCTGTTGTGGTAAGCAAGGTCTCTCAGGCCTGCTCAAGGCTGGGGGAAGGGCACAGGTCAGAACCAAGAATTTTACTCACAACAACATCCTGCTCGAATGCTAAATATGAGTAAGTTGTATAGAGTTTTTCCAATATGAAACCTATCTTTTCACAACTGACATTATCATTATGGAAAATTTACCTTGAAGAAGAGAGAGCTAGGGATGGGAGTATGAAACCCTGGGTTTAATGTTAAGGACTTCTTCCTTTTTTTTTTTTTTTTTAAAGCAATCCATATCTGTTACTCAGCATCTCGTCACTGGGGTAATCATCTTGTAAAGGAGAAAAGGTTATTCTGATTCACAGTTTGATTGGCATGTTGCCTAGGGCCTGCATTGAGGCAGAACATCGTGGTGGAGTTACTAGTGGAACGAAACCACTCACCCAAGAGTGGGAAGTGAAAGATTATGTGTAAAGACCTGGGGTCCCGGGGGCTGGTGAGATGGCTTAGTGGTTAAGAGCACTGACTGCTCTTCCAGAGGTCATGAGTTCAAATCCCAGCAACCACATGGTGGCTCACAACCATCCATAATGAGATCTGATGCCCTCATATGGGTATCTGAAGACAGCTACAGTGTACTTACATAAAATAAATAAATTCTTAAAAAAAAAAAAAAAAAAGACCTGGGGTCCCACAAACCCCTTCAAGGCTGCTCCCTTTGAGACCTCCCACTAGCTGATATTCAGTTCAGACTTATCTTGAACGGGTGATGTTTCTGCCTCACTCTGCTCAGTGCTGGGATGAATGGTAACTTCCAGGGCTAGGCCTCACTTCTTAAAGATTCTACAATCTTCCAGCAACAACACAGGCTGAAGATGAGGCCTTCTGCACAGGAGCTTTTGGGAGACTTTCAAGATCAAAGCTACATCATTAGTTTTCTTCTAGAATCTTCTCTTGGCAAAAGAATTGTTCTGGGAGTTTTGTTGGCGTAGATATAACCCATACTGAGTCTGAAAAGTCTGAAAGCTAATTATGAGGTAAGAGCTGATGAGCAAATTCTAAGTATAGAAATCCTCATTTCTGAGCATTTCGTATTCCAACAGGCTATTTCCAAACTTATTTTTTACTCTACAATGAATATGTCACAAAAATGCCTACCCCTGGTACTGCGTGAAAGACTGAGTTATGACTTTGGTTTCTTTGCCTGGAGGGCATCTTTCAATACCAGTTGTTGGCCCTGTTCCCAGTTACTAATTCACTGGGACTTGTAGCTCTGGAGGGGTTGGGACCAAAAATTTGAAAACATATTACATTGAAAACATATTCTTCTCTTATACAGTACATCCAAACTACAGTTTCTCCTCCATTCTAAACAGTTCTTATGTGGAGTTGTTCCCGGGGCTGCCTCGAGTCCTCACTTTGTGAGCCACTGCTTAACAAATAGTAACAGCCAACACTGACTGCTGGGTGATTGAAAGAAGAGCTTTCTGTAGTCATTTTAGCTTCTTTTTTAAAATCACCTTGGGAATTTCCCTGGAGGGCAAGGAGATGACAGTATGTGCAGTAAATACTGAGTGGCATCACATGGAGTCCAGACTCGCCCTCTGACTAGTTGTCACGTGTGGTTTCTGCCCATGGAATCTTTGGGTTTATTGGTTTTGTTTATGAATGTTCCACATACTGTCTTGTAGGTAAGACAAGTTCTATTGCTAAAAAAAGAAGTTTAAAATCTCGTCTCTCTCCTGGCTATTTTAAAGTCACCTACCAATGAGCTAGAGAACTGGGCTGTTGGGTTGCCATGGGTCCTCATTATGCAGAGAACATTGGAGTCCAGAGATAAATTTGCTTTTTAAACTCACTGTTTCCAAATGTGTTTTCAGTGGCCTAAATTCTATTAATAATAAAAGTCAGGTTTGAGATCAAATACATTTGGAGACATGGAGTTAAGGTTTTCCAGGCTCCCTTACTAGAATGTTTCTCGGACCCTCAACTTTTACCTTGGGAAACACGGAGAGGAGCCTGTGGAAAGTAGAGCTGCTATGAAAGGAATGCCCATCTGGTCCTTATGTTTCACCTTTCCCTAATTCTTCACTTGCTGGAAGACAATGTGGCTGATGCGAGTGATAGAATCTGAGTCCTGACTGCAGCCTATGGTGGCCTTGTTGGGTCAAATACCACCATAGGATTACAAGACAACAAAGGGAAGGCAGGCAGGCGCACGCCTTCTTTAGGACCTTGGATGTACATGATTCACATGTTGGAATCCTCTTCTTCAGGTCACCACATGTTATACCTGACCACTTCTTATTTTATGTATGTGAGTACACTGTAACTGTCAGACACACCAGAAGAGAGCATTGGATCTCATTACAGATGTTGTGAGCCACCATGTGGTTGCTGGTAATTGAACTCAGGACCTCTGGAAGAGCAGTCAATGCTCTTAACCACTGAGCCATCTCTCCAGCTCCTGACCACTTCTTGTAGATGCTGTTCAATTATCTCCTTATCAGTGAGGACTTCTCAGTCTACTCTCTCCAAAATGACCCTCTTTCTGACACTATTTTCTCACCTTTAAAAATTTGCCAGTTACATATGTGTCACTGTTAGTTTCTTTCTTCAGCCCTAAAAGAGAAGAGCCAGGATAAAAGGGACTGTCACTATGATACTTTTTATGTTCCTAGGACTTTATTTGGGCTCAGCTAGCATAGATCAGATGGTTAATGGATGCTATGGAAATATAGGACATGAGACTGGTAATTCTCACAGTCAGTGTTCTCCAGAGAAATATAATTAATAAGAGATGTAGCAGTTTGTGTTCTCCAGAGAAATATAACTAATAAGAGACAAACACAGACACATACAAATAAAATTAAATGCGTTTAAATGTTAGAAGTTGTTATCTTTTATGAATGGCTGTAGCAATGCCCCAAGAGTCTAAAATTGTATGAATTCATAGAGAAAATTATTTTTATTATTTTTATTTATTTATTTATTTATTTATTTATTTATTTATTTATTTTTGGTTTTTGAGACAGGGTTTCTCTGTGTAGTCCTGGCTGTCCTGGAACTCACTCTGTAGACCAGGCTGGACTCGAACTCAGAAATCCGCCTGGCTCTGCCTCCCAAGTGCTGGGATTAAAGGCATGCGCCACCACTGCCGGGCTTTATTTTTGAACTTAAGTATGGTATCATCTAATTTGGCATGGTAGTACATACCCTTGATCCTACCACTCAGGAGGTAGAGGCAGGTAGATCTCTGTGATATGAGGGCAGTCTGGTTTACATAGCAAGTCCCAGGCCATTAAGGAACTCTGTCTCAAAAAAGGGGCACAAAAATCTGATATCATCTAGAATTGTTTGAATTTAATGGCATGTTATTTTCATATACCCTGATTGTGTTATAAAATGTTCTTTTAGTTTTTTAGGGTGTTTGCATTTAAATAACATTGAGTGTTTGTCCAGAGGCCTCTCTGAGAAGGAATTTTTGCAGTAGGTTTGACTGTAATTGTGATAATTGCCTTGGAAAACACTGGACACTGAAACATATTATGCTCTTTGAATCTCATGGGAGTGCCTCTAATTGACAGATTGACCTATAACCTTTCTCAGGTATAGCCTTACCTGAGAAAATGATGATGTCATCCCAGGTCTATTTTATGCTCTTGGAACCACATAGTTAATTGCTCATTATTCAGAGAACTTTGGAGTTGAGAAGTAAGTTCGATTTGAGTTTACCATCTCAAAATGGCTTTAAATGACCTCGAGCCTACTCATCATAGGAATTGAGACGCAGAGTTAAAGACATTCAGGTTTCTTACTGGACTGCCTCTTGATTAGTACGTGGGGACCGGCTGGAAGGAGGCTGTGGAAGAAGAGACCCTGGAAGGTGGTGATGGTGGTCATGATGTTGAACTGTCAATGGAGAGTGATAGGGAGGATCTTTCAGACAGGGGCTTGAAGTTTTCTAACTTATATAAAGTCTATCTTCTCTTTCTGCTGAGAATCACATACTTTCCTTTCTTTTTCTTGAATCATGGCACTCTCTGTCTGATCACGAGTAAGTGAAGTGCGTGTGTTGTGTGTGTGTGTGTGTGTGTGTGTTCTTCAATGTGAAAGAAAGCAAGAAGATAAATGGGAAGTGTTAAAGAACTGATGAGTTAATAGTTGGTGTCTGGACTTTTTATTCAGAAGCCAATTCTTGAACAGTAAGAAATTAAAGTGTTTCTGTAATATATTTATATTTACAGTCAACCTGCTCTCTGAATAATTCACTTTGAGATAAAGCTATAGATATTGATGTCTATTAGAAAGTATGTAAGCATGAGCAGAAATCTGGCTTTCAGTGGGTGTCTTAGTTAGGGTTTTACTGCTGTTAACAGACATTATAACCAAAGCAACTCTTATAAGGATAACGTTAAATTGGGGCTGGCTTACAGGTTCAGTTGTTCAGTCTATTATCATCAAGGCAGGAACATGGCAGTATCCAGGCAGGCATGGTGCAGGAGGAGCTGAGAGTTCTACATCTTCATCTGAAGGCTGCTAGCAGAATACTGGCTTCCAGGCAGCTAGGATAAGGGTTTTATAACCCACACCCACAGTGACACACCTACTCCAACAAGGCCACTCCCACTTCAACAAGGCCACACCTCCAAATAGTGCCACTCCTTGGGCCACGCATATACATTACAGTGGGGGAAAGAACTGTGGAAAGGTGACTCCTTACACACGTCACATCTGTAATCTGCCACCAATTCTGATCTTTCCCAAAGTTGGTCCAGATGAAGACAGCCTCTTTTGGAGATGCAGTTGATACATCATCCTGTGATCTGTAATAAATACTGTTCCATTTTACATCAGCCAAACTCCTGTTTAAATTGTCAGTGCCAAAAACAACCAGAACTTGGATTACATCAATGAAAAGCTAAGCTACAATGAGAAAAACATGTACTACTGGTTATACCAAAGTCAATTGCTTTCCATGCACTTCTTCACTGAGAGTGGGTTATAGAGCTCAAGTACCAGCCTCATCAGAGTCTAGCTATGGTCTTGATCACGTAGATGCAACCAACAGCATCACAAACACCATCTTTATTCCTCTCGGCTGCCTCCACACAATCCCTAGAGGTAGACAGACACGTGGGAGAAAGTGGAAACATTCACTTCTGTGAGCTCGTCTGATGAGGTCCCTGTCTCCCACCCAATGTCCATTCTCCCACTCTCTTCTCTTCAGTCATCAGACTCTTTGGCATCACTTTGGCTCATCCAAGTCCCACCATTGTTTTGCAGTTCTTTAATATCTACACATTATGCATCTTGCCTCTCTAGGTCCCCCCTTTCCTCCTCTGCCTCAGTTTTCTTCTCTTCTAGCTATCTTTTCTCATGGTCACACAGATTCTTCTCATGATGTGAGAGAGTCAGTCATCTGGCTGGATCTTCAGCCACCTCTCACTTCTATTCTCTTGGTCAACTTCTACTGTATATCTTCAGCTGTACTGAAGGCACCTGTAGTCTCCTTATAACTAAGCAAACTTCTTTAAATTTTTTTTGTCTCTAAACCAGTGGTTCTCAAACTGTAGGTCATGACCCCTTTAGGGTTGACTGATCCTCTCACAGGGGCAGCCTAAGACCATTGGAAAACACAGATTATTTATATTGTGTTTCATAACAGTAGCAAAATTACAATTATGAAGTAGCAATGGGAATAATTTTATGGCTGGGGTCAGCACACCATGAGGAATTGTATTAAAAGGTGGCAGCACTGGGAAGATTGAGGACCATTGCTTTAAGCAAACATGCCATTGTCATTTCTGGTCTGTGTTTTGGTTATAACTCTGTCATCATACTCCTTGGCAACTCTGTAGAAGAAAGCCAACTCCAGAAAAAGACTAATCTTCAGTTTGCTTCATTTATTTTTGCTGGCGAACATCCCACAGCATGAGTCCATCATGACTTCAGCAGCAGCAGCCTCAGCATGACTGAGCATAAAGCAGTCATGAGAGGTTTCTCTGCCCAGTCAGTCCTTCTACTCACATGCCACCTGATAGCGCTATCAGTAGCCCCTCCGTCTTATCCCTTCATCCTCAGAGACTATAACCTATTTCCCAGAGAAGAGGGAAGTGGCCAAATGCCCTCTCCCTCATACTTTCGGCAGCATTTAAATGATTCTAGATCTGCCTGTTTGATATGGCTGTTTGAATGAGAATGTCCCCCACAGGCTCACAGTTTTGAACACTTGGTCTGCAGTTGGTGGTGCTGTTTGGGGAAGTAATGGAACTTTTAGGACACAAAGCCCTGCTGGAGGAGATACATTATTGGGGGTGGGATTTGAGTGTTCATAGTTTTGCCCCACTTTTAGTTTGTGTCCTTTACTTTCTGTATATGGTTGAAGATGTGATCAGCCAGCTTCCTGTTCCGGCTATGACACCATGTCTTTTCTCACCATTATGGAGTCTTCCTCTGGAACAGTTATTCCAAACAAACTTTTTCTTCTGTAAACTGCTCTTGGTGCTGTACTGCAGAAACAGAAAAAGTCACAAAGAAACTGTCTCACCCTACCCTCTGCTCCCTGGTACTGAAGAGTCTTCTTTCTTGGATCAGTTCTCTCTAGGGCACCTTCTTGCTCCTCTTACTTTGTGAAAACATTACATTGAAGTATTTCCTTTATGCTTTTATGAAATAAACTTATCTAAAGACAAAATATGTATCAATACCTTCTTTTCTCTTTCTTTCTTCCTTTCTTTCTTTCTTTCTTTCTTTCTTTCTTTCTTTCTTTCTTTTTTTTGAAACAAGATCTCATTATGTAACTGTAGCTGTTTTGGAACTCATTGTGTAGACCAGGCCTGCCTTGAATTCACAGAGATCTGTCTACCTCTGCTTCCCAAGTACTGGGATTAAAAGCCATCGTGCCTAGCTTATTAAAATTTTCATTGCAGACATCCCCCTTTTAACCAATAGCTCAGTTTGCTGATGGCTTCTCCCCCCTGCCCCACCTTGTATCACAAAGCATCTTCTTGAACATGCTGTCAGGTTTGACTGGCTCAATATCAACTTCCCAGAATAATAATTTTAAAAAGACTTGTGTTTGCAAACACAGCAAGAATGTTTCAGCAATGTATCACTTGACTTTTCAATATTAATATTTGATATTATGTGCATGAATGTTTTTCTTGCATATATGAAACAGGATCACATGCACGATCAGGCAGCATGTGAGTAGAAGGACTGACTGGGCAAAGAAACCTCTCATGACTGTTGACAGGTGAATGCCTGTTGGGTCTCCTGGAACTGGGGTTACAGATGTGGGCCACTATGTAAGGACTGGGAATTGAACACAGGTCTTCTCTAAGTGATCTTAACAAGTGCTCTTAACTGCTCACCTACCTCTCCAACCCTTCCAATATTAATATTAATTGACATTATTGATTGCTGTTTCCCACGTAAAACTTTTTGTCTCTTGACCGCTATCTTCACAGACAAACATGTTTGGTTTTCTTCTGTCCCCTCTCAACCCCTCCTCCACCCCAACCCCTCACAAGTCACTGTGCAGGGTCATTTTCCCCCACTAAGTACTCGACCTTATTTGGAATTCCTCAAGGCTCCCAGACTGGTTCACTTCTCATCTCATTGTAAACATTTTTGGAGGGAGTTTCTTCTCTGTTACTGGTTTCTCGTGATGCCCCATTTGTATGTTTAGCAGAGGCATTTGAAGTAGGTTGTGTTTTTCAGACTCATGCTTGACTTGTCTGTGTCCAAAGCTTCTGCCAGGAAATGACAGGAAAGCCATCTGCTTAGAACCAAGTTAGACCTTTATTCTTTTTATAAAGTATTTTTGCACAATTTCATTATACACACACACACACACACACACATTTATATATATATTCCCCCCATTATTCTTTTATCTCCATTCTCCTGCCATGGTATCCCTTCTCATCCCACAAAATTTCCCCTCCTGCTTTCACAGAGACCTGAGTGTGGGATTTTTGGGAAAACTCTGGAGCTCTTCAGAAGCATGCCTTGTAGCTCTGCCCTCACCTCCAGGGCTGATCTTCAAGCTCTGATCTTCTGATGCTGAGTCCTGCTCCTTTAACGCTCATGTGGAGATGCTGTTCGAGCTTTACCTTTGTTCTAGTGTGTGAGCAACTATCTTGTTGATTCACTCACAAATCTTCATCCTTTCAGGATCTTCATGCAGGTGGTTTATCCTGAGAGAACAGCTTTTAGCATCAGGTCACATGAGAAGCTCGGTAAATGGAATTAGCCGACTACCTGGTTGTCCTCAGACCTGCTGATTTAATGGATCAGATCTGATGCTCAGTAATCTATGACGTCAACAAGCACTGGTGTTCTTGATAGAGTAGTCACAGACTGATGCAAGGGATCTTTTATCTGATCTTTTGCAAAATGTGCAGACTTCACATGGTATCCATTTTCTGGCTAGGAATGCAGAAAGTCAAAGGTCACATAGGCAGGATGCGAACTTGTAAGGATGTGGAGCCTTTCCTCTCTCCCCTGTACCCACCAGGCTGACTCTTCTCATTTCCCTCAAGTGGTTCCACACTCTCATTTCTTCCTCCTCCGAAGACTACTCCTTCCAGTTGATTAATCTTTGAAATAAGCTTGTCATCTACTCTTTTGAGTATCATTAAATGACCACTTATTTCCTCAAGTGCTAATAATGGAACATGAATTCTTTTTTTTAAATTGGATATTATATTTACAGTTCAGATTTTATCCCCTAACCCCCCTTCCCCCCACCACCCAGGAACCTCCTATCCCATCCCCCCTCCTCATGCTTCTATGAGGATGTGCCCCCACCTACCTCCCCACTCCCACCTTCCCACCCTCGAATCTCTCCCCCCCCACCAACATGAATTCTTAAAATCAGTTCAATCCCTTTTTGAACACTTCCAGCTTGGTTCAACCGGATCCTGTGGTATTTACTACTAGCGACATCTAGTGGAAGAAGTTGGAAAGGCCAGAATTTTGGTGATTTTTAAGTACACATGCTTCATTTGTTATTACTGAGAAGATGGCTATCCTTTAATGATGCTCACTGTCTTAGATACCAACCTTAAACTATACAGATTCAACCTTTTGTAAAAGTTCCTGAACTCAAAGTTCAGACACAGAGGAGAGCAGCTTTGATGGGAGCCTTGGTCTTCCGGTGTGGCCAGGGGAGCCTTGCTGAGTGTCATGTTGCCTTCCTGCCCCTTCCTCAGCTGCTCAGGTGCTGCTTTGTGTGGATGCTGTCAACAAAGGAGGTCTCTCCTGAGTTGCTTTGTCACAGTAGCATCTTCCACTACACAGTTCTGGGAAAATGCTCATCCTACTTCCACTGTGAGTTCATCGTCTTTCTGTTCATGCAAAGGGCTCCTTCCACATCAGATTCAATGAAGGACAGAAAGAAGAACTTCACACACATTTTTTTTTTACTATTGCCCTGTTTTGATATAAGATTAAAAAAATCTCCTCTTGAACAAATGACGTTCTAGGCTCTATTTTATCCTATTAAAACTCATTTAGTCTCATTGCTTCCCGGTCTGTTCTGGATAAGGCTGGTTACCCGGCAAAGCCTTAAGCATGTAGTCCGCTCCTGTGCATCATTACTTTCTGGCAAGGAAAATAAGCCACTGATGTTTCAAACGTTGCTACCATAATCCATCACCCCCACACAATGGGGCACACCAGAGTTGTGTTCCCATGGTTCTGCGTAGAATTGTAGCCACAGTAGAGGAAAGCACAGGCAAACCCGCTTTATAGGAGAGACAATAAATCCTTCTACTAAGAAGCAGGGAGGAGCAGTAGAGATGAATGTGGCCGACAGACAAGAGCTGTGGGAAGCACATTGCTTGTGTTCCTGGCTGGGGCAGTGTTTCTAACCAGCAATTATGTAAGCAGCCGTGTAGCATGCAATCCTAGTGCACCTGGCTGGGCCACGGTATACAGTAGACAATTATGTAAACACTACTTGTTCTTCAATTATTAGAATTGCTCAGTCGGCAGCAAATTCGGGTGGTCTGTCAATAGTTACAGAAAGGAGTAAAACATTAATGTAATGTTGTGAAAACAAGAGTGACTCCAAAGAGTGGTTAGAGGAGAGGAGAGATGGAGAGGCAGGTAGGCGGTCCAGGATCTTTCCTTTAAAACATGGGATGGAAAACGCTAACATCTCCATCATGCAAGAACTAAAGAAGATGGTGGATGACTTGATAAGGGATCAACAACAGTTGAACTCTAAGCAACAAAATGCCTGTTTAGCGAGCTGCGAGAGAAGCTAACTAAATCTATCACAACTGGAAATCAGTAGATAAAGTGTTAAAGCCTGAAATATCAGGGAAAGAGAATGAAGGTGTATATTCTACAACTTGTCTCCTGAGTGACACCTACTGAGAACTGGGGCTGAAGGGGGAGGGGCAGGAAGACCTGTATTTCTGTATGCTTTTCTAGCTCCTTCCAGTCTTTTGATAAAACATTTTTAAAAACACAAAAGATAACTATTTTTTCATTTTTTTTGAAGTATATGCTCACCATTAATAAAGATGAAATGCTTCCCTGCACAACTCCCCACTCAGGAACCAGTCAAGCCTAGCATCTCCATATTTGGAGAAGCCAGTATGTAAAGGTAAATAAAGAGATAATTTACTCTTCCAGCTGTGTCTCCCAGCGGTAAGGGAAGCATAGCTGGGCTTAGCTTCTGTTGTCTGAATGCAGGGGCAGAGAAGCTGTATACAGAGGGAGAACAGAGTGTCAACTGGCAAGAAAAGAGATTTATCCTGTGAGTCTAGGATTCTGGCCTCTACCTACCTACATCAGGAAGCTGCCACCATCAGCCACAATGTCAGTACTTCTGTTCCTGGGAGAGACCATGGAGATAACACCTGTCTTAAGCCTCCACAGAGTGGAGGGACCTAGAGTGCATTCCTTACTCTATAGTTAGAAGAGATGAAATCAGAGTTCCACATCCCAGATGAGTGAAACCTCTTTCTCTCCATGGGTTGGTGGAGGAAACCATTACTGGTCCATGTATGAAATCACTGCTCTCCTGTCCACAGTTTCCAGGAGAATCTGGTTTTTAATTTTTCCCAATATCTGATTTTGTCAGTGACCAGAAAAAGTCTCACACTCGTGGTATGCCACTAGCTTTCCACTTTGGCCTCATGCCTAGCGTCTTACCAAGGTCATATTTCTTTTTCCTGGCACTTTGCAAGAGTCTGCAATGTTCACACACTCCTATGTTCCCCTGTGACACATTTTTATTAATTCCTTGCTCCAAAGTTGACTGTGTCTCCACCCTTTGACCCCATTACTTCCCTATATAGAGCCTCCTTTTCCAGGACTGCAAATACAGTTTAATCTTTTAGATCAAAGTTCAGTCACCACATTCCCTTTATTGCATTTGATAATGGCTGGTGACTTTTCTGGTGACACAGCTCAGGACCTGCTCACGAGACACCTCTTTCAACATACTGCCAGCAGCTGGCTCCAGGTCTTCCACTGCTCTAGAGGTGGTGGAAGGGACTTGGAAAAATGGAGCCAATAAATGAGGTGGAATAACATCTCATGCAAGAGCCAACTTTATTCAAAGCATCAGACAATTTATACTCTGAAGGTTAAGAAGAATCCCACGAGTAAAATGTGTAGTCACAAGGACAAGCCTCATGTGGCAGATACGCCACATTTGTCAGTAAGAGGTTTTAGTGAATAATCTGAAGTAAACTCACTCTTACCCACTGGTTCTGGTCTCCTGTAGAACGTAAGGCCATTTTTTGTCTTTAATAGGAATGCAAATGTTATGATATCTTATGCAAATAGAAAGTGATTTAAATCCCAAGGAAAAATTAAATGCAGGCTCCTTTCAAGATGAATGAATAAGTCTATTACAGTACTAAGGTCCAGTCATAAACATGAAATCATTAGTAAAGATAACAGGAACTGGATCCATCCAATCTATAAGTTGAAGCAAAGGAGGATGGGAAAACATAAGACCAGTACATGTGTTCAGAGGCATAACAGATGCATGGGTCAGCACCTAGCATCACCAGGAGAGTCTCAGGGGGCATGGGGCTCTGTGTGCTCTGTAGACTAACTTCTCCCTTGGTACACAGGGCCTTAACATAGCCCCAGGTAGGCAGACTTGACTTCTGATGATATGATCGTTATCTCCTTTTAGCCTTTAGCTGGAGATTTGCTATCTTCCTGGTGACTTCTACTGTTTCCTTGCCACCCCCCCCCCTTCATTGCCTTTGATGGGCAGGGGCCAGAGGAGCTGAAGAGGAATCCACAATGCTTCCGTGGATCAATCTGCAGCGACAGTAGCATACCCCTTCCCAATTTTCTTCAAAAGGGGCAGGTTAATGTGTTAGCTTGTTTATTTCCTTCTGCAATAAAATCAGGTAGGTTAGGGTGTCCACGAGTGTAGGGCAGTGGACTGTGCCACCAGACAGAACTGGTAATGTAGCAGCAAGTTCAGAACCCCAGTAAATCTCGTAATTGAGAATGGCAAGAGTTCTCACGAGCTCCCAACCAGGTTCCTGTCCTGGAGCACATAAGCATGACACCCCACTAAGAGGACCATGACAACTGGTTATGTAGTATGAAAACCTATATTTCTCCATGCTAATGAGCTACCTAGATAGGTCTCGAGTGGTTAATGAGTATCCCTTCCTGCAAAAGGTACTTAATCCCTGATCCACCCTAAGATGTATGTATCCTCATCTGCCTTGGATAAAAACAGTTTGGACTAGCAAGGACTGATCCTTCATCAAGAACCACTGTAGAGGGAGGCCTTCATCGTATACAGAGCCTCGCCTAAGTCTCCCATAGCAGGTTCTCTTCCAGCCCCTCTGTATCCTGGCACTCACTTGGACCTAAGCCGGACTCCTCCCCGCCCCCAATCCAGTGCTCATCGAGGGCCCAGTTCTCAACACCTCATGGTTCCCAGGGTGTCTGGGTACATGGGAGGATGGGAACAATGGTTCTCAACTCCTTGAGGTTCCCAGCAGCGTCTAGGTGCACAGGAGTTTGAGAACCACAGCCTTTGTCCCAGCCTCTGCTGTTTTCATCGAAACACAGGCTGGGACTCCTATTTTAGACTGTGTTCCACCTTCCCCGAGCATCGTGTAGGCAGCCCAGCACCCCAGCGGGGAAGACACATGAGTATGATTCTATTGCTGGAAATAATCCTACAACATAAGCAGAATCTTAAATGATATTTCAGCTTTACTAATTAACCACAGTGGATGAATCAAAGCAGCCAGTTCTACCCGATGGGCTAAAGAAAAAGAAGTATTAATAAATAAATCGATGAATATCTAGACCATGAGTCCCTCCTGTACCCTTACATGAGATGTCAATAAGTATTTGTCTGTAGAATGGGACAAGGTTGGACGATTTTTGTAATCAAAATTTAGTTTGTGTGAGAAAAATTCCATAGTTTGCCAGTTGGATCATGTTCTATCTTTCCATAGAAATGTGCAAATGAAATTTGAAAATCAGTAAGTTTTGTAATGCTTTTAAAATTTATTGTTAGTTAAGTAAAAAGCAAGGATCAAATCTGTATAAAAGCTGGTGCCAGGGCCTCTGATTTACTGGTTTACTTTATTTACTCTGATTTGATCAAGAAAAGGAAGGTAATCTGTTAGTATTTTATGGTCCTTATGGTGTCAATAAATCCATATTTATTTTATCTTTTTTTGTGCTATGTAATACTCACGGGAGACAATTCTTTTCTTGTCCCTTAAGATATTATCCGGGGACTATCCAATGTCATTTTCCAATCTTCCTAATGCTGTGACTCTTTAATTCAATTCTTCATGTTGTGGTGACCACCAAAACCATATTTTTGTTGCTACTTCGTAACTGTAATTTTGCTACTGTTATGAATTGTAATGTAAATATATGTGTTTTCTGATGGTCTTATGTGACCCCCCTGTGAAAGTTTGATCCCCAAAGAGGTCATGGCTCAGAGGTTAAAAAACCACCATTACAGAGTTTAAATAGCTAGGACTGCATTGAAAATACCAAGCACAGTTCATGAGGATGGGGAGAAATTGAAAAACAAAATCTTTATGCCTGCTGGGCCCTAGCTTGTCTAGGTAATAAGTTAGATTTTCCAAAGGCTGTCCTAAGTCTTAACCAAAAAAAAAAAAAAAAAAAAAGGAAAGAATTCAAAATTAGATTGATGTTCAAATTCCTCACCTCATGCTTCAGGATCATCTCCAGGCAATGGAGGATACATATCTAAAGAAGGTTCCAGTCAGGGAGCTGAGGGAGCCATCACCTGCATAGTTACCAGTGGTGCTGGTTTTACCGGGCAAAATCTTTTTTGACTCTTTAACCAATTTAAAATTTGCTCTTCTGGTTTATATCCATTTAAGGAATTATCCACCTCTTTCTCAAGGTTAATATCCTTTTTATCTTTTTAAAGCATTTTGATAACAGTCCAAATTAGTGACCAAGTGACCCCAAATTGATCAGGGATCATTCCCCTTTACTTATATGTCTTTTCAATGTTCTTTTGGACTTTGACCCCCCTACTTATTCATCTAAAGTTCCTTCTTCTGAAAACAAGGGATTACAATCATGAATGACTTGCAAGCGATCTAATAGTTGTGATTTTAATACTCTCGTTCCTCCTTTCTTTAAAGATGATGCACAGGTTGGCATGAAGCAGAACCTTCCCTGGCTTCTGCCACATTATTCTCACTCTCCTCCTCCTTCAAGGGTCCCCTCTCTCTTATCTCATAGCCAACCTCAGGTCTGTCTGTGGTGCCAATTGTTTGCCTCTCCTAGAGGTGGCAGGACCTGGGAGAATGGAGCCGATAAAGGACATGAACATGAGTCTCATGCAATAGCCAGTTTTATTTAGAGCATCAGACAATTTATACTCTGATGGTTAAGAAGAACCCCATGAGAAAAGGGTACAATCACAAATTCTCCACACACGGTTCCCTTCTTCGACCGTGTTCTGACACAGATCCAAGCTCTCCCTTCTTGAAGTAGGGCAGCTCACAAACACAAGCAATTACCAACTCGCACTGTGAATTTTACGTCCTGGTCTAAAGCCTGCAGGTATTCCTCCTTTCAGAGAGCTATCCTCATACTGGCCCTCAAGTGGAGATGGGAATGGTGATTATGGAGGGAACAAAAACAAGTGACAATGTCAGCTATGATTTTCACTCCATGTAAGTAGAAGAGACAGAATGTGGGCTGTGACCTCCCACAACACTAAGACTTTTCAGACTTGGCTCATGGTAAGTTAGCTTTCCCACCTCCATAATTCAATTGTATCTTTTTGTGTCACCTTGTTTATGGAAGAGGAACTCAGGAACAATTATTCAGTGATAGTGTCAAGTGAACATGACTGGATTTCTGAGTGTTTCTCACCTCTCTGCATCCTTTCTCCAAAGGCTTAAAGAACCTAAGCAAGGGATACAAAATTTGTAGGCAATTTGATTCTCATTACCATTGTCTGTTGTTTGACAGCATTAGTTTACGGCCCTCATAACCTGTCACTTCTTCCTAATTTTCCAGATAAGCTGTTGGCTGTAAGCTGTAGAGGAGGACTTGGAGAGCTAGGTACCAACACTGGCTACCTAAAAGTGGAAATTTCAGCATTTTGTTGGATTCTATGCATTTTCTATGATGAATTTTCTATGATGAATGTCTAACTGACTATTAGGATGGAGAAATGTCCATGTACATTGAATAAATGCATGAGATGTCTGTCTGTTCCAGTCTGGGTCTTGACTGGATGGAACAGAAGTGATGCTTTGGCAGCTAAGAGAATTGGTTATCAGTGCCCGTGTGTTTGTGTGTGTGTGTGTGTGTGTGTGTGCGCGCGCGTGCGCGCGCGCGCGCGCGTGTGCGCGTGTCCGTGAAATCCAGAAGAGGGTACTGGATTCTCTGGAGTGAGAGATATACCTGGATGTGAACTGCTGGTCATAGATGCTGGAAACTGACTCCCCTCCCCATCCTCTGCAAAAAAAAACCCCTAGAGCCATGTCTCCTTCTCTGAGTGGGGTAATATCTGTTTACTGCACATTGTAAAAATGGAGGGTGTCATTCCAAGTCTCTTGATTAAAAAGAAGCTAATTGCAAGAGCTGGACTCATATTTGTTTTGTATCAAGCAGTAGATTCCTAGGGAAAGTCTGACCTTACATAGGTCATTCATTGCAGTTCAGGATTGGCTGATGCTTAAGCCCTCCAATTTGTCCACTTGCGGTGTGACTGATTAAAGGCCCAGACCACAAAGCTCGTTCTATACTGCCTCTGATTTAAAACTTAAGCATGTCAAGAAGACTTGCATGTCTGGGTCATTGCCCTCTACAAAAATAGCCACTAATTTGCAGCCAACATTGAGCTCTTATGGTGAACTAGGTACTTTTGGGTGCTTCACATGAATGTTATTACCCATTCAGCTCTCCTAAATATCTTGTGAATACTGCTCCCGAACTAGTTTTCTATGAGAAGAGTGGCACCTAACGATGCAGAGGGATTTGAAGATCAGCAGGCTGTGGGGAGTGTGCTGTCTTCACTGCTAGTCTCCACGGCCTCCATCTCCTTAGAAGCTGCCTTATCAGAACCTTTGGTTCTATCAGAGCCTCCTCACAGCATCCCGTTGTCCCTTCCACCAGGGAAAGGGGAATATTAAATGAATTCCACCTTTGAGTTTGCTTGCTTTTCTTCCTTTCTCAGCTTTTCTTATTCCCTTCCCTATCTGCCTCCTTCTGGAAAGATTTGAAACTTTCGATTCGTTATAATAGTTAAGACGAATCTCCTCTGTTTTTTTTTTTTTTTTTTTTTAAATAATTTCACTGTTATGTTTTCCCATGTCCATTTTGTCTACTTCTCAATGTATTGACATAAATTAGCTCACCATTCTCTGGCTGTCTCTCTGTCTCTCTCTCTCTCTCTCTCTCTCTCTCTCTCTCTCTCTCTTGGTTTTTCGAGACAGGGTTTCTCTGTGTAAGCTGTCCTGGAACTCTGTAGACCAGGCTGGCCTTGAACTCGGAAATCCACCTGCCTCTGCCTCCCAAGTGCTGGGATTAAAGGTGTGCACCACCACCACCCGGCCCATATTCTCATTTTTTATTCCTCATGAAATCCAGACTCTTCCATCTCTCTTTAATTCATGACACTATTTTTGGGGGTGTGTAATGTCCTTCTTGTGACTAACATTCCCATAGGTTTATGGAGTTTATTGGCATTTGGGATTGGCTGCCTCTTACAGTGTATGCTTGCTTTCTATTTTTTTCCTAATGGGTCTTATCTTTCTCTCTCTCTCTCTCTCTCTCTCTCTCTCTCTCTCTCTCTCTCTCTCTCCACCTCTTTCTCTTCTTTCTTTTCTTTTCTTTTCTTTTCTTTTCTTTTCTTTTCTTTTCTTTCTTTCTTTTTTTTTTTCTGATTCAGGGTTTCTCTGTGGAACAGTCATGGTTGTTCTGGAACTCTCCTTGTAGACCAGACTGGCCTTGAACTCATAGAGATCCGCTTGCCTCTGCCTCTCTGGTGCTGGGATTAAAATCATGCACTGCTATGCCTGTCTCTCATTACTTTTCTCTTACTTGGACTGTTTTTTTTTTCCTAATGTATTATATTGGATGAGTGATGTAATGATAACTAGCTTTATGGCAATTTAAAACTTCCATCACATATATTCATTGTAGGTTGTACTGTGTTCCATAAGGACATTTTTGTATATATACATATGTACCAATGTTGAGGCTGCCCCTCTTCACACTCCTGGACCCATTTCCCCTCTCCTCCTCCCCGTCCTCCTCCTCCTCCTCCTCCTATTGATCCTCTTTGGTCCCTATACAGAATCATTTCTACTCTCACACCATATCTACACACAAATTTTGTATAAAAAAATTCTAGAAACCACACATGAGAGAAAACTTATTTGTCTTTCTGAGACTAGCTAAATTTGTACCAAATATATACATTTCCCTCCAAATTCTTTGCTAATTATGATGCACAAGTTGATTTATAGGGTAGTTTCATTACTGTTGTAATTCTTATTTTTTTGATTAATGAATTATTTAGAAGTGTTTGTATACTTCTGAAATTTTAGACTTGATGTCTTGTTAGTTACTTCTAACTTAATTCCATTGTGGTCTTAATATATAGTCTATGTCCATGTTACTTTTTTTTTTTTTTTTTTTTAATTTGGAGGCTTGTCCAATGGATAGTAGAGAGATTCATTTTCTACAAATGTTCTACACATTCTTGAAAAGAACACGCTTTTCTTTATTGTGCTTATTAAAGATTTACATTCATATTTACTGTATTTACAGTTTTCTTACATGTGCTCTTGTTTTTACCTTCTTTCAGAATTAGTCATTGCTACTGTTTTTTTCTTTTCCATTTTGCTGTTGTTTCTCTCTCTCTTTTTCCATCTCCTCAAGTTTAGAAGTCCCAGACTCTGTTCCATTCTTCCCACTGCCACCTGAGTAGCCACCAGTCCATTCAACTATTAAAGCTTAAGTAACAGAATGCCTTTCCCTTTCCACACATGACTCAGAGACCTTGGGATGCTCCCACTTAAGTCACCTCTTATCCAGCTTACGTCATGTCCTTGGCCAGTGTTGCAGACTTTTCTCTAAGTGCCATGGCAGAGGGTCAGTTTGGACAGCCACTGATATCAGATAAGCCTGTGCTCACTCGGCTTGCTCAGCACTTTTCTTCTCAGAATGTTGGACCTTCCTGAGGACACTCCCTTCTTTCTGAACACACTCTGATGAAATCCCTTCATAAAGGTCTGCTTGTGGTAAGTGCTTCTCCTAATGTGTCTGTGTGTTCTTTAGTTGTAATACTGCCAGATTTGTTATTTGACTTCACTTGATTTTGTTGAATTGGACATTTGTTGAGAATCTTGAATCTGAGTATGGAAGTCTTTCCCACTAAGAAAGCTACCAGCTTGTCAATTATGGCATCTGTTCTGTTCTCTGTATATTCTTTTTTTTTTTTCAGATAGAAATTGTTTCTTTTTAATTGAGTTACTTCATTCAGACATTCCTCTGTTGGCTTCTGCTCTGGAAGCAGCTAGGTCCCCACCTCAATACCACAACCGAGTGAACATGGGCCCCAAACCAGGGCTCTCAGAATAGCAAAACAAGAAACTGCAAACCCTGCCTCCCCTTTCACTTAGGAAGGACTGGGAGTCACAGGGTCCAATCCCACCCTGCAACTGTGGGCACTGGAGCCTGGACTGCAAACACAGAAACTCAGCTGTCAGGAACGAGGCAGCAGCCCCATGCACTCCAGCAAGCACCTGACCACCAGGCTCTTCCAGTAGGAATGGACCCACTCTCAAAGGAGTCTTGGCATCTATTTACTTAATTTCCCAAAGAGGTGTAAAATCTACCAAAAGGGATACAGTGGATCAGAATAGATCAGCTTTCTCACGATAAACTTTCCTGAGTAACAACTTTTGGTTGCTGAGAAGCCTCAGCACATTATTTCAAAGTGGCAAAATCCAGGACAATCACAGAGTAGTACATCCAGGAGTGGCCTAACATTTAAGGACAGGATTATGCAGGACACAGGTGCACAAATCCCCTTTTCTTCAGTGTACAAGGCCAAGACCCCTGATCATTAAAATAAGTTATTTTGTATATTACAGTGCACAGACGGAAAGAACTTTCACAGAGGTGACCAAAAGGCATTGTATATAAAGTCCCATGGTGAGTGGCAGCCAGGGCCTGTGGCCTTCAGGAGCTTGCCTCCTGCTCTTTGGCTGCAGAGACCTTCGTGTCAGCTGTCTCCTCCACCTGCTCCACTGGCTTTGCCTCCTCTTCCTCTTCCTCGTCTTGGGGCTAGAGGTCTGGGTATTTCTGCATGCATTCTTGCATGGCCCGGAACTGGTCTATACAGTCTGATCCCTTGATATCCTCTGTGCTATATATAGTGGAAGCAGGAAAAGGCAGACTTGAACTGCTCCCCACAGGGGCCGCTGGCCATTCCCCCAAGACATGGGCAATTCCAGTTAATATCTCCATTAGGCATTATCAACCCGTGCTCCTCGTAGGGATCATTGGGGTCATCAGCCACCAGCTCTGCACTGCTAGGAGTCTCGTGGTCTTCTTTGGTCACAAATATGATCCGATCCTTCCCTTCCTGCCGGCAGTAGGACATGGTTGCTCCTAACGCTCACAGGTCCCAGAGGCAACGGGCGCAGCTGTAGCGGATACACCTTCACTCCGTGACCTCCCTCTTCTCTCCTCAGGCCTGGCGGGTGGCACTGAGGCCAGCACGGACCCGCCCCCTCCAGGCCTGCCCTGTATATTCTTTTATTTCTTTAACCAGACATGTCTGAAACTAATGCTTAAGCTCTATTTTTTTTTATATTTTCTGTCATTTACTTTTATTTATGGACTATTTTATATTTTTACATTTTACTGACCCTAATTTACCAGATATTATAAGAAGCATCTCTTGCTTGTGTGCCAGTAAGAAAGGAGCTGAAGAGATGGCTCAGCAATTAAGAACACATTCTGCTTTTGCAGAAGACGAGATCAGTTCCCAGAATGCATACTGGGCTGCTTATAACCACCAGTAACTCCCACTGGAGGCTGAACTGGTGCCTCTGGCCACTATGGGTACCTACACTCATCTACACACACACACACACACACACACACACACACACACACACACACACACACACATGCTCATGCACATGCACTAAAAATTAAAAATAAATCTTTAAAGAGACAAGGATAAACAGTCTTCTGACATATATATATATATATATATATATATATATATATATATATATATATATATATTTTGCATAGGCTCAGCAGTCTTTTTATCTTTAGAACCAAATCAAAGGTCTGCCATCATTTCTCTGGATTGTCTAAGTCAAGACTTAAGCTTTAGGATGATAGTGAGGAAAGACAGAAAACAAATCAGTGATGTGGGTCTACAGTAACACGAAGCAGAATGAAGGGTTGGGGCTTAGACAATAGAAATGCATTTTTTTCTTACAATTACAGTAGCTACAAGTCCCAGATAAGGTACCATTGGGGTTGGTGTCTGGTGGGGCTTCCTCTAACACCATGGATACTTCCTTTTTTTGTGTTGCCATGTGATCTTTCCTGTGCACATGAACAGAGCTTCAGTGTTTTATTTTCTTCCTCATTTTCCCCTTTTTTATTGGATATTTTATTTATTTACAATAAAGATGTCATCCCCATTTCCCCATTTCCCCTTGCTAGAACTCCCTATCCTATACCCCTCTTCCTTTATGCTTTTATACCATTTTGATTACATGCATATGTTAAGGTCAGTTCTAGGTTGAGGGTCTAGCAATACAATAGATGCAAATAGTCGAGGAACAAGCAATACAATAAACACAAATAGTCAAAGAACAAGCAAGGCATTAAACCCAGTTACATGAACACTCCCTGTGATCACTGTTTCTAAAGGCTTATCAGGATGACTAAAGTATCTGAGCCTACTTCCCTATCCTAGCCCAAGGTCATTTTTATGTCTGAAGCCTAGTCCTTGTTCTGTCCTAAAATTTAGATTCCTGTCTGAAATTACTTCTTTGTTCTTGCCTAATATTTATATTTTTGCCTGAGATTACTTTTTGTTGTAGCCTAAAATTTAGACTCCTACCTGAAATTACTTCTTTGTTCTAGTCTAATGTCAGATTCCTGCTTAAAGCCTACTTCCTTGTCCTTGGCCAATGTCATATTCCTGTCAAGCAGCCCCTTTCTTTATCCTTGGCCCATGTCAGCTTCTTGCCAAGCAGCACCAAAGTCTCTCCACCTCTCCCCCTTTTTCATTTCATTAACAAGACTGAGCTGGTTTTAGGTCACTCTGACAAGAATGTCTTCCTTACCTGTAATGGAATATGTATTATCAAAGGCAGTGCACTTATGTCTTAGGTTGTTAAGGCTCTGTGCAGAATTTACTCGTTCTTGGCTTGCCAGCCTGTTAATTTAATAACTCTGTCTGGTGGTCCATTTTCAGGTTTAAGCCATGTACTTTGGCTGCCAACATGTTGATGTTGTTAAAGATAAGCTTTAACTTGATGGGCAGGAATAAAAGTATTCCCAGGACAAGAAGGGCTAGCCTGATCAAACTATATATGCCATTCCTTAGGTTTGTCCAAAATGAAAATACTGAGCTCAGGCCATGGATAATTTTATTGGCATTATCTGCAGCATTAAAGGTCAACATAGCAGCATTCTTTAAATTCATAATCTCACTATGCAAAGTTAACACACCCAGAGAGGTGTTAGGATTATGCCAAATATCCTACAGGTGTCTTTAAACTTTTTTCTAATTATGACAGTCATTGTGAATTTCAAAAGTAACACTACTTAAATGATATTTGTCATGACACTTGGGATGGCTCCTAACTCTTGAACCCTGAACCTCCTTCAGATAATTTGAATGGGTTATAGAGCATCATTCATTGTTCCAGATACCTATATAAATCCTTTTGTATACTCAATACATTAATAACTTTTTTGCTAGATGGTTAACAAAAATAGTTGTCTTAACTCTTTGTGTCAATGCTATTGCAGAAGCAGAGGTGCTACTAGCAATTAATGGAATTAAAGCTGTTATACCAGCAATAATCAAGCCTGCTACCCTCTTGCTTCTGCTTAAAGCCTAACTCACTTCCAGAACTTTCAAGCTTTTTTCAGAGAATCAAAGTTTTCTAATACTCAGGGCAGTGAGACAAAAGCTGGTTGATAGACCCCGTAACATACATGTCAGGTTTCAACACACTAACATAATTGGAAATTATACAGTCAATGCAACTTACAATAAATGCTGTAGACGAAACAAAATCAATTTTAGCTTGACAATTAAAGAGCCTTAAAAAATGCACTAATACTTGTTTGAAATCCAGATCCTGTTCCAACATTATCTCTTGCTATTCTAACATCATATCGAGCTACAGCTAACTTCCAAATATGTCTCTGACAAAGTCCAGACCTAGTCTTCCAAAAGTAGACTGTTATTTCCCATATTGGAATGATTTCTAGACCAGTACATGATTGAATCCTAATAGCTGGCACCTTTAAGGAGAATACAAGAGACATAATTTCTCTTTTCAATTCTCTATCCCACAAGGTCTAAAAACTTGAGGCAAGGCAACTTGTCCCATCTGGGATATAGTCAAGCAAAGGTGGGTCAGGAACATATGTCCAATACAGCTCTCTAGTCACCCTTGTCAGGGCACTCAGCAAGCTCACAGGTCGGCATCATTCTTTGTTTCATCAACAGTATGTTTCATAATCTTTTAAAGTTCCATGGGCCTCTTTCACAATACCTTATCCTTGAGGATTATACAAAATCCCCGTAATAAATTGTTGACAAAAAGTCTTGACTGCTCAACTACAATTGCCAGACCCATTATCAGGGGCAGAAGCTTTTGCATTGAGAGAGTTTTCTTAGAAGGAGAATATATGGATGCTGAGTTATTCTTTCCAACTTGTGCCTCCATCCTTCCTTGTTCTCATCTATCATACTGAGTTTAAGGCATTCACACTTGCTTTGTTTACATATACCCAAGTCTATAAGGTCTGGTTCTTAGCATGTAAACGGAAGCTTCAAAATTTCCTTTATTAAGCCAAATGTTTCTAGTAAGGATATGTCTGAGAAATGACTCTACACTGTTTTTGAACCCCAGAATAAATAGGAACGAGGAAGCACCTACTGTCAGGTGTCCTGAGTCATGGCTACTTTCCTCCCAGGGTGGTACTTAAGGGGCTCCCCCTGCAGGAGCAGCATCACATCTCCCTCTCCTCTCCTGAGTCTCTCTCCTCACTGCACCTGAATCCTCTCTACTGACATCATGGGTTGTTGTGGCTGTGGAGGCTGTGGCTGTGGCAGCTGTGGCAGCTGTGGCGGCTGTGGCAGCTGTGGTGGCTGTGGTGGCTGTGGCAGCTGTGGTGGCTGTGGTAGCTGCGGAGGCTGTGGAGGCTGTGGTGGCTGCGGAGGCTGTGGAGGCTGCAACAGCTGTACCACCTACAGATGCTACCGGGTCTGCGGCTGTGGTGGCTGTGGTGGCTGCTGTGGTAGCTGCTGCGGCTGCTGTGGCTGCTGCAAGCCTGTGGTAGTCTGCTGCTGCCGCCGCTCCTGTTGCCGCTCCTGTGGCTGTGGCTCCTGTGGCTGTGGCTGCGGCTGTGGGAAGGGCTGTTGTCAGCAGAAGTGCTGCTGCCAGCAGAAGTGTGGCTGCAAGAAGTGCTGCTGCTAGCGTGGCTGCTGGCCTCTGGGCTTCTGCTGTAGGTAACTGATAGAGGTGAGTCTGTCTGCCTGTCTGTCTATCTATGTGTCTGCTTCTGATGGGATTGGGAGTCACCAGCAGGAACCTAGCTTACTGCCATTGTAGTCTGGCATTGCTAGAGTTGATATCCTGCCAACCCTTGATAGGCACCAAGCAAATAAATGAATCCCAGGTCTTCTGTTTGCCATTTACTATTCAATCACGACTGTGGCAGATGCAATCCGACCAGGTTTTGCTGTGACATCCTGCAGTGCCTGTAACTCTCACCCATGACCTGTTTTCCCATTACATTGACATATCTGTAATTACAAACCTTCTCTTGCTTAATAAACTTCAGCAAACCGCTCTCAAACTGCTGACTCCTGTGTGTCTCATTTGCTTTCAGTCTCTAAACTGTCTTTCCATGGGGAGAAATAGCTCCATCTCAGCAGACAGGACATTCTGGATGGGAAAGCAGCAGAGGACTGGGGACGAGATAGACTGTGATGTACACAGACAGGCAGTGCTGGCTGATCCTGAGGCAGATCTTCTGGATGTTAGGGAGGGACAGGTCCTTGCAGTGAGTCATGGTCCCCAGCTCAGAATTCTCCTTTTCTTCCTTTCATACTGGCCATGACCTGGGCAGCTTTGCTCTTTCAGGAGATCCCTGCCAGGGTATGCTGCCTCACCATGGCCTGAAGCTGCTGGGCCCAACCACTGTGCTGGCTGTTCTCTGGGGTCAGCTTGCCTGCATTTAGATTGGTTTAGATTGGCCTGGGAGATGGATGCGGGAAACTCTGGATATGTCTGTGGAACTGTTTGCAGAGAAGTACAGGGGTCCGGAGAGAACAATCACCCTACACAGAAGTGGCATCTACCCAAGGACTTGAGGCTCAGATGGATCAAAAGGAAAAAAAAAAGAAAGAAAGAAAGAAAGAAAGAAAGAAAGCAGAGTGTCACCAGTGTCTTTTCTCTGCTTCCACCAAATACCTGGTGTGGCTGGCTTAGATGAGAGGTGTTTATTTTCCAAGTGTCCCATGCTTAGAAGTCTAAGGTCAAGGTGTAAGAAGATTTGGAAAAGCCTGTCCTCACAGGGTCTGCCTGGTTTTAATGTGTGTCTCCTTTGTTAGTTTATTGAACAATTCAGTCATGATGAATTCGAACCTATTTGTCTTCATTAGGTTTATTGTTGCTGTGGTGAAATTCCACGGCTTACACTTCCATGTCACTGGACATCTCTGAAGGAAGTCAGGACAGGAACTCAAACTGGACAGGAATCCAAAGGCAAGAGCTTATAAACAGGTCATGGACCAGTGCTGCTCACTGCCTTCTTCCTCCTGGCTTGCTCAGCCTGCTTTCTTATAGAGCCAGGATCACCATCCCAAGGATGGCTCCACCCACAATAGGCGGAGCACTTCTACATCAATCACTAACAGGAACATGCTCTACAAGCTTGCCTGTAGCCCAATCATATGGACACATTTCCCCACCCTCCACCCCCCAACGGGGGTTCCTGCCGCTCCCATGACTCCAGCTTGTATCAAGTTGACATAAAATTATCCAGCGCACTACCTGAGTGATCTTATGTTGACTTAGCTGCCCCTTTTAAGTTGCTGTGAAGATGCTATCTCCAGATGACATTTACTTTCTGAGGTCTCGGGAGTTACAACATCAGTACATAAATGAGAGAGCACAGTTCGGCCCCATAGCAGAAAAATAGCAAAATAGAGACTCTGCATGTTTCATTTTCTTAATTAGGTGATTTTGCTGGTGATTGTGTTCAGTTCAGTTTCTAGTAGCCATGACATATTTTTATTTAGATTTTTTTTTTTTTTTTAGCAAATTGGTGTTCTGTAAGAGGACCCAGCACCATGTCTGAAAAAGACATGCTTATTTAATGGCTGTGGTATACTGCCTTGAAAATTTTGAGCATTGAGTCCAGGTCAGTCAACTAGCCCTCTGTAAAATTATCATTGGCTACACAGTTCTCCTTGTTTACCTCTGAGAACTAGCTCTTAGAGACACCGGTAGAATCCTCTGGCACCTTTTGTTTGTAAACCACACCGTCAAACTCCCTCACCCTGACCCTCAGTCTGGCTGGCTGGGCTTTCTCTCCTGCTCTTCCCTGTGATGTGACCCTCTTCTTGGTGTGCACGCACTTCATCTCTCCAGATTCTCTAAGTAAAATAAGCTTTTGCTGTTCCCCCGAGCTTTTCATATTTCCTCTTGTGACCACATCTGACATTTATTTTAAAAATAAAACAGCAGGGTGAGGTGTTAGTTAACCAAAACTAACTAACGGGGTATGTAGAAGCTTTAGGGAAATCTACTAGTTTGTAGATGAATGAAAGTATAATACGTAAGTGGAAGGTGTATTAGAGGTTTCCCCATGGTTGGACAATACTGCTTCCAGAAGTCATTGCTTATTCAAAGTAACTCTCAGTTCCAGGCATGGTTTACCTCCCTATAAGAGAGGCCCCGAGGAACTCAAAATAACACAGGCTGTGGTCCTCGGTTACCCATCATAAGTAAATGGTAAGACCTTATTGCTGAAGGTCCCACCCACCTTGGCTGCAGAACATTGAGAAATCACTTTGTAATTGACCAGGAGAATTTCTTTTTGTTGGGTAGTTTATGTAATTCTGGAAGGTACTAAGCAAGTTGATGGTCGGGGTAGGTGGGGTGGGGAGGAAGACATCAGTGGTCTTGCTTTGCGATAAATGTGAGGATACTGCGGTGTAAGCACGGGGGTGTTGGCAAGCCCTCTGGGAACATGTTCCCATCCATAGTCACCTGCTATGTCTCCATAGCTTATGATCAAATGCTTCTCTGACTGATCCTTAATCCCACCATTGTGTATGCCTCTTCCAAAGGCCTTTGGGCAAGCTGACATGCCTCTTCAGCTCCAGCTTCTAAAACCAACACAATATTTCACACAAATCACTGCTTAAATATAAACAAAGGCGGCTCTAAACAATGTATGATCTGCTTTTTTTTTCTCAGAATTGATGATTTTTCTTGTCATCTCTCTGTCTTCACTTTTGCTCCTTTGCATGTAAACATGTGTAGTGCATGTGTGTGTGTGTGTGTGTGTGTGTGTGTGTGTGCATGTATGTAGGGTATGTGTATGCATGTGCACATGTGTCCATGCATCTGAAAATCAGAAGTTAACTTTGGGTTGTCTTTCTTAATCACTCTCCACTTTATTTTTTATGTATTGAGTCAAGTTCTCTCACTCTGACCCAATGCTTACCAATTTCACTAGTCTAAGTAGCCAGCTCACTCCAGGAGCCTGTTTCCCACTCTTAAACACTGGAATTATAAGTGGTGTGTGTGTGTGTGTGTGTGTGTGTGTGTGTGTGTGTGTGTGTGTGTGTTTGAGTCAGGGCTCTATGCAGTCCATATATCCTCAAACTTTTTATGAAGCAGAGTATGACTGTAAATTCCCTATCCCCCTGCCTTCACCTCTCGAGGGCTGGGGTTACATGTATGTGCGCTGCCATATCCAGCTCTCAACACGTCTTTATATCAGAAGTCATCTACCCTTGTAGGATAAATTTTTCTTTCGTTTCTGAACACTGGACAAGTACAAAAGTGTTAATGTGATTAATGATAAAAATGACATAGAAATGAGAGCCATTATCTCAGCTACTGGGAAGCCAAGGCAGGAAGATCGCTACCCATATATACTACAGAGTGAGTGACTCCAGGCAACTCTGTGATACCTGGTGTCAAAAATAAAAAGTGGGCCTGGGATATTATTGAGTGGAAGAGAGCTTGCCTCACACATGTGAAGAGCCCTAGGTTCAATGCTTACACACACACACACACACACACACACACACACACACACACACACACACACCAGGTGGCAGAGGGCAAGCTATGTGAGAAAATGTATGGGTTTTCAAACACTCAGACATGCAAAGCCAGTTCTGACTCACGTTAGGAACCGTGGTTAGCAGCAGCTCATGTCAGTGAGGAAAGTCCCATCCACCTCACATATCCTTTCCACTGTTTTCAGATGTTTCCACTTAGTATTAAAACATGCTGATAGCAATTTTACTTTAGTTATTAATTTCCTTTTCCTAAGAACTAACTGAATTTCCAAGAAGCAGCTAAATTTATAAGCAGCAAATATATATATATTTTAAAAAAGGAAATAAAACCTTTTGTTTTTTTAAAGGGGGAAATCCCTAAATAAGTTTTCTGAGATAATGCTTGGGTTAGCTTGAGATACATGGGCATTGTCCCGCCTACTTGAATCTTTCATGAGACATTTATATAGAATTATTAGAAATAAAAAGAGAAACCAAGACAATAAGGTAAAGATTTAAAAGACTTATGATCTCCAGTGTGTATTTCTTTGCCAATGTCACTGAGATGAAATCTTGGATGGATTACATTAAAAGACACTTCTAATACAGCAGAAATCTCATTTAGCTCCAAAGTCATGTTTGTTGATTTTAGAAGCTTTTTGATCCCATTCAGAGCAAGGCACGGATCCAGTCAGCTGGGCTATGGCAGCCATGCTGCAGGCTGGAGGGGAAGCCGACACTGGATGAGATGCTCAGAATGCAGCAGCCACAGACCATTCCAGCTTCCTGCTGAACACTTGCCCAGCAATTGCTTGGATAAATGTTGTTCTGAGGGCTAAAGTGTTAGCTCAGTGGTCACAGCACTTGCTGGGCAAGGATGAAAGCTTAGTCTGGATCTCTGACACCCATGTAAAAATATGGGAGTGGTGGTACACACCTGAAACCCCACAGCTGGGAAACTGGAGAATCCCTGGGCATTGCTGACCAGCCAGTCTACACAAATAAACAAGCTCAGATTCAGTGAGAGATCCTGTCTCAGAATGTAAGGTTGAGGGTGATTGAGGAAGATGCCAATGTTAACCTTTGGCTCCACTTCCACACACTCCACTTGTTTCCTCTATATGTTACATTTATTGGGGCCAGATACACTGTGTAGATCCGAGGATTCACATGGATGTGGGAGAAGAGACTGGGCATAACGAGTAGTCCTTTCTGTTGACCTGTAACCCATTCTTGTGTTTTATGTATTTGTTGGGCTGGGCGTGCCCTCCAATTTATCTTTTTCCCCCTTCCACACTTGTTTGTTTGTTCCCCACTACTACTGAGCAGGGAAGCTGACTGGAACAACGGATGCCATGGTTTGACAGCAGCACTGCTGTTAACTTGTAATAGAAGACACCCGTGATTTCAGGTGTGTCCCCAGGAAGCTTCAGGGAGCAGCACTTGGGGAAATGTAGTTTGAAGTTTGATAGCTGCAGATATTCATGATTAAGTAGCAAAGCAACAGGAGGCTGGGAAAAGGGAGGGAAAGAGAGTAAGGTACAACTGAGAAAAAAGTAGAAGGCACACAGGCTACAGGTACGAGGGACAAGAGAAAATACTATAGAGCAGAACTGGGGAAAGGACTGCCATAAACCTTGTTCTGGAAAGACAAAAGCCAACACAAAGCAAGCAACTGAAGTATGGGTGTGTGCAGTGACAATTTTAGAATTTCAGTTTCTTTTGAAAAGCACAGAAATATTGCAAAGTGAGGTCTCATCTTAATCCTAGGTGTGGGCATATGGGGACGACCACATACATGACATACATTGGGCTGACCACATACATGACATACATTGGACTGACCACAGCAGCTGATTATGATTTGCCTTGTGCTCTAGCCACGGTATGGCTTTGCCAGATGCAGATAGTTTCTGTGATTGTGTGATATTTGGAATTCTGGAAACTTTTCAGAGCGTATATGCTGTGGTAAATCTCCAACCCAAATAAGCCCGGACGAAGAAAACACAACTCAATAATTATGAATACAAACTGCACGCCTAGATTGGGCAGATTTACCACTACACTACTCTATTCCCCACCCATGAGATCCCTTATAACTTGTGGTTTTTTCCAGGCCATGTCCTTCTCCTCCATTGTCCTCCCACCTTCCTCTCCATCGTCCTCCTCCTCGCTCCTCCCAAACCTCTTCACTCCACCTCCCCTTCTACTGCCCAATCACTGGCTTTAGCTTTTATTTTACAAATTAAGAAGGTTCACAAGAAGTCATCTGTGAACTGATTCACTCCTTGTCTGCAGCCCCTCCCAGGAAAACGGAATTAGCAACAGATTCTAAGACCAGGGATATCCACAACACTTCCCCTTTTCTGTTCAATTAAAAGACTCTTTTTATCTCAGATACAAATAGATACACAACTATTACCATTTTATAATTTATAAAGTACAAGATAGACATAACACCCAGCTCATCATTTTTGTCAACTAAATAGAACCTCTGTCATCTATCCTAACTAAAAAACTTCAGTTCTGCACCTGGCTTATGTCTTGGCTTTAGAATGAATGCCATCTGAAAACCACCCTCTCAAATCTGTCATCTCAAAGTAAATAGCCTGGGTTGGCTATGAGAAGTCTTCAACCCATAAGAAATCCAAGAATGAGTAAATTAACTGAAAATTGGGAAGCACAAAGCATAGCTTCCAAAACTTAGCCAAATTATAGAGACCACTGATCACCTGGACAGTCCCTTATACTTTAAAACAGTGGAGCATCCAGTCTTCAGCCTTCTGGCCCAGGATCATCTGACAGTAATGCAGTAATGCAGTAATGCAGTAATGCAGAATTTCTAAGGGCTGATTTCCCTGTCTAGGCAGAGATTATCAGTCAACTATTCGTGATAGTGTGTCCTATTTCTGGACAGTATTGTCTGTAGATAAAATGAGGCAATTCTTGCCTAGTGGCTGTCTTGCCAGTACTGGAGTAACTCCAAAGATGCTCAGTTTCTTCTTTGAATCCAAGAAGGGGAAGCTGTCAGGAGCAGACAGGTCTCTAGTCAAGTGATGTTTAATAAAGAAATATCCATAAAGGTCATATTCTATAGACTTCTGACACCTTTGAAGACCATCATCTATCTACCCAAGGCATCTCTGAACTGTTAAGTCTTGACTACTCTCAGCCATTTCTAATTGAAATATCTCAGAAACACCCATTTAATTAACTCAGGACCATGAGTTGGCTATCTGGTCCTTAACTCATATTGCTTAATCATCTGAAAACAGTTTATAATAGCAGTTATAGAAGGACTGGGTCTAAGCTTTATATTCTTAAATGTGTTATATAGGCACAATACCTATATGAGAGTAACAATATTAATCCCAATTTTATATCAATAAGAAATTCATACCAATAAAAACTTTAAATTTGTACAAAATAAATTTTATACCAATCAATGTAAGAGATTATAACTTCAACTTTGTATCAATTATTAAGATTTCTACCAATATAAGATATACCTATGTAATGTTTTGCTTAAGAGTAAATTTGCTAACCAATCCCTATTTGTCTATTTCTATGATTTTTATGATATTACTATATCCCCCTTTTCTTTCCTTCCTCCTTTTTACCTATGAAGGAAGGATTGAAAAGAGGAAAGAAAATGTAGAAATCCCTGAGTTTAAGCTCTCTAGTTCTTCCCCTGTCCAAAGCTACCTTTATAAAGTATCTTTTAAATGACAACATATCCATAATTCCTAAAATAACCAGAACCAACCACCCCAACATAAGGAACTGAGACAATGATCTTCTTTTGTTTGCTTCCAGCTGAATTCGGGTGAAGAATTCCCATCTAGGGGCCCAACGGGAAGTAGGAAAATTGGCTTAGTCAAAGGAGAACTAGCTGGCACCATTTGCCTTCCAGTCACTATGTGCTGAGAAAGTTCATTGCTTAGCTGACATCTTGACCATGACTGTGACAGTCAGAAAGGGTGGATAGGCAAGCTAGATGTTCTGGAAAAGTTCTGGAAGCAAGTCTTTAAAAGAAGCAGCTTTGATGTAGTTGAAGTAGAGTCCGGCACAAAGCTGAAATGGAAGGTCCCAGAGTCTCAACATCCCAGAGTGTGAATATTTTTAGGGCTGTCTTTCTCTTCTTTCATCCTGCAGTATATAAAACTTAAAAGCAGCATGTAGTTCTGTAAGGACATTCACATGGAGTGTGCAGGGTGCACAGACTGGTCAATGAAGATCAATTGGTCAATGAAGAAAGATGGCTGCCTTTCTTCAGATTAGTTTGATCACATAATCAAACTGTAATATAACTTTGTATACATGCCCTCATAAAGGATGGCATGTAACAACAAATCATGAGAAATTAGTACCCAATAAGTGTTATTGGCTGTGTATAGATGTTTTAATCTCAGCCGGTTCCAGAGCTGTTTCCATATAAGAGACATAAACATCACCACATATACATCACCTATTTGGTTGGTTATGTTAGTCTCCCTTTTCTTCTTCCATGTCGCCAAGGTCTTCAGGATGTCCCTGATTTTTATCTACTTGGAAGGAATCCACAGCTTTTCTTTTCCTGTGGAGACATAGGCATAACCCCTCCCCCAGCATAATACATTTCCCACTTTCCATTTTGACGTCAGAATATCCTTAATATAAACAGGTTGGTTTAGTTCAATAGTTTTCTCCACCATCCAATGTCTTTCAGCAGCTGTGGTGTTTTGTTCATTAGCATTTAAAAATTTAAGGTTAATACAGCACTATGTAGTCTATCTTTGGGGGTTCTTGTTGACCCCTTTTGCCTATTAAGCATCTCCTTTAGAGTTTGATTAGGTCTCTCCACAATTTCTTGTCCTGTAGGATTGTGTGATATGCCTGTAACATGTTTTACATTATAATATGCAAAAAACTTATTCATCATATTAGAGATATATACTGAACCATTGTTTATTTTAATTTGTATGGATATTCTCATAATGGCCATAACTTCTAGCAAATATGTAATTAAAGAATCAGCCTTTTCTGATGCTAAGGCAGTTGACCATTGAAATCCTGAATATGTGTCTATAGTATGGTGCACATGTTTCAGTTTATCAAACTCTGTAAAGTGGAAGCCATCCATTTGCCAAATGACATTTCTGTGGGTACCCTTAGGGCTGGTTCCTGTAGGCAATGGAGTTTGGTTATATAACGAGCAAGTAGAGCATTGCATCCCAACTTCCTTGACTTGATGCTAAGAGATAGAGAATTCTTTCTTTAAACTTTTGCTGTTATCATAGTGTTTTTTTATGGAATTCTGAAGCCTCTACTACGTTTCCTATCAATAGCTGGTCAATTTCATTATTACCTTGCATCAAAGGGCCTGGCAGACCTGTATGGGATCTTATGTGTGTTATATATAGTGGGTAACTCCTATTTCTGATCATTTGTTATAGTTGAATAAATAGTGAGGTCAATTCAGAACCATCCTGAATAAGTTCAGTAGTCTCTATGTATAAAATAACACTTCCTGCATATTGAGAGTCAGTTACTATATTAAGAGACTTTTAAAAATTTGACAACACCATAATTGTTGCATATAATTCAGATTTTTGAACTGACTTATAGGGACCCTCAGCCACCTTACTTATGTCTTCTGATTTATATCCTGCCTTTCCTGATTTACTAGCATCAGTGTAAAACGTAGGGGCTCCAGATATTGAAGTTCCCTTTAATATTCAAGGGAGAATCCAATTAGTTCTTTTTATGAACTGAAGCCTCTTGCTTTTAGTGTATCTTTTGTTAATCTCTCCCAAGAAACTACTGCATACTCTTTGCCAATGTTCATCTTGTGTCCATAACGAGGCAATTTCTGCATTAGTAAAAGTACCACAATTTCAGCCGGTTCCATTCCAGATAATTGTTGAAGTCTCATTTTTCCTTTTAGTATCAATTCAGAGACCTTCTCAATGTAGGTTTTTAATTTCTTACTCTGTTTATGTGTTAAAAATATTCATTTTAAGGTATCATCTTCCCTCTGCATAAGAATTCCTGTAGGAGAATGAGTAGAAGGTAAGATAACTAAGAATGCAGGCCATCTTTAGATCAATATGATCTAGATGTATATCCTGCAATTTCCTTTCTACAAAAGCTAACTCCTTCTCAGCCTCAGATGATAGTTTCCTTGGGCTATTTAAATCTTTATCGCCTTGTAAGCTTTGCTCAGCTCTTGAGCGGTCAAGCCAATCGCTGGCTGCAGCCAGTTGATATCTCCCAGTAGCTTCTGAAAATCATTAAGGGTCCTTAATTGGTTTCTTCTGATTTTCACCTTTCATGGCTTAACTCTTTGCAGACTTATTTTATACCCTAGATAATTAATAGAATCCTTTCTTTGTATTTTTTCAGAAGATGTTTGCAATCCCCAGCAAGGCAAGGTTGTTTGGTTTTTTTTCATCAAGCGTTCTTTCCATATTAATATCTGGATCAGCCAATAAAATATCATCCATATAATGATAAATATTAGATTGGGAAAGTTGTTTGTGAATCATCTCCAATGGCTGTTGTACAAAATATTGACACAAGGTAGGGCTATTTAACATTCCTTGTGGCAGGACTTTCCAATGATATCTTTTTATTGGGTGACCTCTATTGAAGGTAGGTACTGAGAAAGCAAACCTTTCCTTATTGCATTAATGTAGAGGAATGGTGAAGAAACGATCTTTCAGATCAATCACTATTCCTTAGGCATGCAAGGAGCCCATTGGCTGAATAATCTTATTAATCACTCTGAGGTCTGTCAACATCCTCCATTTGCCAGATTTCTTTTTAATGACAAGTACTGGAGAAGTCCAAGGGCTGGTAGACTCTTCTATATGCCGAGCCTCCAGCTGCTCCTGGACTAACTGTTCTAATGCCCGTAGTTTTTCTTTTGTCATAGACATTGATCAATAAAGATGGGCTGCTCAGTCAACCACCTTAGTGGTAAGGCTGTTGGTGTCTTGGCAGCAGTGGCTCTTTGGGGTAGAGCTAAATTGTCAGCCTCTGCAGTATCTTGTTTATGAACAGCTTCTTGGACAGCCTGTGACTGCCTTTGATAACATTCCCTAACTAATCTTAAATTTTTATTAGGAGCCTGATGGGTTTCATGACTAGACACTAAAACTGAGGGGATATTAATTTGGGTTTTCTACTGCTGTAATAGATCTCTTCCCCATAAATTAATGGCCATATCAGCCACGTATGGCCTCAATTTTCCTACCTGAACTTTTGGTCCTAAACATTTAAGCCATCTGGTGCTCTGTTTTATTTGGAATAAGGTCCCGATTCCTTGAAACTGGATGTCTGCTTCTTGAAGTGGCCAACTTTCAGGCAAAGACTTTGGAGAGATAATGGTGATATCTGCTCTAACGTCACCCATCAATACAATTTCAGTATTGTTCACTAGTATTCTTAGTTTTGGCCTTTGATCCTTTATAGAAGTTTGCCAAAATATTCATTTTTGGATTTCTGTGAGGTCTTTTGAATTGTTTATAGTACTTGCCTCAGCCTTGTCTGGTTTCAGAACATCTGATTTTGAAGCAGTGTCATTCAATTGTCCTGAGGAAGAGAGCACTCCCTGCCTGGCACTGGGGCTTGTGAGAGCCACCCCTGGGAGTTTTTTTGACAGGGTATTGCCCCATTTGTCTGTTGTTGCTCTACATTTCCTAGTCAAATGTCAGCCTTTGCCACATCTTTGATATATTCCAGCAGGCATAGGTCCCCTTTTTGTATTACTTTGGTTTTTCTTGCAGTCATTTCTGAGATGACCCCATTCACCACAATTAAAACATTTGAAATCTTGGGTCATCTCTAGGTATCTAGTGGCAGCTTCTCCTATTACTGTCATATCAGCTGAGTAAGATCCAACATCAGCTGTGTATCTAATCCACGCATCTATTGATGCTGACCTTGCCCTCAGTGATCTGATTACTTTCTTGCATTCAGCAGTTGCATTTCCAAAGGCTAAAGACTCAATTATTGCCTTTCTTGCTGCTGAATCTGATACACTCCTTTTCACAGCTGAGATTAGCCTTTGTAAAAGGTCAGGGAAGGTTTCTTTTGGACCTTGTATGACTTGAGTAAATGGTTCAAGTCCCTTCAAACCAAAAAAAAAAAAAAACCAACAAAAAAACCCAACCCACAATAAAATCACACCCTCAAAGAAAAAAGAGGCAAAACACAATACTAGCTAGAACCAAATAAAAGTAGACACACAAAAACTTGTGGGATCCATTCTATGTTGGGCTAATTAATCCTGAACATGAGACCTGTCCTGGAGCGATTGATACACCCTATTTGAGAAAACTGATTTTCCTCTCCCAGTAGGTTTACTGGCCTGAGGGGGATTTGATGAGACCCTAGGGAAGGGAGTGAAAGAATGAAGGGATAAGAGACACAAAGGATGAGAACAAGTCTGGGGTTCTGATCGAGCTCTGGAACTTTAATTCCAGGGGCAGGTTATAAAGACACAGCAAAACGGGAAGTTTAGGCAAGGGTCATTGCTTAGGGCTATCCCACTATTGAATCCTCATTGTCTAAGATCATCCCACTGTCGTAACCACTCCCAGGAAATACCAGACGTTTTTTAAGTTCCTGGGACCTGAGATCACGAACTTCTGTCCTTTCTTAACCTTGTACTGACTAGGCTTTCCAGAACAGCAGGCAATTTTCTGAGGTTCTCTTAGTACAGCAGGTAATTTCCTGGGTTTGGCTCCTGACAGACAGTTCAGAGTTAACCTTTATCCTCGTGGCTAGGTATTCATTCGCTCATTCATTTAAAAAAATAAAAATAAAATTTAAGATGAAACTAAAACTATCACATTAAAGTTGGACAAGACAAACAGAAGATAAAGAGCCCAAGAGAAGGCATAAAAATCAGAGACCCACTATTATTATGAGATGCAGGAATCTCATAATAACATAAAATTAGAAACTGTAATATAAGCACAGAGGACCTGAGGCAGACATGTGCAGACCCTGTGCTTGCAGCTCCAGTTTCTATGTGTTCGTATGAGCATCACTCAGGTGGATTTAGAAGGCCTAGTTTTCTTGGTGTGCTCCATCTCTTTGGCTCTTACACTCTTTCTGCCTCCTCTTCCAAGGGATTCCCTAAACTCTGAGGGGAGGGATTTGATAGAGATAGCTCAGTTAGGGCTGAGACCTAGTTCATTTTTATCTTTCAAATAATTACTTTTAGTAGTTCTCTGGTAGAATGTGTTGTATTTTTCCTTAAGGGTAGCATTTAGTTTATAATTTAGGAAGGTCTTCTACCATTTTTTTCTCCCAAATCAAAAAATAGGGACAACTTTATTTAAATGTAAGTGTTATTTCCTTAACCTTGAAGTGCTTTCAGGCCCATTCTTGTGCTTTATACATTTAAGAGAGGAAATGAACTCATACATATTTATTGTCTTGTTTCATTATAAATGGGCTTTTTACCAATCAAGTTGTAAACACAGCTGTTGGTGTCTTAGTTTTCAGTTGAGCCCCTTGAGTATATTCTTGTAGCTTTCTGAGAAATTTTGCTTCTTTTCCATTTTGACTTCTGTCTTTTTTTTTTTCTTGTCTTGTTTTACTGGCTAGCATCTCCAGTAGATGTTCACTGACTGGAGCACATTCTTTGCCTGTAGGTGGGTTTGTTACTAGTTTTGTGGTGGTTTGACTAGGAACGGCCCTCATAGACTAAAGTGTTTGAGTGCTTGGTCCATAGAGAGTGGCACTATTAAGAAGGTGTGGCCTTCCATTTGCAGAATAGTCGACTGATTATATCTACCTAGACAGAGTAATCAGTCCTTAATAATTCTGCATCACTAAGGTCTGTCAGATGATTCTGGGCCAGAAGGCTGAAGATTTGATGCTCCAACATTCTGTAGTATAGGGGCTGTCCAGGTGTTCAGCGGTCTCTATAAATTGGCTAAGTTTTAGAAGCTATGCTTTGTGCTTCCCATAATTTCAGTTAACTCAGTCATTCTAGATTTCTGACGAGGTTGAAGACCTATAGTCTCATAGCCAATCCTGGCTATTTACTTTGAGAGAAAAGATCTGAGTGGAAGGTTTTCAGCTGACATTTATTCTAAGCCAAGGAAAAAGCCAGGTTCAAAACTAAGTGTTTTAGTTAAGAGAGACGACAGAGGTTCTGGTTAGTCAACAAAACGATGGACTGGGTATTAGGATTATCTTGTACCTCACTGGTACAAATAGGAATAATTATGCTCTAATTGTATTTTGAGAGAAAAGTGTTATTTTAACAGGAAGGGTGATATGTAGTAGGAGCTAAGGGGGAAGGAGTACGGAGAGGAAGAGATGGAGTAAGGAGAGGAGAAGGTGAAGGAGAGGAGAAGCAAGGTGATGAGAGAGAGAAAGAGAGGGGGAGGGGGCATGGAGGCAGATGTCCATTTATCTCCACCAGTCAAAGACAGTTTGTATATCTAGGTTGGGTATTGGGTTACATTTCTGATTGAGCATTACCAAACTTATAAAGCCTTTGACTAACACTTAAAAAAATTGTATAAAAGGAAAAGGGGACATGGGATAGGGGTTTTCTAGGGAGGGGAGATGGGGAAATGAAATGGCATCTGAAATGTAAATAAAATATAAAATTAAAAAAATGGAAAAAAAGAAGGTGTGGCCTTGTTGGAGGAAGTGTGTCACTGTGGGGGTGAGCTTTAAGGTCTGCTATGCTCAAGCTATGCCCAGTGTGGTGCAGTCTCTTCCTACTGCCTACAGATCAAGATGTAGAACTCCCAACTCCCCCAGCACTATGTCTGCCTGTGTGATGCCATGCATCTCACCATAATAATGGATTAAGCCTTTGAAACTGTAAGCCTGCTCCAACATGTTTTCCTTTATAAGAGTTGCTGTGATTGTGGTGCTTTTTCACAGTAATAAAACCTTGACTAAAACAATTTTCCATGACCTCCAATGGATGCTGAAAAAATGGACAGTAATGGAACCTGCATAAGCTGTTTTACCTATCCATACAATTATGATGGTCAGTGTCTCTTTTATAGCAATTCATTCCCAGTATCCCATCTAGTTTTAAGAAAAATGGAAGTTTCCTTGGACATTAGCATTGAGATAGGACCACAGTTGACCTGAAGACTGGGAAGACCATTATGGAATCTAAGTGAGTACCATGACATATTCCATACAGGACAGGGTGCACAGTGAGCTTCCATCTGTGCTTGTCAGAACAGTATACAGTTTAAATTATGTATTATTTCTAGAAGTTTCTTCTTGATAGTTTTGGGCTGTGGCTGACTATAGGTAGTAAAATTACAACAACCAAAATGGCAATTAAGAAGATATTGTTTTTGGCCTATGGAATAAATTTTATTTTCAATCTCATTGAATGAACTTTGGAATTTGGAATAAAATATATTTAAATTACAAATCCTAAATCAGTATTTTTTTCTCCTGTGGCAGACTGCTTAATAAATACTTCACTGTGTTTTCATGGTAGAAATTCTTGGAGAACACTCAGAGAAATTCATAAATTTGGAATTATTCCTGTCTAAAGGAAATATAGGGACAAAGAGTGGAGCAGAGACTGAAGGAAAGCCCATCCAGAGACTGACTGCTCCACCTAGGGAACCATCCAATCTGCAGACACCAAACCCAGACACTATTACTGATGCCAAGAAGCACTTGCTGACAGGAGCCTAGTATAGCTGTTCCCTGAGAGGTTCTGCCAGCTCTGGGACCCCAATAGAAGAGTTAGAAAAAGGACTGAAGGAGCTGAAGGGATTTGTAACCCCATAGGAAGAACAACAATATCAACTCACTAGACCCTCCCCCCCCCCTCCCCCCCCCGCAGAGCTCTCAGGGACCAAACCACCAACCAAAGAGTACACATGGAGGGACCCATGGCTTCAGCTGCATATGTAGCAGAGGATTGCCTTATCTGGCATCAATGAGAGCAGAGGCCCTTGGTCCTTTGTAGGCTCGATCCCCAGCATAGGGGGATGCTAGGGCAGTGAGGTGGGAGAGGGTGAGTGGGTGAGGGGGGAGTACCCTCATAGAGGTAGTGGGGAGGGAATGGGATAGGTGGTTTGCAGAGGGGTAACTGGGAAGGGGGACAACATTTGAAATGTAAATAAATAAAATATCCAATAAAAAAGAATTTTAATATTTTATTGAACGTGTTCTCTGGCATTTAAAAATTAAGCATGGGGCCAAGGATATATCTTAGTGACAAATGCTTATCTATTATGATCCCTGGGTTTGATCTTTAGGACCAAACATAATAATAAATTAAACAATCAGTATTTAATTTCTGCAAACATTTTCTTATATTAACAAACTGTCAGAAAGCTCTAGAATTTCCTTCAGAAGTGTTTTACATAAATCAAACACTTATCTAGGGTCATGGTGGGAAGAAGGAGACTCATCTTTCCCTGGCCACTGGGAGCAGATTTGAGGGCATTCCATGGACACACAGGAGCATCTGGAGTGACTTCTGGACTGACTCCTCAGGGAAGCTTCCAACACAAAGTTCCAGGAGGGAGCACAAGAAGAAAAAGATGAGAACAGTGAAACTATCCAGTAACAACTTTTGAGAAGAATGATGGTATTTTCAGAGTTGAAAAGGAACTCTCAGCAGTGGGACCAAACCTAGTGATTCCTTCAGAGAGCTGGAGGTTGCAGCAGAAATACACTGAGTGGAAGAGGAAGAAAATTGTCCCAGGTGCTGCCTTTTTAGATCCACGAAGTACATAAGCTAATTGTAGGCCAGTCCTGCTGGTATCTGTGCTCACTGGGGATTTCATCATCTTTAGGGAGTTTTTTTTATGGTTTGTTTCCATGCCCTTTGCTTGTTCTTTGAACTCATCAGAACAATAATTTCCAAGTTATTGCTATTCATGGGGACCCCCAACAAGGGTTGCCAGGTGTTAATATTGGCAGTTAATATTGTCAACTTGACAAGATCTGGAATCAGAAGACATAAGCCTCTTTGAACATCTGTGAGGAATTACCTGTATTAGGTTCACTGAAGTGGAAAGACTTACAGTAAATGTGGGTGGCACCATCCCCTTGGCTGGGGTAGTATGTTGAATAAAAAGGAGAGAGTGATCTGAACACCAGGTTTCATTGTTCTTTACTTCTTGATTGCAGATGCAATGTGTCCAGTAAGCTCCTTTGTCCTACAGTCATGTCTTCCCTCTTGTAATGGAATGTATCCCTCCAAACTGTGAACTGAGACATTAAGTTCCTCCCTTGAGTTGCTTCTTGTTAGAGATTTTGTCATAACATCAAGAAAGTAACTAATACAGCTGTCATGGCCATATATGGAGTGCTTGCAGTTAGTTGGGCAGTTAGCCTGAGGCTGAAATTTGGTCATGGTTTTGGAATCTGTACTGATAGAGGGTGCCTGTGTGTGGCAAAGCACTTCTGGCTGCCCATCTTGAAATCCTACCCTTTTGTAACTGGAGTCCATGTAATTGGGTTAGAACTTTGTTAACACATCTCTTGGCTCTTGTAGGTGTGGCTCATCGGGGCTCTGGGTGGTAGCAAGATTCTGTACTTCCTTTTGGCACTTAGCTGAATAGAGAATATATATGCTTCTCATCAGGAAGACCCCCGAAATGACAGCAAAGTAACTCCCATAAACTAAAAACTGGAAGAAAACAAACTATTAGCCACTTATAAAATCTGAGCGCTTATGTCATTGGTAGTATATAAAAATCTTCCTTGTTTTATTGGATTATGGGGTAATTGAGATCCAGAACTAACTAAGGATCATTCTGACTAGAGACTACCTTCTTCTATCTCAGATAAACCAAGGTTAAGAAGGTAAGATATGTGTCTGGCTTTGCATCAGAATTCTTAGGTTCAAATCCTAGCTACTTCAGCAATGGTAGAGAGAAACCTCGGGAGATCTCAGGGTTCTGTCCACATGTCTATGCTTGAAGGCTGGTTCAGTGTTATGTACCAGCATCTAATAATGACTTTTGAATGCGTAGTTTTTCTCTTATCCACCTTCTTCGAGTAGATAGAAATCTAGTTGCTATATATTTAGTTGGTGTTATAAATACGGGCTGCATACTTAATTCATAATTCATACTTAATTCATAATTGAAGAACAATTTTTTTAAAAAGCCCTCAACATTGCTAGTTTTAAGATTAAGACATCTTAGAGGCAACCTAGTTATTCTATATTCCTAGCTACAATGTCAATAGTAGCATAATATTAGTTAACATACTAATAGGTAACAGAGTTAATTATTACCTATACAGAGTTAGTATATACCTATATACAGAGTTATATATACCTATTACTTATACACAGGTACTATAGTATAGTAATAGGTAAGATAACTGCAGCTTACCTGAGTAGTGACTGGCAATTGGAGCCCTCTTTGATCTACTACAATCATAGTCATGATGGTCTGAATCACCAAGGCAATAAAGGTGTCTATGCCGAACACCAGGGCGTAACGTTCTAAGCTCAGGTTAACTGCAATCTGAAAGCTGTCATTAAACGCTGAGTTAGCATTTAACCGTAGCATGCATAAAGTTCTTATCTAAAGGAGAGAAACTGAAACTGGGCTTGGTGCTGAGCTCCTGTAATATCTATAATAGCAGCATTCAGGAGGCAGGAGGAATCCGCAGCCCTTCTAGGCCACATAGCAAATTCAAGGTCACCTTGGTTGTGCTTGAAATCTTGCGTTAAAACCAAACAAGAAACCAGAACAAAACAAAGAGTCGAAAACAGTGTTGTTAAAGCGTGTCCTATCTAGCTCTATATCCAGTATAGACAAACAGGCAGAGCAAAGAAAAAGAGCTCAATATTTCTAAAGGCTGGAATAAAGGCACTATGATGAAATTCCTCCTGTACAATCTAGCACTTTCCAAAACGTAAACATAAACATTAACATCTCATAACTTGAGAATATTGAATGTAAGTTGCTTTCATACATGTTCTCAATGAAGTTTCTATAAAAAAATACAAACATAATTCAATCTGAGGACTTTTAAAAATGTATTTAGTTAATTGTTTATGGCCTACAGTCAGAAGGTATGGTAGGTGATTGTTCTTGGGAAGATTCAGACCACGGTTGTTTGTTCAACTGACTGAATCTATCATTAGTTTTTAACTATAAAGATTTCAAAGTCTGATCACATTTCTTAGAATGAAGACAAAAGGCTTTGGATTCTGAATGTTGTTGTTTTTTTTTTAAATACAAAGGAATAATAATAGTTCTGCCTTTTAATTCTCATTACAAACAATGAAACTCGGTATTTAACTTGATTCATTAAACCAAGATATTTCAGTAAAAATTTTTTAGCTTTCTGTGATGATTGATTTTAATCACCCACTTGATACAACTTAGGATCATCTGGGAATAGAGTCTTAAAGAGGCTCTATCTAAATCAGGTTAGCCTGTGAACATGTATCTGGAAGCCTGTTTGGACTAATGTGGGTGGTAACATTCCCTAGGGAGGGGAGCTGAACAGAGGAGAAAGTTGAGGACAAGAAGCAAGAATACATTAGTTTTCTCTGCTCTTGACCATGGATATAATATGACTCCCCCTAAAAGGCGTTGAGCTATAACTTGGAATTATAAACCAAATTAATAATTTTCTAATCTCTGTTGCTTTTTGCCAGAGTATCTGTCACAGCAACAGAAATGAAACCAGAACATTTGCTAACTAGTGACACCTGCATTTTCTCATGATCTTTGGCCTTCAGACTCATATTCCAATGGTTTATCAAACGTTTTTCACAAGTTAAAAATGAAACTTGAGGGACTAGAGAGATGACGTACAGGTTAAGAGCACTAGCTGCTCTTCCCAAAGTTCAGGGTTTGATTCCCAGCTCCCACATGGCTGCTCACAACCATTTCAAGGCATCCCAGTGAGATCTTCTGATCTCTTCAAGTACTGTACTTGTAGACCTGCATGCATGCAGGCAGAAACACTTATATACATAAGGTAAAGGAGTTGGAAAGATGGCTCAATGGTTGAGAGCATTGCCTGCTCTTCCAGAGGTCCTAAATTCAATTCCCAGCAACCACATGGTGGCTCATAACCATTTGTAATTGGATCCAATACTCTCTTTTGGTGTGTCTGGAGATAGCAACAGAGTACTCATATATATAAAATAAATAAATCATTAAAGAATGAAATAAAATCTTAAAAAAGAAACTTGATAAAACTTGTCAGTCTTCCTCAGATGTAGTGTGAAACTAAAATGCACATTTCTCGTCTCTTTTTGGCTAATACCAAAGGGCACTAACTATACTCTTTTCTATACCTTCTCTGAGACAAGATGCATGTGGCCCTGGCTGGCTTCAAGCTTGCTAGTTCACCAAGAATGGCCTTGAGCTTCTGATCCTTCTTCCTCTACCTCTCATGATCTGAATAACAGGAATGTTCTAGCATGTCAGTGTTTGTAGTGCTAGGGATCATGCATGTGGGCCAAGCATGTTGCCAACTGAACCTCACAGCCTGCTCCTAAAGACAATTCCTTGTAGCCAGTTTTAATTGTACCCATATATATGTTGCATGCCTTTTAATAATTTCTTTCTTAAAAATCAAAACAAAAACCTCTTAAAAAGCAGATATAAGTATTAATGGAACTCTGATTTTTCAGAGACCTTATTTTAAAAATTATTCAAAAGGACACAGTCCCAAGTATAAGTGAAGCTGAAATTTTCTTATAATCTTTGCTTCATTCCCTCCCCATCCCATACCACCTGAGTCCAACTTTTTATAACTTTCCTGAGAATGTTTTGTTCCCAGAAAAGTATGTGCTTAGAACTTCTCACACAACTAAATGAGGCTATGGATAAAATCTAAACCTATGCATTTGAAATTAAATAACACTGGACCTTATTATGAAAAACATTATTGGAAGTAAAGAGAAATCAAAAGGAGCTCACGGACCCTTGCTTTTGGTTCCTATGGCACCCAGATTTCTTCCTTTGATGACTCAACTCTATTCAGCTAAACCAGACGATAGCTTCACTGAATTCCAGTCAATATGTAGTTAATATTTAACCCTGAAATGGACTAAAATCCTTCTGAAGTTCCCAGAGAGTCTTTTGGAACCCACAAAGCGTAGAAAGGAACGGTAGGTGATACTTACACTGCGATGGTTATAAGAAACGAATAGCTAGACTTGACCAGTAGATAGCCAGCATAGCACACCCAGATGCTGAGTGTGTAATTCATGAGAAACAGAGATCCTGCGATGACAGCTGAGAAGACAGCCAGTCCCAACTCTCCTAGAAGATCCCAGTTGACCTTTATATAGCCCACTGAGAACGAAGCCAAAGCTCCTGGAAACAGACAACAGGGAAGAATCAAGCTATTGACTGGGCAGGAAGGAACCTGAACAAAGGCCTCAAGTTTTCTTTTACTTTTTTCTTTTTCTCACTTCCAATTTGTTTTCAACCCAGTTTGCTGTTATACTTTTAATTAGCATTAACGACTCATCAGGCAGAAGGGATAGAAAGAGCCTAAATACAGTTGTGTGGGGCATACACAGTGTCCCAGTCATTAAAATAACACCCAGGGTAGCATGTAGATGCCTTGGAAGTAAAGTTGCTCTGTTGTTTTAAATTGCATGTTTTGGAGCAGTGGGTGTCTCAATACCTACCTTCCTTCCTTCCTTCCTTCCTTCCTTCCTTCCTTCCTTTCTTCCTTCCTTCCTTCCTCCCCTTTTTACCATCCTTCCTAGACCTGGGGGATCTTGGGGATCTCCTTACATTGCCTTTGAACTCCTGGGCTCAAGTGATCCTCCTCCTGCTACAGCTGAACTGATCTCCTTGAGGGTTTAGGGGAAAAAAGGACCTGTACTGATATATACAGTTTGAAAAGGTTACCAGTTAGCAACTGAACAAAGGACTCAAATTATTGACAATTGGCAGGTTATTTTTTGGTGGGTGATCTGTGACAGAACTGTCTCGAAAAAGGAATAGCTCTCCCCAAGAATTTCAGCCATAAGAGCAATAATTTCAGCGATCCAATTCTTCCTCAGCCTTGGCTTTCAGGAGTTAGTGGAAGCCTTCCAAGAGGGACACAACAACGACACAGAGGCTACGTGCATTTCTGAAGCTTTCTGTAAAGGAAGGTGTGGAAAAGTACCTCACTTCCTAAAACACATCTTCAAAGGCTCATGTAACATTTCCATTTACAACTACATAAATATTTACTGCCCAGTGTGCTTCAAAGGCAAATTTCTTTTTGATATTAGAATCCTGAGAGTAACATCATGGAAATTACGTGATTTTTGAAATGTGAAAACGGTTGGTGTGCAGCCTTGAGGTAGGAAGGTCCCTAGGAAGACTCTCTGGGTAAGAGTCTGCAAACCTTCATGTATTTTCTAGAGTTAATAATAAAAATTCTGCACTTTCTCTCTTTTTTTTTTTTTTTTTTTTTTTTTAATGTCAGAAACAGTCTTGACTCTGGTAGCTCAGGAAATAATGGCGAGAGTCAACCAATGAGATTGTGGGAAATTCAAGGCATCTGCAGGGAGAAGAGAAGCAGTCGGGTGCAGGGGATGTCTACAGAACGGGAGGGAGGAAAGGCTTTGCTCTTCAGGGGCAGAGAGGGGATCTGTATCTGCAATACACTGAATCCAAAACACTAAACAAAACATCAAACAACTAGGAAGGGAATGGAAGGCAAGGGCACAGAGAGAGGCCCGGGGGGAAATGTGCCCAGCACACTTGTACACAAGCTTAAAAAGAGTAAAACAACCCAGAAATGTTGGCACCTGCTTTTCATACCAGCACTTGGGAGGCAGAGGCAGGGGGATCTCAGAGTTCAAGCCCAGCCTGGTCTACAGCCAGGATAGCCAAAGTTGTGTTGTGAAACCCCGTCTAAAACAAAAACAAAAACAATAAAGGGCTGGGTTAGCTTAGTGAGTGGAGTCCATGCCTGAGTTTAAGTCCCAGAACCCACATAAGAAGCTGGGTAGTATATTGTATTCACAGTGATGGGACAAGTAGATCTCTAGAAGAAACTGGCCAAACTGACAATTTGGTCTATTGGGTGAGTTACAGGCCAATGAGAAACCTTGCTTAAAAAAAAGAAAATAAAGAAAAAAAAAAAAAAAAGGATGAACCCAAAGGGTGATACTTAAAGCTGTCATTTGGCCTTCACATGTACCTGCGTGTGCAGACTTGCATGTATACACAAATACACACATAAAAAAAGATAAAAAATAGAAGGTATATTGATCTTACTCATCTTTAAACTAATGATAAAAACAAATGATCAAACTTTAAAACATGTGAACGTAATACTGGAGGAACAGGGCACATTATCAACACCTATTTTAACGAAATGGAATCTGTGGATTCTACTAGAAATATACTACTGGTTCTAAGCTTTATTCTTGAGTTATTTGTAACTGTCACATATAGTATGGAAAATATTGTATTTCAGTGCCTTCTATTCTTGAGTGGGAAGATGGCTCAGTGGGTAAGAGGTCTTGTCATGAAAGCTTGATGACCTGAGTTCAAATCCCCAGAGAACCTGTAAGAGGTTGGGTGTGCTTGTGCACACCTGTAAGCCCACTGCTGTAGGGAGTGGGGACAAGAGGATCACTGGGGCTTGCTGGCTACTAGCCTAGCTCTGGTCTCAGTGAGAAACTCCATTTTAGGGGACACCGGATACCCTCCTCTGGCCTCTGTGCAAACAGAGCCATGTACACATGTGTATGTATACCCCCTCCCTCAACCAAAAACCAAATCACTTTACTTTCTGGTTATAGTTAATCAACTGCTGTGGAGAAGTTTAGCATCTGGAGCAATGAACTGCAGAGGGAAGCAGCAGAGGAGGAGAGAGATGTCCACTTACCTCCGAATGTTGCTATGGCCTCTACTGCTCCATTATAGATAGAGGAATCTTGGGAGGGTGCCTTGTGTTCCCATAGGACTTGAACATAGTTCAAGATTTGGTTATAACCTGCTGTGGCAAAAGCCCACCACAGGGACCAGTAAACAAGGTGCTTTGAGGAGTAGCACTCCTTCAGATCCCGAAACCAATACACAAAGTGTCTCAAAGCTGAATTTTCTGGCTCCAGGTTGCTCATCTCTCTGTCCCCTAGATTCTCTGGCTTGGCAAACAGTTCTGGGTGACTTCTGTTGTTCTGGTTTTCCTGGAGGACAGTACATGGTTCCCGTGGTTTTGGACAAGCCTCTCTGTCAGACTTTGTATGGAAAAACATGCTTTTCTTAGGCATTGGTAGAAAAAGTGAGAAAAAGAAAGCCACAGAGACACAGGCCAAGGATATGAAAAAAAGGGTAGAGTATGGTAGGTTTATCAGGGACACCAGGAGCTGGGCTAGCACCGAGCCTGCTGTGTAGGCCACCAGTGTGATACTCCGACAGTAGCTGCTTACTTTCTGATAGTGCTCTGGGCTGACCATGCTGTATATATAGGCAAAGTAGGCTATCTCTGTGGCTGACACAATCCCAAAAAAGAACTCGGCTGTCTGCATGAGCATCACACCTTGGCCAAACAAGAGAAACAGGTAGCTGACGGCGAAGGCCACAACGTGTAACATGATGACGGGTTTGTATCGCAGGTAGTCGGTGAGGACAAACACAGGCGGCAGCGTTGCCAGGTAAGAGTACGTCCAAACAGGAAGGATCTCATTTGTCATCTGTGGATTTGATAAGTAGGTGTGATCAGAAGCACAGCACATTTCAAAAGGACACATGGTAACTTTGTACCTCAAAGTCACATCTAATCAGACATTCTTCATGGGGAATGGGGAAAAATAGAAAACTGATCTACAGGTAAATTACTAAGAAAAACTAGTGTCTTTGTGAAATAGAAACAACAAAAATAAATCTACCATGGAGTTGTTGGGGAGGGAAAGAAAAGAAAGAACCAAAGAAACCAAAACTCCTAAGCAACTTACATACTTAGGTGTATCCCAGTAGAAGAGTTCTAAAGAGATCATATGTCCTCTGGACTATATAATAAATTCAAGTAACATGTAATGGTTGAATAAATTAGTTAAAAAAAATTTCAAGTTAAGTTTAAACTTAAATGCCCTGAACTTCTGAGATCTCCAAGTTCTTAAAAAATCCCAATTTAGCAAGCTGGAGAGCTAGTTAAGAGCACTGGCTGTTCCTCCAGAGAACTCAGGTTCAATTCCCAATACCCACATGGCAGATCACAACTCTCTGTAACTCCAATTCTAGGGGATCTAATACTATCATACAGATATACATGCGGGCAAAATACCAATACACATGAATTAATAAATGAATACATTGAAAAAAAATCCCAAACTATGCTTATACAAAGATTAGCAGGATCAGGTATAGGGTTCTCAATGTTAAAAAATAGAACACCTCTATTTACTTGTTCCACCACTGCCTCCAACCTGTTTGAAATCTGTGTAGACACACACACACACACACACACACACACACACACACACACACACACACTGGGAAAAAGAGCGAATAGTTGGTAACGTACTCCATTTTCTTCCTGTTTACATTTGCTGGGCTTGCAAGCTCCTCTCACCCTATCCATGGCTTTTGATGTCACTACTAGGTTGAGTTCAACTGTGGGTCACATCACTATTGCATGGCAAACACATGGACACTCAAGTTTCATAGGTAGAAAGGATTCAAAAGATTGTGAGTGATCCTTAAGTGTGATGGGTAAGATTCAGTCTCTTGGGTTACTGAACTCTCCCTCATTGACATGTAGCCCCACAAAGGTCACATGAGGACCCAAAACTAACCTGTGGTTCTGAAGGAGGATTTACTCACTTGTCTATAGTGTATGCAGGCACAAACCTGGTGGGCATGCTGAGCTGATTCTGCCTCATCTCTGACCTTTGTCTTAAATGTGACATGCTTCAGTTCAAGAGACTCTGAAGCCATTGGGCTTTGCTTGGATTCTGTCTTTACCAATTTCCTATTGATAATCCAGTACCACTTAGCTTTCAAGATGATGCTACCTTCCATATGACATTTTCATTGTTGTGGTTGGAGATAGTAAACCAGCTCAGGGTGATCTTTTAGTGGGGCTAGTGCATTTTCTTCTTGTGTCTTTTTAGATAGAAGGAAAGACAGGAAGGGAGGGATGCATTCCTGATAAAACTGGAACAGGCTATGTATACCAGATTGGCCTCAGTGTCACAGAAATCCATCCGCCTCTGTCTCTGCCTCCTGAGTGCTGGGATTAAAGGCATGGGCTGCCATGCCCAGTAAGAATGTATCTTTTTAAGTAAGAGAATTCGGCCTTCCAGGAGAGAAGCAAATCAGGAAGTAAATCTGTTTATATCACATCTGCTGCTAATAGTTTTTCAAAATAGTAAGAGTCACAAAAATATATAACCATGTGTTGTTGATATGCTTGGCTAATTTTATTTGTTGTGCAAACTTCACAGAGTGTGCACCCAGGAACTGTATACAGCTTATACAGCTCAGCTATGTGGTGAATAGAAGCACGATAATACTGTTAGTAAAACATGAGGTTAACTTAAACACAAGAGAATATGATGCAATTGAAAGATACAGTAACCATAGTAACCATAAGATATATGAGCTGATGCTGTTGTTGTATGGTACTTAAGTAAAAATAAAACGATGCCTTAAGACAATGATAAAAGGAGCAGTAAATGAGCAGACAGTAAGAGGCATTTATTATCATTATTGAGTTTTACACTGCATACTATATAAATGTGTATGCTTATATATCTATATCTATATCTATATATATAATTTTAAAATTTATTTATTTTTACATGCATTGGTCTTTTGCCTGCATTTATGTCTGTGTGAGGGTGCCAGATCCTCTGGAACTGGAGTTACAGTTGTGAGCTGTCATGTAGGTGGCTGGGAATCAAACCCAGAGTCTCTATATGTTATATTTTTATGGGTAGCAGTAGGTTTATTTACACTGATGTCACATAAATGCGTAAATAAGTGTTGAGGTGTGAGTTTGTGGTGGCCACAGTGGCACTGAAGGACAGGAATTCTCTGAAATGTCATGGCCTTAACTATAGTCAACTAACATACAGTCCATTACTCACTAAACATGACATGTAATTGTATTACACTTTCTTATTATCCTGCTTGTACCACGGCAACCTACTGGTTTCCAAAAAGGCAATCCCATGGCAGAGAACAACTTCATTTTTGGGCAAATGTGATAGAAACAATGGAGACCAGAAAAGCTCTATCTCTGTCTCTGTCTCTGTCTCTGTCTCTGTCTCTGTCTCTATCTCTATCTCTATCTATACCTATATCTAGACTAACATCAAAACTCTAAAATTTAAAATATTCTTTGTAGATGTTAAATAAATGTTTGGCTTAATATTTTTTGTAATTGTCATGAGGAAGGATGCAGTTCTATTGTGTAATCAATTCTGTGAAAATGGGGGCTCACTGGAATTCAAAGTTTTTTTTCCCCCTACTATTATTTGACCCTACCGTCTTGTTCAAGTCCTGTGAAATTAACCCCTATTAAAATATGTACCCATTAGCTTACCTCTGTGCTGGTGAGATTCTTACTGGGTTCAGACAAAAATGGGATTAAGAATGACTCTGAAGGCCTGAACATGGAGAAAAACCCAAAGAAGCAGAGTATCACAGTGGGATAAACCCAAGAGTTGCTTGGTGGTGTTCTGCAGCTGGAGTCCATGGCTGGTCAAATGGAAACAAAGTGAAAGTTATCCCAAGCTCATCCTTCTCTGACACCTTGCATCAAAAGCTGGTTATTTCTATACATTTTATGAAAATGTGATGTTTTTTCCATCTATGTGCTGTGGAGCTGGAAAAATGAGCGGTGAATTACTTACATGCATTTCCAGGGTGAACCCTCTGTTCTCAGAGCCCCCTTTTTGTTATTGCTGGAGGAAATTGGATTTCCTTAGTGTTTTCTCAAACATAGTTATGGGCAACTGCTAGTAAACCATGATTAGTGGGGTACCACATGCTTGATCCTAAGAGACCAGCTAATGAGTCTGTGTCAAGTTGCAGTAGCAAAAGAGCTTCCAGATGAACAGACTGGATTAGGCAAGCCTTCTGGATCTGCCTGCTCCACTTTGCATGGATTCCAGAATTTTTAACACAGAGACTGACAGTTGTTTATTATAAATTTATCTTTCTACCCAGGCTGCCCCTTGTCTGGAGTCTTACTGGTTGTATAATAAACAACAGAAATATCTGTTAGGTTTTTTCCATCTTTTAAGAATTAAGAATTCTTCAGTTAGAAAAATCAACTGGGAACCATTTTTGGATGGTTCAGCCAAGCAGTCCTGATGGTCTGAGTCTGATCTGCTTAGTCCCCCACAGCACCCCCTGTCTCCTGGCTGTTCTTGTTGTTGTTTGTTTGTTTTTGTTTTTTGTTTTTTTTAAAACAGGATTTCTCTCTGCAGCCTCTGCCAGACTTGTAACTCACTCTGTAGACTAGGCTGGCCTTGAACTCAGAGATCCACCAACCTCTGCCTCCCAAACTCTGGGATTAAAGGTGTGAGCCACCAAACTGCACTGGTGGCAAACAGCTGTAACACCCAGAACTCTTACTCTGAAATAGCAAGCAGATATAGGAGAACTTCCCAGAAGCTCACAGGCCAGCAAGCCTGTAGTACACACAGCACAGGAAAAATAAGAGTGGCCCAACCCTAGCAAGGTGGAAGTCCAGAACTGTCTCCTGAGAGTTGGCCTCTGACCTAAAGACTCTACAAGTACACCATAGCACGTATGTGGCTATCTCCTCCACACACCATGCTAATAATAAATAAAATAGAATATTTAAGGAAATTAATTGGATAAAGATCTAACTTTCTTTCTTCCATATCCCCACCCCACCCCTGTCCTGTTTTCCACTGGTGCCAGTTATATTTGCGAATGGGAGGTGTGGCTTCTAAGACTACCAGTCCACTCCCCATAGTGTGTCTGCTCTTCCCTAAATTTGTAGCTGCAGATTATTCACAGGGGAAGGGCATTCATTCTTCACACTTTTTTTTCCTAATGTTGATACTCCTTGAAGTTCAAACTTCAGACACAAAGCACAAGAAGAGCTTAGTCCCTGCCCAGAAAGCAAACAGCAAACACAATCAGTCTTGTATCATTTTCCTCTGCCCCTGCCACCTTCATGGGTGGCAGTGAGTGCCAACAAGTTTACCATCCCTTCACATCTGAGATCAAACCTTGCTGTTAAGAGACATTCTTTGGTGGTCTTGATTTTGGTTACTCTCTGAGATGATCTATAGGAAGGTAACTGGCTATGGGTATTGTATTAGTCAGGGCTCTCTAGAGTCACAGAACTTGTGGAATGTCTCTCTATATTGAGGTAGGTTATTGTGAGACTTAGAGTCTGTAGTCCGATTCACCCAACAATGGGCAGGTGTGGGTGAGAAGTCCAAGAATCTAGTAGTTGTTCAGTCTCAGGATGCTAGTTGTTTCAGCTGGCCCAACAGATGTGTTGGCTAGTAAGCACAAGCAATCGAAGAAAGAGTGAATCTTCCATTTCCCAATGTCCTTATGTAGGCCTACAGCAGAAGGTGTGTACCACCATGCCTGGATCTGGGACTAGCCTGTCTCAGGCTGAACCTGAACTCAGAGATCTCCTTGCCTCAGTCTCCTGAGATTAAAGGCATAGACTACATTGTCTGGGCCTAAGCTTTTCACGGTCACTGTGCCTCAAGATCTCTATGCCAAGATCTAGGTCAGAAACTTGTGTCTTCCAGCCTCAAGATCTGGATCACAGGTGAGCCCTCCAATTCTGGATTGTAGTTCATTCCAGATACAGTCAAGTTGACAACCAGGAATAGCCATTACAAGTATGATGCTTTTTTCCCCCTGTGTCTTCTCATCAAATGCCCTTCTCATTAAAGCATCATAGTAATTGTAATTCCAAGGTGACTACATGAAAAAAATCTAACTAGTAGATTGAAATTGTGTGGTCGAGATGGGAATCATGGTCTCCTAACTTCCATCAGGACCCTTTAATTCACTCTATTAATTATCTGTCTGTCTGTCTGTCTATCTGTCTGTCTGTCTGTCTATATCTCCTTTTATCTACACTCTGCTTCAGTGTGTCATGCTTTCCCCTATACTGTTTTATTAATCTACTGACAGCCTTTCCACAGGGAGAAAATAAAGCATTTGTACAATAGAATTACAACCTTGTTTTATCATGAGAAACGTTTTCAAACACAAATCCATGGCAGACACTGTGGCTTAATATGTAAAACTTTCAAATTCCAAACAGTTCAAGGGGCATTCATCCCAGACAGGTGGGCCACCTGAGTGGAATCTCAGCTGTGGAGGTATCGGTGCCTACTCAGTCACATCAAATCTTGTCCTCACCGGACCTTCTACAAAGTGCTCTAAACTGCTATATAACTTTTCTATTAACTTGAGTAAAGTCAATATCATTTCCATTTGTGTCTACAACACCCTGGACTTCCCAGCTTAGAAAGCATGATAATTGCATTTTGGAAAATGGGTCCAACAGTGAACAATGCTGACACTATAGAAATTCTGTCAAGGGTAAACTTGAGTTAACCACTTTCAGTTTACGCCCTCAGCCCAGAAAACATGAGCTTTCTTTTCTCCACTTCCTGACATTCTGTCAAGTCTGTTGGGAACGCCCCTCTTACCTTATTAATGGTCTCATTGGAATAGTTATTTCAAGTTGCCAATTACTAAGGCTAGACCATCTATTGAAGTCTGGTTGTAATAGTGTGGCATTTGCTGGCTATGTGCAGGACATACAATCTCTACTGACCATGAAGTTGGCTATTGACTCTTCTCCATGTATCTCAGAGACTTGGGACTATGTCTTTGGTTCCTAGGCTGCTAAAATGATCGTGGAGTCTTTATCTCTTGGCTCCTTATGGTCCAACTACAGTTATCTGGAAAGGCAGCAGAAAATATGCCCCTAGAGTGTAAGACTCACAAAGTTAGGGCATGTCGTGTGGCTTGTTGCTCTGTCCTACGTGGTTAGAAAGTACCTGATAGTCAGTAAGCTCTCAAGGATGATAGGGAATGGATGTAACAACACAGCAACTATAGTCTATGTGGACAACTGGGGTGGAAAGGGAAGATGTCAGGGTAAGAGATACAGGGCATAAGAACACACACAAGTACCATCTCGTTTTCCTGGGTACGCCCCATTTTCTAGTTGTATCAGTGAAAGGCCAGATCTCTTTGCAATGATTTTTTACATTGGGAAGATTAATTTTGTGGAGGGAAAGGTAATTTTGGTCTCATTTAACTCAGTGTTTTACTGGGTTTAGTTTTTGAGTCTCCTGTAGCCCAGGCTGGTCTCAACTCTACTGCATATCCAGTTAAAGATAGCCTTGAACTTCTGACCCTCCTGCCTACACCCTGAGAGTACTATCCTGTTTGGCTTTGTGCAGTGCGGGGGTGTAAACTCAGAGTGCAGACAAGCACTCTACCCCGGTCTTTTGTCGCCTTTTAATAGAAGGGAACCAGAAGGCTGGACCTCGGACCTGGACTTGGTTCTTTCAATTCCAGCTTCACTAGCCTCTCCTCACCCTTGTGTTAAAAAAGCACAGATATATTTTCAAAACTTCAGTTTATTTTAGAATACTGTTTTTCTGAATGTCGTATCAAGAAGAATTTAATGCTCATGAGTAGGGTTTTTTAAGAAGATGCAAAACTATTAAAAATAGAGTTTGAGGCTGAGTGAATGAAGAGGGGTCCCCCCACCCTGTAACCTCTGCTTATTTTAATAACAGACAAATATGCCAATAATGACAAACATGAGTAACAAGAGACAGTCAGACTCAGCAGTTGAAAGAGGAAAGAGGTGTAAATATACACGTATCCCTCAAAAGCACAGTGGGGCAAACACTAGAACATCTGTGTGCTTCTGGAGGGACACACCCTTTCTACAGATACTTTTTAAGATCTGGTGGCCTGTGAGATGGCTCATGGCATAAAGGCACTTGCCATGCAATTCTGGCATCCTGAGTTTGATTCCTAGAACCTACATAGAGATGGAAGGAGAAAACCAACTCCACAAAATTATCCTCTGATGTCTATACATAGGCTGTGGGGTGTGTAAGTGTAGGACATGAAAACACACGTGTGCATGCACACAGAATAATGCAGAACTACAGTATTCTTTCATATTTCCCTTTATCATCCTCTTCTGACCACCCTATCATCCCATCCTTGAAGTACCATTTGAAGTCCTGTTTGCTTTACTCATGTGACTTGAAGACATGAACTGGTTTGGTATTATGAAGTGATACTTCTGAAAACAATCTTGCTTTCCCCTTCAATTCCTGTGCTTTCCAAACACGCTAATCCTTTAAAGAGTTGCTCCACAGCAGGCTGTCCTCATCCACTAATCATAAACCTCGCAACCCTTTTTTTTTTTTTTTAAGGTAAAAGAATACTATGTGGGCTGTTGTTAAAAACAAGAAAGCGGGAGGAGGAGGCAGGGAGGAGGAGGCAGGGAGGAGGAGGCAGGGAGGAGGAGGCAGCGAGGAGGAGGTGGGGAGTATGTGAGGAGCAGGTAGAGGAGGAGGGGGGAAGGAAGGAAGGAAGGAAGGAAGGAAGGAAGGAAGGAAGGAAGGAAGGAAGAAAGGAAGGAAGGAAGGAAAAAAGGAAGGAAAGAAGGAAAGAAGGAAGAAAACCCAAAGAAAGAAGAAAACACTGCCCAAGCAAAACCAAGGTTCTCAGATTTAAAACAGGGAGCAAACATCCCATCAGTGAAGACTCGGGGATTGCAACACACAAGATGACTTTCATCAGCTATTCTTTCTAGCTCAGCCCCAGGGCAGCTAAAGCTGTAACAGAGCATACCTGGGTAGCCCGGGAAGGATGTGAAGGACAATACAGGAGAGATGTGGCTCACAGCACAGGAGGAGGAGGTGAATGGGACAGGAAGATAAGCAGTAATAAATAGTAAGTCCCAGCCTCGGCTCCACTCCCGTTCACTTGGGATGCCAGCCAGTCTCACCTGTTCCACCAACCCTGATGACAAAGAGCACCGGCCTCTGACTGGAACACAGTGAACCGCCATGTCCGCCCTTGTACTGTTGGCTCATATAACAAGGCAGCATGTGTGACCTTGAAAGAGTCCAGCCACACATAAACAAAACAAAACCCAAATGAACCCATAGCTTTATCTCTTATAAGAGGTAAGAGTTACTTGTGTTTTGACAATGATCACATTTGGGCGGATAGCTTCTCATTAGAAGCTTTTCGTTTCAGTAGTCAGAGAAAATATGTTTTTATGCTGCCTCTTACATGGTATCAGAGTTGGATGCTGTGTTTGTAAAGATCATTAACTCCGTCATCAATTTTTTTCTCCTTTCAACCGCTGCTTTAAAATGCCCTTTTCCTATAAAGCGGGAAATAATATTTGAAGTTCTCCAATTTCATGTTGACTTCAAGATGAGCTCGGTTGACATCTCAATTCCATGACATTGCAGAAAGTAAGATTCTTTCCTTTAGAAACATGAAGCACCCTTCCCCCCACCCCCACCCCCAAACCCCCAGTTTCCTTGCCAGGATCCCATGAAAAGGTGGGCTGGTTTCAAGAGAAAGCTAGAAGTTGCTTCCTGATTCCACAGTTGCTCTTTCATCAAAACAAAACAAAACAAAAATAAAAATGAACACCCAGATGCTACACACACTCACACACCCACCCACCCCCACCCCTACACACCCACCCACACCCAAACACTCCTATCTCTGTCATTTCCAAGAATGACCAGAAGTGGGCACTATGGTGCTGTAATGTATATTTCCTGTTGTACTAGCTATGTTTTCTAAGAACCCCATCTTCTAGGCTTTCAATATTACCAGTCAATCCCCCCACTGGACAGATACAAGCTAGAAGTCTGATTAGCAAAAATTGAAATATTTAGTTTGAACTGATATCAGATCATAAAAGCTAAGTATGTCTTTCTCTCTGCTTATTACAAAGCCAGGGAGAGCCGGGCGGTGGTGGCACACGCCTTTAATCCCAGCACTTGGGAGGCAGAGGCAGGCGGATTTCTGAGTTCCAGGACAGCCTGGTCTACAGAGTGAGTTCCAGGATAGCCAGGACTACACAGAGAAACCCTGTCTCAAAAAAAAAAAAAAAAAAAAAAAAAAAAAAAAAAAAAAAAAAATGACAAAGCCAGGGAGACTTTAACTTTGACTAAATCAGTCAAAAAAGAGAGAAAAGAATAAACAAACAAACAAACAAACAAATAAATAAATAAATAAAATAGAAAGAAAGATAGAAAGCAAGCAAGCAAGCAAAGAACTGCCACATTAATCAAAGGCAAACCTGTTGGGGGCGGGCGGCATAGACAAAGGTTGCTAAGCTACTGCCAACCTTGATTCATGTGATGCAAAATCAGGATTGGAGCATGAACCCACCCATTTCTACCTTAGCTACTGTATTTTGGCTGTGACTAGTCAAATTTAAAAACACCATTCACTATCATTACCTCCCTGCATGTAAAAACCAACCTGATATGTAAAGTGTAATACCATCACAAACAAACCAGAAGAAAACAGATCCTAGAGACCAAGGAACTTGTAAATATTTCAAAAAAATGGAAAAAGGAAAAAGAAAGACAGAAAAGTAAGGAAAAAAAAGATAAAAGGACTAACCAAGAAAGGAGAGGAATAGAATTTTGTAAAAGCAAAAACCCAGACATATTTGCTCATCCAGAGAAACTTCAAAAACTGGGAAGGGAAGCTTCAGATCCAAGAGAAAACAGCCATAATACCAGTGTTTGTCAAAGGAATGACATTCAAAATGTGTAATAAATCTGACAACTCAGCGATAAAAGATGAGCAGGTAGCTGAGCCGTGGTGGCACAGGCCTTTAATCCCAGCACTCAGGAGGCAGAGGCAGTTGTATCAATGTGAGTTCAAGACCAGCCCAGTCTACAGAGCTAGTACCAGAATAGCCAAGGCTACACATAAGAAACCCCATCTTGAAAACCAAAACGATGATGAGGAGATCTGAGCACTTTAAAAATGTGACTGCCTGGAAGTAGAGAGAGATACTCCTCTGAAGCTCTCAGAAATCATACTGATGAGTCCTGGGATGGCTGAGTGAAACCCGATGAGCAAGCATACTGAATGCTGGGAAGGATTTCAAGTTCGTGAACCTGTATGCGTTGCTTTTCCCAAAGACATAACAGTACCAGCTTCTTGGAACATCGTTTGGCAAGCTGCCCGAGAAAGTGCATGCTCTCATGATGTGGTGAGAAACACGAAGCAGCTGAAGTGCCCACTAAATGGGGAAATTTATATGCAGCACAGAAAATTTCATCAACCAATAGCAACGGGCAGTTAGAAGGACCGCACTAGGGACCGACTAGAGTGAATAGTAAATCATGATTTACTATTCATGGGGCTCCCACCACCACACACACGGAGTCTTAGGCAAGCAAGACTGATCTAAGGAGGAATAAGGCAAGCAAGACCGATCTAAGGAGGAATAAATTGGCAGCTGCCTGGAGTTGGGGTGAGGGGAGGGAACGGGAGCAATGGAGAACGTGGAGGTTTATGTGGTAAAAAGAAGGCTCTCTCTATAGCTCGGGTGTGGTCATTGCTATAAGTTTTTAATCCAAATTTATGTACAACAGACGCATAAAGTGTAGGTTAGCATAGGGAGGCCATCCCCAAACAAAGATTCACTGATCTAAGGAACAAGTAAATTAACCTCAAAGACCATGGTTCATAAAAGGAATCCAGACACTAAAAGGACAGGCTGAGCAGTTTCATTCACACCTTGTCCCAAAGCAAAACTACAATACTTCTTGTTGACTGAAACTAGAACTCTGAGGTTGGGAGCTGGGAAGGGGGGCCAGCTGTGTATGTGGGCAGTTTCTGGGATAGTGTTAAATATCTTGTACCTCAAAGAGTTAATTACAAGGAGGGGTATAATTACAAACAAACCTAAATCTGTTCTCTGTGTTGAAAGTAAGTTGGACCTCAGCATGATGAAAGGCAGCCTCCCCTCGCTCCTTCACAAAGCATTTTTACAGTGGCCCTCAGTTTTTCTTACAGACACAGCGACTGCGCTTATTCCAATTCACATGAAGGCAGGACCCCTGTATGAATGGAAAACTGAAAACTGTCTTTGTGTTTGAATTTGTCCTAGAAAATGTAGAGGAGAAATAGTAGCACAAGTCAAATCTAGGACACATGAAGAAGCCTGAGTTTGCCCCCTTGGTATCCTTCAGATTAATTCAGATAGACCAAGAACCCCTCTCTTCTGAGTCCTGACTTTGGGACTGGGTCCCTGACTTGACTCGCTTCTGTGCCTTCGAGCGAGCTGCAGAATACAGCCAGCTGACTGGCCCTTCAGTTTGTGAGGTAGGTGGTACTGCCAGGGTAATGACCCTGGCCCTTCCCGGAAGGCTGAATGCTCCAGAGCCCACACCCCTCTCCCCCTGTGGAATTCTGGTAAATAAAACAAACATCCAGGCTCAGATCTTCCCCAAATACAATGGTTAGAAAGGTCTACAAGTTCAAAACAATGTTCACTTTGTTCTGAATGGTAGAATTGAAATAACCTATTTTCTAAAGAACACTGTACTGTCACTTAAGCACGGAGAAAACTGTAGGAAGGAGCCTCAAAGTCACTGGTAAACCTTCACGACAACTCTCAGTTTTCGCTGATGGGAAGCATTCCAAACAGATTCAAAAAGTATGAACTGAACCCAGATACTCAATAAACAATAAAAATAAAAATAATAAGTAAAAATAAATTAATAAAAATAAATTTAAAACAATATAAAATTAAAAAGCTCAATTAAAAAAATGGTTCTACTTTGGTTCAAAACCACTGTCGAATAACACGTGATACTGAAAGCACACGCACACTTCGGGTTCTGTTTTTATCATGTACGTTATTGCTTTTTTATTGGCTCTGGTTTTCCCCCCATCATGTTTATTCGCCCCATGTCCACGGTTTGGCCCAACTGCAGGAAGATGTGTGACTAACAAGCTAGAAAGCCAACCAATCAAACCTCGCCGCGGGTGTGGCAGTGTGAGGGCCTGGCACCGCAATGGCGATGAGGAAAATTGTGTTTGAGGAAAAAGAAAAAGTATAGATGGGCCCATCTATCTCATAGCTCTGTATTGTACCAATCGATAGCTTCGTGAAAAAAATTTCTTGTCTGTAGGTACGCACATACGTACCTAGGGAAGGGAAAATATTCTTTTCCCATAGAAATTAGTTTTAATTATCCCAATTTGCATCTCATTACTCAATGTTCAATGTCCTGGCCCCATTAATATACCCATTCTCTGGAATTTCTTTCCATTGATTCTCTTTTTTACTAGCAACCTCTTTAGTAACTTAACAGTATTAACATGTTTTTTTTTTTTTTTTTCTCGACTTAGGATTTAATAACTAGAAGTTATTAAACCATCTAATCTTTCTTAACTGCAACTTCTCCCAAGCTGGGGCTTTTATGTTTTGTATTGTTTTGTTTTTCCATTGGGGTTGTGTGTGCTGTGGCAGTGTGGGTCAGTGGAAAGAGCTTGACTTTGAAATCTGAACCTCGTGTGTCTCCTGGCTCCAGCAGTGCTGTATAGATTAGCTCAAGGAGATGACTCAGGTAAATGCTCTGGCCCTGGAAGTATTCCATCCAGCTCTTGGCATACCACAGCTGAGCCCATTTCTCAACATGCAAGCACAAATAACAGATTCCACCCGAACTGTAGGTGTTTCTGGGTTCTTACAGATTAAGGATAGATTTCAAAGAGATCGACAGCAGAAAACTTTATGTTAATGGCGAGGGGGTCCAGGGCAGGGTAATAATTCATTTTGGACTATTTATGCCTGTTAGATAAAACAAATTAAAGAAGGCCACTATAACAAGTGCCAGCACTAGGCCCCCACAGACTGGCTGAAAATCAAGAGTCATTCATGCCAAAGTCCTGTGTTACTATGGACTAGCTAAGCTTAAGTTAGCTGAACACAAAGTTCCTTCTGAGTTACTTCTTACAGGAAGGTAGTCATCTACAGTTAACTTACCACGTATTTCCTATTCTTCTGCCTCTGTCACTGCCATACAAAGACAGTAACCCTGAAATGACCTGTACAGTCTTCACTCTTTCTATAAAACTACTCTTTTGCCTAGCCCATGGGAACACTACTTTATGCAATGAAATGTCCTTTCTAGAACCGTTTTGGAGCATTAAACTAAATTACTCAAATGGTGTCCTTTGGCATTCTTGAATTCTCGAGTTGTATTTTGTCTTACAGAATTTGCTCCATCAGCAAAACGGACTGAACAAAGTCGGTGTGTCCATTTCTGCTACTACCGAGGCAACATGAAGAAAAACATATTTGGAAAATTAGTTAACGTCGAGGTCTACTTAAAATGTATGTTTAGTGCAAAATGCCGTTTGCCTTGGGAGACAGCAGTGTGCATGGATCCTGGTAGAACCAGGATTCTTTCCAATTTTAGAAAACATTTTCTGACGGAGAGAACACCGACCTGAGAGATGTGTGGTTTTTTTGTTTTCATTAAAAAAGTTCTTAACAGTTTTGGTACTTTTAATTTCAAAGTTCGCCTTTCCTTTCCTCTTTTGGAGGTACCTTCATTTTTATTTTATTTTATTTTATTTTTGGCTTGGGATTTGACATTCTCTGCTAAAATTGCTTTTTAGGCAAAACCTGGGAAGCCGGGTGTGACCATAGCAGCTGCTGGCACGCGAACAGAATGGTGTTTTTTACTTAATCTGCTCCCTGGGAGGGTTGTATAGGAATCCGGGCTAGACCACGTTGGGTAGGTTTCAGCAGGCCAGGAAAGCAGCAGACAGAAGGTCCCAGAAACTGAAGTCAGCCTGGCTACAGGCTGGCGCATGCGTACTGCGGCTGCGCAGGCTCCTCTGCTGTCTCCCACCCCCACCCCGCCTCCAAATTAGAACGAGGAGAGGAAAAGCGGGCGGCCCAGGGTTCCTGGACTTTGTTTAATTAACTACACTCCGTGGGAGGTCTTACCTATGGAAGCGGGTGCTGCTCACTTGCCCTTTCAGCTATGTGGGTCCGCGATCTCAAGTAAAGATGGACTTGGTCACCGGGTCACTCCCTCTGAACTAAAGGCCTCGCCCAACTTTGCATATGCTAATGAAGCCCCCAGGTCTTTGATCCGGAGGGTAGAAGTCCCTGAGCCAGTTTGTAAAGGGCTAAAAACGTGAAGCCAGTACCTGAAGAGAGCAACTTCAAGCTATGTGCTGAGCGTAGTAGGGCAAGATGAAGGGAAACCAGGTCTGATCCTCTGCTTTATTTCTTCCTATGAATTCGTTAATTTCAACTAAGAATCAGGAGAAAGGTATGCCGTGACCTCCAGTTTGCAAACAAAGAAAAGGATTACTTAAGGCTACAGAGGCATAGCTTTCAGTTGGGACATCCTGGCTTCCGAGCCAAATTTATAAGCACTGTTTCTCCAGATTCCAAGGGTGTGGGTGGGTGTTTTCCTGGTGCTTTAAGAGTGTTTTGGTACAAATAGTTCATATTTCGCATAACGGTCCTGGTGCCATAGGTATGTACCACTGAGCTATATATACCAGCTCCCAAAGGCTTTTAAATTTAACTTTATTTATTTAACATAAATTCCCTATTGGTTAAAACAGAAATACTTAAATGTTTGAAAGTTAATTTATGGAAGTAAAAAAAAAAAATAGTCCTCCAAAGAAAGACTCCTTGGCTTTACAAAAATCCCAGCAAGCAGAAATGACATTGGTTAACAGTCCTGCAGGAATCTTGAATCTCTGCACCTCTTGTTTGAATTTTTCTCTTGCCTTCCCCCGACCACCATGGGTTCTGCAAAGGCTGCTTGTGAGTGCATAGCCACACCTTGGGTGTGGAAGAATTCTGTGCATTGGGCAACACACGGTTTCAGCAAAACTGGCTCTCCCAGAGAGTGTTTGACATAGTTTGAAAGGTGAAAGGTGGTGTCTTGGTCTGCTCCGTATCCATCCATGAAAGACCTCAGATTTTGAGGAGTTATCTGGATCCTGTTTTGGAAAGGGTGAGGGTAGCCTCACAGGAGGGGCTAGCCATGCTTAATAGTTGCTGACTTGTGTGTGGCTCTTGGCAAGTTTTGGCCCTATTCTCTGCGTTTGCATGTAAGAAAACCACATTTTAAAATCACTTATTAAGAAGTTATTAATTATATATAATTATATATTTTAAAATGATGTAAAAGTATAATTATATAATACTATGGATCTGTCAGTTACTCCTCTAGGTGGTTTAGCTCTGTCAATACTAACCTTTCCTTGTGGAAAAGATCTCCCAGGAATTTGCATTGTGGTTGGTGATGGAGTTTGGTGAGGGGAACACCAAACCATAAGCCTGGTAAGTATGTGAGTTTTATAGTTGGGCAGAATGTGTTAAGTTCCTTGGGTTGGGGTGGGGCTAGGGGAAAGAGGAGATCATGAGGGAAGGTAGGTTTGATGAGTCGGAGGGAGGAGAAGAGAAACAGGTAGGTTCTGAGACTTGGTGTTTCAGTGTTGGAAGGAGTGGTCAGATAGGTTATCAGCGGGCACAAGGTCAGCCACAAGGGCACAACAGCTTAGTGGAAAGGATGCAGGAAGGCTGGGAAGGAAGGTTTGTGGGTAGGAGTAGTCAGCTCTGCCCAGTGATCAGCTTGGTAAAACTTACTGGGAGATCAAATGAAATTTTTATGTCTAAGGCGAGAAAGACAGGATGCAGTTCAGAGGGAAGGGGAAATTTATCTCAGAATAACCCTGAAGTAGCTCTCATCAGAGAAACCTAGAGAGTAAACTTCTCTCCCAGGCTAGGGTTTTTACCAGGGTCGGTCAGTGCTCATGGTTGAACTAGGATGTGTGGGAATGGGCACACTGTTAGCTGCATGGAGAGGGAACTATTCAGGCTGGAGTGTGATTACAGAAGAGGAGGGAGGGGGATGGGATGGGGTGGTTTCTGAGTTGTGCTCTTGTTCTCTCATTGTGGAAAGTCTGGGTGGCTTGTCTAGCAAGCAAATTGAGAATCTCTTAGTGTCAGTAGTCTGCAATGTGGCCCCACAAAGTACACAGAAAACCTATCTACATAGTCTGGATAGGAGTGCAGAAAGGGAGATCCGACAAAGAATTAGGAAGCTGCGATAATTGATTCTGATTTACTCATCTCTGTCTTTGATGCTGACTTTTGAGGACCAGGCTTTGTTTACCTTTGGCTATCCAGTGCTTGGTTGAGCACCTGGACTAGTACAGCACTCACCACCTGTTTACTGGTGTTGGTGATGGAGCTGGGAGGGTAAGGGTAAGACTGTGACTTGTTTGATACTTAAACTGTTGTTCAGTTGCAGGTAGGCCATGATAGTCCCTGCAGGAGATGACATGGGTGCCAATGGCTGCAAATGTTCTCCTAGTTTACATCTCTATTGTAAAATGTATCCCAAGACAAGATAAGGACTACACAGCTACCAATAAACCTCACTGAAGTCTGAATGTCGCGGTCTTTTGTTTCACTGGCCTCCCCCATGCAAGAGCACATTTTATAAGCCAGGCAGACACATTAGAATAGGTTAGGTTTTTGTTTTATTTATTGAGGAGTTGCTTTTCTTTTAAACAAAGTTGTACAGGTAGGAAAGAAGTTAGTGAATATATATTAACAAAGAGTAAAAAGTTAGCCATAACTTAATTGTTTTTTCAACAAAGCGACCTATCAGGGATTTTCATGGTTAAGCTCATAATATAAATATATTTATTTTAAGAAAAACAGCTTTGCTTTTACCCATGATGTTGAGAATATATGCTAGTCAAGATTAAAAAGATCACAGCAAATATATTCGTATCGAATGAATACTAAGTTCCAGAAGACAGAAAGAAGAAATTGTATGAGCTTTGATATTTTAAAAAGGTGAAGAAACAAACCAGAAAATTCAGAGCACAAAAGGCCGCAAAGGCATTTCCAGTGGGTAGATGAGAAGAAGGGAAGCCAACAGGGCGGGTAGGTAAGAAGGACAGAAAGTCAACAGTGGCCAAAAAGTCTTAGCAAGTGCAATGAGCAAGGCCCCAAGCATTTCATGGCTTAGAACCAGAGGCCAGCAGCCACGCTAACAGCAGCACTTCTTGCAGCCACACTTCTGCTGGCAGCAGCACTTCTGCTGACAACAGCCCTTCCCGCAGCCACAGCCACAGCCACAGGAGCCACAGCCACAGGAGCTGCAGCAGGAGCGGCGGCAGCAGCAGACTACCACAGGCTTGCAGCAGCCACAGCAGCCGCAGCAGCTACCGCAGCAGCCACCACAGCCACCACAACCACCACAGCCACCACAGCCACAGCCACTACAGCCACAGCCACCACAGCTGCCACAGCCGCAGCCACCACAGCCACCACAGCTGCCACAGCCACCACAGCTGCCACAGCCGCAGCCTCCACAGCCACAACAACCCATGATGTCAGTAGAGAGGATTCAGGTGCAGTGAGGAGAGAGACTCAGGAGAGGAGAGAGAGATGTGATGGCCTTTGCTTCAAGAGACCCTTAAATACACCCGTGGCCCCACCTTGGCAGGTAGCTACTTCCTTGTTTCTACCAACTTCCCTGGAGGATTCACAAGACCCTGAGTGCATTTCCTCATAGAATATGCCTCACCACACAGACTTGCTTACTTTAGTATTTACTTCCTCCCGTGATGCTTCCTGTAAAAACACATTTCTGAAATATTTAGTCTTGATTTGACATCAGTTTTCAAGCTCACATGTGACCTTCCTGTGGTCTTGTTTGGGGAAAATACATTTCCTGGTCATGTATCAGGATTCCTCGGCTCCTGCTTCACATCTGTCCATGACATTCAGAGGGGTCTGTCCTAGGTTCACCTCCTCTCTGATTAATGGAGAGTCACTGTCATCCCCTTACCAAGAAGCAAAGCCCCTTAACCCTCTCACATTCCAGCTTCTATGTTAAGATGTCAGAACACCTCCCCTTTCCTCTTAATTCACAGGAAAGCTACCTGGCAAGGCCTCTGTGGGTTTTGAGAACTTGTTATGATGTGTTTCAAAATGAACTTCCCAGGCTGGCTCAAAAAAAATCCCCCTTTCTTCTCATGAATTTCCATGGTAGGTGGGTGACAGAGTCCAGAGTCTTCAGCACCAGCTGGCTTCATGCCCCAAGTAATCTATAATTCCTTGTAACTTGAGTCCCCATGAAATACACCAAGAAGAAGGAGGAGGAGGAGGAGGAGGAGGAGGAGGAGGAGGAGGAGGAGGAGGAGGAGGAGGAGGAGGAGAAGGAGGAGAAGGGGGAGAAGGGGGAGAAGGAGGAGGAGGAGGAGGAGGAGGAGGAGGAGGAGGAGGAGGAGGAGTAGGAGGAGAAGGAGGAGGAGAAGGAGGAGAAGGAGGAGGAGAAGGAGGAGAAGGAGGAGGAGGAGAAGGAGGAGGAGGAGGAGGAGGAGGAGGAGGAGGAGGAGGAGGAAGACAACCTAGATGACAGCAGATGTCAATTTCTAGAAGACATGGTCTATCTTTGAGGATGGGATGATGGAGCCATGTGCAGATAAAAGACAAGCAGCTCCCTCACCCACTTTCTTGGGACACCAAGCAACTTAGCATCCCGGATGCCTCGCCAAATATTTAAGAAAAAAAAAGATTTTTTTAATACCAAATTCAAATGCATACTTCAAAGGACTAATTATAAATGCCACACCATTCCCTTTAGGTCGCTATGGTATTCGTTGTTCCCCCTACATAGTCACAGAATGGTGGATTACAATCACAGGGGACTATTTTGCTTTCAGGACTCAACTTGGCAGAGACATTCTCAGGTGTTGAACATAGGATAAAGGTTGTCTTCCTGCTTGGCTTTGTGTCAGAGATATTGCTCAGCGTCTTACAATAGATAGGCCAGTCCTCCTTAAAAAGGGATTTTCTGGCTCAAAATGTCAGTAGTACCAAGGTGAAAAAAAAAGAAGAAGAAGGAGAAAAGAAGGAGCAGGAGAAGAAGAAAATGATAAAACACAAGTCAACAACAATAACAAAACCAAAACCTTGCTGTCATGTCTCCCCACAGCATTTTCCAGTCTGTTGTTTCAAAGCTGTATAGTTGGTAGAAACTCACCTAAAAGGGAAATATTTCTCAAGTAGGTATTAAAGATTTATGGAGTCCTCACTATGCTCTGCTGAGAGGTCCTGAAGCTGAACCCCATGCTCCTTGTCTGGCTTCTGTTTTAAAGCTGGGTAATGGGGCTGCCTCTATCACACCAAGTGAAGCTGGGTGAGGCTGACCACATTGGTGATTTTGAACATGTCTGAACCACTAAGTAAGTAAATGAGTTTGTGTGTTTCCATTATTTCCACGTTCCTTCCTTCCTACCTACCACCCCATCACCCTTCACAGAAGTGGGACCATTTTGCTGCTGTTAACTGTCTCTATGTTTCTTATTAATTTCTCTACAGGGATCCTTTTCGATGGGCATTGTTAATTTATATTCAGATCAGTGTCAATTTAACTTTTCTATGTTACTTTTGACATACCTGTATCACTAATCTTAGTCAAAGCTGAAATGGATGATTATTTGATTTTCATAAATAATACTTACTATAGAATCAAATAGTCCATTGTGATGATATATCTTCAAATATGCTAATTTATCACCCCTACCCCCGTGTCTGTCTAATTTATTTCTCTTTATGTGTCTACCATTGTGGACCAATAGCTTGACATGCAGATTTTCCTTTTGGATATCAATTGATAAAACTTTAAAACACTCTAACCACGTTTTCATTCTAAGATAGGCTTTGTGCCTGTTTAAAGTTCAATGGGAATTTATAAAAAGAAAACAGATCATAGACTGTTGTGGATTCCTCATGCTTTTTAAACAATCACACAGTGTTTGTTAAAGACACTGAATATTAAAACAGAGTCTCTGTAGGAGGAGGGAGCCAGATCTCCCACTGCTCAGTGGACAAGCTCTGGCAGGCTGGCTGGATTGTTTTTGACAATGACATTTATGCCTGAAAATTTTCATGTTTCCAGTTTGGGATAAGAAAATGGGAAAGGAAGACTTGAGGAGATTCTCCTGTGTCTTTCCGATGTGAAACCACCAGTTGAAACATTGCTCATGGTACTATGTGGGCCTTCTCAGTAGACTGATGGATGCCAGCTTTCTGGGCCGTTAGGCACATCGCCTAGGTAAAGGAACAAAAGAAGTAGTCTAATAAATCTAGCTTGTGTTCAAAAGGGAAGTAAATAACACATCTGAGACTCTTTCGTGACTCTGAGCTGAACAGGGAAGTGGTCATGTGTGCTGCTGCTTCCCCCTGGAGGGGGGTATATTAAGGGCTCGCCCTGCAGGAGAAGCATCACATCTCCCACTCCTCTCCTGAGTCTCTCTTCTCACTGTATCCGAGTCCTTTCTACTGATACTATGGGTTGCTGTGGTTGTGGCGGCTGTGGAGGCTGCGGCGGCTGTGGTGGCTGTGGCAGCTGTGGCGGCTGTGGCAGCTGTGGAGGCTGTGGAGGTTGTGGCTGTGGAGGCTGTGGTAGCTGCGGTGGCTGTGGTAGCTGCGGTGGCTGTGGCTGCGGTGGCTGCGGTGGCTGCGGTGGCTGCGGTGGCTGCGGTGGCTGCGGAGGCTGCAACAGCTGCACCACCTACAGATGCTACCGGGTCTGTGGTTGTGGTGGCTGTGGTGGCTGCTGCGGTAGCTGCTGCGGCTGCTGTGGCTGCTGCAAGCCTGTGGTAGTCTGCTGCTGCCGCCGTTCCTGCTGCCGCTCCTGTGGCTGTGGCTCCTGTGGCTGTGGCTGCGGCTGTGGGAAGGGCTGTTGTCAGCAGAAGTGCTGCTGCCAGCAGAAGTGTGGCTGCAAGAAGCAGTGCTGCTGCTGAGAGGACTCGACCTGGTTTTTGGGAAGGTGCTGCAGGTAACAGTCTGGTTGAAGGGTCTGCTTGCCTGCCCACTATGATTCAAGTCACAAGAGTCCACCCAGATCCCTTGGTCTCTGAGAGTCTGCCTCCAAGTGAAAAAAGACCAACAAGAATTTTGTCTCTAAGCAACGAAAGTAGTGGTTCTCAACGTTATGTCTTTGGAGACTTCCCCAAGTGAATGTATCTTTTTGGTCCTCTTTTTTTCTCCCTGTATCTTCCACATACTGAATCTCAGCTAAGGGTTTCATCTTGGTGAAACCAAGATAGTCTTCTCCCAATAAACTACCCAAAATTGTCAATCTCTCTGTTTGTTTTCTTATTCTGGCGTGTCTAATTGAAAATACAACTAACCCCAGGAAAGTAAAACTCCCGCTGTAGGTTCAAGACAGATGTTGAGTGGCTGGTCTCTACTTAAGAGGTTTTCACAGGATTGTAAAAGTCTGGTGCCTTTACCTACCCTCATACACAAGTCAGAGAAGACCCCTGTGGTACCATGTGTGGTGTCACATTTCACCACTGTTTCTTTGAGGGTGCATTGCCATTTCCTAGCAGATACTGATCTCAGTATCTGAGGCAGACAATATGCAAATCTGAAGCGTATGCAGCAGCAACTGGGGTCTGAGCTTTTGTAGCTTGGTTCTGAAAAACAAAACAAAAACAAAAGAGAAAACAGGTTAATGTTTGATCACACGGGTTTGAAGAGATGGTAAGTGCTTGCTTCAGTCCGGAGCATCCATTTAAAATCGAAGCATGGCTGTGTACATTATTTCCAGCATCAGCAAGGCAGAAACAAGAGAACCCTGGGTCCTGCTGGCTAGGTAGTCTTGCGAAATCAGTGAGCTCCGACTTCATCTAGAAATCCTGTCTTAAAAAAAAAGATGAAAAGTGATTGAGAATGACCATGATTCTGCCCTATGGCTGGTGTGTGCACATGTACACGCACGCACACACACAAATGTGAACCCGTATACATATATACATAATCATTTATATAAGTGCATATATCTTTGTAAAATATTTAAAAATAAGGTGTTGAGTGATTGATAATGACATGGTGCGGACCTCTGGTCTTCACATACCCATGTATACATGTACACATGTACACATGTACATACCTACACACATGAATGCATATACACAAGAACCAATATACATACAAATACTTGATGGCAGGTTAATACAGATCTTTATTCCATCTGCAGTTCTTGTTAACGATCTCTCTGGTCGATTATGATCACGACATAGCCATAGCTAAATAAATCAGCTAGAAAGAGATGGAAGTTGCTAGGACAGGTTTGATTATAGCCCACGATAGGTAAAAATCACCCTGAGAAGCTAAGTGTGGCACCTGTGTGGGAGGATCACAGGAACCCAGAAGTTCACAGGCAACACAGTAACCCCATCAAAACCACCACCAGCAGCAGCAACAACAAAAACCAAGCAAACAAATCATAAACATTAAGAGGTCACGAGCGGCAGCTTTTGTATCACATGCTGGATCCCTGAAAGCAGAAGCATGTACCACGTGAGACGCTGACCAATCCGTGCTCTGGATGTACTGCTTCCTCCTTCTATAAACGGTAAATTCTCTCCGTGTGCCTCAGTGTTCTCTGGAAAAAGTGTGGGATGGGAAATGAGTGATCCATGAGCTCAACAGCTTCAGAAGCGAGCCGCTGCCACTGCTCCTGTTCCTGGACCATGACTTCTATTATCTTCTTCCCCAGCTCCATCTTCCTAGACGTGCTCTCAGAAACGCATGCTTCAGAGTTATTGCATGAAAGAGCACTACAGAAGAGGCCAGTGGAGGGTCCAGGCTAGACGTACACAACAAATATGAGTGCCAGGAGGCCCCAAACAAAGGAGAGATGGGTACCTTTTCCCTGACCCCGGCTCTTCTCAGACTCACACAGAAGATGAAGGCCTATGATGTTGGCTCTGAGAAAGGCACCATGCTAATACGTGGTACATCACAGCAGCCTTGTCATCACGATGGGCATCTGAAGAACTAGGCAACAATGTGAAGTAGCTGAATTTGCTTCAGTGTAAAGTTGACAATCACCAGTTTCATGCCAGACATGGGTATGCACAGTGAAATGCACAAAAATGGGTCATGGTTGGGACCCAGCCTTTGCCTAGACTCATTTGGTCCATCTTCTTCGGCAAAACCCATGGATTCCACTTACAAGTGTGTATAAATGATTGCATGCATGATTTAGCAGGCATACACAAGGATGTTTATGAAATAACAACATCCCATAACAAAATAGCAACAACATCCCGTCATCTAGACAGCAGATGAAGAGGTGAATTTTAGTATGCTCATAGAAAGAAATGTATGTGATTGTAATAAAACCACGTCCAACGCAAAGCATAGAAAAAGTAAAGATGGACGTAGGGTTTAGGATAGAGGCTGTCTTGGGAGTGAGATGCCAGAGGGAGGGATGGGCTGTCTGACAGATTATATTTTCAAGGTCCTAGCGAGATTGTATATATATATATATATATATATATATATATATATATATATATATATATGACAATGCTTTAGAATTATGAAGCAATTAGACTATGCCTCATGTTTTTTGTGCCTCTTTTAAAATTATGATAAAATGTAGCTGTGTGGAGAGAGAAAAGCAAAGGGGGTAGAGGCTTTGTGATTGTGGAGGCCAAAGAGGATTCAGGTAGAATGTGACTTCTGAACAGACTACGAAGGGACAGACAAATGAACTGATGGGGCTGATGCAGGCATATGTCCACTTCTCCTGTCATATATAGAACACATCTGGTACAGACCCATGCAGGCCATGTGCATGCTGCCACTGTATGAGACTGTGAGTTCAGATGTGTGCCTGCCCTGTCAGAGTCTAGGAGGCCTTGATTCCTGGCTGCCCTCTATTCCCTCTGGCTCTTTTACCCTTACTGCCTTCTCTTCTACAGACTCTCGTGATCCTCGGGAGAGGGATTTAATGGAGATATTTCTTTAATTTTGAGTGTCCCAACCTCTTTCACTCCCAGATTGTCTGTATTTGTCCCCATTTGCTGCAGGAGGAAGCTTCTCTGATGATGATTACAATGTGTTGACCTATGAGCATAGCAGAATGTCATTAGGAATCATTTTGTTGACACATCCCTTTAGCAGAACATAGCAGTAGAACATAGTATTTGGTTTTACCCTAGGACCCTGGCCTATCTAGTCTCGGGTTCTTGGCCACCAGAACAGGGTCAGGTATGGGCCCTCATGAGGTGAGCCTTAGGTCAAATCAGATCTTGGTTGGTTACTCCCCCAAGCTTTGTGTGCCACCATTGTACCAGCCCATCTTGTATCTTATAGGCAGATCACACTCTTGGAGATGGAAAGGTTTATGGCTGGGTTGTTTACATTTATTCTTTGGTAGCGAGCAGAGACTCTTCTGATATGATAAATGTTAGTCCTTAGGGGTTAAGGCATCAGGTAGGCACCAGCTCAACTTCTTCATGTTCACTGTGTGTGGGGGTGTTGTTTTCAGCAATAGGGTCTTACAGTCACTTTGTGGGGAACCTTCAATAGCCTTGGAAATAGTTTGGGTAACGTTTGGAGGGTCCCATGAAACCCCTTTGGACAACAGCTAGATTACATATAACCCATTCCTGGTACTAGAAGCTTCATTTGGTGACAGATATCCAGTTGGGTCTCTGCCTCCCCTTTATTTAGCGGTTTTGTTTATCTTCCCTTCATATAATATTATAGGAAGCTTCTACTGTATTTGGTTTCCAACCAACACTCCCAATGGTCCTTTTAGCTGTCCTCTCCCCCAAGTTCCCTCCCCTCCCTGCTTGATCCTTCCATCTCAGCTCCCACCCCATTCCTCCATAATCATTTATTCTATTTTTCCTTCCTAGGGAGATCCATCCTTCCCTGCTAGTCACTTATTCTACCTAACCTCCATTGCTATGTGGATTGTAGCTTCCTTATCAGTGACTCAACAGCTAACATTCTCATGTAAGTGGGCACAAACCACATTGGTCTTTCTAGACTTGGGTTACCTCACTCAGGATCATTTTTTTTTTTTTTCTACTTCCATCCATTTAACTGTGAAAGGAAAGTTACAATTACTGAGGTTTCTTCCATTCATTTACAGAAGCATCAGCAAAATAATCACCTTTTCAGTAAATGTATCTAATGTGGACTGGAGAGAGAGAGCTGAATCAAGCACTTCCCAAGAAAATGTGAAGATTCGAATCTGGATCTACCAAGCCCACAAGGACTGGACACTGTAGCATGTGTCTGTAATCCCAGCTTCTTGGCGAGATGTGAGGTGAAGACCGGAGACTCCCTAGAAGCTTGCAGGCCAGCTTGCCTGGTCTGCCCAGCAGTAAACAGCAAGATACCCAGCCTTAAACAGGGTGGACAGTGAGGACTGACAATCAAGGTTGTTCTCTGACATGTATGATGTGACTCATATGTACCTATACTTATACATGCAAATACACAATACCCACATACACAGATAGAAAAATTAAATAAAAATAAAGGGTAGCCGGGGGCAGTGGTGGTGCACGCCTTTAATCCCAGCACTTGGGAGGCAGAGGCAGGCGGATTTCTGAGTTCCAGGCCAGCCTGGTCTACAGAGTGAGTTCCAGGACAGCCAAGGCTATACAGAGAAATCCTGTCTCAAAAAACCAAAAATAAATAAATAAATAAATAATAATAATAAATAAATAAATAAATAAAGGGTAATCAACCAATGTTATTAGCACCAAAAAAAAAAAAAAGGCTAATTCATGTTATCTTTAAAAAGTTTCTTAAAAGCAAATATTTAGTAACAAGGATATTTATACATAATTAAAAATAAGTTAAAATTTAGGATAGGAAACTACATATTTATAGTCCTTTATAATTTTGCCATATAAATATATTGGGGGAAAGAACCATATTAATTAAAACAGGAGAAAAGGTGTATTACCAAGGGAGAAATTTAGTCAATATGAGGATAATGTGGTAATCAAATTGAACATCACCATTAATAGGATAAAGTTAAATCACACACCTTTTGATTTGATGCATTGTGTAATAATCCAGCAAAATTGTTAAACCAGTTTGACCTTAGAGGTCAGGGAAAGGGAGGGGCTATACCACTCCATTCTGAGGACTAGTTTGCAATACAATTTTCTCACATATAATTAACAAACTGTTAATTAAAATATATTAAAACTGTTAATTAAAAGTATATTAAAACTATAAAAATAGTGAACTGTTCTAGATTAAATCAGACTAAAAGTACAGCTTCGATTGAGTCCAGGATAAAACATCAGCCCTGGACACTCTTGAGATAGTTAGGGGAAGCAAAGTTTGACCATACAGCACATAAGAGTGCATAGCACTTCTGCATTTCTTGAATCTGATCATTGCCATGTGAATCTAAAAGGAGTATCTTTTGGGAAATACTTGATAAAATTTTTATAGTTGAGTGTAATTTATGCACTTTATTCTTTATTTTTTAACATTCTTATGTTTATTTATTCATAGGTATATGTAACAAAAAATGGTTACATAAGGGAAGGCTCTAAATTTTTGATGGGGTCAGGTTCGTGGGCATGGCCATTGTAGGAGTAGGTAGAAGAAGGGGGGAAATGATGTAGCTACAATTTTAATTAATACAAAATTAAAGATTTGCCTATGAGTCGTTTGTTCACTGGAGACCAGGCCTTTCCTTTATTATCTGACTGCTGAAATGGAGGACAAGGCATCTCATTTCCCCTTCGTTGTTCATGAACAAATAGCTGAGATTAAAATACAATTTTTTTATTTGAAAGAAGGTAGTCATAGTCACAAGTGTTTCCTATACTATTAACTGAGCCTTCCCTTGGTTGCAAAACAATTCCTACCTGTAAATCATCTCACATGTAACTTTCTCCATTTCCTATACAAATAGAAGGCAAAAACCTCCCTGTGGCATTAGCCTGAATGTACTCTGAGTCATTTGGTCTTGTGCCGATTTGGTCTTTGAAACCTTCATACTGAGAAAGTCTCTAGCAATTCAGATGTTTATTTTTGTGTTACATTGTTGCAATGATAGACAAGACAAAGATAAAATGCAACCAAGTTTCAGTTCCCAGCTTTCTTTTGGGATCTTGACTTTTCACATCCTGATTTCCCTCTCATTTAAATAAGAATTCAAAAAAAAAAAAAAGGATTCCATCATCTTTAAGATTGAAAACATATATTGCAGTCATTATTATATAGTGTGTAAACTAGATATTGTAGTTTCACTTATGCATATGATATGGCTGAGATCTAACTGTAGGCATTTTATTCATTCATTCTTATCTCCTCTGCTCCAATTATTCTAGGTGTTTCATAGTGTTTCTAGTTAAAAGGTGTCTTAGTTAGAGTTTTACTGCTGGAAACAGACATCATGGCCAAGGCAACTGTTATAAAAACATTTAGTTCAGGCTGGCTTACAGGTTCAGAGATTCAGTCCATTATCATCAAGGTGGGAACATGACAGTGTCCAGGCAGGCATGGTGCAGGCAGAGCTGAGAGTTCTATGTTTTGTCTGAAGGCTGCTATGAGGAGAAACTCTCACTTTATTCTTTAAAAGGACAGAGAGGAATAAACAGGAAATATGATAAAATGCTAATTACTTATGGACTAAAGTGAATTCATGAAATCTCCATCTCTTCCTTCTCCTCCTCCTTTTTTCTTCATGACAGGTGTTCTGGAACTCGGTCTGTAGATGAGCCTGGTCTCAAACTCAGAGATCTGCCCACCTCTACCTCCTGGGATTAAAGGTGTGCAAACCCCCCCCCCCCCCAGCATTATATTCTTTTTGCTATAAGCTTAAGCTTCTCTATAACCAGGGAAAAGAGTAGGCAGAGGGAGACCATGGAATGATGCACAGGGAAACAGCACCAGTGGTGGTGGTAGCTAGTCTTGATCTTTAACTTGATGGAATTTGGAAACACCCAGGAAACACCTGTGAACATCCATGAGGTAGCAGGAGAGATTCACACTAAATATGGGTGACATCACTCCACGGGGGATGGGTCCCAGACTGAACAGCAGAGCACCACTCTATTCATCTCCTTCTGCCTCCCATTCCACCACAATTTGAAGAGATGAAACTTCTCAGCTGAATACTGAGCCATCTGACTCCACATATTCCCCTCCATGATGGATCACACCCTTACAACTGTATACATTGTGAACAACTGTGTCCTCCCTCAAGGTTGCTTCCTTCTGCTTAGGTATTGCTCACAATGGTGGGAAAGGTAATGAAGATGGTGCTTGTTATCACTGTATGTTTTTCCTCAGTCTCCTCTTCTGTGTTTTAAATTCATTTCTAATAATATATGTTATTTTAAATTCAGAGGTTTTTTTTTCTTTATGAAGAAAGAGAAGAGAGCAGCCACGTGGCTTAACAGGGAAAGGTGTTACCAAGCTTGATGACCTAAGTTTACTCCTGGGATGAGGATGAAAGAGAGAACTGACTTTTTTAAGTTGCTTGTTTGATGTACACACACAAACCATGATGTAACACAAACACACACAAAGACACACCACACACACACAAATACATATAGATAGAGACAAACACACACACAAACACAAAGTATACAGAAATATAAACAGATAACACACACATACTAAAAATATAATTTAAAAGGGAAAAGGGAAAATCTATTTTATCTTCTCCATTATTTTATTTTTTAATTGAAAAACTTTTCATACAATATATTTTGGTTATATGTTCTCCCTCTCCCAATTCCTTCCAAATCCTCCCTATCTCCATACTCACCAACTTTATATTCTTTTAACTCTCTCTCTTTCTCTCTCTGTATGTCTTTAAAAGTAAGTAAACAAATAAATAAAAACAAAGAAAAACACACAAATATCACACACACACACACACACACACACACACACACACACACACACACAGCCCAAACAGAGCAAAGTGAGACAAAGTCTTAAAAATGCCTTTGTGTTAACCCCTGGGCATGGGGCTTGCCCTGGAGTGTAGTTAATATACTGTTCTAGCTGGTTTTGTGTGTCAACTTGACACAAGCTGGAGTTATCACAGAGAAAGGAGTCTCTCTTGAGGAAATGCCGCCATGAGATCCAGCTGTAAGGCATTTTCTCAATTAGTGATCCAGGGTGGGAGGACCCATTGTGGGTGGTGCCATCCTTGGGCTAATAGCCCTGGGTTCTATAAGAAAGCAACCTGAGCAAACCAGGGGAAGCAAACCAGTAAGCAGTACCCCTTCATGGCCTCTGCATCAGCTCTTGCCTCCAAGTTCCTGCCTTGTGTGAGTTCCTGTCCTGACTTCCTTTGGTGATGAACAGCAATGTGGAAGTGTAAGCTGAATAAACCCTTTCCTTTCCAATTTGCTTCTTGGTCATTATGTTTTGTGCAGTAATACAAACCTTTACTAAGACATATACCCAGTGACAATCCATTGGACAAACTGGTTTTTCTTGTTCTAGTGGCTATCAACTACAAGTTAGGTGTGAGAACCCATGTCCACGTCCTCCTCTCAGTGCTAGAACCCCATTTGGCTTAAATCTGTGCAGGCCTTGTATGTACTGCCCCAGTCTCTGTAAGTTCATATGTGCATCAGTCTTGCTGTGTCTGAAGACACTGTGTTTTTGGAGTCATCCATCAGCTCTGGACCTGTGGCTCTTATAATCTTTTCATGATGAAGACAGTTAGGGCTGGGTTCTCCATAGCCTCTCTGTTCATTGTCTGGTCATGGGTCTTCATTAGTTCCCATCAACTGCAAGAAGTGGTGTCTCTGATGAGATCAGATTCCTTCCCTTTTTTTTTTCTCTCAATATTGCAAGCCAATTCTTAAGACAGGCAGCATAGATGATTCAGGAAAGAGGAAAAAGCAGTGTTGATGTCCAGGGTGGACCCACCTGGAATGTGAAGGAAGTAGCCTTGACCTTGCCTATATCCTGCTGGAGTTTTCACATCTGTTGTGGACATGTCTTAGGCTAAATATCTCTCTCCTGGTTATGTTTTCTTGGGAGTTAAAGGAATGGCTGTTCCACAGGGATATTGAGACCTTGAAGTCTTTGGCTGATTGGAGGTCAGATACAATGGTGAAGACAGCCACTGGCTTGCTTCTGTGCTGAGACATTTATCAGTACTTCAGTATTATCCCCAAAAAGAAGATTTATGATTACTGCTCTCCTAGGCTGGGGGCTTCCCATGCAATGATGACACAAGATCACTACACTACATGGAGATGAAACCCTGTGACATTTGAAAGCCGTAGGGCTTCCATGGGTTAAAGTCATGGTCTAAGGTCTTCCTTCCACATATACTCTCCCCTCATTCTGATTTTGTACCACAGGCACCTGGACAGCATTCTGTGAGTATCTCCCTGGGAATGCCTGTCCCTTGACTGTATGTTTTAAATTCTTTAGGTAAATTTCTATTCACACAAATGAGGTCATGTGATCTGACCTCATTAACAGAAGACTGACCAGTGGTTCAGTTTTCCTAGGCTTTTTGCTCCATGTATTGCTATAAATACTAAATGCTAAGTTTTTTTTTTTTTTTTTTTTTGCTTTGTTTTGTCTTAGATGTGAAAATTTGAAACTTTAAGCCATTTTTTGTATTGTTTTGTTTTTTAAATATTCAGATTGGTAGATCGCTGTCCTAGGAGACAATGCCATTTCACATTCTCACTTATATAGTAGATGAATGACCTCCACATCTATGCCTGTAGTTTGGTACCATTTTCAAAAATGACTAGTCAGGACTAAAAGAAAAATGCTGAAGAAGTGAGGGATGAATTCCCTAGTTATTTGCATTTAATGCAAACTGATACCAGTGGTAGCATTGTAAATGTGTGTGTGTGTGAGTGTGTGAGTGTGTGTGTGATGTGTGCATATGTTGTGTATGTGTATGTAGATGTATATTTTTCAGACTAAAATACAGATTTGAAACAGATAAAGGATTTACAACTTGAATGTTAGCTAGTATAGTCCTGTCGTTATGACACTTGAAGTCCACAATAAATCCCAGCCGTTCAGGGAGGACGCTCTCCTCGACGCTCTCCTCCCACTCGGTGTTAACCAACCATCCTCCCTCAGAAGTACCCACCAAATAAGACACTTTTGTGAGTCAAAGATATAAGGTACATTTTATGTAGTTTATTAGAAATTGAGGGCGTTGCGAAAACCCAGCTACATCACAGCAGAGGAGACACTGGGAATCCACTGTTCTAACAGAGAGGGAAGACAGACAGTGGTGGACAACTCGAACATCTGATGGGAATAAAATACAGTCTAGCCCATTGGTCTGAGGTCCCAGTGATCTGAGATCCTACTAATCTACTCTTTAGGCACTGAGAGATGTTCATGTGCTCACATTTAACTGCTGGGAGTCAACAGCTTTTAACTGGGAAGCCTTGGAGAGAAGATTGCACAAAAGCCAAGGTTCCAGAACAATCTCATAAGCAGGGCATTGATCAGGAGTGGCAGACAAGAGCAGCCTGAAGTACTTACCCCAATCCCAGGGGCATAGGCTAGGCCTCAGGGCAACCCAAATCAGTGATGTTGCCAAGAGTTGTAGCAACCAGAGAACAATCAGGAAGTTTCCATGTTAGGCCTTAGAGGACCTTGTGAGAATTGTCCATGTGACCACCTTAACGATCAAGGAAGAAAGTGTGAGAGAATTGGAGGGACAGAATGCCAGCTGGAGGCAGACAGGATGGGGTGTAAGAGGCCTTTAGCTGTAGGAAGCAATAGGACAAAGGACTCACACAGCTCCTGAACACCCTTCTGTCTAGCAGCAGCACTTCTTGCAGCCACACTTCTGCTGGCAGCAGCACTTCTGCTGACAACAGCCCTTCCCACAGCCGCAGCCACAGCCACAGCCACAGGAGCCGCAGCCACAGGAGCGGCAGCAGGTGCGGCGGCAGCAGCAGACTACCACAGGCTTGCAGCAGCCGCAGCAGCCACAGCAGCTACCGCAGCAGCCACCACAGCCACCACAACCACAGACCCGGTAGCATCTGTAGGTGGTACAGCTGTTGCAGCCGCCACAACCACCACAGCCTCCACAACCACCACAGCCACCACAGCCTCCGCAGCTACCACAGCCACCACAGCCGCCACAGCCACCACAGCTGCCACAGCCACCACAGCTGCCACAGCTGCCACAGCCACCACAGCCGCCACAGCTGCCACAGCCACAGCCTCCACAGCCACAACAACCCATGATGTCAGTAGAGAGGATTCAGGTGCAGTGAGGAGAGAGACTCAGGAGAGGAGAGGGAGATGTGATGCTCCTCCTGCAGGGGGGTTCCTTATATACCAACTCCTTGGCACATTTAGCTCATTTTTGTTTATCTAAATTTCCGTGAAAGAACTCACGAGGCCTCTGGCATCCTTCCTTGTTGACATCCTGAACCTATAGTTAGCTCTAACTTTTACTCACTTCTTCAATCTATATTTAGATCCCGGCATGAATCTGACAGCTTTCTATCCGTGTGTGTGTGTGTGTGTGTGTGTGTGCTACTGTATTACTTTCAACAAGGCCTGACACATGGTAAGTATTTAATGAATAACTTTAAAGTTAAATAAACGTTGACACTGTTTCCGAACATTCTTGCAGATACACTCTTTTAAAGCTATGGATACTGAATCTAGGGTCAGAGAAAAGTACTGTGTTTCTATCTCTGTCTTAGTCACTGCTGGTCAGACAAAATAGCCATCATTCTCTTTGGGAACTCTGTTTGGGAACATGCCCCCTTTTGAAAATGTTCTCAGAAGAATTCATGGAAATGTTGGCATCAAAAGGAACATGGCAGGCAGGCATTCCTAAAGTTGTCAATCTTACCTTAAAGCACAGATGTTCTCTTTCTGGTTCCCTGGGATTCTTAATTCACCAGAAAAACCTTTAAAGTCACAGTAAAATAATCTCATGATGTCTAATGTTAAAAACACAATTTTGTCACAGCCTGGCCTAAGCAGGGCAAGGGTGAGGCTCCTGTCTGTTGTTGATCTGTTATATGGTTATATTTTGAAATCCCGAAACGCCCTTAAAATGAAATGGTGATTGGAAATGTCCAGCTTACTCAGCCTGCCAGGCTTCCACTTCCGGTCCCAAGTTCCTACAGCAGTCTTGTGCAGTGGATGAAGCTACACTGGCTTAACTGTCTTCACACATAAGATGATTTGGCTAATTTAGATGCCACCAACAAGCCACAGCAGTGATCCGTTCATGTGGCGTGCACGTAGTGTGCACGTGGTGTGCCCACATTCCAGGGCTTCCAATTGGGATCTCTTTAATAAGCCAAAAAGAAGAAGAAAAAAAGGTATGCTTCTGGTCAATCAGAGGCTAGAAGGGCTGTTCCTACTCAACAGTTTGGTGCCCAGCACCTCGAGGCTCCAGCCTCATGGAGAAGACTCATAAATGTCTCCTTTGGATGCAGAAATCACTTGGGAATGCTACCACTACTTTTCTTCTGCTGCATTTTGTGAATCATTTTTCTGTTCTTGGATTAAATAGATACCATACTTTTTCACTCCCAGATGACTGCTCAAAGGGTTTCCAAGATAGTAATGCTAAAAATGGCACTGCTATTGTGACACACTGACTCAAGAAGGAAGTAAATAAAGTCTTGGAAAATTCTCCATGGAAACTAGGCTAAAAATAAAGGGGGGCAGTATAAAAGAGGGTTCCCTGCAGAAAGGGGGCATCACACTGTCCTCTTCTCTCCTGAATCTCTCTCCTCACTGCACCTGAATCCTCTCTACTGACATCATGGGTTGTTGTGGCTGCGGAGGCTGCGGCTGTGGAGGCTGTGGTGGCTGTGGCAGCTGTGGAGGCTGTGGCAGCTGTGGTAGCTGTGGCTGTGGTGGCTGTGGTGGCTGTGGCAGCTGTGGTAGCTGCGGCTGTGGTAGGCTGTGGTGGCTGTGGCAGCTGTGGTGGCTGTGGTGGCTGTGGCAGCTGTGGTGGCTGCTGCGGTAGCTGCTGTGGCTGCTGCGGCTGCTGCAAGCCTGTGGTAGTCTGCTGCTGCTGCCGCCGCACCTGCTGTAGCTCCTGTGGCTGTGGCTCCTGTGGCTGTGGCTGCGGCTGTGGGAAGGGCTGTTGTCAGCAGAAGTGCTGCTGCCAGCAGAAGTGTGGCTGCAAGAAGTGCTGCTGCTAGCGTGGCTGCTGGCCTCTGAGCAGGTGCTACCAGTACCGAGCTGTTGGTAAGTCCTGGGTGTAGGGAAAGGCACAAGTTACCCTGATCTCACTGCTAAGACGTTCCTCTGCCCTAGTCTGGGTATACACTGCTGTCTCCCCAGCATCTGTCTCTCCAGAATCTGGACTCCGGCACTCTGTTCCCTGATTTGAATACTCTGAAGTTCAAGTAACTTTTTTATCTTTTAAAAAATGCAGTCATAGTCAATGTTATAAAAGGACAAAGATGCAGGACATCTTGGTTACTGATGTCAATAAAATTGTATAATGGTTTTCATTCTGTTTTCCTTCTTGAATCTCTACTTATGCTTTAGGTCTCCTTATGTTTAACGATGCTAATTTATATTTTTGTGTAGTCATAAAAGTCTTTGTAGAGTCTAGACAGTGTGTTAATCCATTTTAAATAAAATTACAAAATAAAACATAAAATGTCTCCTTTAGTTTTATTCATTTTGTTATTTTCACAATACTACTATTTGTTATTATGCTCTGTGAGACATGCCTATCAAACACACACAAATAATTAAACCCCTGTGCGATTTATTGTCTAGATTTACACAGATGACCATGAATATGAGGCAGAAAAATAGCACTGTAAAATATTCACATTGATGGGACAGGGTATGGACAAAAGGGATTAGCACACTGTTACAATGGTTGCAACTCAAAAGAACCAGAGCTCAAGAAGTGGGTCATGTTGGGATGTGGCTTGAAGAGTTAGTGAGAGCTAGGAGAACTGATTAGGGGTAGATGCTCCAGTCAAGACAGAATGGTGAATAATGGAGACCGAGACATACATGAAAGTCTGTAAAAGGTGTATTTGAGATCAAGTACATTGACATCAATAGCTATAAAAAAGCAAGAAAAGGAAGGCTAAGTTGCCGCTGAAGACCTCTGAGGGTCACATTAACATTAGCAATTAGACAAGGAGCCAATCGGTTCCCCAAGTTTGTCCTATTCTGGAAGGGATAGAAAGGTAAATAGTTGATGCCTAGAGGCATAAGAGTCATCTAATATACATGGTAATTCCCCAGCAGACCACGCTGCTCCTAGTCATGGGTAGTTTTTTTCTGCTGTAGATATAGATTGGTACTGTGTCTGGAAATCTGTGAAACCAGGATCTAAAGCAAATCTTTCCTCAGTGAGGTTGTTTGTCACAGCACTGCAAAGTCTGACTAATACAGTAGGCTACAGTGTTGTCTGATGGGTGAAGAAACTTGTAGACACTTAATTCAGCCAAAGTTTTGGGAACTTTTCATGCAGTTTTATCTTCTAAGAAGGAGTGTGTCATTTGTTGACTTGTCATCCTGCAAAGATTATAGAATGAATTTACAGAAAGCCTAGATCACACACACACACACAACACACACACACACACACACACACAACACACACACACACACAAAGGCTTTTTCTTTTTTTGCTCCTAAGATTATGGTGAACAAAACATGAGATTAACCAGTCATAAAAAAGAGTTGGTAAACACGGCAGTATGAGGCTATGCCAGGATGAACGTGGCACACTGGTTTACAATAAACTTTTATAAGCCTGAACATACTCCAAAATAACAATAAAAGTACAGTGTGGCAATAACATAAGCTAGCAACAGTGTTTGTTATCATTATTAAACACTACCTGAAGAATGTAATTGTATACGCTGTACTTTTCTGTGAATAAGAGCAAGGTAGGCTTGTTCATATCAGTGATGCCATAAATTCATGAGCATTGAGCCACCACGACTGTGGCTATAGTGGCTTCAGTGTCACTATGCAATAGAAAAATTTCAAATCTATTGCATGTGATGGGTCCACTATCATATGTGGCACGATATTGACCAAACACTACACATGAAAGCTCTGTACAAAGAATGTTACTGAGCTGTGTATTGGTGCTGGCTGGCTTGGTGGGACTTCAGGAGGCTTCGTGAGGAGAGTGAGAGAGGCCCCATGGGACGGTCAAAGGTGAGCAGTAGTGACTGGCCTGTCCTTATAGCAGTGGTGACTGGCTTGTTCTTACATCTAGGAAAGCTCAGATTTGGTCCACAGTAGGTTTCCTGACCCTCTCATTTGATAACATGACCAATTTTGTTCAAGATGTTCAAAGTTTAAGAAATGAAGCCTTGTAGGATTTCTTATGTTTTGGGTTCTCTGGGACTAAAGGCGTGTAGTCCTTGACAAGAGTGTCAACTAACATCACGGCACATTCAGTCCTCCCCGCGTTATCATCAAATAACCCAAACTGCCACTGCTGCTTTAGACTTACTGAACCAGGAACAGATAACATTGACTTTAACCCCTGGTGACAAAGAAAATAGTGTTTTGGTTCTCAATTACTAACAAGATTATTATAGAATACTGATCTATGTCTCAACTGGCTTTTTCTGACCCATCATCTGCCATGGGTAGTCTTTTGGATCTAAGTCACTGTAGAGAAACACCACAGACTGCCTTGCATAGAAAACAAATGAATCCTCTCACACTTCTGAAATCTCAGAGGTTAAACTCAAGGATCTGATGGGACACCCCCTCCCCCCAGAAGATCCTCTCTTTGTTTTGTAGATTACTGTCTCTTTGTCCTCACGAGGCCTTTCTTCTGTGTCTGTTACCCCTGGTGTTGCTTCATCTTATAAAAATACCATAGAGCACGTGCTAGCTATTCTCAGCCACAAAAACATCTGACACAAGCAACTTCAGCAACGGGGAGCTGTCCATCATAACAGGGAAGGCATAGAAGATGGAGTGGCTCTGTCTATAATGGCAGGTGCTTGGGGCTAACCCTGTTTTTACATGGTGGCAGGTTGGGGAGTAGAGCCAAACTGGAATTGGAGGCAGGTAGAATCTCAAAGGCCTGTTCATAATGGCTTATGCCCACCAGCTACGCCTCCCACCCCAAGGTCCCACAACCTCCCTAAACATCTCTCCATCTGTGAATAAGAGATCAAAAAAAAAATATTCAAACCATGAAAGCATATTATAGGTGTCCCTAGGACAGTGCCCTGTAATAAAAACTACTTGAGAACCTGAACTAGGTAAAACAAAACTTCAAGGCCTATCTGGGCGGGTGGTAGAGTCATGTCAAGATCAGCCTAGGTAACTTAGGGAGAGCCTATCTCAGAATAAAAAGAAGGCTGGAGTGCATCTCACTGGTAGAGAATTTGCTTAGCACGTACAAGGCTGTGGTTCAGTCTATAGTGTTGAAAATGATGAAATAAAACTTATCGATCAAACAACTGGGTTGTGGCTCCATCCCTATGACACTTGGCAAACACTTTTGTCTCCAAATATTGCCACGTTTGGGCTTAAGGCTTTAACAGTGATTTTGGGGGAAGTCTAAGATTGGTCCATAGCTCTACTGCTCTGAGCTCACGAAAGTGAAGCGGTTTGAACAGCGTCAAAGGAGCTCACAAAATAAACTTACAATTAACCTCTAAGAACAAATGGAGGAAAAGTTGCATGCATAACATCATTCCTGTCTTACCACTAGATGGCAGCATCACCACACAGCTATCTCCCCCTCAACCAGATTGGTTAAAGGAGAGAGAGAGAGAGAGAGAGAGAGAGAGAGAGAGAGAGAGAGGGGGGGGGGGGGGGGGAGAGGGGGGAGAGGGGGAGAGGGAGAGGGAGAGAGAGAGAGAGAGAGAGAGAGAGAGAGAGAGAGAGAGAGAGAGAGAGAGAGAGAGAGAGAGAAAGCACAAATAGAAAACATTCTGAAAACAACCCACCACCTTGGGAAATAATAGCTAGAATTAACAAACGAGATTGCTTGAAGATAAAAAGCTTCCTCAGAGTGAAGAAAATACCCACATGCCCTGTAAAATGGGAGAACATATTTTTTAGCTATTCATTTATCAGGAGATTGATATCTAAAATATATAAAGAACTTAAAAATGTAAATGCCAACCCCCTGATAGTCTGACCAAGAAATGGGGAGATGAGATGAAGAGACAGTTCTCAGAAATGAAGCACACGTGCACACCAGATATACGTGAGCCATTCATCAATCCTCAGCTGTCCAGGAAACACAGATTGAAGTGTGCTGGGTTCCATTCCCTCCCCATCCCCAACGGGGACTCTAAGAGTAAATTATCATTTGAAAAATCTATTCAGGCAGTGAACTACATTAAAAGACTAGTAGGGGACACATGCTCAAGGCTGTTCCAATAGATGATAAATCCCAGCCCCCAAATTCCCCTGTTCACTATGTTAAAAATGTTAGGGCTGGAATGTGGGAAAATGTCATATACCTAGGAAGATGCAGGTACAAACCAACAGCAGCTGTGTATTCTCGAAACTTCTCTTTAACGTGAAGGTGCTGGCATCATTCTTCAGCAGTGGCTAAAGCTACTGATAAAAGAAGGGAGCCAGAGCATGGATGGTGATAAGAAAATCCATTTGGAGTGGTGCCAGGCCATGACGAGAAACTACAAGCATGTGGGCATGCACATGGCTGGAGCAGAGGCGTGGCCTTCTGTGCCCCCATCCACAAGGTTTTCCCAGATGCTTTTGCCTATGCAGAGCTGGACCTAACAAAGCATCGGCACAACTTCATACTAGCTTTCTCTGCTGCAGAGAAACCAACTGACTGAGCCCATCTGCTGGAGGGGGGTGACATGGTGCCGATGGCAGTGCCCGATGCCAAGAGCATCTAGACTTACATCCAGGCTGTACCATAGCCATTTGCAGAAAGAGCTAATGAAGACAAAAAAGAAATGAATGGCAAACCCATGTGGGTGAAGGAAGCGTGGACCAGCTGCCATCCATGGCTTTGAGGTACTTTTGTGCCACCAAGCATGGAACAGGTGGCACCAGTCAAATTCTTCTCATTCCTTGCTGCTCTCCACACCCCAAACAGCCACACATGCATTTGGATGGAAAATAATGGGTAAACCTAGGCTATTGTTATTTTTATTAAATAATTATTTTACTAGGAAATAATAGTGAACCTCTAACTACTGGGCAAGACAGAAATGTTAGAAACAACGTAACATAAAATTAATTATATGTTATAAACCATCCCTAGCCAACAAAAACATAAAAGGGGAAAGGACATGGTTTTCTATTTGAACAGAGGCTATTTGCATCTAACGATAAATTTGAGAAAACTGTGGAAGTCCATTATTGAAGAAAACAACCAAGTATTTAAAGAACACTAAAGGAAACCTGAGCTAATGAAGGTAATGACTAAATATACATTATTCATTCAATCCATGCAATTTTGATTTTTTTTTTCTTTTTTTGAGACAGATTCTCATGTAGCCTAGACTGGCTTTGAACTTGTTATGTAGCCAAAGATGACCTTGAACTTCTGACCTTCTGATCTTCTTGCCTCCACCTCTGAGTTCTGGAATCACAAGAGTATTTGAGCATTGCCTTCTTTTATGTAGAGTTGGACACGAGACTTGGAGCTTTGTGTTAGGCAAGGTCTCCGCCACCTGGGCTACATCCCCAGATGAAAGGAAGAAGTATTGTGAAGATGTGAAGGGTTGCCCTTCAAATAAGCAAATAAACAAATACATTTAATGTAATTCCAAAGCAACAAAAACAGTTTTTAAGATGGATCTAATGAGTGTCTTAGTTCCTTTTCTGGTCATACTATGACCAGGGTAACTTATAAAAGAAGGCATTTAATTAAATGCTTAAAACTTCAGAGAGTCAGTTTGTGACCATCATGGTGGGGATAATGACAGCGGGGGAGATAAGCTTGGTACAGTGTGAGACAGCAGCTCAGAGGACATGTGTTGAGACAACAACCACAAGACAGAGGGAGGGAAGAGGGGGAAGGAAAGGGAGAGGGGAAGGGGAGGGAGGGGGAGTAAGTGAGAGAGAGGCCTAGGCTTTTGAAACCTTGAAGTTCACCCCTGTAGGCTTTAAGCACCACCTCCTCTAACAAGGCCACACCTCCTAATTCTTCCACAAATGTTCCACCAACTAGGATCAAGCATTCAAACTCATAAGCCCATGAGTTTTCATCTAAGCCACCACAATAAGCCAATCATAAAATGTGTTCGGAAGAATTAATGACCACGAAGAACCAAGACAACCAGAGTGGCTGTTTGTCCTTACAGGTAGGCCTGTAGCTTTGATTTCAGTGAGCGATGTGATGCTGTATCAGTAAGAGAAGGAGAATAAAGCATCTGAGGGAGCCTAGAAACAAATCCAAACGTTGAGAGACTTGGTGTGTGGTAGAACAAGATTATAATGTAGCAGGAGAAATGAAGAGCTATTCAGGTCATGGTGTTGAAGCCATTGGGCTCATCACATAGGGAAAAAAAAGTCAGACAAGTTTATGCCCCACATCATACAGATCATAAAAGTAAATTGAGAGTGGATTAAAGATACAAATTTGGATAGCAAAACTTTAATTGCTCTTTAAACACTTTGAAATATGTGGTATCTTTATGACGTTGGGATTATAAAAGACTTCTTCAAGTGGAAAGCAAAGGGCACCAATGTGAATGAAATGATAAGACCGATTACATAATAATTAACACTCTTATGAGGAAGAACCACAGACAATTAGAATGCAAGCAAGAAGATACCAGAGACGTGGAAACAAAGGTGTGATGGTAAAGGTCCATAGAGCTCACAAATGTAAAAATGTTTATAATTTAATGAAAAAGACTTAAAGTATGTACATGGACTAGTTACAAAGGAAATTCAAATGAAATACTTCCTAGTCTTAGAGAAATGTGGCATTATAAGGATGTATCCTGTTAGATCTATCAGATGAAGTGTGCAAGGTGTATGTGTGTGTGTGCGTGTGTGTGTGTGTGTGTGTGTGTGTGTGTGTGTGCATATGAGAGAGGGAGAGAGGAGAGAGGAGAGAGCGAGAGAGGTATACAACCACTTGGAAATTAGACAGGCAACATATTTTTCGACTGTGCATAAGATTCAAGTCAGCAACTAAAAATTTAATTTTATGTTTAAAATTTAAATTTAATTTTATGACAGCCTTTCTAATTCCTACATGAAAAATGATACAAAGAAATTGTCTGCTGTCTTAAGGTTCACAGTGCTGTGATAAACGCCATGACCAAAGACAACCTAGAGAGGAAAGGTACATTTTAGCTTCCACATCTCAGTACTTCCTGGAAGGAAGTCAGGGTAGGAACTTGAGGCAGGAACCTGGGGGCAGACACTGAAGGAGGAGCCATGGAGGACTGTTACTTACTGGCTTGTTCATTATGGGGAGTTCTCTCTGTGTTCTTATAGGACCCAGGGCCATCTGCCCAGGCATGATACCACTCACAGTGGGTGGGTGGGGGGTGGGAGGGAGAGAGGGAAACTCCCACATCAACCATCAATTAGGACAATGCCTCAGAGCTTTGTTCACAGGTCAATCCTATGGAGGCATTTTCCCAATTAAAATTCCTTCTTCCTAGACGCCCATAGCTTGTGTGCAGTTGACATATAAACTAGCCAGCACAACTGCCATTATTATCATTAATAGTGGCGCCTTCTGCGTGAACAATTTCCAAAAGAAATAAATGCTGGTATTTTCATATGATAAGGCACTATGCAGCAGTTAAATAGTTAAATGAGATCCAACTTAATTGACACGGATAGAGAGGACTAACAGAAAAGAAAATTAAGATTTAGAAGCACAGTATTTACATAAATTTTAATAACACAGAAGACCTTGCTCTTTGTTATTTTATATTGATTTGGATATATATATATGTATATATATATATATATATAATTAATTTTGAAATGAGCCCACAGAAACCTTGTGATTCTTTTGGTGTCCAACAAGAAATAAGTTATCTGAAGAGATGGCTCAGTGATTAAGAGCAGAAGGATCCAGGTTCGGCTCCCAACACCCAAGTGGTGGCTCACAACCATCCCTAATTCTAGTTCCAAGGGGTCTGGTGTCTCTTCTGGCCTCTATGGGTACCAGGTATACACATGGTACACTTACATACATGTACCCAAACACTCATATGCACAAAATAATTAAATCCTCAAAAAATAAATGAAAGCTGTTAGCCTTGTGCATGGAGAAAGGGTCAGAGCTTGGTCTGTCTTCTTGCTAAGCCAGCTGAGCCTGCCTGCAACTTGAAGTCAGTGGTTAAATGTATCTGATGACTTGTTAGTCTTGATTCTGGCTGAGAAGACACTTAGAATCGAGTTTTTATACACTCTAGCACCTAGTAGGAGTACACAACGGCCACTCTTAGGCATTTCTTTCTCTGCTGATTTTCATAGCTGTGTGTTTTCTGTTTTAAACTTTCAACCAACCCTTCCCTTCCTTCATGTGTTCTGAATGACCTCAAGTCCTCTGTGAAACAAGGCGTAATCTCAAGAAGCAAGCAAACAAATACTAAGCTAAAACTGTCTACATTTCAGCCAAATAAGAAGAAAAAAAAAAATTGGACTTGTCTTGGCTTGAACGTCTCAGAATTCAACTTCTCTGGTTTCAGTCACCTTGAACAGTTTACTTCCTGTTGGAAAAGGTCCCGTGGCTACTTTATCAAATGCCCTGACCTGTGGGTCCCTGATCTGGAGGGCTTCCCACGAAGATCTCGAAGATCTCCGGCTGGGTGCCAGCGTCTGGGCCAAGGGGATATAGTGTGAGCAGGGAGGGGGATCGCCTCTGCTGCCTCTGTTGCTGCCTCTGCTGGCTTCTCTGCTGTCACTACCCAGTTACTCCCAGGTGCTGCACCTGTCTCTCCACACTGAGCCATCCCAGGCTGGGCTGGTGAGAAGCCGCTAGCTAGCAATGAGGGGAGAGTCCTGAAGGCGCTTCGGGAGAGCAGATCTCTTCCCAAGTGTTACAGCTCTTGTGACAGAAACTCTTGGACAACAGGGTGATTCTCGCACACTTTTACTTCTCCCGAATAGGGCTCTTCTATGCAGTTTAGGGGTGGGTCAGGGTCTGGCAATAGATAACCCCTATTGGCTTGGTCTGAGAGCTTGGAGATACCTCATCTACACGTGGGAGAGCCTGAGGCACTATTCCCATGTGACTGATGGCCATACATCTCTCTATGGGAGGGACTGTGGAGGGCTGAAGCAAAGTGAAAGAAACCAGGAGCCCAGGAGCAAAGCTGAACACCTTCTGTCCCATTAAGGTCCGGGTTCGAGGCCTGTGCTCGACCAGGCGGCCAGCTGTCTCTCACAGCCCACCACCCCACACTGACCCTCTATCATTATTTTGCCCGAACATCCGCCAATAATATTTTGATGCATAGCTTTAAACACATTTACAGATCCTCAAAATAAAAGACTATGCATAATGATAAGAGGTAGGTAAGGTTGGAGGTAAAGCTGGGGTACTTTGCCTGTATCCCAGTGAAATGACAGCCCTCTCCAGTCTTTAAAGTTAGCTCTTGTCCATACTTGGTGGCAATTCAGAAATATCGCTTTTAAATGATCTATATCGATCCCTCTTCAGAATAATGATGTTTATAGCATATTTAAGAGTCATTTTCCTTCCTCATCCCTCCTTGCAATCCCTTAACACTCGAACCTATCAACAAAGGCGATTCCTGTCTAAGCCAAGTCGAAGGATGGATTGGCTGACTCTCCCCGAGACACACCTCAGCTTTTGGTTTTGAGATCATGCTGGAGGTTTAACCAGCTCTTCGCCATTCAGGATTGTGGTCTGTGTCCAACATTCAGGTCAGAACTTCATACATTTATTTGTATATAAACTGATGATTTTGGGGACGGGGTCTGGAAAATATGCCTTTAGGTGATTGTGAAGACACTGTTGAGTGTTCTTGCACAGACTAAGATGACTATGATGCTTCTGGACAAAAACGTATGAGACCACCATCGTAATATTGGTCCATTGCTGGCAGTAACATTGTACTTGGTATGTGGGCGAATTCAGCTGCATGAACAGAAAATTAATCCCTTTTTAGGACACTGTAGATTCTGTGTGAAACCCACTCCTTACTATGCTGCCTTTTTTTGTTGTTGTTTTTCCTTTGTTCTTATATTTGTCCTTGGCAGAGCATCTTGTTTGTATGTTGCAGAATAAAGGTGCAGATCCATCATAAAGTGGAAATGCAACACTTACAAATGTGTTTTTCTTCTTTATTTTCTTTATTATAACAGACAGAAATAACATTTCTGGTGGCTCTATTACAATTTAGTGGCATGTGTGTGTGTGTGTGCGCGCGCGCGTGCGTGCGTGCGTGCGTGCGTGCGTGTGTGTGTGTGTGTGTGTGTGTGTGTGTGTGTGTGTGTGTGTTATGTGAGATGGCATATGTGTGGAGGACAGAAGTCAACTTTTGGAGTTGGTGCTCTCTTTCCAGGGATCCAATGTGGGACTCCAGGCTTGCACATCAAGCTCCTTCACCCACTGAGCCACTTATCCACTGGTTGATACAGGATTTCACTCTTCAGACTTGGCTGAACTGAGACCTGCTATGTAGACCAGGCTGGCTTTGAATTCACATAGAATTCTGCCTGCTTTTGCCTCCTGCTGCTGGGATGAAAGGCATACACTAGTATGTCAGAATTAATTTTTATTTTAAAAAGGCAACTCCATATATATACATACGTATATGTATGTATATATATACATACATATACGTATGTATATATATGTATATATATACATATATACGTATATATACACATATATGTATGTATATATATGAATTTATATATATAATATGAAACATGAAATGACATGCATGGGTTTCAGAACTTGAACTTTATGGGTGAAGACAATGACTAAACCCCACAGATAGCTCTAGGCTGGAAGGCCTGCTGCTGTCTTCACACTTGTGAGCGAAGGGGCTGTGCACCTTGATGGCACAGTTCCCCGAGGGCCAGTGGTCTAGCATCCAGGAAAGATGTCTCATTCGGTAAGCCCCAAACAACCGATGAGCAAGATAAAGGTGGTCTTTGTGCCTTTGCTGTAGCTGCCTCCCGTTGTTCTTTAGGTTGTTTCCGCTGTTGGTTCTCTAGAAGTTCATTGAGATCTCACTGCGACACAAACGTGTTCTCTGTGAAAACTCACTTCTTGGCGGTGAAGCTTAGAGATAGGGTAGCATGCAGGGAGCTCTGGGTTAAACCCTCAGTAATTTGAAAAAACAAAATGTTGCTTTTAGAAATGACGTGATAGATAGCAGAATTCACTTATTAAAATCTGTGAATGCATTAAGGGCAACTTTCCTGGTTCATCTTCACATACTATTTTTGTCTTGGCATGAAACGGTTTCCCTCTGAAGTAATGTCAGCTGGAGAGACTAGTTAGCGCCAGGGGTATTTTCTATGAAGCTTAATGAAAGCTGCTTCAGAGAGTGCACCGAAGGGTGCTCATCACTTAAGCAAGAATCCTGAAAAACAGCAGTTGATGTTGCACTAGGTAATACCCGGCATTTTTGTACAGACCCTTTGGAAAAAAGAAGGAGGAGGAGGAGGAAGAGGAGGAGGAGGAGGAAGAAGGGCACTAGACTGAAGAAGAAATGAGTTTAGTAACTGAATATAACATGTCTTTGTGGCCACTTTCTCAGATGCTATTTTTGTCATGAACAGAAAGACTACATAAAATGTTAAGTTTGTAGCTACTTTGTCTTAAGATAGTTTAAGGGGTTTTGGTGAATATGTGCAATTTACATCTGTGCGGGCATCTTAAATCACACACTAAAAAAGTAACATGGAAGGTTCCTTACTTTTCTTTCCTTGCGTGTAGTCTCCTGCGTCTTGCTGATCCCAATTCAGAAGTAGAATCATGTGCAAAACTGCACATGTGGGTTCCGTGCTTTATACAAGATGTGTCACACGTTATAGACATAATATGTAAAGATAAGCATTCCTTCCCTTTTGCTCCATAGCTTTCAAGATTATTTGCCAGATGTATGCATGGAAAACTGAAAGGGTCAAGCAAAGCAAACCCTATTTATAAAAAGAATAGGCAAAGATCAAGTCAGGCACAACAGTGGGATTCTGGGACAGAGCCCAGGACGAGCTCGCTGGACATTTGAGCATTGTCCTGAGTATGGGAAAGGGAAGGAAACTTCCCTGCTGGGAAGAAACTCTGGAAAGACCAAAGGATGGAGCTGGGCTTTAGCATATATCTATTTGGTTCCTATCATTTGCTTCTCACACAGGTTCTAAGACATTGTGGTGGATTTATACTTAATTTTTTTTAAAGACAACATTAGCTTTTTATGGTGACAAACCAGGTTACAAAATATGCATCCGTGTATCTATCACACTGTGCTTACAAATAATTTTATATTGTAAAAGTAGAATCTCTCTGTAGTTGTTGGCAAATGCAGTCCACCAACACCTTGGATTTACATCTGGCCTCAGCACGTTCATGTATAGATAGAAGTGAATTACTGTGCATGTTGGTTAGTAAGTTAGTATATTGCAGTCTGAGTGGATAAGTCAGCTGGTTCCTACTTTATGTTTAAAAGTGTTCCTGTAAGTTGGAGTAGGAATTAGTTTATAATCTGTAGTCATTCAACCCTGAATACACCCTGTCTTTTCTGACCTCAAAATCTGAACATGGAAGGAAGGTCTTAGGAGTTTTTGTTTTGTATTTTGAGATAGGTCTTGCTATGCAGCCCAAGCTGGCCTTGAACTCAGGCCTCTGCCTGCTGAGTGTGGGGATTCTTTTATTGCTCAGCATCCTGGACTTTTAAGCTCTCACTTCTTTCTATCCCTGGCTCCTAGAATAGTTGTTTGAATAGAGTAAGGAAAAAGACTAATTTTCACCAAACCAAAGGTTGTCTTTGGGGGAGAGGATTATCAAGTAGTAGTAGCTGAATCAATTTTTTTTTTTCATAAAGCCAGATGTCAGCACCAACAACTATGAGACGGCAAATGAATAAAATACATTGTTGTTAAGTATTGTCGAATATTGTACAATAAATCTCTACTAACGTGTCACACACAAAGTTTGAAGAACATAGGGAACAGAGGCGGTTTGAGGGTGTTGTGGGCTTATGACGGAGAGGGAAATATCAAAGAGTCATTCATGGTATGAACGTTGAAGAGAAGGTAGGGCTTTGCCTGTCAGAGAAGGGGAGAAGTGCCTTCTGGGCAGAAGTCATGTCTGAGCTTGGCTATAGTAAGAGGAAGTACAAAGAGTGTGCATTTGGTGAGGATGTCCCAAAATTAATTATGACACCCTTGATCCCAGGGAATTTGGTAAACTAGGCAAAAGGGCCCTTTCATTCTTTAACCACTGGTAACAGGGCTTTGAAGCAGAGATGAGGTGTGATCACTGAGCTGAAACCTTCACCAAGGAAGAGAAATAAGAAGACACAGACTTTAAACAGACAGTTGACAAAGGGAATTTTACAAATAGCTAGGAAACTGCTCAGATATTCTGATAAATATGCAGCCGCAGCGATGGGACTAAGAAACTCCTGTAAAGTGCAATGGATTTTCCACTATTCATATTTAAATAGGAAAGGTTAATCACAGTCCGCTAGAGGAGACTGACATTAAACACAGACTTAAATAACAACACATCCCTCAAGCTGAGCTTTCATTGTGGCAATTTTGGAGCTCATTTATATTGCCTCACACAATCCACACACAAATCTCTAGTGGAACAGATCTTGTTATCTATACTTTACAGAGAAAGAAAACAAGGCACACAGAGGCAAGAAGGAAGTTAAGGAGGGGCTCATTTAACTAGTTGTTTGCAGAGCCCTTCTGAATAGAGCGCTGAAAAACAGCCATGTGCTGCCACCTAACGGTCAGAAGTGGTAAGAACAATAGTGGGGGCAACTAATCAAGGTGAATTAACAGTCGGTGACTCTCTTGAAGAGGCTGAATTGGAACAGAAATTAAGGTGATTGTTCTGGAAGATGAGCAGAGGGAGCAGCTTGTGCCAGGGAACAATGTTTACAGATTTTGAGCCACATGTAGAGATGAGGCAATGGGCAACAAATATATACTATACTATACAATATCTAATAATATAATAAAAGGTAACTGTTGAGGTAATGTATATATCACAATAGCTTGATTTAGTCATTTTAAAGCATGTGTATATCAAAACAAACTGTGAGCATATCCAGTTTTTACTTAACTAGAAAGAAAGCAATCAAAATGATAAATGAAAGAGTATAGAAAACGGCTTGGGAAAAACTTCCAGGATGACTTATTGTCAATAACACATTAACATCACATTCTAACTTTGAATAACGTTCATTCATTTCGAAATTCTCGAGGCCCGGGAAGCATGCTTAGGGTCTCTAGTGAAGCAGTGCGAGAAAGGTGTTGTGGGAACTGCTAACAGCTTGAGAGTCCGGCCTCAGGGGTCAAACGAGAGGTCAGGGGCTTTCTTCGATTCTGCCTCCAGCACCACAACTACTCTGATAGCTTCTATGCGATAAAATCAATCACATTTACTACCTCCGTTAATCTCCTCTTGATATTGCATGAATAATCACAAGTTGGTGGCTTAAAATGAGCCCTGCTTGCTCTTTTGAGGCTCCATAAGTCAGAAGTCCTGGTCTCCTGGGGTGGACGTCCTGTCACAGCAGGGCTGGCTCCTCCTGCAGGCAGAATCTGTTCCCTCGCTTTTTCTAGCTCTTGGAGGCCTTGTGTATCTTCAACTGATAGAACCTCCTAACCTTGGCTTCCATGATCTCCTCTGCAGTGAGCTTGGCAGCTGCTTCCACCTCAGAAGGACACTAAAATTTTAAGGTCCAACCTGACAAACCAAGATAACCCTTAACCAGATATTTAAAGTTTCTTCTGTTGGGTAAGGTAGCATCCAGGGGTCTCAGAGATTAGTCAGGGGAAAACCTTACACAATCAGAGTCTATTGTGGCTGACATAACCACCCTAAGAGCCAAGATTAAGCACTGGGACCTGTTATCTTCTCAAGGCAAAGATCCCACTGAAAATTCTTGAGGTAATCAGCCTGTTAGCAAATGAAGCATTTGTTTATTAAGCAAAGCTCACTCTCATAGAATAATTTTATTGTCTCATTTATCTCACTGTATTATGATTCTCTTTGCTTGTCCTCATAGTAAACACAGCCATGATGCTATTCGATAATTCCACCCAGCTTTATGTTATGGGTGGTTATGGGTATTTTCTTCAGAGTATCTTTGTTTCTAGAAATTTCTTTTCCTTGTTTAGCTGCTCCTGGATCTACCCATCTGTGTGTTGTTCTTCAGTTTTTTTGCCCAGCTGAATGTCTTCAGAGAAGATGAATCCCAGGGTCTACTGAGCAAGATGGTGGTTGGATTTTGGAAGATATTTCCCTTCCTCCAAGTGGGAAAACGAACATTCTGGAAAATGTGGTGTGGCACTAAGTTCAGGTACAAGTGGATTTTTTTTAAAGTGGTTAAAGTTTTAATTTCTTTTGCATGGACCTGAAAAACAGGAAATTTGAATCAAACTTTAACTAGCTGATTTATTTGGGGCTAGACACTTGCTTTTGTTGCTCATTGCATACTGAAAGACTTTGCTAGATCCAGACCTCCTTTCTTCTGTTTCATGAACTGTAAGCTCTAAGTAAAGTCTACGTGAGTTTGGGAAGTCATTATTGATCCATCCTCTAGGTACCATCCCTTTTGAGATACTTCAAGAAACAATAATAGCATTCAATATATGGGAAGAATAAAGAACAGAGGATGGAAGGGGCGGGGAGAGAGAGGGGAGGAGAATGAATTTGGAAATGAAGGAGTCGTATTCATTTGTTCTTTGGCCTGTGCCACCAGGTTGTGTGGTGTGAATGAAGTTCACACTTTCCAGTCATCTGTCTCAAGTCACATCAAACACGCAGTCATCCCCAGTGACTGAACCACTATTCACTCTTCCATGCTGTGTAAGTAAATGGGGCAAAGCCCTGCTTCCTAGGATCCAACACCAACGATGTGGAGGTGGGGACCCGTTCTGTCTGCTGTCTTTCTTTTGATAGTCTGGGACACCTGTCACTTACTAGTATGCCCATCCATCTCCCCCAACTCTCTCAGCACAGCCAGATTTTAGTTGCTTTTAAAATACAAAACTCCCTCCTCTGGGAGGATGGATTTCTCCGTCCTTTGCCTGCAGTTGCTCCCGGTGACTTTTCCCACTTACAATGTTTTGCTTACAAAATCAGTTGCCTCTCTGAACATGTTTCTGGCACCAATGACATGTCTATTCTCTGTAGAATTATCTTCTAGTATTGAGGGATAGGAGTGGGAGGCTGATGGGCCCAGGGGATCCTGAGCTGTAAGAGGAGCGCTCTCTCTGAACGCATAGCATTTCTCTGAATCCAATGATGGGAGGAGCCTGTTCATATCCCTATGCTTAAGTCGTTACTCTCCAAGAACGGGTAACCATTGTCCCCAGGTTTTCCTTTGGTGTCCTCTCTTCTTTTGACTGTGAATGTATTTTTTTTTTAAGTGATGAATAATTTTATGACTTTCCCATATTCTAACATTTTATGTTTTATCTAAAGTAAGTCAGCAGTGAGGATCAGCTCTCAGGTTAGATGGCCCGCAGTGGAGGTCTGGTCCTCTGCTTTCCTAGGGAACTAAGCTTCTTCATTGCATCTGGCTCCGGTTTCACGATCAGAAGCAGCAGTGGCTGTGTTTGTCCATCTCAAAAGCATCTAAGGTAACAGTTCTCAACCTACAAGGTCTCAACCCCTTGTGGTCGTATATGAAAAATCCTGCATATCAGATGTTTACATCACGATTCATAACAGTGAGCGGCCAAATTTTTTAAGTTAGGATTCCATTTTAGAGAACCTGACCTAAGTTTGAACTCAGGTAAACTAACAGGCTGGTACCTAGCATTAGTGTCCAAGTTTCCCCCACAACAAAACCTGGGCCTAGCTCCAGTCTCTAGGCTAATCCCCAACAAGACCAGCATCTCCAGGTTACACCCTCAACAAGACCAGTGTCTCCAGGTTATTCCCCCAACAAACCTGCACCCTCAGGTTACAAGCCCACCTCCTGCCTAATGACTACCAATGCAGAGGGGAGTAGAAATTAAGCTTATGATATGACTCCTGGCACCAGTCAGTTATGTTAAAGGCCACAGTAACTTTCCAATTTGATGCTTGTATTCTCATCCCCCCACTTGCTGCTTACTATAAAGTCTTGCCCCCATAGACATTCGGGGCTCCCCATCACCAAAACCATCCTGCATAATGGTGATACATTGGGTGAGGGACAGCCTGAGCTAGCTCTAATAGAATAAATACCCTGCTGTGAGTTACATCAGATCGGTTCCTGTCTGCTTTTTGGGGGATCACAAACATTTCCCTGGCACTACAACAGTAGTAAAGACCAATTATGAAGTACTAAAGAAGTACTTTTATGGTGGCGGGTCAGCACTGAATCAAAGGGTCATAGCATTAGGAAGGTTAAGAAATACTGATCAAGGGAAATATCATTGAATTTAAATGGAGTAAGTCACTCTTCTTAGGTTTATTTTTCTCATATTTAAAATGTCCTTAGGCTACAGATCTAGGTAACAAGAGAGACAAAGATTGTGGAAAAGGAAATGAATCTAGTATTTTCTATTTTTTTAAAGTTAAAAAGCATTCAAATCTTGGAGTGTGCAAAAGAGTTTCCATTAATTGTGAAAAGGACATTGTCCTCATGTCTGTCCTCAATGACTTACAATTCTCCGTGTCTATCTTCTTTGGAATTACAAAAGTAGTTGGTGTCTTTAATCTCTGAATGCTCTGGTAAAGGAGTGTGGCTATCATCCATGACCATTTCCTGAACTGGAGGACTTTTGGGGAGATTCACGAATTATGCTTTGTGTAAGCCATTTCCTTCTTAGAATTGACTGGAGTTCCGTGTGCATGGCAGGAAGAAGGTAGAGACGTGACAGAAAAGGATATGAGCCACCAGGAGAAAAAGAGAAGAGGAATATCAGGAAGAGAAAGCTCTCCGTACCCCAGCAACAGAGGGCCAATGCCCTCCTGTCGCAGGCAAGCCACAAGCTATAAGCTGCCTAGTAGGCTCTGAATGTTTAAAACTACATTTCATTTACTTGTCGTGGATATGCATGCATGTTTCCGTGTGGAGCAAGTATGTGCCAGGGTGAGCATGTGGAGGCCAAAGAACAGCCTCTAGGAGTTGCTTCTCTCCCTTTGCCATGTGGGGACCTGGGGATCAAACTCAGATCCTCATGCCTGGTAGCAAGAGCCTTCATCTCCTGAGCCATCTTGCCAGCTCAGTAGACTGAGTAAGCAACTTCATTAAGATCAAATCCCCACGTTCCTTGAAGCGTACCGTTTTGCCCCTGCCTCCAGCTCCTGAAACTACATCTCTGATGACTGTGGACTCGTCTGCTAAGGGCATTTTACATTAAACACACGACTCTAATGTGTTACCTGCTGTGTCTGGCTTTCCCTGCTTAGCTTGAGTTTTTGAGAATGTTGATGCACACAGGAGTACTTTTGGGTTTTGCTGATCTATTTTTCTATGGTGTGGCTCAGCCACGTTTTATTTTTAATGACTGACTTATGGAAAGGGGAGGAAGAGCCAGCAGAGCTATTATGGAGATACTGCCTGTGTTCTGAGTACTGTGGAAGAGAAGGTCTTGCTGCCCCCTTTGAAAAGAATTCATGGTCAGAGAATGCGAAGTTATGCAAGGCAAGAGTCACAGTTTTACGTATTTTTCACTTTGTGTGTGCTACAGTCGTATGGGCTCCCAGTTATATGGTAGGATCCCTGCATCTCTTGGATGTAGATCTCTGGATCCCTTGGAAAGTCACAACCTAATTCTGTTAAGTGATTTTTCAATTGTGGAGGCGGAGAGGGCAAGTGAGAAACACTGACCCACTTTTTCTTATTCCTTCATGTTTTAGAAGATAATAACAGATGACTATTCAGAAACAGAAATGTTTCTTATAAAAATGTAGTTCTATAAGTAAATGCACACAAGAGATGCATCATACTCCATTTTGGGAGCTAGCATATACAAACGCCCCTGAAAACACACTGGCAAAGTATCTGGTGAAATTGAATTAACCAAGACCATTCATATTGACTTTCATTGTCTTGAGTGATAATGGACCATAGTTGAGTGGAGAAACGTCTGGAACTCTGCTGCCTTGCCCAAGCTGACCATGTGTTCTTGGGCTCCTGATTCTCATTGTTGGGGTTATGGTCATCTCTCAGTCTTGGCACCTTTCCTGTTTCTTCTTAAGCCCATCTTACTGTTAACATGTTAATCCAGGAACTCTGGCCTCATCATGAACAAGCAGTTTGGCCGTCTTTGCTAGATTTCCCCTTCACTGTACACTCACAGTACATATTACATATATGTATAATATTATATATTATTGGATACCCCATATTTCTTTCATTTCAGATGTCTAAGTACTATGTTCCTTTGCCTGGATAATTCACTGTCAGCTAGTACACCTCCCATATTTAATGGTCTCAACGTGGCCACGCATGTGAGATAGAACAGTGCATTTCTGGATGCCTTGAGCCTGGAGGGTTGGAAACACTGCAGAAATTGCAGCATAGCAGCACCAATGTGTTCATTCTCCTTTGATACGCAATTCTGTTCCATGCTGCTGCTGAGTGGACATGAGTTCTAGAGCCAGGCAGACCTAGGTTTTCATCTTGACTTGTGATCTAGGCTTAGACTTCATCTGTCAATGAGGCTAATACACAACCCTCCACTGTTAGGAAGACTGATTTAGAACAGGGTTAGACAATTTCATTTAAACAAGAATCCTGAGATAGTTTCCAAATATTTCTGAGAAATGGGAGACTACACCGTGAATACAAAATCCCCAGGGCTGGGAACATGGCTCTCAGGAAGAGTGCTCACCTCAAAATCCCCGAGCCTGGAAGCTTTGTGTTTCATGAGTTAATATTTAAAGATCACTTAGGACTGGATTTGCTACTAGAGGAATGTAAGCATTGTGTGTTTGCTAGGCTAGAAAAAAAAAGTTCCTCCTTTTTCTTCCTTCTAGAAATTAATAACCTATGAGCCACTGGGTGAGGTTTCAATGATAAGAAGCTAGAATAAGAATTTATAGGAGTTGCTTGCCATGCTAGGAGTTGGTGCAACACTTGCTTAGGTTAGTTTTAGGCTCATGGGACATGAGAAGAACTGACTGACTAACTAACTAACTAACTAACTAACTAAAGTCAACAACAACAACAACATCCAAATTCAAACTCCTACCAGACAGTAAGAGTTCATTACTATGTTAACAGGGAATGGGATTTCTTTATATTCCAAGAGAATTTATCTTACATAAAGGAAAAATCTGATTTTTAAACTACATGGTGATTCTAATGTATGTCCACCTGGAGTTACTCCTACCTTGAGTGCTACCTTGAAATTCTATTTGAGTGACAGGAAGGACTGTCTTGCCCTTCACCCACCTAGCTTCAGCATCATCTTCACTTTATCTTGCCTCATGTTGCTTGCTTCACTTCCAGAACCATATAACACAGTGAAAGCGAACCCTCAACTTTGTAGGAGTTAGTGCTAGCTGTGACAACATCTTTCTGACAACAACTGCATGGTGCTCTCTGAAAGGATGTTTCCACTCTTCATCTCTCATGGAGGAAGTGCCGTTGTGAGGAGTGGGTTTGGTAGAGTTTATAGGACATTTGAGGTGAATTTTCTGGTTTGGGAAGCTACGAAACCCTGAAATGGCAGGAGCTTCTGCAACTTAGCCAGGGTCTAGGATGCATATGACTCCAAACTTGGTCATTATTGAGAATTAGGGCTGGAAAATTGACCCCCTGAATGTGCCTACATGCTTCTGTTTCCAGGGCTAGAAGACACACTGTATAGAATTAGAAAAATGTTGATTTACCTAATTAAAAAAAAGCATATATGTGCTTAAGAGTCATTGATTTAAAAAAAAAAAAAAAAACCGTTTAATGATATTAATGTTCTCTTGACTGTCTTGGAGTAGTTTTAACACCCTAGTCTGCCTCTTACTGTTCTACTGATTTTGATGTTGAGTTATTAATGGCTAAAGTTGCTCGCTGTATTGAAACTTGACTGTGGATGGATTTGAACATTTCACCACCTTCTTCCCAAATCAACATTACATTTCTTATTGAAGCTTGGAATCGATGGGGGAAATAGGAGAGTAAATTGGGCTCACATTCTTACGTTTCTCAATATGTTTGGGTTTTCCTTTGGGAGATTTTTAATTTTGTTTTTTTAAAGAACTGATTGGCATTGGTCCCAGCATTAGGAAATTACTTGCTCAGTCAGGCCTGGAGAGGAAAACTCGTGATAAGAGCCTGGGAACAGTTATCACTGAGGTTTCCGAATGAGAAGTCTGTGGACACAGTCAGGCATGGTCATCTGAATGGGGAGAAGAGGGAAATGTCAAAGCTGGGAATCCACAGTCCGAATAACAGTAATCCTGTTATTCTATCACAGGAAGCAATGTAGAGTAATTCTGGGCACATTATATGTTCCAGAAAATTCTGGAAGGTTAAAATCTTTTTCACAGCAGGCTAGGAAATTACTAAAAAGAACACACATTAGTTTTTTTTTTTCCCATTGCTTTCTTTTATCCTATTTTTAAAAATTTAAAATATTCAAGTGTTTGAAGAAGTGTTTGAAAGATTTCTTCAGATCTCCTTTAGATCTTTTGAGTTTTATCTTCCTTAAGGACTGTAATGAAAACTATGGACTAACACTCAAGGAAAATAGATGAAAACACACAAACCCAATCTTTTCCCTACCACTGCAGCACGGGAGCATTCTTGTAGCCTATCTCCAGGAGTCCCTAGGCCCCTAAAAATTATTAGGTTAATATTAGGTTAATCCTTCAGTTTGTAATTTCTACAGCTAACACTGAGAAAAGAGAGTAAAGACCTCAGAGAAGATTGAGCTATCCCAAGCAATGGTTGGTAAAACTTGGTCAGCATCCGACAAAAGCAAGATCACAAAGCTAGAAGTCTAGCAAAGCATTAAAGTGTGGGAAGAAAGCAGGTAACTTCTGAACTCGGAATTCAGCTGTAGACTGGCAGTGTGCGTTTGGGCTTCACTTCTGTGTTGGGTAGTTTTTGTCAAATTTACATAAACTAGAGTCACCTGGGAAAACAAAACCTCAATTTTAGGACTGCCTCCATCAAGGGTCCTGTTGGAACACCTGTGGGGCATATTCTTGATTAATGATGGTTGTACAAAGGCCCAGCTCACTGTGGGCAGTGCTGCTCCTGGGCAGATCATCCTGGGTTTTCTAAGAGAGTGAAGCCATGAAGTTTTCCTTCATAGTTCCTGCTTCTGTTCCTGCTTGAATTCCTGCTGTGATTTCCCTCAAGACGGCCTGTGATTGAGATGTGTAAGCCAAATAAGTCCTCTCCTCCCCAGTTTGCTTTTGGTTATGGTGTTTATAAACAGCGACAGAAAGCCCACTAGAACACTTACTGTGGTGCTCAGAACCCAGAGGTCGAATCACCCTCATATACTCCCCATAGCCAATATGGATGAGCAGACAGCAAGATAGATCCATGTGGACAGTGGATGTGGGTGGATTCAGAACCGAGATCTGTCATTATTAGTTGGGAGCCTTAAACAAATTACTCAGTTCTCTAGTTTTGTTATCTCTAAGAGAGGTACAGATATATGTACCTGGAGACTTATGCAAATATAAATGAAATGTTACATAGAGAACTCTGTACATTTTAATCTTATTTTAACATAGGACTCCAGTTCAACTTCAGCAGAGGTTAACATCTGGAGAGCAAGTGGCAAGTATCAAGGGGCTATTAAGCTCTGTCTACTTTCATTTTTAGAAAACTTTATTCATTTAATATTTTGTTATATCTTGCTATGTTCATCATTCTCTCTCTCTTTTTTTAGATGTTAAAGGAAACATTTATTGAAAGAATATTGCTTTATATCTCAGACAACCAGTTATGATGAGCTTTTAGACCTTTTAGAGAACTGTAGAACTTCAGAGTTGGTTCATAGAGGCTTTTGTATTTTTTCTTTTTCTTATTTTTATTAGATACTTTATTTATTTACAATACAGATGTCATCTCCTTTCCCCATTTCCCCTCCCTAGAACTCCCTATCCTATACCCCCTCCTCCTTTATGCTTTTATACAATTTAGATTACATGCATGTATTAGGGTCAGTTCTAGATTGAGGAACTAGCAATACAATAAACACAAATAGTCAAAGAACAAGCAAGGCCTTAAACACAATTCCATGAACACTCTCATGATCACTGTTTCTAAGGGCTTATCAGGATGACCAAAGTATCTGAGTCTATTTCCCTATCTTAGCCCAAAGTCATTTTCATACCTGAAGCTTACTTCCTTGTTCTAGCCTAAAATTTGGATTCCTGTCTGAAATTTCTTCTTTGTTCTGGCCTAATATTTATATTTCTGCCTGAGATTACTTCTTTGTTGTAGCCTATGATTTAGACTCCTATCTGAAATTACTTCTTTGTTCTAATGTCAGATTCTTGCTTGAAGCCTACTTCCTTGTCCTTGGCCAATATCATATTTATGCCCCTTTCCTTGTCCGTGTCAGATTCTTGCCAAGCAGGCCCAAAGGCTCTCCATCTCTCCCCTTTTTTTATTTCATTAATAAGACTGAGTCTGTCTTAGACTGTTCTGACAAGAATGTCTTCCTTACCTGTCATGGAATATGCATTATCAAAGGCAATGTACTTCTGTGTTAGGTTGGTAAGGCTCTGTGCAAAATCTTACCTGTCCTTGGCTTGCCAGCTTGCTAATTTAATAACTCTGTCTGGGGGTCCATTTTCAGGTTCAAGCCATGTACTTTGACTGCCAACATGTTGATGTTGTCCAAGATAAGCTTTAACGTTATGGGCAGGACTAAAAGTATTCCCAGGACAAGAAGGGCTAGCCAGATCAAACTATATATGCCATTCCTGAGGTTTGTCCAAAATGGAAATACTGAGCTCAGGCCATGGATAATTTTATCAGCATTATCTGCAGCATCAAAGGTCAACATAGCAGCATTCTTCAAATTCATAATCTCACTTTGTGAAGTTAATACACCCAGAGAGGTGTTAGAATTATGCCAAATATCCTACAGGTGTCTTTAAACTTTTTTCTAATTATAATGACAATCATTGTGAATTTCAAAAGTAACACTACTCCAATGATATTTGTCATGACACTTGGGATGGCTCCTAACTCTTGAACCCTGAACCTTCTTCAGATAATTTGAATAGGTTATAGAGCATTATTTATTGTTCTAGATACCTATATAAATTCTTTTGTATACTCAATACATGAGTAACATTTTTTTGCTAGATGGTTAACAAAAATAGTTGTTTTAACTCTTTGTGTCAACCCTATTGCAGAAGCAGAGGTGCTAGCAATCAATGGAATTAAAGCTGTTATACCAGCAATAATCAAGCCTGCTACCCTCTTGCTTCTGCTTAAAGCCTAACTCACTTCTTCCAGCACTTTCAAGCTTTTTTCAGAGAATCAAAGTTTTCTAATACTCAGGGCAGTGAGACCAAAGCTGGTTGATAGACCCACATAACAGACATGCCAGGTTTCAACACACTAACATAATTGGAAATTATACAGTCAATGCAACTTACAATAAATGCTCTAGAAGAGACAAAACCAATTTTAGCTTGACAATTAAAAGTCTTAAAACATGCACTAACCCTTGTTTTAAATCCAGATACTGTCCCAACATTATCTCTTGCTATCCTAACATCATAGTGAGCTACAGCTAGCTTTCAAATATGTCTCTGACAAAGTCCAGATACAGTCTTCCAAAAGTAGACTGTTATTTCCCATATTGGAATGATTTCTTGACCAGTACATGATTGAGTCCTTATAGCTGGGCACCTTTAAGAAGAATACAAGAGACATATTTTCTCTTTTTGATTATCTATCCCACAAGGTCTAAAAACTTGAGGCAAGGAAGCTTGTCCCTTCTGGGATATAGTCAAGCAAAGGTGGGTTAGGAAAATATGTCCAATACAGCTCTCTAGTCACCCTTGTCAGGGCACTCAGCAAGCTCACAGGTCGGCACCATTCTTTGTCTCAGCAACAGTATGTCTCACCAATCTTTTTAAAGTTCCATGGGCCTCTTCCACAATACCTTGTCCTTGAGGATTATACGGAATCCCTGTAATAAATTGTTGACAAAGTGCCTCGACTGATCAACTACAATTGCCAGACCCATTATCTGTTTTTTTTCAATTGGATATTTTATTTATTTACCTTTCAATGTTATCTTTTATCCCATCCCCCCACAACCCCTTATTCCATCCCCCTCCTCCTATATCTATGAGGGTGTGCTCCCACCATCCTCCCATTCCTGCCTCCCTGCTCTCAAAATTCTCCAACACTAGGGAATCCAAACTTTCAGGCACCAAGGCCCCCTACTTTCACTGATGACTGACAATGCCACCCTCAACTACCTATACAGGTGAAGCCATGAGCCCCTCCCTTTGTGTTCTCAGACTGTAGGTTTTAGAATGGCTACTCCAGCTTGTTTCTTAGGACTATTTGCTTGAAACATTGTTTTCCAGCCTTTTACCCTAAGGTAGTGACTGTCTTTGTTACTGAGGTGGGTTTCCTGTATGTAGCAAAATGCTGGGTCTTGTTTACATATCCAGTCTGTTAGCCTATATTTTTTATTGGGGAATTGAGTCCATTGATGTTAAGAGATATTAAGGAACAGTGATAGTTGTCTCCTGTTATTTTTGTTATTAGAGGTGAAGTTATCTTTGTGTGGCTATCTTCTTTTGGATTTGTTGGAAGAGGGTTACTTTCTTGCTCTTTCTGGGGTATAATTTCCCTTCTTGTATTGGAGCTTTCCTGTTATTATTCTTTGTAATGCTGGATTTGTGGAAAGATATTGTGTAAATTTGGTTTTGTCATGGAATATCTTGGTTTTTCCATCTATGGTAATTGAGAGTTTTTCTGGGTATAGTAGCCTAGGCTGGCATTTGTGTTCTTTTAGGGTCTGTATGACATCTGTCCAGGACCTTCTTGCTTTTATAGTATCTGGTGAGAAGTCTGGTGTAATTCTGATAGGTCTGCCTTTATATGTTACTTGGCCTTTTCCCCTTACTGCATTTAATATTCTTTCTTTGTTTTGTGCACTTGGTGTTTTGATTATTATGTGACAAGAGGTATTTCTTTTCTGGTCTAGTCTATTTGGGATTCTATAGGCTTCTTGTATGTTTATGGGCATCTCATTCGTTAGAGTAGGAAAGTTTTCTTCTATAATTTTGTTGAAAATATTTATTGGCCCTTTAATTTGGGAATCTTCATTTTCATCTATACCTATTATTCCTAGGTTTGATCTTCTCATTGTGTCCTGGATTTCCTGGATGTTTTGTGTTAAGAACTTTTTGCATTTTGCATTTTCTTTAACAGTTGTGTTGATATTTTCTATGGTATCTTCTGCACCTGAGATTCTCTCTTCTATCTCTTGTATTCTGTTGGTGATGCTTCCATCTATGACTCCTGATTTCTTTCCTAGGTTTTCTATCTCCAGGGTAGTCTCCCTTTATGATTTCTTTATTGTTTCTACTTCCATTTTAAGTCCTGGGTGGTTTTGTTGAATTTATTCCCCTGTTTGGTTGTGTTCTCTTGTAATTCTTTAAGGGATTTTTGTGTTTCCTCTTTAAGGGCTTCTACCTGTTTACTTGTGTTCTCCTCAAATTCTTTGAGAGTGTTATTTATGTCCTTCTTAAAGTCCTCTATCATCATCATTAGAAGTGATTTTAAATCTGAATCTTGTTTTCCTGGTGATATAGGGAATTCAGGACTTTCTTGTGTGGGAGAACTAGGTTCTAATGATGCCAAGTACCCTGGGTTGCTGATGCTTATGTTCTTGCACTTGCCTTTCACCATCTGGATCTCCTTAGTGCTACCTGCCATGTCTCTGACTGAAGCCTGTCTTACCTATTATCTTGGTTGTATCAAAACTGTGTGGGGTGGGTGTTACTACTGGGGTTAGAGCTGAGGTCCAAGTGCTCAGGTGCAGACCAGAAGGAACGGGCCAGGAGTGAATTTCTGGGTCCCAGTGTGTCCTAGTTACTCCCTGTTTGGGGCAGGTGTTGCTGTCTCTTTACCTAAGATACTGCCAGGGTTAGAAGTCCTAGAAGCCCCACTTCTTCTGGGTTCTGTGAGATTGGGGACAGAGCTGCTTCCCGGGATCTGCTCAGTACTCGGGCCCAGACCTAAAGGACTCGTCATTCTCTTAAATGTTGGATTTCTTATAGAGCCAGTTTTAGATTTTGTATTTTCCAAAGTACATTATGTAAGAAAAACTTTCAAAGTATACATTTTATTTTCTTAAATTATGTTTATTCTTCAGTAATTTTATATGTACATATATTGTACTTAGTTCATATTTCCCCCTTTTGTTCCTCACTTCAAACTCCCAACTCTTTTTGAGGGGTTCCTCTCTCATGTCCTCCTTCCAACTTCACGTCTGCCTTTCCTTCTTATTTATTTATTTATTTATTTATTTATTTATTTATTTATTATAACCTACCACATCCAGTCAGGGCTGTCAATGTGCGCAAGCATGTAGGGTAAACATAAACACCTTACTATGGACCATATCATGGAAGAAAACTGACTGTCCTTACCCCAGGAACTGTTAACTTTCAATAGCCTCTCAGCTAGGAGTAGTGCTCATGAGTCTCTCTCTCTCTCTCTCTCTCTCTCTCTCTCTCTCTCTCTCTCTCCCCCTTTCTCTCTCTCTCTCACCCTCCTTCTCCCCACCTCTCGGTGCTGCCTATTACTCAATATGTGTTTTCTATTTCTCTAAATTTCAAATTCAGCTACTACTCTGTAAAATCTCTTTATCTCATTCGCCCTATAAAATTCCCCCAACTGTGGACCTACTTCTTAAGATCGAGCTCGTACAACATGTTTTGGGAAAATATTTTGTTTAAGTAAACAAACATCCCCCTGGTGTAGTAGGAGGAAAGAGGAAGGGAGCATGGAGAGGGAGAAGGAAATCAAGAGCATGAAAGGGCATGTGTGTGCATGTGTGCGTGCATGTATGTATGTGTGTGTGCGCGCGCACTCGCATGTCTATTGGGAGGGTAGGTCAAGTACTGTGAATGGCTATACAGCAAGGTTCCATTGAAACCCAGAACATTGTACAATTAGTATGTACTAATAAGAAAAACATAGCATATATAGAAAAGATTTGACAAAAGTTTTTGTTAAAATTGAACACTAGTTGGTAAGGATATTTACCCTTGTTCCCCAGGACTATGGGAGACCCCATGGCTGCCCTTGACCTAAACCATTTGAGCTGAGGCCACCAAGGGGTCTGGGTGCGTGTGTGAGCCTATGATGCTCAGAAGGCCGTTCATTCCAGCCTGGTCCTTTATGCTGTTCCTCTCTCCCAACCCCATTCCACTGACATAGTAATGTCAGAAATGCCTCCCCAAGGTACATAAAGGGCCCTACCTGGCTTCTGTTCACAACCTGCCCTGCCTTCTCCCTAGACCTGACCTCTGAGTGGCCTGATCTGACCTTACAGCTCTGGCCAGCTTTGTCTGCTTCAAGGCAATATCCTCTGAGTTTGGTTTAAGAGCTTCCAGAAATAAAACTGAGTGCAGCTCCAGGAGAGAACCAAGATCAAGGACAAATACAGAGTGAAGCTTGTGGAGAGACGGGTCTTCTGAGAGAAGTAGTAGCAGCATGAATGCTGGGTCACACCCCTCAGTAAAGTACCTCTTGCAGCCAAGTCAAATAAAACACGTTTAAAAATCATGTACTAGCATTTTCTTATATGAGTATTTAACCTAGACTGTTAATTTTCAAATCTGAAATGTTTCACATAGACTTACTTATGTATGTATGTATGTATGTATATATATATATATTTAATGCTTTCTCTCTAGCTGGTGTTGGAATGGTGTAGGACTTTGGGATGGTTTGGGATGGTGTAGGTATGGAGCCTAGCTGGTGAAAGTAGGTCAGTAGAGGGAGGCCTTTAAAGATTATGCCCAGCTCCTGATTGGTAGAGGGCTCTCTCTGCCCTATTGTGTATCATCAGTAATCTGAACAACCCCTCCCACAGGCTCCCACACCAGGGTGAACTTATCTGTAATACCCTAATCTCCACTCCATCAGGCTCTGAACTCTCAGGCACCACAAGACAAAACAAACAATTCCCCTCAGAAGTTGGTTCCATCAAAGTCTCCGGATGACAGTGACCCAGAAGTAATACACTGAAAATTTCTAATGCTTTATATAATTGATGGACATTTAAAAAATGAATTAGAGGCTTGTGAGATAACAGCTAAAGGTGCTTGTTGCTAATCCTGATGAATGGAACTCAATGCCCAGGACTGACACAGTAGAAGGGAAGAACCAGTTCCTGCAAGTCTGATCCCATGTATGTATGTTGTTGTATGCACTTAAATAAATAAATGTAGTGAAACTTTTCCTAAAGGTGACTTACTTAAAATAAAAAAAATAGACCCCTAGGAAAGATGACCTAGTGTGCTATGCCAACATCTTTTTCTACCCCACCCCCTCACCCCCCGAGGTGACCAAGTACAACATTGGAGACAGGTTCCTCTGTCCTGTTGCTATCCTACTATTCATTGCTTCTGTGACTGGGGTGAGAAAGTTCAATGCAGACAGTGAATTCTGAAACTTGAGACGGGACTGCAAAGGCTGGTGAGAAGAAGCCCAGTTGGCGGTAAAGCATGAAAAAGAATCAGTGATTAATCAGTATTGGAAATAAGGCGAGCGGAACCCATTTTAGATCATGGTGTAGACTTTTGTGAACCTCAGCAGCCTCTATGAGGTGCTAAATAGACAAGGATGTGAAGGTGAGGGTGACTATGTGGTGTGAGAAACCAAGACCCTGTGAGTGTTCATAGTAAAACCCAACTCTTCTTTCATCTCACTGCCCGGAACAGCAGGCTTCTAACTACATCCTGAGTGATAAAGAGGATGAAATAGCTAAGAAAAACAATGATCTGGTTGTTCTAAGAATGAGGGAAGACACACTTGAGAAAGACCTTTAAGTTAGGGGTGCTCTAAGGGTTCTGGGGGGAGATAGACCAGAGGCTTCAAGAAATAGTTTTTGGAAGAGCTGAATTACAGCTGATGGCTATAAATAGAAGGTTAACAGATGGGGCTACTCTATCCCTGGGCTCCCAAGCATATAGGTATCCCTGGAAGTCTTGTCTATTCTAGGTGCCTCCAAACGATGGATGACTAAAAAACCTGGCTCCAAGAGATGCTGAAGAAACTCAGGAAGAGGAGCAGAGCCTGCCCCTTTACTTTTGCTCCTGGTTGTGCCTCTTGCCTGAGGCTAACGTGCTTTTTGCATTCAGTTTCCCAAGCATTGTCTTCCCACTCTCTTCATCTTCAAATGCTCCTTTTTTATCACACCCTGGCAAGCATATAGTTTAGATTTGCTTACTTCCAACCCCGTGTGAGCAAAGTTCTGTGGCCTGGAGGAGGGAACTGGATGGCTCAAGTACAATCACGCCAGGATGCTGTTACTCACTCCTGGGAACTGGAAGGCATTCAAGAGCTAAAGCATTTGTTGAGACAAGATGCTGACGGTCTACTTTCTACTCTGAAAAGTCAAGTCTCTTCTTGGTATGCAGGAAATGATAACTAGGTCACAAGAAAGGCAGAACCAAGATCCTCAGTCACAGCTGCAAGGGCTGACGTGAAGGAGGGAGGTGCTGGCATCCTCAGACCCTCTGGCCAAATGGCACACGTGCTGGGGAAACTTTTGTAGGATGGTATCAGGCAGAGTGTAGGAGGATTGCAAATGGAATGTCAAGCAAGAAGAGGGGGTGTGGATTTATTTTATTTTACTTTATTTAATTTTTAAAGCCACCTCGAAAAAGAAATGAGTATAGGCACCCAGATGTATCAACACATTTAGGAGCTTCTAAGATTTTTTTTTTTGCATACGTATCAAGTAAAAATATTTTCAGTTAATTAATTTATTAATTAAATAACATTCTACTCCTCCCATTTTCAGAATGTGCATTTTCCTTTCACTCAAGCAAAACTCTTATGTCATGACAAGTTTTGAGATAACAGTGATGGGAGAGGGGAGGTAGGGAAGTGAACAAATCCATCTTGTCTTCTGGTAAAATGTCATGTGTCTGATTCTCATACGAGACTATATTATTTTTAATAGGCATAATAAGGACAGAGACATAATTCTTAAATCTCTATTTTCTCAGTGTATTCATTAGTGCGGACGTCCAATAGAGCTAAGTAATCACCTCAGTTGTCTTCTTTAATAATAGAACATATCAGACGGGTGGTGGTGGCACATGCCTTTGATCCCAGCACTTGGGAGGCAGAGGCAGGCAGATTTCTGAGTTCGAGGCCAGCCTGATCTACAGAGTGAGTTCCAGGACAGCCAGGGCTACACAGAGAAACCCTGTCTCGAAAAACAAACAAACAAACAAACAAATAAAAACAAAAAACCAAAACAAACAAACAAACAAAAAAGAACATATGAAACACACAATTTAGAACCATAATTTTTTTTTGTTTTTCCTCTCCCTTCCCCTCCCCTCCCCTCATACCCCCTTCACTTTCCCTTCCCTCCCCCCCTTTATTTTTACTGGGAATTAATAAAGGCTAGGCTAGATGAGCAGCAATTTCCCATACCCCTCAGCCTTCCCTTTTGTTTTTCTTCTGCCCAGAAGTCAGTATTTCCCTGCCCTTCTCTCCGTCTTCCCGATCCACCTATCGATCGATTGATCATACCTTCTCTCTGCCAGTTCTTCCACAATGTTTGCAGAGCCTTAGAGGGGGTGATAGAAATGCCATGTTTAGAGCTGAGCCATAAGCTGTTACTTTTTCTTAACACCTTGAGCGCTGAGTGTCTCTGTTTTCATCATCATTGGAGCTAAGAGAACATTAAAGTGTGGATACAGATATAAGTGTTTTACAGCCTGATTCTAAGAAAGGAAGGAGTGGTTCCATTTTTTACTTAGTTTTACATGATTAAGATTTGTGGAAAAATTGGGTTCTTTAGTTTTTCTTAAAAAAAAATTACACTTATTTAGTGTTCATAAGTGGCAGTCAGAGGACAACTTGTGGGTGCTGGTTCCCTCCTTTCCTCAGGCTTGGCAGCAGGTGCTTCCTCATGAGCTCTTGTTAGCCTTCCTTGGTTGTCTCCTTGGTAATACCTGGAAGCCCCACATCCAGTCTCTACCTCTAATCTTCATTCTTTAATGAATTCTTTCTAGTAGGAGGAAGGAGATATAGCCAACACTAAGGATATTTGAAAAAGCCACATGGAAACTTATTATTTCACAAACTCATGTGAAAGAGTTTAATTTGGCTTACCCTACAGAGGGGATAATGCCTCTTCCAGAAGCGAAGGTAGGGGAGGCAAAGGGAGGGGTAAGGGGATGGAGAGGGAGAGGGAGGGAAAGAGAAGAAGGAAGGGTAGAGGAGTGGGAAGGGGAGGGGATGAAGAGGAGAGAAGGGAGGTGAGAGAGGGAAAGGAGGGGGAGGGGAAGAAGGAGGGGGAAGAGGAGGGGAAGAGGGGAAGGGGAGAAAGAAGGGGAAAAGGAGAAGGGGAAGAGCAAGGGGAAGGGAGGGGAAGAGATGGCATTGGGAGGAGGAGAAGAGAAGGAGGAGGAAAAAATATATTTATTTTATTGCCAAAGAAAAAGTCCAGTGTCAGGTATGGAATACCTCTTCTTGGGCTGCTGGTTAAGTTATACAACCCCCAAACAATATAAGCTATTGTCATTGTTGCAGATTGGCAAGGAATTAATGGTAAGTCCTTGTTACTGAAGACACCATGCCCTTTGGTCACAGGACATAGAGAAATCAAGTTGGCGCTGACCAGTAATTTTCCTCATTGTTGGTGTAGCTTTTGTAGGACTGTAAAGTGCTATGCAGTCTGCTGGAGGGAAAGTCATCAACAATTTTACTTACCTATTAACCCACAATAATTACCCATATGGTAAGATATACCACACGTGTGATAATGGCACAAATATTGTGAGGGAAAAAAATCACTTTCTGATTGGATTTAAGGCCTATTTTGTGGGATGACATGCATGCCTAGTATGGCCAATCAACCAAAACCCATAGTCGGGAAGCTCACAACAGGCTCTGGTGGTGAACCCATGACTACTGTTTTGCTAAAGGGACATATACCAAACTGTTTTCTACATTCATGGTCTATACCCATAAACCAGCCTAGTTCTCAGACCTCATGAGAGAGTTTTCTATGTTCAGTGGGAGGTGATTAATGCAGAAACTCACAACTGGCCAAAATGCATAAAATAAGCATCTGTGAGGTGCTTAGCCACCAATGGAACAGCTATATCATCTCCTTCCCCGAGGAGAACCAAAGTAAAACAGTGTCTTTCAGATACAGCAGGCCCACTGCACTCATAAACACAGAACATCTGTAGTTACTGCCCCAAACCTGCAGAGGATCGAGCCAGTGAAGATATTCTAGTATGAACAGGGGAGGGGTTCATGGGCCCCCATTCCTACCTAGCTGAGGAGCTAATTATGCTTTGTGGCTTCTGAGAGAGAGAGAGAGAGAGAGAGAGAGAGAGAGATAGTTTTCCTTAGAGATGTGGTTCCTGGTAGAAAGACCATGTGCCAGTGAATGGCCCCACACCCAGGAGTACATGGGGAACACAAGTTGGACTCAGTGGGCTAGTTCTAAAAATGACATGGAATTGAGGAGTGGTGTTGCAGTAATTTTCACCCCCAATAAAACTGAGAGAAGAAGAGAGGGAGGAGGAAGGAGGAGGAAGAAGAGAAGATGGAGCAAAACCACATGGCCAGGAGAAATGGCAAGTAGCAGTGGTATCATAGCTGGGTAATAGGTTGGTGTGGTGATAGGCTGCCCCAGCTTATAGCTTATAAATATAATAACTGGCATGTGTGCGTGCGTGTGTTTATGGGTCTGTTGGGGGTAAAAATTACTGCAACAGGGTGGATGGGAGGTGGATCTTGGAAGAACTAGAGATAAATATGATAAAAAGACATTGCATGGCATGTTTGAAATTCTTAAAAAAGAATTAATTAAAATATCTATGTTTACATTTCTAAGATATTTAAAAAATATCTCTTTGCATTTCTGTACTCCGTCTTCTCTTTACATTTTCAGTGAGAGTCAGGATTCCCCAGAGGTAAATAAGAAAGCTGCTCACTAATATTTTTATTAGCTGCTGTCTTAGGGTTTTAGTGCTATCAACAGACACCATGACCAAGGTGATTCTTATAAGGACAACATTTAATTAGGGCTGGCTTACAGGTTCAGAGGTTCAGTCCATTAACATTAAGACAGGAACATGGCAGCGTTCAGGCAGGCATGGTGCAAGAGGAGCTGCGAGTTCTACATCTTCATCTGCAGGCTGCTACCAGAATAGTGGTACTGGCTTCTAGGCAGCTAGGATGAGGGTCTTAAAGCCCATACATGCAGTGACACATCTACTCCAACGAGGTCACAACTTCTAATAGTGCCACTCCCTGGGCCAAGCGTATACAAACCACCACAGAGATATTCTACTTGTGTGTAACCGTTTGGTCTAAGGAAGAAGAAAAAAAAAATGGGCAGAAGGAGAAGGCAAGATGTGTCCTATTTCAACATTTTATGGGTGTAAAACTAATAAGAAAGAAAAAGTCAGAAAAGAAAAAGCCAGGACTAGAGAAAGAGAATGGAAAGGGAGACAAACTATATTCCATTACTTTTTATTAAGTAAAAAAAAAAAAAGTTTTAGTTCCCAAGCAGGACACGAGTGATGTAAAATACAACATTAAGTAAACAAATGACAGCAGACGTCTCTGAGCAGGCTTCCTGAACTTCTGTACTTAGTGGTGTTTGATTTACTGTTGCTGAGAGAGTGATCTCAAATCTCTGTTACTTAGAAGCACCCTATTTTATTGAGAAGAAGTCTCTAGTGATTTTATAGAACCACAAATAACTTTCCTTAAATTTTTATTCTCCCATTGGTCCTGCTTACCTCATCAAAGACGTCTGAGTCACGGCTGATGCAGTTTCCTTCCTGGAAGCCTTGTTTTGTGAAGCACTTGAAGGGTTTACTGGGTTCGCCCATGAGTTTCCAGTGAGGGACATCAGTGGCCCTCAGCTGGGCTGGAAGTGTTGCAGAACATACTTAACACGTCATCCTGGGCAGATCCTGTTGGAAAATCTTCACAAAAGGGTTTTAGGGAGGTTATTCTGAAGATGTTATACTGATTTTATGTCAGAAGAGAACACCATTCATTGTGATCCATCTCTATAGTTTGTCCCCCTTTCTATGAGGTTCGCCTAGACAGAAGCAACGAATGGGCTGTTCAGTAATGGCTCTGAACTTGGGGACGTAACTAGTGTCATTCCCTGGATAGCTATGTCATCAACCCTGCCTCATTCCAGCGGCCGATCTTGATATCTTTTGAATGAGCTAATGACTCATTTCATCTCTGCACTGACATACAGACTTAGGCAGATAAGTAAGTGCCTCTGGCTTAAGCCAAAGGGCATGGTGGAACATTCCGGTTGCTTATCTGGTTCTGTCATTGGGTTTACTCCCAAAGGCACCTGTGAGTACTGAAAACGAGTCGTGAAGGATAATACTTGTAGTGAGAAGGTGCAAGGCAGCCTCAGCTTTGCCCCACTCGTGTTGGGAGAACAGTCACAGAAAACAACAGGGGTCAAAATGGAGACTTGTACAGGGTCAGGCCACAGTGGAAAGCATCTGCTGGTTAAACTGGATTGTTGTAAGCTGGTTTAAATTATAAGGCTCACATTTTGCAAGAGCTTAGAGTCATTTTCTATTGAGTAGGAATGAAGTCACCAGGGAGCAAGTGTTATAAAAATTATTTTATGTTATTGAAACATGAACAACCTTTGATAGCCTCTACTTCCTGCAAAGAGTCCAGAGGCTCGTATTTGCATATTTTCTAACACATTGGTTCAGGAAATATGAATTTCCCAGTCACACAGTGAGCTATTGATATGGCTACTTAGGTAATTAGTCATTCTTCGGCCCTAGCAGATAGAGCAATCTGTTCTAAAACTGTTCTGTGGACGCATTTCCCAATTGAACAAAGCAGCTGCACAATTAAATCACCAGGAAGGTTAGTAGCCATATAAACTGTCTCCCATAAGGTTTTACTTATTCCAGAACAAGAAGTATCACTGTGTTCCTGACAGAGTTATGGCTTTTCTGGGGCCAGCCACAGGCCCAGTGAGGAGTCTGCAAAGTTAACCTTGCTGTTTTTGTGAAACTTGGTGTGAGAAATGTCAAGACAATAAGGCCTTGCAACCTCATTTAGTGGCATTTTTTTTTTTTAACTAGAAAACTACTGAGAGTGGAAATAAAAAGTAGCTTTTAAAGGTCAGATTCAATTTACTTCCTATACTAGGTCCTGGGCTCCTTTTGCTTTTGCCTCTGGAGACAATCTGTTCTTTTTCTATTATAAAAATATCATATTCAGGCTGGAGAGATGGCTCAGCGGTTAAGAGCACTAATTGCTCTTCCAGAGGCCCTGAGTTCAATTCCCAGCAACCACATGGTGGCTCACAACCATCTGTAATGGGATCTGATGCCCTCTTTTGGTGTGTCTGAAGACAGCGACAGTATACTCACATACATAAAATATGTAAATAAATCTTTAAAAAATAATGTTCAAGAAAATGGGCTTACCAGTACATTTTTTTTTAATATAGGGAGAAAGAGAGAAAATAGATGGTAAGAGCTTCCTGCATTGAGGGATAATTCTACTTTAATGTTGGTGAGTTTCCTTCAGGTTTTGTTCATATACGAATGTAAGTAAGCATGCTTTTCTATGATGATTTAACATATCATTTATAATCTTCTCCTATAATCTCACGCCTATCATCATGTGACAGCAGTTTCCATCTCATCCGTCCTTCAAAGATATTAAATGGCAACAAACCACCTAACACTATGGTCGTTTAGTAACCATTTTATGACTATATTGCTGGATATTTTTTATCATTGTTCTCCCCCCTCTAGTTGCATTTCAATGAGCAGCTTTGCATGTGATTTTCCAAAGTCGATATATATTCTATCATTTGATAATTTCATGTATGTATATAGAACGGGATATGATCACATATATCCCTGCTTATTGCTTCTCTCTTTAGTCTGCTCCACATTCCCCTCAGCAGCCCTCCTTTAATTTCCTATCTTTTTTTGATAACTGACTAATGTCAAATAGTGCTGCCCATATGTGGATGGGTGTGTGACTATGCACTGGCAAGCCACAAACCTACAGATGGTCACACCCTCAAAGAAGAATCATTTCCCTTCCCCCAGCAACTATCTACTGCAAATAGCTTTGTACTAAGGGGCAGAGCCTGGAGATCATCTCCCCCATTTCCTGCATTTTGGCTGATGACTTGATCTTGTGCAGGTACCCACAGCTTTATGAATACATGTGTGCCATAGCCCAGCCTGTACAGGACAGGGACAGTGTTTCACTGTACTCCTTTCTACCCTCCAGCTCTCACATCCATTCTGTCTCCTCTCCTGGAATGTTCTGAAAGCCATGGCTGGGGGAGGGGGGAGATGCTGATAAAGATGTTCCACTTAGGGATAAGCTCTTAGCCTCTTCTCAACCTTTTAATCAGTTATTTAAATACAGTTTTTGCCTTTAGGTACATTCCCACAGGTGCTTGAGAACGCACTCGAACACGAACACGCGCGCGCGCGCACGCACACACACACTATAATAATCTTGGTTGTCAACTTAATAAGACTTAGAATCACTATGAAAATGAACTTCTGGGCATGCGTATGTGGAATTTTCTAGAATATAATAAATGAAGTGGGACAAACTATCCTGAACAGGGGTGTTACCATTCCCTGGGCTGCGGTCCTAGACTAAAAGAAAAGAAATAACTTGAGTGTAGAGATTCAGCTCTCTTTACTTCCTGAGTGTGGATACAGTGTGACCATCTGTCGTAAGCTCTTGCTGCCTTAACTGTCCCTCAAATTATGGCTCAAAATAAACCATTCCCTCTCTAAGTTGCTTTTGTCAGATATTTGTGTCACACTAATGAAAAAAGAAACTAGCCTGCATGTGTGCACGTGCGTGCATGCACGCATGCACACACACACACACACACACACACAATTTGAAGTACAGAAATTTAAATGCAGAGGGTTCTACCACTGAGTACAGTCCCAGCCGTCCTTTCATTTTTATTTTGAGATGGAGCCTCATTACGGTTCCCAGGCTAGGCATGAACTCTATGGTCCAACTCTATAGTCCAGGCAAGTCCTGATTTGTGATCATCTTGCCCCAGTTTCCAGAGTAGCTGGGATAACAAGCACCTGTCATTATCAAGGCTGGCCTTGAGGATATTCTTAATAGATTGGTATTGTCTTATAAAAATAATTAGGCTTAGATGTTCCAGACTGGAGAAACATGTAACAAAGGAATATTTGAACCTTCCCTACAGAAGTATAATAAGCTTAAACCTGCATAAACTGAAGTATTGAAACAGTGCCCCTTACCATGTCAACACGTGGGCCTTTTAAAAAGCTAATGACACTGGTCCAGACCAAATGGCTATTCTCAGCTCTATCCTGAAGCTTCACATTCCAAAACACCATGTGTATTAGGTGACAAGGATGAACAGAATTCCTTAGCGAGTTACTTGCTGATCAGTCAGACAGGTATTTTTTAGCTGGCTTCTTCGTGACAGCTTTGAGAAAACTATGTAGGGGAATTTTCCACTTTACAATAGGGAGCTACCTTGATTTCATCATCGTAGGAGCAATTGCTCAGTTACATATTAAAACCTTTGGTCTGCTGGATAAATACACTTAATACCCCGAGGCTCACTGGAAAGTACGGGGATGACTGGCTGCCTTCTCTCCTTCCCTCAGCTCTTTTCTTCTGGTTCTTCCATTTCTTTGGCCAATACTTACTTGATTGGGCAAGCGTGTGACACATCTATATCACCAGGCATGCTCTTCTTGTATCAGGGGGTAAAATTAAAAGTCACCAGCCATTAGTGAGTTTGTACTGGGACATATCACAATGGAGTGAGTACTGGGTCCTGTATCTGACTGAAGATGCTACTTAGTGAGTCTTAGTTGTTTCTATAGCCCTTAGCAAACTCATTTCTCAACACTGCTAAGTGTACAGGAAAAGGGGTCCATTCTATAGGGAATTTCTGGAAGGAATTTTGCTGTAACAAAAGCTATTGGACACACACACACACAGAGAGAGAGAGAGAGAGAGAGAGAGAGAGAGAGAGAGAGAGAGAGAGAGAGAGAGAATTGTGTGTGAGACTCCACAATTCCATATAAGATAATAATTAGAATTGTGTAAAAAAAAAACTGATGCAAAATCAGTACAAGTGATTGCAAATGAGCATCTTGTAACAACAAAGGGAAATAAATTATAGATGAACAGATAATGGAAAATGAAAATGATGATGGCAATTATGACATATAAAGCTCATTTGTTGATATGAGCCTGTGGCCAGGCTCACAGCTTCAAATGAAAAGGAAGCACTTTGAGGGGCATGTGATTTATGCTAAACATGTGAATAGCAATCAGTCTAAAAGCAATCTAATATTTAATTCTCCTGTCTCTGAATGGTGAATGTATGATTCTTTTTTGCTATATTTATATATTTCAACAGGGCATGCATCATAGCAATTTATTCATTGTAGTGTATGTGATGTGTGTATTGGCTTGACTATTCTGTAGTCACCTGCTAGTCAGAGGGCAACTTTGGGGAGTTAAACTTTCTTTTCACTGTGTGTCCCAGAGTTCAACTCAAGTTGTCAGGCTTAAGTGGCAAACATTGGTACCCACTGATCCATCTCGATAGCCCTAGGGTAATTTTTAAATTGTAAAATAAACTTTAAAAACCTAATTTTTTCTGTATTATGTTTTATAGACTTTTTAAAGCTCCTACAAAAAAAAAGATAGTAGGTGATTTATGTATTCATCTTTACAAACACATTCTCTTTTGTGGTAAAATCTTGTGGGAAAAAGATGGTCTATTTAACCTCTACGTTAAGCTCATATTTAAAAGTTTAGGAGACAAATATTCCTGAGGGTTACAAATCTATAGCTCTTACATTCTTGGGTAACCCTCCAACTCAAAGCCACCCTTTTTAATAAGTGGTGACACCCTCTCAGAATCCTTCTCAGTGTGTTCCTTAAATGTTGGCATCTACTTGCCACCTCAGGAAACCTGTTGTTGTTAGAGTTATGCCGATTAACTCTAACACCATTGGAAAGTATTTGTTGTATTTTCCCACCGAGTATTATTTATTTAAAAGGAAGTCAACTAAAGCCAGACGCATAGTGTCTTCCTCAAGGAAAGTCCTTTGAAGAAGATACAACGGATGCTTCAGAATATTTAAATTAAAAGGTTTAATTTTAGTGTGGTAAATGAATGTTATGTGTTGCAGATGTGAAAAATCAAAACTATCTTTGTGATTAAAAACTAAAATCACTCACTGTGCACCTCTGTTAACTATATACACCTAGAAAAATCAGATGGTGTCTTAGAGTTCTGTTTACATTCACAGGCTCTCAGCATCAGGTTTTAAGAAGAACCCATGTCGTCCTTCAGTCTGGGTTTCAGTGGATAAGTCTTGGTTGAGCCAGCCATGTTTGAGAAACTCAGTGAATGTCTGCACAGAGCAAGGCAGAGTTGGTTTGAAAATGCAAGTATTTGAGAACGCCACCATATCCTAAAAGACATGAGGATCTAAGCAAGCAAGCAAGCAGACAAACAAAACAACATTCAAACTTCTGAAAGAACAAATTCACTTTGGTAGAACAGAACCTATGCTTAGTGAAAAGAAAATGTAGCCAGGCAGTGGTGGCACACGCCTTTAATCCCAGCACTTGGGAGCAGAGGCAGGTGGATTTCTGAGTTCGAGGCCAGTCTGGTCTACAAAGTGAGTTCCAGGACAGCCAGAGATACACAGAGAAACACTGTCTCGAAAAACCGAAAGGAAAAAAAAAAAAAAAAGAAAAAAGAAAGAAAAAAGAAAATGTAGCCACAGGGAAGTGGCCTTGCTCCGTTATGCAAATCATTTTGCAGCAGTAAGGGAGGCTTCTTGGCTTCAGAATTCACAGTGGGAAATTCCTACAGAAACTTTGGAGCTCTCATTACAGCTACATTAACTATCAGAATCCTATTACAATGAAGGGTTGCTGGAGAGCAGCCAAATCCCTAGCTCCCTCAAGCAGTTGAAGCCACCGTTCTGAAATAATGAAATAATCAGGAGCCATCTCTTTTAGAACACCTAAGAACAAATCATTTTGACCACAAGACATTGAACCTGAACACAAGATGAAAGCATAATGATAGGTTTTCAATAATGTGGGCAGCTTTTTTATGTAGAAAAATTTTACATCATCTACCTATAAAAGCACCCTACCCTCATTTGATTTCTAGTTCTATAGAGATGTCATATTTCACTCCTGAGACTAAAGGCAGTAGCAAAGTGGTGACTCCTTCACATCTGGACAAAACTGGGGTCTAAAGGCTGGTTTTCCCTTTACTGTTTATCACTATTTTCTATTTCTTTTAAAGGTTTAGGTAGCAAACTGTGAGATATTGACATGAAGAGACTGCTGTATTCTGTTTGATGTCCTATTGGGAAGGATATGTATTCTCTACAGCAATTCCAAACTGTGTCTAATTAATTGTTAATGGTCTTCAAGACCGAGTTGCCTTTCAGCTGTGTCTGAGCTCTGATGATCAAAATCAATGTTGAGTTGGCATTTGTGGAGAAACAAAAATCTTTCTTTGGCTGTTACTTGCAAAATTTAGTGTGTGTGTGTGTGTGTGTGTGTGTGTGTGTGTGTGTGTGTGTAGAAATGTCTATGCCTGTTAAAAGGCACACAGGGGAGGCCACAGGACAAAATTAAGTGTTTCCTTTTAATGTTCTCCATTTTGTTTTCTCAGACAAGGTTCTCACTCACCTGGAGCTTACTGACCAACCAGCATGTTTCAACAATACTCCTAACCTCCCCTACACCACCATTTTTTGGTGACTTTCTCTTGTCTGACATTGATGGAGACTTTTCTGCTGTGAACTGCAATAGAAACCAAGAAAACAGAAGGGCCAAGGAAAGCAGAGAGCTTCCAGTCAGGATGGAGAATATATAGAAGAATGAGCTGCATTTTCTTTCCTCTTTTTATAGAGACATATCCTGAGCTAGATGACCTCTCAATAAGGTCAGAAATGTAGCAGGGTCAGGGAGAACATAATTTATTTATCTACTCATCTATCTGTCTGTCTATCTATCTATCTATCATCTGTCTATGTATCTGTCTATGTATCTATGTATCTATGTATCATCTGTCTATGTATCTGTCTGTCTGTCTATGTATCTGTCTATATATTTATGTATCTATCTATGTATTTATCTACTTATCATCTATCTGTCTATGTATCTGTGTGTGTATGTATGTATATATGTATGTATGTATGTATCTATCTATCTATCTATCTATCTATCTATCTATCTATCTATCTGTTATAGACTCAGATCCAAGCACTTTACCAGTTTATTCAAGGATCCTAAAGAATCCAGTTTGAGATGATTGCACTGGTGATCATTGGATTGCTTGTTTGTGTCCTTTGGTTTCATTAACACTACCCAGGAATTCATGGTAGAGCTGGCCTTCTCTACTCTGTGACCTGCTACTGTTGTGTTACCAATCTTTGAGTGACATATTTCTTAGTTCTAAAAGACAGCAGGGGCTCCACTGATGAAATACTTGCCACCTAAGCATTAGAATATGCGTACATATAATCATCAACCAAATAAAAAGCCAGCCTGGGTGGTACATGTCTGCAACTCCAGTGCTGCAAAAGGAGAGAGACAGAAGGATGCCTGGAGCTTGTTAGTCAGTCAGTCTAGCCAATTGGTGAGCTCCAGGTCCAGTGAGAGACCCTCGTGAAAAAATAAGGTGGAGAGGCACTGGGGAAGCCACTGAAACTGACCTCCAGCTTCTTCATACATGTGCACACACAGAAACATCTATGTCACAATGTACACAAATCGACTGGCACATGTGTCTATTAAGGGCTATTGTAGACCCTTATGACAGTTCCTTAGTGAGATGATGTTCAAGCTGCTCTGGGGAAGGAGCTCATGAAAACTTGCAAAAAATATTCTTTACTTTGATATTTTCTTCAAGATACTTGCCAGTCTCTGCACACCTTGGCTTTGTGCATCCCCAGAGTGATTTTTACTTATTTATATTTTTTTACTTTCTCTTGTATAGCAATGACAATATTTTTAGTCATTTGCAACTTCTATAACCAGGACATTTTGAATTTCCTGAGACTAGCTTATAATTATCCCTCCCCAAGGCTATGTGGTCTTGCAGCATCATGGGTTTATGGGTCAAATATTTTCCTTCAAAATAAATGAATCATAAGGAAACAGCCAATAGTGAATATGCACTGTTTTCTGGAGAAGACAGGTTTTGTTTTTGTTTTGTTTTTAAACCAAAGAGCTGAGTTATCATTTGGGTGGGATTCATCTGGCCTGAGCATGTAGAATGTTGCTTTTATTCACAATTGCCATTAAACTAGCTGCTGCTTGAGACATTTTCTTGAGCTGCCTGTAGCAGGTATACCTCTCTGCCACCATACACCATGGGATTTCAGCTCCAGTTTTGATTTGAGCCCTTGCCAGTACCCGTGTTGGCCATTGCTTGCTCCATGCTTTTCGCCCCTGGAACTATTTTGAGCTGAGGGAGAATGTTGGTGCTCTCTACTTTTCCTAACACTGAATACAACCAGAGAGACTACTGTCTATGGAGAAACCTTTCACTAATGCAGGGTATGAACCAGTGCTTGCAGTGCTGTCTCTTAACCTTCAGAAGGATTATTTTCAAAGACAACTATTTACTTTTTTCTCCCCTCAAAAGTTTCTACTAAAGCCAACTACCCAGTGTTCATGGATAGCCCTGGAAGTTATTCATTCTTCTTCCTGTCTATCTTTTTGCTTCTTGAGATAACCTCACATTGAAATTATCTGAAGCTTCATTGTGTTCACAGGAATCCAAACAAAGATGCCAAAAATCAAGAAGTTTGTTTTGTTTCAAGTAGTCACTACAGTAATTTATACAGTTGCCATCATTCATGAAAGTGTAACCTTTAATTTAGTTTTAATTCATTTGTGCTGAGACAGCATATTGCCATGCTGCCCAAGCTCATATCAGATGCCTGAGCTGGAATGCTTTTCCCATCTTGGTCCTCAAAGAAGTTGTGACTACAGGTGCATGCTTTGCTATTTTTATTTAGTTGTTTAATAATACATCATTTATAATTAAGTCTGAATAGAAACAACAGCTGTGTTGTTCTCTGAAAGCAGGTAGGTTAATGACATGTACTAATGTGATCCATCCCAGAATTAGGTAATAAACCCTTGTGGAGGAAATGAGAAATAATACATTGACCTAGGGAGGAGGTTAGGAGCTTCAGTTCTGGTCCTCAAGGGCAATACAGGCAATGTCTCATGTCTTTCTGATTTCTGTGCCCACATCTTTAGCATTAAGACATCAAGCTAGATGGGCTTCAAGCTATTCTCCTTTAGAAATCATATAGTTTGGCACTATTCAAGAAAAAAAAACTGGAATAAGAACATTTTATCTGAATTCATAATTCATTAAAAGTTATAAAGTGAACCAAAAATGAATGTAATAAATAACATTGGTGAACAGGCAGATAGCAAGCTAGTAACCCTACTTATATGTTTACCAAAGAGAAGGACAAAATGTCCCATGACATGAACAGAGTAGAAATGTAGTTTATATGCAGCTAAGGAATGCTAAGAGTGAGAGAAATAGTTCTGCCCAGAGATGCATCTCCATGTTGGTTATCTAGTACCAAGTGGTTAGCATTGAAATCACATACACATAAGTATACTGAGCGGAGTCAGCAGGTTGCATTCATTTAATAGGATACATACATACACACACACACACACACACACACACACACGACAAGTAAAGAAAAGGAGGTCATGTGTGTGTGTATGTGTGTGTGTATGAGCGAGAGAGAAAGAGAGAGAAGAGAAGAGAGAGAGAGAGAGAGAGAGAGAGAGAGAGAGAGAGAGAGAAGATAGTGTATGGGAGGGGCTGGAGTGAGAAAAGAGAAGGTGGAAATAATGTGATTACATTTTAATTAAAAAATCAGCTTGATCATATATAATATATAGCTTGATCATGCTAGCCCTTTTTGTCCTTGGAATACTTTTATTCCTGTCTATCATGTTAAAGCTTATCTTTAACAACATTAACATGTTGGCAGCCAAAGTACATGGCTTGAACCTGAAAATGGACCCCCAGACAGAGTTATTAAATTGAGAGGCTGGCAAGCCAAGGATGTGTAAGATTCTGCACAGAGCCTTACCAACCTAATACAGAAGTACATTGCTTTTCATAATGCATATTCCATGACAGGTAAGAATGGCATTCTTGTCAGAACAACCCAAGACAGACTCAGTCTTGTTAATGAAATAAAAAAGGGGGAGAAACAGAGAGCCTTTGGGGCTGCTTGGCAAGAATCTGACATGGGCCAAGGACAAGGAAATGGGCTGCTTGACAGAAATATGACATTGGCCAAGGACAAGGAAGTAGGCTTCAAGCAGGAATCTGACATTAGGCTAGAACAAAGAAGTAATTTCAGACAGGAATCTAGATTTTAGGTTAGAACAAGGAAGTAGGCTTCAGACATAAAAATGACTTTGGGCTAGGACAAGGAAGTAGGCTCAGATATTTTGGTCATCTTGATAAGCTGTTAGGAACAGTGATCACAGGAGTGTTAGTGGAATTTTGTTTATTGCCTTCCTTGTTCTTTGACGATTTGTGTTTATTATCTTGCTTGTTCCTTGACTATTTGCATCTATTGCATTGCTAGTCCCTCAACCTAGACCTGACCTTAATACTTGCATGTAATTAAATGGTATAAAAGCAAAAAGAAGGAGGGGGGATGGGATAGGAGGTTCTAGGGAGGAGAAATGGGGAAAGGGGCTGACATCTGTATTGTAAATAAATAAAATATCCAATAAAAAGAATACTATCTAACAAAAAATATCAGCCTATTATTAAGTAATTAATTTGTAGACTCTCACCAAAGTTTTAAATAATTATCATGAAAATGGACCACTCATTTTTTTCCTCTGGTTGTCATGGATACCAGAAACTTGAAGGTGGCTTACAAGTTCACATATTTCAACAACTATTATTGAATTAATTCTAATATTTTATAGATATAGTCATGATGAGTGATCTTTGAATTGCTCTTTTGTAACTAATGACATTTGTGTTTAAAATCCTCTTTATTACAAAGGTAACTTATTCTCTTTGTCTTGATTCTCTCTGGGACATTTATGTGGCCACCAATGCATTTGCTGCCCTTGGATTTTTTTCAAGCCAAACTGATGAACATCAATTACCAAATGGCTTGAAAATCACTGGCTTCAAACCAGTCTTTGATATAACAGGCAACTTCAGCATTTTTCATGTATTTCTATCTTTTGAACCAATGTTGCCTTACTAGCACATGAAAAAACTCCCCTCCTGATCCTGGAGGCTGAAAATGGCTCAAGTACTTTTAGTATTTACGACCAGTAAGGAATTTAAAGAACTCTTCTGGACAAAAGACCCCTTATTTCTACAACTGCTTGCTTTTTCCATGGTTTTCCTCTGAAATAACTCCGAGGATAGAGAGTATTCCTCAGTGGTAGAATGCTTGCCTAGGATACCAAGGGATGGTTCAATCCCCAGTACCACAAAAGAAAGAAAAAAAAGAAAGAAAATTAAAAAGCAATAAAGTTACATGTGAAACACACTCTGGTTCTTGTCATGATGTATTTTTAACTAGATTTTGCACACACTGACACCACACACACACATACACACACACAGAGAGAGAGAGAGAGAGAGAGAGAGAGAGAGAGAGAGACAGAGAGAGAGAGAGAGAGAGAGAGAGACAGAGAGAGAGATCTCCTCATAGGGCCATATATAATCTAGATGCCATTGGTAGCAGACATCTGGATTTTCTACATAAATAAATAATAGTGAGAGTCAAAGAACTTAAGTTTGAGATGCCAGGCCAGGGAAACCATTGAGGGCTTTCCAAAAATTATGCAATTGACATAAATGACAAAAGACACACGTGTCCCATTGTATGAATAATGGAAGAAGCACACATGGTTACATTCTCACATGAAAAATTGTAATAGCAAAAACTGTAAAGAACTTAACACCCACAAGTGAATAATAACCTGTAGTTTCCCTAAACCATTACTCAATGTTACCATAGTTGTTTTAAAGACAAATAAAAAATACTGTAGCTTCCAGTGTGTTTCTGTACTAAGTTTTGTAGCCCTGAGTCACATGCCATGGTATATGTTATTATATTTGTTTTCAAGTAGACAGAACAGATATTGAGATTTATTTTTGTGGGACACCTCTTGAAGCTAAAGGTAGATTTTGAAGATGAATGAATCTAGATGCAGTCATGTGTTTCTTAACAATAGAACAAGGTTCTGAGAGAAACACAGTTAGGAGATCCTGTTGTGTTCCTGTTTGTGTCAGAGTCCTGACACAAATCTAGATGTGTAATTGATTACATGTTTTGGTTCAAAGTACAGTCACTTGCTCTTAGGTTGTAAACCTATACAGCATGTGACTTTACTACTGTAGACAAGTATAAGTATTTGTTTTCTTAAATGCAGAACAGGTACCATAAAAAAGATGCTATTAAAATAAGGAAATGATAAACTTGTATGAGGCAGGTACCATGGATGGAGCTTGCAGGGCTGGCAGTTGCTTTGCCACTGAATGGGTGATTGGTGAATGAGCGTGGTAGCCTGAGACACTCCTATATACCTGTGCAGAGTTTATAAGCTCTGTAAACTAATTTTTCAAACTGTTTTTCAGAAATATATTAGCCTTAGCCACTATGACATTTCTACTTTATAAACTTTTACATTTTTAAAATTTTTAGACTTTGGTAAAGAAACATTGCTTTAAAAACAAAGGCCCTATAAGACTATGCAGAAATATGTTCCTTCTTGGTGACATTAATTTTCTCTCTGAGATTAGTATTATTCCATTTCTAAACTTAGTTGTGGAAAGTTAAGACAGAAGCATGCACGTTAATCTACTCTCTGAGTTGCCCTTTTCGGGGTTGTAGCCCTAATCCTCACCACTCCCTTAGAGTAAACCTAGTTGGTATTCCCCAAACACTTAAGCAGCTTACTATAAATAGACAAGGTCTATAACAGTAGTTTGTGGAGGTTTACAACTGGACCCTGGCACCAGGCATGTGTCTGACTCTTTCATACTAGCCTGGGACAAATCAGGAGCATATTAAAGGAGGTCAGTTTTTTTTTTTGAGTGCTTTCAAAGTCCTCATATTATGGAGACCTACTTGGGCTTGTTCTATCCCAAGACTCATGATTCTATCAGCAAGTACCCAATGGGTTGCTCTCTGTATGATCCTGGATCTGTTTGTCTCTTGTCTTTGGTGTCACAGCACCTGGGAGCTGATCTCACACAATGGGGCCAGGTTTTATCTGGAACATCTATGGTATTGGTTATTTTCCTTGTTGGTGTGACCAAATTCTTGACAGAGATGACTTAAGGGAGGAGAGCTTATTTGGGAACACAATTTCAGGGCACATAGTGCATCACTACGTGGAAGCCATGGCAGCCGAATGGCTCTGCAGTGGGACTTGATGCATGGCTTGTTCACATCTCAGCAGACCGAGAAACAGAAAGCTCAGGGTGAAACCAGAAATAGATACGGTCTCCAAGGCCCATTTACAGAAACCCAATTCAACTGGCTGAGTTAGAGTCTCAAAATTCTGCAGCTTCCCAAGATAGAACCTCCAGTTGGAGTCCAAGTGTCTGAATACATGACCTTAGGGGGTAACTTAGTCCATTATCTATTGCTATGAAGAGACACTATGACCATGGCAACTATTATAAAGAAAAGTATCATTTAACTGGGGCTTGCTTAGAGGTTTAGTCCATTATCAGCATGGCAGGAAGCATGGTGGCATGCAGGCATGTATGGTACTGAAGCTGAGAGTTCTGCATGAGATTAGCAGGTGACAGGAAGAGAGAACGCACACCACTGGGCCTGGCTTGGGTTTTGGAACCCTCAAAAGGCGACCTGCCAGTGATACTCTTTCTTCAACAAGGCCATACCTTCTACTCCTTTCAAATAGTACCACTTCCTAAACATGTAAATATATGAATCTATGGGAAGCCATTCTTATCCAAACCACCACATGGGGAAGGGGATACATTTTGTATCTACACCATAGTACCTATGCTGGACCAGGATCAGCAATGTCACTGTATTCTGCCTTCCCACCCTGACTCACTGGAAAGTTCTTTCTCTTACTCTCTAAATATGAAGTACACCTAAATATAATGAAAATTAGAGTATGGTAAGTACATAAATTAGTAACATGGTACTATTTATTAAGTCTTCCACACTGCACACAGCTGAATATGGTATCATAAACACTAATAGAACAGCAGGCTTTTCTACATCAGCATCATTACAAACACATGAGTGTAGATAGGATGTCATGATGGCCATAGCATTACTAGACAATAATGTTTCTCCTGATTCCATATAATCTTATGGGCACACCATCATATAAGTGTTGACGACAACACATGACTCTATTGTTATGCAGAGTTAAGAGGAGACATATAGGATGAGTTAGTCCTGACACTAGAAAGGAAAAATGGAGAAGGAAGAAGGGGAGATTACTTTCTGAAATCCTACTGTGGGGTGTGAACCATTTCATTATCCCCTTTTATGAGAAGTCAGTTTCTTACTTTCTTTTAAAGTCACATAGGAAAAGTGCAAGATTAACATTCATTTGATTGGACATTTTTTTTTCCTAGCAAGCATGTTGAACCTTTTCTTTGAAAGCAAAGAAATTTAAAGTTCACAGTTTCCTGATGGTCCAGAAGGAAGACTAGGAATATTTGAATTTGACACTGTGAAAGGAAGTTTACAGCTTCCCATCAAGTTAAAGCTCAGACATGCCTTCTACACTGCTCTAGACAGAGACTTCACCCTTGTTCTTCCTTGGCTCTTGATTTCTCACTGATGCGGTATTTTTCCAGTCTCTATGGTGCTCTGTGTTTTCATTCAAAGGTCTCCTTCCCAGGCGTGAGCTGCTTTTAGCAGGAATCAAACATCATGCCTCCTTGAGGTCATAGTACATTCATTCCCTATTAAACCTTCTTGCACCGGACAGAGGCACGATCCATGCAGCTTTGAAAGGAACTTCCTCCTTCCTAAAAAGTGTCATGGAAATTCACCAGAGAGGGAAAACATTGGGTGGACACATGGTTTGATTAGCATGCTAAGATAATATTCACATATCCTAGAAACCGAAGGAAGTCATGCAATGTCTAGGTGGTCAACTTGTTAGCAATTCTATTAATGTTCTAAGTAATACATATATGGCACATGCTGCTTTTCAAAGTGCTTACACTGAATGCAGACATCAGGTTTCAGCTGTCTGTATAGAAGTACCAGTAAGCTCCTTCCACAGAAAGAGATCCTTTTCATTTTCTTGGGAGGGTGTGGAAAGCAAGACCCCGAGAATCTAATATATGTAGGAGTTAGGATTTGTGACAATTGTGTCTAAGTTTAAATTCCAGAGTCTTGCCTCACTCATCACAAAAATTCATCCAACCACAGGAAAAAAATCCCCATGATAGTTTTTTTTTTTTTTTTTTTTTTTTGTCACAGGGCAACATTAATAGTTATTTTTAAAAAGAAGGAAAACAACGGAAAATAAACATTAAATAAAAAACATGTTCAATATCTTTAGAGATCAGGAAAACGCAAACCAAAACTACTTTGAGATTCTATCTCACCCCAGCCATTGTGGCTGACATCAAGAAAAAATACACAGTGTTGTTCCAACTTCTTCCAACTAAAGCTGGAAAGGATATGAGAGAAAAGCTCTTGTTCACTGGTGAGAATGCAAATGTGTGTAACTGTGAGGAAATTAATTTGAACATTTCTGAGAAAAGTAAAAGCAGAGCTACTATGTGGCCCAGCTATACACTCTTGGTTTTATAGAAAGGACTCTAAATGCTACCTCAGATACACACACACACACACACACACACACACACGTATATACATGGTTGTGTATACACACACACACATATGTATATATATGTATGTGTGTATACACATCCATGTTCAATGACACGCTATTCATGATGGCCAAGAAATGGGAGCTGCCTGAATGTTTATAAAATATGACTGGGTAAGAAAAATGTTAATGTGTGTGTGTATGTGTGTATGTGATATAAATTTTATGCAGCCATAAATAAAAAAAGAAATCATGATACTTGCAGAATGTGTGAAATTGGAAATAATCACATTAAGTGAAATAGGTTAGATTTAGAATGAGAAATATTACGTTTTCTCTATGTCAATACCAAATTTAAAATGACAGTTGTGCCTATTCAGATGTGAGACAGGGAGAGACGAAAGCAGGAGGTGTGGCTGGCGTGGAGGGATCAGGGAAGGGAAGATGACCACAGACTGTAAGGCTCCGAGAGTAGCGATAAAGAAGAAAGAATCTCTGTCAGTGGGGGCAGGCATCAGACACAGGCAAACAGGGCACTCCTGTGTTGTTATCCTCTTTATTGAGGTGTAATTGACATACCATAAAAACAACCAGCTAAGTTGCACAATTCATTGTGTTTTAGTACATTCCCCAGGCTGTGCGACCATTTCCAGTATCTGTTTTGGGGGGGGGGAGGAAGAACAAAAGATCAAGTATGCATCAATAGTTACCCACATTCCGCTTCCCTTACCCCAGTTTTTCCCTGGACAATCACTCTTCTGCTTCTCAAGTCTTCCTGCCATGCTAGTTCTGAACAGTTCACACAGAGAAACCAAATGTGGGCAGTCGTTAGAATGTGGTCTTAGGACAACGTTTTCCAAGGGTCATGCATTTTGTTGCTTCTATTGCCCTATTAATTTTGGTTACTGGATAATATTTTATTGAGGCATATATCCATCAGCTGATGATACTTGGGCCATTTCTACTTGCTATCTGTTGTGAGGACAGCCATCCACACAGTTTTTTTTTTTTTTTTTTTTTTTTTTTTTTTTTTTTTTTTTTTTTAATGTATAAATATTTTCACTCTCTTGGGTTTTTAATTTAGGGATCGGAGAGCTTGGTAGACTCTATGATTAGATACTTGTGGAACTGGCAACCTGTTGGCAAAAATCTGTTCCCTTTCTCACTCCTGGTACCAATGTATGAGGTTTCCATTTCTCTACAAGATTGGCAGCTCTTCCTGTTTGTCATATGGACTGTAGCCATCCTGGTGGGTGTGATGCCATATGTCACAGTGGTTTTGATTTGCATTTCCTGAGTGACTCTGAATGCTGAGTGGCTTGAGCCTTCTCAGTATTCACTGGGCATTTATATGACTTTTTTTTTTTTTTTTCTTTTTTTGGATAAATGACTGCTCATGCACTTTGCTAAAACTTAATTAAACTTTTAATGTTATTTAGATGTGTGTGCCCTTCCACAGTGGAAATTCCCAGGATCAAACAGGTAGACAGGCTTGTTAGCAAGCACTCCAACTTTCTGAATTATCTTATTGGCCCACTTTTTTTGTTAATTTTTAAATTGGATTATTTATTATTTAATTGCTAAAGTTCACCATATATTCTGGTTCAGATGAAGTTTCCTACCACATATTAATTTGCAAATATTTCTTCCCTTTGATGAGTGGTCTCTTTACATATACTTTCTTTTAGTATTATCCATTGAAATAGGAACATTTTTTAGTTTTCTGTTAAAAAAAAAAAAAAAGCCCTTTAGGGCCAGAATAATGGGTTTTATTATAACATTTCATGCATGAATATTATTACACTTTGCTTTGCTTGTATTCACTCTCTGCACCCTGCCCCATTTTCCTTCCCCCCTCTATCTGGCTTTTATATAATTAACTTTATTTCTCTCTCTTTTATATAATTAACTTTATTTCTGTCTCTTTTTTTCTTTCTACATTGTTTGAGCTTTTGATGCTGGATATAAAAGGTTATTGCCTATTCCATGGCCAAGGATTCTGTGTTTTCCTCTAGGAGTTTTATAGTTTAAAACTAAGTTCATGTCTGTTGTTTTGCGTATGTCTGAATCTAACATCAGTTTTCCATTTGAACATCTATCATTACTTATTGGGAAGACTCTTGCCAACTGCCATTGTCACAGTTATCACAGAGGGCAAAAATTAGTTCTTCAAAGGTAGGAGCTTGGCCCAGTGTTTCAGTTCTTTGCCATTCGTCACAGTTGCCCACTTCTTAGTTACTGTGTGCAGCTTTGTGGTTCAGAGCTGGTATCAGACACTGTGACTGTCTTTTTCAAGATCATGTGGGCTAGTCAGAATCCCTTTACATTATGTATTATTTCAAATACTTTTTTCTTTACTTCTATAAAGAAGCTAGCTTGACTTTAAATAAGAATTGTGTTGAATCTGCAGATAATTTGATGACTATGGCCATTTTAATAATATTAAGTCTATTGTGGAAATGGTGTTTGTTTGTTTCTGTCTATGTAGCTGTTCTTAATTGTTTCATGATTTTTTTAAGTTTTCAGTATTTGTTTACTTCTGTCAAATTAAAAAGTTATTAATTATGCATGTGCCCCCCTCTCTCTCTCTGTGTGTGTGTGTGTGTGTGTGTGTGCGCGCGCGCGCGTGCGCGCACACGCATATGCTAACTATGTACACATGGAGATCAGAGGACAAATTGCAGGAATGGTTCTCTACTTCCACTGTGCCATTTCTGGGAATCAAATGCAGAAGATCTGCTTTAGAGAAAAAGGCCTGTTTCTGCTAAGCCATCTTGCTGGCCCATTCTTTTCTCAATTTTATGACATTTTATTCTTTTTTCATTTTTGAGTACTGACATTACAGACATGCCACCAAAAGCAGCTCATATTTTATTCTTTCTGATGGCATTGTGAAGCCATTCTCTTAGCTGTGTCTTCAGAATATGCACTGATAGCTTATAGATACACAATTGCTTTTGTATAGTGAGCCTGACTCTTGGACCTCAGTGAACTTGCTTATCAGTTTTAATCATACTAGAGAATTTTAAAAATAATTTTGCATACAGAAGCTTATATTATCTGCACATTAATACAAATATTATCTGCACATTAATACAATTTCTCCTCTATCATCTGGATGCCCAGTTCCTTCTCTGTTTCATGCTGAATTATATTTGCTTGCACTTCCAGTACAGTGTGAAATAGAACTGGTGACAGCAGACATCCTTGTCTTGGTCATGCCTGCAGGATCAGGCCTTAAGCCTTTCAACCGTAAGCGTGACATTAACTGTGGGGCTTTCACAGATCAACCTTATCAGATCGAGGAATTTCTCTATGGTTCCAAGATCGTTGAGTATTTATATCATGAGTAAGCATTAGAGTCTATCAAATATTTTTTTTAATTTTATTTACATTACAGATGCCATCCCCTTTCCCCATTTCCCCTCCCTAGAAAACCCCTATCCCATGACTCCTTTTCCTTTTTGCTTTTATACAATTTTTTTAAAATGTTAATTAAATGCTTTATAAGTTTGGTAATGTTCAATCAGAAGTGTAACCCAATACCCAACCTAGATATATAAACTATCTTTGACTGCTGGAGACACGTGAACATCTGCCTCCATGCCTCCCCCCCCTTTCTCTTTCTCTCTCTCATCACCTAGTTTCTCTTCTCTTTCATCTCCTCCTTTAGCTCCTCCTACATATCACCCTTCCTGTTAAAGTAAAACTTTTCTCTCAAAATACAATTAGAGTATAATTATTCCTAATTGTACCAATGAGGTACAAGATAGTCCTAATACCCAGTTCATCATTCTGTTGACTAGCCAGAACCTCTGTCATCTCTCCTAACTAGAACACTTAGTTTTGAACCTGGCTTTTTTCTTGGCTTTAGAATGAATGTCAGCTGAAAACCATCCACTCAGATCTTTTCTCTCAAAGTAAATAGCCAGGATTGGCTATGAGACTATAGGTCTTCAACCCCGTCAGAAGTCCAGAATGACTGAGTTAACTGAAATTATGGGAAGCAGTAAACATAGCTTCTAAAACTTAGCCAATTTATAGAGACTGCTGAACACCTGGACAGCCCCTATACTACTGAACGTTGGAGCATCAAATCTTCAGCCTTCTGGCCCAGAATTATCTGATGGACCTTAGTGATGCAGAATTATTAAGGGCTGATTATTCTGTCTAGGCAGATATAATCAGTCGACTATTCTGCAAGTGTGTCCTTTTCTGGACAGTAATTTGTCTGTAGATGGAAAGAGGCAATTCTTGCCTAGTGGCTGTCACTGCACAACTGGAGTAATTCCAAGGATGCTCAATTTCTTCTTAGAATCCACGACAGGAAGCTGTCAGGAGCAGACAGGTCTCTAATCAAAATGAACATTAATATATAAATATTTGTAACATCAATTCTATGGACTTCTGACGTTTTGAAAACCAACTATCTATGTAAGGTAACCTGGACTGTTGTCTGTTAACTCCTCTCAGCTATTTCTCAATAAAATAGGGAAAACACCCTAACAGTAAACTCAAAGCCATGAATTTGCTATAGTCCCTTAACTCATAGGCTAACCGTATCAAATATTTTCTTAAGTGGATTTTTTTTGGTGTGTGTGTGTGTGTGTGTGTGTGTGTGTGTGTTACAGTATACATTCTTCAGTTTCATACCCTCTGGGGTGGCCAATGTTCTAATTGGCTGGTATGATAAATTCCACTTAAGTGTAATATATGAGGCTATTATATAAAGTGCTTAGATTCAGCTTGGTTAGATTAGTTTGTTGTAGACTTTCATGTACTTTTGTAAAATGTTCAAAAAGGATTTATCTTAGTGGTAATCGTGTATATGTATGTACCTGTGAGACCAGAAGAGGGCATCAGATTCCTCTATGGATGGAGTTAGAGGTGAGCCACCCAACTTGGGTGCTGGAAACAGAGCTAGGGCCCTGGGCAAAGCAGGACATGCTTTGAGCTATCTCTCCAGCCCCTTTTGTGTCTGTTTTCCTGAGAGGTACTGATCTGTAGTTTTGTTTTGTTTTTTTCCTCATGAGCTCTCTCATTTTCTTTATTGTTAGTCAACACTGTACTCAGAATAAACTGCAGATTTTCTCTCCTGATTTTTTTTTTGAAAGCTGTGAAGGATTGGCAGCAAGTTTTCTTTGACAGAACTTACCAGTGAAACTATTTGATCCTGGGATTTTTGTGCTGAAGGAAAACTATAGTTACTAATAGGATACCCTGTTTAAATCTATTCAAGTATTCTATTTTAGTTCTAAATCAGTTTCGTTCACGTTATACGTTCGGTTGGCATACAGTTGTCTATAGTCTCCCCTTAGAATTCTAATTACTTTTAAGTCAGTAGGAAAGAGCTCTCATTCGTGAGGGGATTTTACTTCCTGTCTTCCTGGCAATCACAGTTAAAGCTCACTGATGTTGTCAACTGTGACTAAGAATAAGGTTTGGGTCCTATCAGTTTCCTCCACTGCTTTGTTGTCTTGTTTTCTGCACTGCTTTGCTCTCCTGTGCCACACTTATGCCCCCTCTAGTCATTATCATTTCATCTCTTTGATTGCCTTGGGTTCAGCATGCTCTAGTTTTTTCAAGTGCCTTGAAGCAGAAGGTAAGTTTCTGTCTTGGTTTTAATGCAGGTGTTGCAGCTGAGGGCCCCCTTTGTACATCAGCGTTACAGCTGTTGTATTTTATGAAAAACAAAGAAAGAACCAGGAATATGTTTTGTAGAGGCTCAGTATGGTGTGGAGCAGGGGGTGCCTCTGCAGGCCCACGCTGAGACATCCCTTCTCCCTGAGGTACTGGCCACAGGAGAGCTATAGTATAGAATAGAGTTTATAGAGTTTATTTAAGGAATGAGAAAGGGAGTTGAAAATGGAGGAGGGGGGGATAGAAGCAGGCCATGAACACGTGGAGAGAGGGGGGAGGGGAATGGGGAGAGAAGAGATAGAGAGGGAAGAGAGTAAGGGAGTGAGGAGGGGGCAAAGAGCCCCTTTTATACTGAGTCGGGCACACCTGACTGTTGCCAGGTAACTGTGGGGCAGAGCCTAGAAGGAATTTCAACAACAACCTCCCCTAAGTCTTGGAATACTCAGCTCAAAGTATTTCTCTACTCTTAGTGATTTTTTTTTGTGGCATGTTAGTTATTTAGGAATACATCAATGTTCATACATCTGCAAATCCCCAAATCTCCTTCTCTTATTGATTGGTGGTTTGATTTCATTGTGTTTTAAAAACAAACCACAATGCAGTATATATTATTGAAACACTTTTGAAATTTATTTGGACATTTTTGTGATCTATCACATAATTCATCTTAGAGAATCTTACATCCGCAATGGAGAGGAGTGACTATCTTATTTCTGTTTAGAATGTTCTAGAGATGTCTGTTGTCTAGTTGGTTTGGGGTGCTGCTTGAGTTCTCTAGTTTTTTGGGTGGGTCTTTAGCCCACTTTTTCTGACAATTATTGACAAGTATGGAGTGGTAGTCTTTAACCTGTATTATTGAAGATTTCTCTTTCTCTTTTCAGCTGTGTCAATTTTTATATCATGTATTTAGTGATACAATTGCAGTATGTTAATAACCTTCATGCATCTATTTCTATAATCTTAAATGAATAAATTCTTTAATAATCTGAGACTCCCTCCTTAACTGAAACATTATCTATTTGTTTTATTTACAACCTAACATGTGTAGTCCAGGGCTAGCAAACCCCCGTTGTCTTTTATTTACTTTTGTATTTTTGATTCTTTTACCGTTTAGTTTTCTCTAGTTCTCTATATGTTATCTATGTCTTATCATACACTAGAGATTCTGTAAGGAGCAGGCCCTTAACAGGACTGACTCCATCTTGTAATAGGAAAGAAAACAAGTTTTGAAGTGAAGTTGTTTTGAAGTGCTGTGATAACCAGAAGTTGTTCGAAACCTTATGAATCAAAACATTTGTGCACAAAAACAAGTTGTTTTGGATAAATATGATAACCAGCTGTAATGAAGTCAGAGCCCAGCAATAACCAGACCTGAATGGTTATCGGCCATTCACATCAGCAGTGACGTCAAATCAAGCATAAAAAAAAGGAGTCCAACCAGAGCACATCGTCACACACTGGTAGCCATGACTGCCTAATGTGATCCTCCGACCAAGCCTCCTCAACACCGGATCATTGAGATTCACCGACAACCTAAAGACCCCTTCGAGGTCAAGCACAGGTTTCCCGGTCATGCACCCTACGAGGTCAAATTAGCTGGAAGCCGCAGTCCAAGACCACCTTCCCGGACTCAGTACTGGAAACTGAAACCATCATAAGGACTCAGGTCATATAACCCATGAATGAATGATGTACTTGTTGCTATGCTTATTTCTTTGGTAATTAGCAATTTATTATTCGTGTCTGATAGAGACAAGGCATGGAATGAACAAGAAATGTGGCAATACCTTGTGGCAGTAGCTTTAGCATTGGTGATAATATATTCTTTGCTGTGCATCATTAAAGAGCAATTGAATGTCAAACCCTCCGTCTCTGGCGGTACTCTCTTCCCTCTCAGGGAGCTGATAATCTCATGGTCAATCCAGCGTAAGATCCCTGAGTGGAGAAGGATCGCTCCTCTCCCAGGGAGGATAATAAAACCTCACCGCGACCTGCTCGAGACAGATTCCAATATGTTATTATCATCATCACTACCAATTTCCAGATTGGCCATTTCTGACAGTATTTGTCCTCTTTCCTCCCTTAGACTCTGTATTAAATACATCAATACAAAGAAAAAAAAAAAGGCAGGATGAGGACTTTTTTTTGGCTGCAGGATCGATGAAAGACATATAAACACAAATGATTCTTAAGAGAAGTAGATGTAACATCAAGATGAAGCGGCCGTTTGAGGCTGGTATTTTCCATAATAGTTTGGGACACCTTCATCATGTTGTTTTTCTACCTGTTCTGGATGTCGGTCTAGAAAATCAGAATCTTTTATGACGGCTAAACACCAACCAGGTAATCATAACCATGTGCTGCAGCATGCTGGCATCCCACTTCATCTGTCCCCTCTAGGGCTGGCTGTAGGAAGAAAACTGTTGTCACGGATAGGAGTGTGAAATGACCCATTCCACTCTTTCTGAGGGGGGGAAGGGAAGGGGGAGGGAGAGAGAGGGAGAGGGAGAGGGAGAGTGGAGGGAGGGGAGAGGGGGAGGGGGAGGGGGAGGGGGAGGGGGAGGGGGAGGGGGAGGGGGAGGGGGAGGGGGAGGGGAGGGGAGAGGGAGAGGGAGAGGGAGAGGGGAGAGGGAGAGGGGAGAGGGAGAGGGAGAGGGAGAGGGAGAGGGAGAGGGAGAGGGAGAGGGAGAGGGAGGGGAGAGGGAGAGGGAGGGAGGAGGAGGAGGACGAGAGAGAGGGAAGGAGGGAGGGAGGGAGGAGGAGGAAGAGAGAGAGGGAAGGAGGGAGGGAGGGAGGAGGAGGAAGAGAGAGAGAGAGAGAGAGAGAGAGATTAAGTTAAGCCTGGACAGGTGCCATTTCTCACTAGTCTGAGCTGCATTTCTTCGTCCTACATCCAGAGGAATTGACAGGATTTGCTCCTCCCCTGCCCTCCCCAGCCCCCCACCTGACCTTCACACCTTCTCAACTGTAGGGAAAGGCAGGAAGTTTTCCCTGTGGGTTTTCTTTGTGATGACAGGAGGAGGCTGATTAATCAATGGGGGAAAACCCCGGGTGAGAACACGCCTTCTTGTGTACATTCCCGGTATTTTGCTATAAGTAGGGCTGCTGCTGGAGCAGTGGAGCACTCGCAGGGCCCTGGGTACCCAGCACTGAGCAGATCAACTCCTGGAGCTGAGAATGGCCTGCAGTGGCAAGCGTCTGCTCTTCCTTGCTTTGGCATGGGTACTGCTGGCTCACCTCTGCAGCCAGGCAGAAGGTAAGGGTGACTTTACCTGTTGGTACAGGAGACTTCTGTCCTCTGGACTTTATCTAGGGGGTCCCTGAGGACAGCAGCCTGCTCAGGAATATGTAAGAGGGACTGGTTGACTCATAGCTAAGAGGAAAGAGTCGATGCTAGCCATCAGATATCTTCTCTACCATCAATCCTAGCAGATGTGGAGAGTGATGGATGGACTTTCAGAGACACTTGGATTTCAGGAAAAGGCCCAAGTACCATTTCTGGGAGTGATGTGCCAGAGTGTGACCCTTTCAAGATACATGGTCATTCAGGAATGTGTAGAACATTTCCCTGCCAGCTTTTTTTTTTTTTTTTTTTTTTTTCCCTCCCAACCAAGTAATGTTAGTAAAGTTCATAACTTACCTTTAAGGTTCTGACTATGACAGTTGACCTTAGGGTCCCCATGAGGCCAGGAGGACATTGTTCTCCAACTTTGAGATAACATTTATCCAATATCTTACAGCAGATTACACTTTAACTTCGAGGAGTGCCCAAGTATTGCTTTATTAAATTGTTATCTGCAACAGGTGCATGGCTGGAAATGCTTGGTGAACTCTATGAACTGAATTTAAGTTCCATCAGCCAATCCAACAGTGCCGGGTGCTTTGGGCATGACTCCTAATGGCTACAGTTTTCTTTGTAGTTTTTTTTTTTTTTTTTTTTTTTCATAGTTCCTAGAAAGTCATAGTATCTTTGGGATTTCACTTCTGACTACCCAGTAGCTTGAAATTTGACTTCCCCCTATATTCTGAAGATGAAAGACTTCTCTGTGAAGATCTTTTATTTTTAAATGATGGTTGCAGGGATGAGTGTCCGTATTCTTGAGTGACTGTGGTGAAATGCCATGAAGTATCAGAATTTCTTACTAAAGATGGAGAGAAGCCATGGGCTTGTAAACTATGTTAGTTGAACCAAAACATCCCAGCACTTCAATTTAAAAAAAAAAAAAAAAGATAACTGGGAATTATATTAAAGTGGACCTCAAAGACCCCCAACTAGGTTTCAAAGACATGGAAATTTATTCCTATGAACTCAATACCTTTTATGTTTCTTTTAGCAGCAAGCAGCTTCGACTGCTGCCTCAAGTACAGACAGAAGAGTCTTCCTTTCAGAGCTATTGTGGGTTTCACAAGACAGACAGCCGATGGAGGGTGTGACATTGATGCCATCATGTAAGTTACTCACCAGTTTTAACTCAGTTTCTGTAGAAATCCATGGTAATTTTCAACGCATGCTCGGTGAAAAGCAAACACACTGCAAGGCTGACTGAACATAAACATAAACTTTAATTTTTGATTTTTCAGCTTTCACACAAAGAGGAAAATATCCTGTGTGCGCTGATCCAAAGCAGAGCTGGGTGAAGAAGGCTTTGAAACGCCTCAGGTATGAATCCCTGAAAGACAAGCAGTCTCTCTCCAATGATGAGGCTAAGGGAGCAGAGGGTGGATCATGGGCCCATTAGAGTTCTTCAGTCTAGTGACATCGAATTTTAGAAGGGGGATTTGAGTTAGATCATGCAAGTACAGATATATATATATATATACCCTGTGCAGCTGATAGTCACTAGCTACTTGATTCTTGTGGCAAACATGTTTCCTCATTATATCATTTATAGACTTCCTGACACTTGGTTGGTTGCTAAACCCTGAAAATTAAATTTAATTAAGAAGAGATCAGTGATTCTGGTTTATGTGAGTAATGTAGCATTTTACCAGTAGATGGTATCTGATATTACTGCACCACAGATACTAAACTTAGAGACCCTAGATAAGTGTTCACACCCCGTTCCTGTCATTAACTAGCTCATTTATATTGGACAAGGCTATCCTTCCTCAGACTCAAATTCTTCATCAGAAGATGTGATGTAGCAAAGCCATTCCTACCATCCGGTCACTCATTCACAATTTACATTTGTCCTCTTTTATTATAGCCTTAAAGTCATGAAGATGTAAAAACTGATGCTTTTCTGGGATGGAATTGGACACAGCCCAAAGAGGAAATGATCTCAGCTGGGGTTGGAGGCTTCACCTGCACAGCACTGCACAGACCTGATTTGTGTCTCAATGGACTTGTCCAATGGATGAAGTTGATTCATATTGCATCATAGTGTGTCATATTTAAGCTCACATTAGAGTTAAGTTGTATTTTATGTTATTTATAGAATTTTCTATGTTTAGCTATTTAATGTTATTTTCTCACAATCTATAGGGGCGCTTAGTAGAAGGTTTAATATTATGTTTAAGGGAATAAGTTTATATGGACCTTCTTGTCAACAATAAGCTATTGTAAAACTATTTAATGTTCTTCTGTGTATTTAATTGCTTCTTAAATTGATATGATTTCCTTATAAAACAGAAAAGAATTATAAGAATATATATTGAAAATAAAAGAACTAAAAGGTACTTGTTGATAGAGTCATATATTACTTACTAGTATGTATACTGAAGATGTTATTAAATCATACAACACACATAAGTATTTTCTGAAAAAAAAATGTATCTTCATTTAATTCTGCCTGGCTTTCCCCTTCTCTGCTCCTCATGGCCTGGGTTTTATCTATACAAGCAGAAAGGTTGCATTTTTGGAAATGGAAGTCATTCCCCCAACCCCCAATTAGAATGGCCATATGTTTGAGACCCACAGTCAGTGTTTATTGATATAAGCATTTTAGCATAAGTAAGTAGAACCATACACTTAGTGGCTGTAGAAAAACAACAACCATTGAGAAATACTCTGAAGAAGTCACTTGGCTCATCTTTCTATCGGCAAGTCTTTATCTCAGCTAGGAACATTTTTATACTTTTAAGTCCTGAGCCTCATTTAAAGCAGTTTTCCAAAGGAAAGCATAGGATGGTCTTAGAATCCAACTGCCTTAGTAGTCTGAGGGGACACTTAAGATGGCTTAAGCTAGAGAGAAGTTAGCAGTAAGACTCTGAATGAATGATACCATTCTGGAGGCTCACTGGTGAGCCTCCACAGCCCTCCAGATGGCCTTCCTCTGTTTCTAAAGAGCACTAAGGACCCTGCCCCCCATTGGCGGCCATGCAGATACAATAAAGTAAAATTATCTCTGTCTCTCTGTATTTCTATTTCTGTCTGTCTCTGTCTTTGTTGTCTGTCTCTCCTCTTTCTCTCTTCTCTCTCTTCTCTCTCTCTCTCTCTCTCTCTCTCTCTCTCTCTCTCTCTCACACACACACACACACACACACACTCCTGCAGTGCAGCTCAGAGGTGGGTCATTTGATAAAATGCCAAAAAATAAGTGGTCCAATATGCCCAGAAGGTATCTCCATGCCCAGGATGACCTTGAGTCATCAGGGAAAGTATGCCTAATATCCTGTTCATTAGTTCAGCCAGCCCAGGATTAGTCTCATTATGTGCCAAGCACTGTGTCAAGTGCTAGAGAGACAAGATGATGTAAGAGTTGGTAACTTGCTCAATGTGATGAGAAATAACAAGCAGCCTGGCTATTACAATGCCTGGTGGCAAGCACTTTAATACAGACAGTCATAGGGTATACCTGTACATCATTAGGGAGGGCTTCCAGAAGAACAGAAGCGAAAGGTTAGCCATATTAAATAGCCATGCTCCCATGTTCTTAGACTATAACCAAAGCAGTTCCACGTGGCTCAACTCAGCACATAAGGCATGGTATGAAAGACCAGTAGGATGTAGTCAGTTGAAAAGGGGTCAGCTCAGAGTGTTTGGAAACATCTGGAGCATGTTTTAGTTGACACAATATCTGAAGGTGGGTACCACAGGCATCCAGTAGGCAGGATCCAGGGATGTTAAACCTACTGGGATGCATAGAATACTTCTGGACAATGGAGGATTGTCCCACCTGAAATGTCAGCCATAGTCATGCACCCATGGAACAAGATTGGAAGGAACAGAATGCTGTAAGAAGGGAAGTGGGTGTGAAGTAGCAGATTAAGTAAGAATGTTGCCTTTACTAAGTACAGTGGTTTGAGGTGGTCATGGGCTTGACAGAGAACCATTAACAAGGCCAAAGCGGGGGAGGGGGTTGTCTCTGGTTATAGAGAAAAAAGAGATGAAGTAAATGGCAATTACAGATGCTCCAAAGAGTAAGAGATAATGAAACCTCAGTTAAAGTAAGAGCAGAGGGAAATGTAGAGAAGAGATAGGCTGATGAGTATTGAAATAGCCTAGATACATTCTTGGCTACTCCTATAGGTCACCCTTTCTTGGTACTGCATAGATAAAGAGAACCACTGTCAGGGGATGGAAAATGTGGGCATGTATTGGAAGGGTCACCAGGTAAGCCTTGTAGAGCCAGAAAAGGAACAAGTTTTATTGATATCTGGAATATGTTTGACTTTTTGGGATTAAAGCATTCTAACAACTATTAGGTAAGTTTCTGGACAGTAACATCTTCAGGACAGGTGCCAGCTTAACAGCCAGTAATAAAGACACACAAGTGATAGATACATGGGCCTACACTCATGGGTATATTAATCAAGCAAGCTATTTAGAAATAATGTTGGAATCATAAAGCTGGTGTGTTGAACTTGGCCTCTGATCACAGAAGGGCATCACTTTGCATCTTAAGTACTTATGCATTAGTTTATTAGACTAACCACGACCTTAAATCATGGATACTGTTTTTAGTTTACAGGTCTTTTTGTTTTTCATTTTGGAAAATGTATTTTTTCTACATACCTTTTATTTGAGGTATAATTTACACACACCAAAATATGTACATCTTACATATATAGTTGTTTGATGAATTTTCTTTGACTTTCATACATACTTGTTAGTAGCCATGGTAGCTTAGGGACAGTAAATGTTTTTAGCACCCAAGACTGTCCTCATGGGCTCTTTCATCTGCACAACCCAATGGTAAGAGCTATCTGGATTTGTTTCATAGTAGATGGCTTCTTGATCTCATACTCATAAGCTACAGAATATACTCTTTGGTCTCTGGCCTTTTAAAACAAAAACTAGAATCTCTGTCTTAACTTGCTTTTTAATTGCATGAATAATCCATAAATTCTTAGGGCCAAGCAACGGTGGCGACTGTATAGAACGATGACCTTCATCAGACCTTCAGGCCTTCAGTGATAATAAAAGGGGATGTCTTGACTTCTATCAAGATAGGCAGCTTTAGAAATTTGTTTTCCCTACTATGGCTTTGAGTCAATGCAAGCAAACACAGCATTTGTAAAGGACTCTGGCACAATGATGCAGTTTTTGACAACACTGTGCATAGTTGAAAGTGGTACCCTGGTCTCCACTCCTCTAATGGTTGCCACTGGTTTTGAAGGGCTGGCCCAAGAACATAGTTTTATATTTTATATTCCTATTTTCTCCTTCCTAGGCTAAATAACAATGCTTTGTTAACAATAATATGAGGAGTTGAAGTCTACTTAATCTTCATGTGTGGAGATGAGTTAGATTTATATATATTAGGATCAAGCTACCCTAATGAGCTCAATGCTTTACAGCCTGTAGTTCAGAAAAGACAGAACTGCTTATCTGAGTAGTTATAGCACTTGAGGCATCCAGACAGGATGGGATCCTGAGACTAAAAGGCTAAGGAGAGCCAAGGCAGGCTGGTCATACAATGTCTATCATATCTGTTCTTAGACTCCCTTCTAACATTTATGAAGACCATATTCTACTGGACTGATTTTTAGTTTTTAATTATTTTGTGTCAGGAATTTTGGAGGCCAGAGGTCAACATTGGGTGCCATCCTCTTTAGTTCTCTCTGGTATTTTTAAGATAGGGTCTTTCATTAATTGGTCTGAGTTCATGATTTGAAATAGACTGACCTGGTAAGTCAGGAGAATCTACCTGTCTGAATTGCACAGCATGGGACTTCTGAGTAATTGAGGGGCCAACTTTGAAGTCAGTGCTATGGATCAGAACTCCGGTCCTTATCCTTTCCCACTAAGCCATCTCCACAGCCAAAAACTGACACAAGATCCTCAGTTCCTAATGTGAATTCTTTGATTACAGAAATTTCTTTTGTCTACATTGGTTCTGTTTTGTGAGGGGAGTGGGAACTATGACCGTCTAATGGAACAGTACTGATAGGACTTCTTTATTAATGCACCCAACCCATCAGAATTATTTCAGAGCAATTTACATACATTTCAAGGTAGTGGCTGTCATAGTGAAACGTACCAAGGGTATCACTGTGTGTGTGTGTCTGTGTTCTTGCGTGTTTGTACTCTCTCCCACATTCTCAGGTGGTAGTGGAGAGTCAGTAATCTCTCTTTGTTTTAATGAGTGAAGACACCTTGGCTTTGGAGTTTTGTTGAATGCATATGAGGTAGATCCTGTGCCATTGTCCTCTGTAATAAGATAAAGTCTAGGGTGGTTGTGGCAGTGATCACTATCCTCTTTCATCACCCAGTTCCGGTGGTGGCTCCTTGTATTTGCTGGGTTGGGCACAATCTGATCTGGCTCTGAGATGCTACATCTCTCTGTTGAAAGGGCTTTACTTCCTTGGTTTCAACCCTCAGGACTCACTCATGAGCCAGACTGCTCCTCCACATCTGCCTAGTTTTGTTCCTCAGCCGTCCTCCACAGCTTAGCCTGACCTTGTCTGGGCCTGACACATCCTGTTCTTCTCCCTCCCTTGCTGTGAAAGTTAGCTGTACTTTCTCTGGATGCTAGAACCTGCCCGCACATGAGTCACTGTGGGTGCCAATGTCATTTTGAGTAAAGAGATGTTTCCTGTTTCACAACAAAGTGTAAAATATTGCTCCCCTGAGCCTAACCAACCACAAAAACCCCACCAACAAAATCCTTAAGTCCTAATTTATCCTCCTATTGAGAAGGACAAAGAGACATTTCCTAAACTCATAGAAGTGGCTTTAATAGTTAAAAGAAGGGCCAGGCATTCTTTGGGCCTTGCAGGTTCTGCCAGGATTTCCAGGGAATACTGCCAAGTGAGTAAGGATATGCTTACCACTGTTGGGTGGAAAATCAACATCTGTACACCAAAGCTCTTGTTCGTGATGTGTTAGTAAATATTATGTGCTGGCGTGTGTGCATCCAGCCTACTGAGTATGTATGTGAGCCAATGCTACAGAAGTGCCTGGCTATGGATGGGGGTTGCAAGAGGTAGTAGTCACCTTACAGAAGTTCTTTCATGTTTGAGATAGTGAAACCCAACAATGGACTCCAGTGAAGAGTGACAAGCCCTGTGCTGGCCAGTTCCTGAGGATAACTGCTACCATTCTTACTATTTGAATTCATTGGTACCAGCTTTGCTTGACACATACATCTGCTTTGTTTATGTTTTAATTCCATAAACTTCTCTAATTTATTGATTCTTCCCTGACCTATCTACCTAAATCCCAGAATGCAACACCGTATCAATTTTCTGTCCATATCCTTGATCCTCTTGGTCCCTTGTAACATGTCCACACTTCAGTGGTTTTCTTTTGGCTCGGTTTTGTTCATCTTCTTGATGCTCAGGTGCTTCTGGCCACTGTGTTCCCCTGCTATCTGTTGTCTGGTCTGGCTGTAATTTCATAGTCCTCCAAATTGGCTGGCATCAGTGTGCTTGACAGAGTGAAGATTGCATTGCACAAAATGAACAACACTACTAATAGTATGGGAAGAAGCCAGTACCAAATCTAGACTCAATTTTGCTTAAACAAAGGACAGAAGCATTGTTAAGAGCTGGAAGTAGGCTATTCTAGGCAATGTGTGTTTGTTAATCAGCTTTGTCAATAGGAGGGTAAATTCATCCTAATTTCATGATGAAACAGTTTTACATCTTGAGACAACACTGTCTGAAAAAACTAGGTTTATCTTCTAAGGCCAGAGCTAAGAGGTTAGAGTATTAAGTTTCTGTTTTTGATTTTAAAAGCTGACTTTTGGTTTCTAGAGAAAGTCATACCTGGGTTGTAAAATACAGCTTTTCAAAAATTTACATCTCAAAGGGGCAAGAAAAAAAAACCCACAAAGAAAGTTTTTTTAAATGTAGATATTCTTGAGAAAGTGGGCAATATCAGAATCCTGGAAGTGGAGTAACCTGCCTGAAGTTGAGTCTAGCTGTAGGAACCTGCAAGGCCTTGTGGGTACAACTGCTTTCTCAATGCTGTGACAAAACACACCACAGAAGCAGCTTAAGAGATGTATTTATTTTGGCACCCATTTCAGGAGATTTCAGTTTTCACCATGGTGGGAAAGGCCTGGTTATAAGTGTGACTCTGTCTGTGTTGCCCTGAATGTGAAGAAGTGGCTGGTCATATCATGGGTAGCTGACAAGGAAGTAGAGAGAGCTTCTGCACCAACCAGGAACAGATATACTAACAAAGTTGTTGCTTTGTAATACAGCTTTATCAGGTAGATCTACTAGGTAAAGCTCACTTCCCCAGACCTTCCAAAACAGGATCACCAGCTACAGACCAAGAGCACCAACAGTGTGAGCCAGTTATGGACACTTTACCGTGACAAGAAATGAATTCATATAAACCACAACAACTAATAAATATCCTCTCAAAGAGCTTAAGAGTTGTGTAGATAAAAGGCTAAAACCAAATTTGTTTTTAAAAATCACAGTTTAACCTGGGCTTTTGCTCTGTTGTATATATAGTTCTGAAAGCAGTGACTTCTTTCTTTCTGTGATGGTGGCTTCCCGTAGTAGAGTTCCTGCTGGGCTGACAAAGTGCTGCAGACTGTAGCAGGATACTTAGTCTGCTACATTGTATTCGCAGTGGAGCTCAGTGATTAGGCAGTAGAAGAGGAGGTGGAGCTGGGAGAAGAAGAGAGGAAGGGGAGGGGAGAAAAAGAGGAAGGGGAGGAGAGAAAGAAAGGAAGAGGAGAAGACGACTGGAGAGAAAGGGTGGGAAATGACAGAGGTGGAATGACAATGGAGGAGAAGGATGTGGCCTGGAAAAACCGCAAGTTATAAGGGATCAAGGTAGATGGGGAATAAAATAGGGTAGTGGTAAATCTGCCCAATTTAGGCATGCAATTTGTATTCATAATTATTGAGTGGTGTTTCCTTTGACCGGTCCTATTTGGGTTGGAGATTTACCCCAACAGCAGACAGTGTTTGTAATCTGATGGAGAGGAAGATTGGGAAATAAGAAAATGCCAGCACCGACACTTTTGCATCAGGCAGCAGGTTAGGTTTCATGACGCCCAATGACCTCACATTTAATAACCTTACATGACAGCCTTTGGGCTTCTACACTGGGTAGGTTGCCACACGAATACCTGGAAGCTTAGCATAATGTATCTGGTATTCTGCTGGAGTGATTCTTCCTCTATAGGTCTAGGGTGGAGTTGAATAATGTATTTTTCCCACCTTAATTATCTAAGGTAGGTTTCACATTCCAGATGTTTTACATCTAGTCCATATGTAAGTTCTTACATTTGTTATTTTGAAATTGCTTATTTTTTTGATGCTCATTTCCCAAACTCACATAATTTTGTCCATCTAAGTTTTATATGGGGAATAAAAACTGCTGTAGGTACTTTAATCAAGATAAGGTTTAGTATAGGGAATTGGTTATAGAAAAGTCACTAGGAAAGTGAGCTCACAGCTGAGATTCTTAGGGACAGTTCTAGAAAAGACTGATCCCTCACAAGTGCAGTTCTGAAGCTGAGTGTACCCAGAGGAGCTGCAGCCGCCCTGAGATGTGTGTCGTGGCACTTCAGCTGCTTCTCCATGACCAGGATCCGGGGACTGAAGATCTCCTTAGGAAGCTGAGGTAGGTGTGGGGTGGTAGCTACACTATCACCCACTGTGGCTTCTCCAGACATGGAAATCTAGAAAAAGAAGGGGAGGGGTGTTAAAAGTGATGTTGTCTTACTTCTGAATCTGAAATCTTTTAAAATTATCTTTTATCTTTTAAGACCATAATGACATCACTTCTCGCATCTCTTTTCTCCTCCTAAACCTCCATATGTATGCCTCTGTGCTGTCTTGCAAATCCATGGCTTCTTTTCATCAATTGTTGTTACATAAATGTATGTGTAATATATATATATACATATATATATAATGTATATATATATATATATATATATATATATATATATATATATATATATACACACACACACACAACCTGCTCAGTCTGTCTAATGTTACTTGAATGTGTGCATCTCAAATCTTGAAGCAGATTATCTGATGGCTGATCCTGGCTCATAGCCAACTGTCTAGCTGACAGGTCATTTGCAGATTGCTACAGTCAGCTTTTCAACTTAGAAAGCCAGGAAAAGAGAGCATGGAGATGTGCCCTTCCCCCAGGCCTGAACAGGTATGCAAAGTCATTTACCACAATAGACCAAGCAACTGTAAGACCTAGGAGAGGCATTGCATTACCAGCCTTGGTGCCTTGGAGCCTGCTAAGAAGAATGGACTGCCTGCTGAGCTAGCCTTGACACCTTGACTGCTATCTCCTTGCCCAGCCCCTGGGCTGAACCGAGAAGAGACTCTGGGGGGTGGGGCTTCCCCTTTATATATGAAAGCAAATTATTAAACTTCCGGGCCTTGATCAGAATACTTTGTCTTGGCCCCACGTTTCTCTCGCCCTCCATTCCCGTTCATTCCTGGGCTTCCTCTCAGGAGAACCCGGTAACCTATAGCTGCAGGCAGCTACATGGAGATAAAAGGAGCCATGTCCAGTGTCCATCATGGACAGAGTACAGAGTAGCCTTTGATGCTCTTTTCTGCAGGGCAAAGCCACTTGTCTGTCTGAGCCAGAGTCTGTGAGTCGGGAAGTGTCTAAAGGAAGCTGTGATGTTATCTCTGAAACACAGAAGGATGGAATCCATGGTCTGATCTTTGAAAAGTAATTTGATAATAAGATACCGATTTATTAGAGGAGTCTAGGACTAGGTGTTAGGTATGCTCACAGATGGAGATCGAACCTACCTCCTTTCACAAGGCAGGTGTGCGTTCTACCATGGAGGTGTTTCTCCAGCCTTCTTAAATTTTAAAACAGGGACTTGCCAAGTTCCCTAGGTTAACCTTGCCAGGCTGTCCTGGGACTTGAGATCTTTCACCTTTATCTTCCAAGCAGCAGGGATCTCAGGCATGTGTGACCAGGCTTGACTAATGTTTTATTTTACTTTAAATGCGTTTTAGTTTGCTGCTGCTGTATTTTGACATCACAGACTTTATTATGAGTTCATGAAGTTTTTATTTATTCCATTTTTCTCTGTTGAAATTTTTGAAAAAATAAAAAAGGTTAAATGCACAGAGGAGTAAGTGACTAACTGCCTATCTGCTAAGCTAGTGGTGGTTCTCAACTGTCTTAATGCTTCGGCCATTTAATACTGTGCCTCATGTCCTGGAACCACAACCATAAAATCATTTCACTGCTACCTCTTAACTGTAATTTTGCTTCTGTTATTAATCATAATGTTAATATCTGTGTTTCCTGATGGTCTTAGAGAACGCCTGTGTAAAGGTGATTCAACCCCACAGGATCATGACCCACAGGTTGAGAAACACTTCACTAAGCAGTTTTCATTGCTCACACATTTTACCACATTGCACTCCTGCCTGTGTGCTTTTTCTTTCTGATTATTTGAAGAGCAATGGTTATGCTTCCCCTCTAAGTGTTCAGCAGAAATGAAGAGAGATGAGATTGTCTTGTATAATCTGCACAATGCCACATCTAATAAATATAATTACCACTCTTTAATGTATAGATCTATATTTCACATCCCATATATGGGGCTCCACTCCTCCTCCTCCTCCTCCTCCTCCTCCTCCTCCTCCTCCTCCTCCTCCTCCTCCTCCTTCTCTCTCTCTCTCTCTCTCTCTCTCTCTCTCTCTCTCTCTCTCTCTCAGTTTTTTAGCTTTTCCAAATTAAGGTCCCACAATGACTTACACATTGCACCCATTGATGTAATCTAAGAGTTACACCCGATTTCTCTCATTATCTTTTAAAAAGCTCACTCTAACTTTTACACCGAATATTTAATAATTTTTAAAGCTTTCTTCTGTCTTTTGTATTATTTTCAAGCTAGAAGCTAATTCTATTAATTGTGTGCCTTTACATAGACATTTCTGACGTGATTTCCTGGGTGAGGCTTGGCTTGTGTGCCTAGCTCCACAAAGTACATGATGCAACCCTGTCCTACCATTAGTGATGCTAATCCGACTACTTGATAGGGTTGTGAAGGGAAGACCTTTCCATCATCAGGGAGGGGTCCCATTGATAAATATTAACCCACGGGGTGACATTTGAAGGCCACATCCTGCTTCCACCACGGTTTTACTGGGAGTTTTGTAGCTCAGGTAATTTTATGCTATATATATGCTATATATTATTATATTATTTATATTTGTATGTATAATATTTATAGCATATATTTATATATTTATTATATATTATATTAATATATTTGCATATATTTACATATAACATATAGTACATAATATAACATATAATATACAACGTAAAACATATAATATGTAGTATATAATATATAACAACATATACATAGTATATAGCTTATAATATATAATGTAATGTTATATAATATATAACAAATAATTGATAATATATATACTATACACTATACTATATACTGTATACTAGATACTAGATACTATATAATACATAAAACATAACATATATAATATATAATAAGTAATATGTAATATGTAACATATAACATATAAATATAATATATAATACATAAATATATGTTATATATACATATATATGTATAATGCATATAATGTCAGCATTTCGGTGACTGAGACATAGGTATTATGGTCTTAAAACAATGCTTCAGGGCCAGTGAGATGTTTTAGCAGCTAAGGGCCTTTGCTGCCAGCCAGCCCAGATGACTTGAGTCTGATTCTTCAGGCCTTGAGTACTGAAAAGGGAGTTTGGACTCTTGCAAGTTGTCTCCTGACCTCCACTTGTGCATGAAAAATAGGTAAATATAAAAATCCAAGGATAATAAATGTTTCACCAAAAGTAAATGATGTTTGAGGTGGAGGATATTGTTCTAAGTATGCTGATTTATTTGTTAAACAGAGAATATATAGTCAAAATTTTTATTATAAACCATACATTTGTATAATTATTATGGAGTAGTTGAGAAAAGTAATGTATAATAGAATTAAACCACAGAGTAAAGCTGTTTTTTGTCTTAGAGTTATTTGTTCTTGAGATAAATACCCCCAAAGGTTTTAGAAAGTGCTATGTTAAAATGTTTCACGAAGTATTAGATTTGATAAATATTTAGGTTCATTTCTTTCCTTTGCTTTACTTCACGGTTTTCTAATTTTTTTTCTTATTAAAAAGTTCAACCATGTAGAAACATTGATTTAACTGTCCTCTGGTGCTCACCAGGCAGCGTGACTACACAGTGTGCTGGGTGTGTGTCTACGTAATCGACGCTGAGTCTCCTAAGTCTTTCCAACTATAGACCCAGCATATGTTAGAATGAACCTCAAAATAAGTTGCAAAGGCCAATGCACACTACCTAAACAGTTCAACTTCTGGCCCAATATGTTATTTACAGTGTTGCATTTCTTTTAAGTATTAAAAAATAATAATAAGACATGAAGCATCAACATTAAGAGTACCATCTATCCTGACCCTAGACGTATCAACATACGTATCCTATAAGTATCCTATACGTATCCTATACGTATCCTATACGTATCAACAGTTCTGGAGGCAACAGTGGAAACAGATGCATTCTGGAAATCTACAGAAACAGAACCTGATCTCACTCTCTTTTTATATCTGCTCCTTCCCGCTCCCTCTTGTCCCCTGCCCCTTCCTTCCCTCATCCTCCCTTTCTTCCAGTTTGCTTTTCCTTTTTCTTCGCTCATCCTATTACCTCTCCTTCTTTCTTTCCTTCCTTCCTTCCTTCCTTCCTTCCTTCCTTCCTTCCTTCCTTCCTTCTTTCCACTTCTTTTGTGGGAAAGGGCTTGCTCTGTTGCCCAGGCTAGCCTTGAACTCATTATGTATCTCACACTGGCCTTGAACTCACTGTCTTCCTAACCTGTGTCTCTCAAGTGCTGAGACTCCAGGCCTGAGCTCTCATGTTTATGTGAATTCTTTTACTCGGCACAGTGTAGTGTGTATTAAGTTTAGGTACTAAGTTATATTGATAGCATCCGGTGTACAGACATCCCGGGATTCGCTCGTACATTCACCTGTTGATAGACACCAAAGCTGTTCCTAGGTTTCAACCATTGTGAATAAAGTTTGTTTGGACATTTTTTTTTCTCAATTTCTTTTGAGGACATATTTTCATGTCTCTGGATAAATAAGTAGGAAGGAGATTTCTGAGTTATGGGACAAAGGTGTATTTAGTTTCATCAGAAAAGAACACTCATCTTTTCTCCAAGTGTTTATAACATTTTAAACATCCACCCACTATGCATGGAGTGCAGTAGCTCTGTATACTTGCCAATATTTAGTACTGTTGACTTTACATATTTTTAGTCATTTGGTGAGCATGTAGTGGGTTTGTTTATTTGATTTAATCTTTTGAATGTGTCCAATGGAATATTTTTTCTTTCATTTACAGAGTATGTAAAAAACTATGATCTTTCCCTGATTAAATTATTGCATCAATTGGACACATTCATCTAAGTCTTCCTATATGTAAATATTTGTAATTTTGGTATATTTTCTTTTTCAAAATGGAATCTTGCTGTGCATCCCAGGCTGGGCTTGAATGTGCAAATCCTCCTGCCTCAGCCTCCTAAGTGCTGGGGATAACAGGTTTACACCACCAAGCCCAGTTGATTTTGGGAATTTTTAATTTCAGTCATTTTATAGGTGAGCAAACTGAGGAGTAGAGAGCCCATTCAAGCTGTGGAATGTGATCCCTCTGGTCTCAGCCCAGAGCCCTCTCTGTTCCATGAGATCCCAGCTGCTTGAGTATGCGCTTTTCTCTCCTAACTTCTGACATTCTGCATTAGTGATTGTATTCCTGCCTTAAAGCAAGAACAAGGATGAGTAGAAGGGAGAAAGTAATGAGAAAGTATCCATGTATTTCTGCCTTCTGTTTACTCATAGGTATAACCCACCAACAGGAATCCATTAGTGACTGCTGGGGTTTGCAGTACTGCTAACTAGACTATATTGAGCTTAGAATTTTTTTTTTTCATTTTTGTTAAGTTTCAAATATTGCTTTTGGATAGTGTTTGGACAACTTACAGAAATTTTCATATGGCAGGGATATTCTTATCCTATGTACTTGTGAGAAAGTTCTTAGAGGTAAGGCTTTTCACATAGCATTTGATTTGAAGAGCCTTTTAAATGTACATGGACATGGAAGAGATTTGAAGATAAGAATTTTACCCAAAGTGTCATAGAAGCCTTAACAAAGCTGCATCTAAAGGTAAGTCAGGGGCAATGCTCATATTTGATTGGCATCTGAATTAAAAGAAAAATTTGTAGGTGGAGGAATTTTTTTTTAAAGCAACATTCTGCTGCTTTAAAAGTCTGGTTAAGGAAATAGCTAACTGGCAGAGGGTGCTCGCAGTGCTGAGCTTGGTCCCAGTGCCCAGGAGGAAAAGCTTAGAGTCAGTGCATGAACCTTTAACCTCAGCATTGTGAGGAGTGAGACAGGAGGAAAACTAGGGTTTGCTGGCTGCTGGCCTAGCTTCAGCTTTAGAGGGACACTTTGTGTCAAAGGAAGAAGGCAGAAAATGATAGAAAAATGATACTCAATGTTTACACATAAAGGCACACACATGTGCATGGATGCACACAAACATACTTAAAAACAGAGGCAAAAAAATTGAACATGTATGTACAAGTTTGACTCAATTTGTACTTTATAACATCAGCCTATCTTATTCCTGTACCCTAGGAAATGATCTCCACAGAAGGATGGAAGTGCAGTGTGAGATGTATCAAAAGTCTCTTGAACATCTTTCTTTATTCTAATGTTTTTTATTTTTATTGGGTATTTTATTTACGTTTAAGATGCCATCCCCTTTCCCCATTTCCCCTCCCTAGAAAACCCCTATTCCAACCCCCTTCTTCTTTTTGCTTTTATACAATTTTTAAATGTTAATCAAAGGCTTTATAAGTTTGGTAATGCTCAATAACAAGATGCCCATACAATCAGAAGTGTAACCCAATACCCCAACGAACATCCGGCTCCATGTTTCTCTCTCTCTCTCTCTCTCTCTCTCGTCATCTAGCTCCTCCTCTCCTTCTCCTCTTCCTCTCCCTACTCCTCCTCTTCCTCTTCTTACTCCTCCCACCTTAGATCCTCCTACATATCACCCTTCCTGTTAAAATAAAACTTTTCCTTTAAAATAAAATTAGAGCATAACTATACCAATTTGTGTCAGTAAGGTACAAGATAGACCTAATACACAGTCCATCATTTTGTTGACTAACCAGAACCTCTGTCATCTATCCTAACTAAGAGACTTAGTTCTGAACTTGGCTTTTTTTTTTTTTTTTTTTTTTTTTTTTTTTTTTTTTTTTTTTGCTTTAGAATGAATGTCAGCTGAAAACCATCCTCTCAAATCTTTTCTCTTAAAGTAAATATCTGGGATTGGCTATGAGACTTATAGTCTTCAACCCTGTCAGAAATCCAGAATGACTGAGTTAACTGAAATTATGGGAAGCACAAAGCATAGCTTCTAAAACTTAGCCAATTTATAGAGACTGCTGAACACCTGGACAGTCCCTATACTACAAAATGTTGGAGCATCCGATCTTCAGCCTTCTGGCCCAGGATCATCTGACAGACCTAGTGATGCAGAATTATTAAGGGCTGATTACTCTGTTTTGGCAGATATAATCAGTCGACTATTCTGCAAGTGTGTCCTTTTCTGGACAGTAATATGTCTGTAGATGAAAACAGGCAATTCTTGCCTAGTAGCTGTCTCACCACGACTGGAGTAACTCCACAGATGCTCAATTTCTTTTTAGAATCCAAGACAGGAAGCTGTCAGGAGCAGACAGGTCTCTAATCAAAATGAACATTAATACAGAAATATTTGTAACGTCAATTCTGTGGACTTCTGACGTTTTGAAAACCAACTATCCATGTAAGGCAATCTGGACTGTTGTCTGTTAACTCCTCTCAGCTATTTCTAAATAAAATACAGAAAACACGCTAACAATAAACTCAGAGCCATGAATTTGCTATAGGCCCTTAACTCACAGGCTAACCATCTCAAATTAGAAAAGTTAAAGAAGGACTGGGTCTAAGCCTTGTATTCCTAAATGTGTTATATAGGCACAATGCCTATGAGAGTAACAATATTAATCTCACTTTTATATCAATAAGAATCTTGTACCAATGAAAACCTTAAATTTGAAATCAAAGTAAATTTTGTACCATTTAAGAAATTATAACTTCATCTTGAAAACAATTATACATATTTCTACCAATAGGTTATGCCTATGCAATAAATCCTAGCTAATCCTTTCTGTTCCAACAAAACCACTATTTTTTCCTAGAAAGACAGCCCAATATTAACCACCTCAGTCCTCAAGCCCAGGGAATAGGGGCGCTGACTCTTCATTAACTTCTTCTAGCTGATTATGGGCATTGAGATATTAGAAGAGGACAGGGGTAAGCATAAGTTGATAAGCCTCTGATGTTGTGTCTTCCACTGTATCCAGCTGGAATTCTAGGATATTAGAGGTTCGAGCAGGTCTGTCCAGCTTGCTTGCTGGGTAGATACACCAAGGCTGTGTATTCTGCAATATACAATTCTGAAAACAAATTTTAGTATCAAGATAATTTTTTGTTTGAATTTTGGAATCTAGTCTTCTGGCGGCCTGACTCTGTCATGTCTAATCCATATAATTCTGGGAGTTTCTATGAGGATGTGCTCCCGCCATCCTCTCATTTCAGCCTCCCTACTCTCAAAGTCCCCCAACACTAGGGAATCCAAATATTCAGGCACTAAGGCCCTCTACATCCACTGATGCCTAACCCCTTACCCCATCCCCCCTCCTCCAATTACTATGAGGGTGTGCTCCCACCATCCTCCCATTCCCACCTCCCTGCTCTCAAATTCCCCAACACTAGGGAATTCAAACTTTCAGGCACCAAGGCCCTCCACTTCCACTGATGCCTGGCAAGGCCACCCTCAACTACCTACACAGGTGGAGCCATGAGTCCCTCCTTTTGTGTTCTCAGGCTGGAGATTTCAGAATGGCTACTCCAGCTTGTTTCTTAGGACCATTTGTTTGAAAAATTGGTTTCCAGCCTTTTACCCTAAGGTAGTGTCTGTCTTTGTCACTGAGGTAGGTTTCCTGTATGCAGCAAAATGCTGGGTCCTGTTTACATATCCAGTCAATTAACCTATATCTTTTAATTGGGGAATTGAGTCCACTGATGTTAAGAGATATTAAGAAACAGTGATTGTTGCTTACTGTTATTTTTGTTATTAGAGGTGGAATTATCTTTGTGTGGCTATCTTCTTTTGGATTTGTTGGAAGAGGATTACTTTCTTGCTCTTTCTGGAGTATAATTTCCCTCTTTGTATTGGAGCTTTCCTGCTATTATCCTTTGTAGTGCTGGGTTTGTGGAAAGATATTGTGTAAATTTGGTTTTGTCATAGAATATCTTGGTTTTTCCATCTATGGTAATTGAGAGTTTTTCTGGGTATAGTAGCCTGGGCTGGCATTTGTGTTCTCTTAGGGTCTGTATGACATCTGTCCAGCATCTTCTAGCTTTTATAGTATCTGGTGAGAAGTCTGGTGTAATTCTGATAGGTCTGCCTTTATATGTTACTTGGCCTTTTTCCCTTACTGCATTTAATATTCTTTCTTTGTTTTGTGCACTTGGTGTTTTGGTTATTATGCGACAGGAGATATTTCTTTTCTGGTCTAGTCTATTTGGTATTCTATAGGCTTCTTGTATGTTTATGGGCATCTCATTCGTTAGAGTAGGGAAGTTTTCTTCTATAATTTTGTTGAAGATATTTATTGGCCCTTTAATTTGGGCACCTTCACTCTCATCTATACCTATTATCCTTAGGTTTGGTCTTCTCATTGTGTCCTGGATTTCCTGGATGTTTTGTGTTAAGAACTTTTTGCATTTTGTGTTTTCTTTGACAGTTGTGTCAATATTTTCTATGGTATCTTCTGTACCTGAAATTCTCTCTTCTATCTCTTGTATTCTGTTGGTGATGCTTGCATCTATGACTCCTGATTTCTTTCCTAGGTTTTCTATCTCCAGGTTAGTCTCCCTTTGTGATTTTTTGATTGTTTCTACTTCCATTTTTATGTCCTGGATGGTTTTGTTCAATTCCTTCACCTGTTTGGTTGTGTTCTCTTGTAATTCTTTAAGGGATTTTTGTGTTTCCTCTTTAAGGGCTTCTATCTGTTTACCTGTGAACACAAGTTCAAGAACCTCAAGTTCTTTGAGAGTGTTATTTATGTCCTTCTTAAAGTCCTCTATCATCATCATTAGAAGTGATTTTAAATCTAAATCTTGCTTTCTTAGTGATATGGGGAATTCAGGACTTTCTAGTGTGGGAGAACTAGGTTCTAATGATGCCAAGTACCCTGGGTTGCTGATGCTTATGTTCTTGCTCTTGCCTTTTGCCATCTGGATCTCCTTAGTGCTACCTGCCCTGTCTCTGACTGGAGCCTGTCTTTCCTATTATCTTGGTTGTATCAGAACTTTTTGGGGTGGGTGTTACTACTGGCTTTAGATCTGAGGCCCAAGATCTGCTCAGTGCTCAGCAACAGACAGGAAGGAACCAGTGCTACAGGCCAGGAGTGAATTCCTGGGTCCTAGTGGGTCCCAGTTACTTCCTGTTTGGGGCTGGTGTTGCTGTCTCCTTACCTAACATACTGCCTGGGTGAGAGCTCCTGGGAGGCCCTCTTCTTCTGGGTTCTGTGAGATTGGGGGCAGAGCTGTTGCCAGGGATCTGTTCAGTGCTCGGGCTTAGACCAGAAGGGGAACATCTTTCAATTAAAAAGAAAATCAATACATAAAGACTTGTAATTTTAGGAACTCTGCGGCTGGGCATCCATTACTTCACCAGTAGTGAGAATTTCAGCAGGGGCTCTTTGTAGTGGTTGGAATATACTACCCTACTTTTTAGCCTGCTCCTAACATTAGCAGAACATTTTGGAAATCCCAGGGATGTTCAAATCTGCTGAATCCTGAATGACATTGTGAGGGCACAGTGGACAGTCTTCTCCTGAGCACAAGATCCTGGGAAGTTCAAGCTTGGAATGTGGTTCTGTGATTGAGCTCTTGCTTAATGTATACAGGGACTTAGATTCAATGAGAGAGAGAGAGAGAGAGAGAGAGAGAGAGAGAGAGAGAGAGAGAGATAGAGAGGGAGAGAGAGGTGAGCATCGGAGGATCCTTTGCCCTAAGGTTTTAGACATTGCCTGTATGATACACTGCTGCTTCCCTTACTCTGTTTTGTATAAAAGTTATTCTAACTCCCTGCCCCATAAATCTCTAGTATCACTAGAGGAAGTATTTCATGGATTACTGGAAAATGGGTTTTCTGAACAGGTTTGTCCACATGCATTCAACCTTAAGACTTCCTAAAGCTAATCCTTGGGGAATTTCAGATACCAAATAGTTTGGTAAGGCTTCGTAAGTGTAAGAGAATTTCATGAATGAACAAATAGGTGGAAGATCTTCCTACACATCAGTCAGTTCCGTAGCTCTGAGCATTGAGAGATGAAAGTGCTAACCCTGCTGGCCCGATGAGCACGGCTTATGTCAAAACTGTAGAGTAAAGGAGGGTCCATGCTCTGCTGATGGGAGAGCAAACTGTGGTAAAAACCTTTGGAAAAAATCAGTTTGGCATTTGCTAACAAAGGTGTGCGGGCTGTGACTCAGCAGTCCTAGCTGCCAGTAGAGATGCATGCACGTGTGGGCCAGGAATCTTGTTGAGGAATGTTTGAGCAGAAGCACTGTTTACAGTAGCTCCAAACTGGTCCAGCAGCTTTTTAATGGATAAGTGAATTGTAGACTATCAGACACAAAGGCAGGCTAAATGGAGGAGATAATAAAAGATGCATTAAGTAAACGTAGTAACACCCTGGGATGATAATCACAGCTTTGAGTGGAAGGATGAAGACAGAGGACTTATGGGCATCTCATTTTTTATAAAAATTAAAAAAATGGCTAACAGTCAATTTATGTGTTCCAACACAGATGCTGTCGGGAAGATAGAAGAGTGTGGAAGTGCTTGCTGGGAAGGCAGGAAAGTCTCTATGATAGTGATAAGGCACCAATGAGCAGGGCAGGCTGTGTGGGGTTTGAAGAGCTTTGATTTGTACGAAGGGTCTGTGAAATTTTAGACAGCAATTACTGAATATACCAAGTATTTATCCATGCATTCTATATGCTTTTATATCCAGTGTAGTGTTCCAAACATCGAATTTACAATCTCAGTTTGATTTTAGGTTGGTAAGAAGGTTTAACCTGTGGGCTGATGGATGCGTAGGTGAAGTTTTACTGACCAGGCTAGGAACGTCAGGTGGAAGGTGACCCTGGAAAATTAGAAGATAAAAGTTAAACATTTAAGGCATTGAGGCAGAGGCGAGGCTCGATCTAGGAAAGCCAGTGATTTTGGTGTCTCTGTGTCTCTGTGAGGGTGTGAGCAGAATGACCTGCGAGACAGGTAAAGGCAGAGACATCTCCCCAGGCTCTCTGGAGGTATGAGAATTTCTGTTACAAAAAGGAAGATCTAAAATATCTTTCCCCTCTTAAACAAGCAAATGTAAACAGAGGTGAAATCATGGAGCACTAAAGAGAAAGGGGCCAAGGGAAACCTTGATGGAATAATTATAGCATAGACAGAGAATGAGGGGTGGGATGGGGAGGGAGGGGGAGAGGGAGACAAGGAGGGAGGAGAAGAAAGACATAAAAAGAAAGAGTAGAGGAAAGGACTATGGCAAAAGGCATGAAACAAGAAGCAGAAGAAATATTTGCTGCTAGGCTCCAAAGCTCGTTCTCCTCTCAGAGGGAGGCCGGGCAAAGGTCAAAAGAAATGAATAAACAAAGAGAAATTACTCAAAGACTTGAAAGAAACATGAAGATCAAAAGTTCATGAGTAAAAATGAAATGATGCAATCTTTCTTTCATTTTTTTTTTTTTTTTGAGTTAGAAATACTGGTAGGAAAACAGAGGGGTTCACAATTCAAAGCTCAATAAAACAAAGTAGAATGAAGATAAGGATGACTTATTCTTCGAAATTGCAGCTGGAGTATTAACTGGGGGAAGGATCAAAGATGCCATCCATCCCATCAGTCCTAGAGAAGTGAGCAGGCAGATGACTCAGTATTTAAAGTGCTTGCCATGCAAACATGAGGACTTAAGCCCTTAAGTCCTTCAGAATACACCTTAAAAGTGGGGACGGTGGCTAGACTAGAGGAAGTACTAACAGGCAGATTCCAGGGCTTGCTGGCCCATCAGTCTGTCCAAATCAGTCATTCCTCAGACAATGAAGGAACCTGGTCACAAAAAGCAAGGTGGACCATATTCCTGGGGACACATGAACTTGACCTCTGGCCCCCACATAAGTGCTTAGGCACCCAACACAAACAGGATCACAGACACAAAGGAAACACAGATCACAGGACTGCTAGATTTTTCTAGATGCCAATGCTACTTGAATTTTGTTTTGTTACAGGTAAAACTGAAAGGAGGCAGAGGAGTTGAGAAGTACCACAACAGCCATCCATTGATTTGGAGTCACTCCCAGTCATTAAAACAGGGGAAAACCAGTTATTGCAGAAAGGAATGCTTGGTAAAGCTGGAGAGGCGGATGGGAAAACGCAAGTAGAGGACTGTTTAAATTATGAGTTCATCTCTCCTCCCCTCGGGCTTAAACAGTAGGTCTGCAGGAAAAGCAGGTTACATACCGGCCAATGGGGCCGTAAGGAAGTGATGTCACAATGGTCCTGTGCTCTGGAGTCATTTGTGCTTTCTGTGATTTTGCTCAGTCTACCACATCTTGACCTAGATTGAAAACTGGGTCGGGTCATTTTTCTTTCTTTCCAAACAGAAGTCTAAAAGGGCCCCCTCCCATCAACAAGTGCATATTGTGGATTGTTTTGTAGAACAAGTTTTCATTCCACTTCTTTGGAGATGCTAAGAAAAGTTACTAAAGACAGACAGCCTAGACTCAAAAATCTATGGAACAAAGAGACAGAATCTAGGAAAGCCGAGGGAAGCTGACTTACGAGCAGACTTCTTGGTCTCGCCCTGGTGTTAAATGGCAACTCAGTGACAATATGTTTCTCTTTCTGGGCAGTGGGGGAGGTACAAATGATCCCACTTCATATCAAAGCTTTCTAAGAGGGATACAGGACAGGAGCGAGGGACGCGGAAGGATAAGAAATCAATGAAGGTCCAGAAGAAGATCCAGACATGGATCACAAGATCACATTGAGAGTCTGCGAAGGTGATAGAATAGTAACACAACCAAATGCATTCGGAAGCAGAGCAGAAGAGACTAGTATGGCTTGTGAGTGACGTGGGAGCCACTGGCTGGATCATGGAGCCCATCGGAGAGACTGCTGACTCATGAGCAACTGTGGCCCAACCTGGACCACAAACACTCGTTGGGACACCGTTCCCCAGGGTGTTTTTCCAGCTAGCTGGTATGACTGCAAGAAAGGTTGTCAGATAAAATAAAGTATAATCCGTGAACTCTTATTTCAGGCAAATATCATAATTGCTGTATTTATTCTTTATATATGTGTCTGGTTGCACATACTCCACTTGTGTAGGGACCATAATGGCCAGAAGAGGGCGACAGATCGACTGAAACTGGAGTTACAGGTGGTGGTGAACTGTCCCAGGTGCATGCTGGAAAACACAGTTGGGTTCCACAGTTGGTAAGAGCAGCAAGCATCTGCTGAGCCTTCTCTCCAGCCCCCAGCATAACTTTTAATTGAAATTAGGTTCCACACATGTCCTGCCCTCCCTTTCCCTCTTTCTATGTTTGCTGAGGAGATGCAGAGGATGTGTAGGCTGAAAAGACACTGGGGATGCTCAGAATCACTTTGTTCATGAACTCATGATTGACAGATAATCTGGCTGCACAATGACCCAGTATTCTTTCCCTATTGGTGCCCGGACCTTATTTCTCTTCTATTTCCCTCCTCGTTTTCCTTGAATTAACTCCTTCTTCAAAATGCTTTCTACTCTACTTCTGTCCCCAGCATCTCCTATGATGCTACCCTAACATCATTCAAGTATTTATCCATCTACTCATCAGGACTACCATCCTTTTTGGTTGGTTTTTCATTATTTCAAAAGAACACTTTCAAATATACAAATTTTGACCTTTTCCAAATACTTTATACATTTTATCATCCCTGCCATGGTATGCCAATAGGCATGGACATAAGAACGAACAAATATGCTACCACTGTATTGAGTAAAGGATGTTTTAATACTATAAATATGGGAAGAACAATTTCAGAAAAAAAAGGGAAAATATTGTAAGAAGTCATTGGAGGTAAACATGTTGACATATGGGTGTCTTTGAAAGAGTGTTAAAGAATTCAGGTAGGTAAGACTAAAAAAACGATAACACAAAGGTTCATTTGACTTGCATTTTTATTCAAGCTTGTCAATTTACATGCAGAGTGATTTCGTTTTATCAGTTTATTATTGAAGCTCTCTTATCATAAGGATAGGTGGACAGGAACAGAAACAACAGCCTTGAGGCCATTTCTCTCAATCTAACGCACTCTGTATCAGTAAGAAGTCCTTTTGGGTTGTACTCAAGTCCTGCCTTGTCTCATTCTTCTTGAAGAAGATACTGTAGTTGGCGATTTCTGCCACTGGAAAGGAAAAGACCCCAGAAGACTCAGGATACTTCTTTCTTGAGATCTGCACATACTCTGAAATGAACCTCAGGAACTCACTATGGGTCCAAATGAGAGAGCTCCCCCAGGGGAACCTTCTCTTGAATATACACTAGGACATTCATGTCTTCTTGGGAGTCAGAAAGTATTTGAAAGTATTCTGTTTGAAAATATGGTGGAAACTTTCCAGTCAGTGGTTGTCCAGAGCAAACCAGAAACTCCTGCAGAGGTTGACAAAAAAAAAAAAAAAAAAAAAAAAAAAAGTTATTCAGTTCTATTTTATACCCAAAGTTCCTGAGGGCCTGGCTATTATTTTTTTTCAAACCACTCAAGTGATTAGATGTCCACTTGTGTTAAGAACCTTGCTCTGCTTCTATGTTTCCATCTCTAGGTGTATTATAGTCTTACCAAAGACTTCTTACATCTGGCTAACGTGTGTGGGGTGTGGTATACACACTAGAAGTTTTAACTGCTCTCCAGACAAACATGTTATACAACCACGGTAGAGAATTTTTAGTGGGGAAAACGCATCTACATAACTTTGCATGTTGTTTCACAAGCTCAATAATAGGGAATCTTGCCCATGATGCTCCAGAGCCAAGAGCCAGCCACTCCTTAGTGTGACTGTAGAAATCAGGGATTCCTTGAGGAGGCGGGACTAGGATAAGCATTGTAACTTGCGTAGTACTTCCTGAACGCTCACTGAGTTCTCAGGCATGCACCGAGGTGGCCATGTGTCACCACATCTCTCAAGGACTCAAGAAAGTGTGGATTGTTATCAACCTCGTTTTGTAGGAGAGGAAATGGAGATGAACTCTGCTGCCTGGATTCATGTGGTTGAATGGCATGGAGCCTGACTCAGAACTTGTCTCTTCATTAGACTGGTGGACAGGAGACGTTAGAGTCTGACTGGGAAAGGGCTTACTGAAGGATTGTTAAAGAAGAAAGTGAGGACTCAGGCTTATGAAAGTCTGTTAACTTCCAAGGATACATCCAGGGAGAGCCTCAGTCAAGGCAGAAGCTGAAAGAAAAGAATACACAGGGCCACCCCATGGGAAGAAGCATGGATGCTTGCCTGTGCAGAGGCACATACCTCCTTGACCCCTTTCAATAATTTCCAGAGGAGGGACAGAGCCCAGTCCTTAGTGTGAAGCATGTAAACTATAAAGTACTCATTAGGGAGAAGTCCTATCATCATGTGGCTGGCCCCTAGCTCCATGCAGTTTTTCACAAAAGGCACAATATTGGACTTGGGGTTTCTAGAATGAGAGATGTATCAGTTCTTTCCTTTGTTTCTTCAGACCACACCAAGAGAATTAGACATGTTTGGAAAAGATAAGAGGATGGAAGCATTTTTCAAAGGATCTTCTAACTTTAGGAGGGAGGGACTTATTTGGCTCACAGTATAAAGGGTATATAGTTCACTATAATGGGCAAGGCGTGGAGCAGGGAGCTGGTAGTAGGGCTTGTCATATCTCAGACCAGGAAGCTGAGAGCAGACCAGAAGTGAGGCTGGACCACAAGCTACAATCTCCTCAGCAACCCACTCGGTCCAGATAGTCCAGACCCAAAACTTTCACAACCTCCCAGAATTATACCACCAGCTGTGAACTAAGTATTTAAATGTGTGAGAAGCACATGGAGAGCATTTCAACTCAAACTGTAACATGGTCTCAAGGATGAAGGCTGTGGAGATGGTGTAAGGGAGGGGTGGGTCTTGGAGGCCATTTTGAAAGGTGTGTCCTGCTGGCTTCTTCTGAGCAGTCCTACAAAAAAAAGTTAGCCTTGCTGAGTACAGTCCCAAGAACTAGCCTGGTGGTAAACAGAGGCAGGAAGACTTAATATTAAGAGAAAGCAGTGTCCAAGTACCTTGAAGAACATATCCTATACTATGTTACTGCAAAGAACCATTGGAGCTGAACAATGACTGTAGACAGGGTCTGGGTCTTCAGGTCTTTCTTTCTTTCTTTCTTTCTTTCTTTCTTTCTTTCTTTCTTTCTTTCTTTCTTTCCTTCTTTTTTTTTAAACTCTGCAGTTGGTCTTTCATTTCTCTTTTGCACACTAGGCCATGAATTCATATGGCATGGGCTCCAGCAGCTCGGGTTCATTTCCCATTAGTCCTCAGAAAGTGTGATTCTCTGGGTGGTGCAGGCTGGCGCTTCAGCTGAACCCAGGTGCCCTTCTCTTTGGCTTCCTTCTTCTTCTGATCGTTCTCCTTCACCAGCTTCAGGAAGCCATCTCTGTTTTCCGAGTGCTTGATGTGCTCAATCTGCACACTGATGCTCTTGGCCAGAATCTTGTCCTTAGCTTGCTTGTTTACAGTGATGCCCACGGCATGCTGGGTGACATTGTAGACTCTTCCGGTTTTGCCGGGGTAACACTTATGGGGCGTTCTTTTTTGAACAGTGCTCATTCCTTGATGTCTACAATATCACCCTTCTTGTAGATTCGCATGTATGTGGCCAAAGGAACAACTCCATGTTTCCTAAAAGGCCTAGAGAACATTTACCGAGTGCCTCTCCTCTTTCCCTTTGTGTTCGTCATTTTGGCGAGTTAACTGGAAGATGGCTGCCGCGGCTGAAAGTCTTCAGGTCTTTCAAGTGACTTATGATGTTGTGGTTCTGCCATGACTCCCTCACTTCATGCAGAACAATGGTTCATTGGTCAGGCATGATTAATTTTGTGGTAGATACACACACATAATTAGAAAGTGCAGAAACAAACACCGTGACTCATGTGCTTCTAACGATAGACTTACAGGTTGTTTTTTTAAAGACAGTGCTTTCTACTTATATTTAGAGTTAATCTCTCGCTTTCCGCCATCCCTCTTTGTCTTTAACTTTCATTCTTTGGTCCTCTATTTCTGATCATTATCTTCCCATCTAACTGTCTTTTCCTGAGGTCATTTACCCCACATTCTTGCATCTACCTTATGGCCATTACCCACCAATATACAAACAGCATCAATACGTTTGTTGAAAAAAATCTACTATATAGCAATGTATCTACTATACAAGCACTTGTAAAATATGCACTCATCATTTCTTTTTTTTAGTGATTAATTTTTAAAAACTAATCATTTTATTCATTTACATCTCTGCTGATATCCCACTTCCTGGTTACCCCATCCCACCTTCACCCTCTCCCCCCTTCCCTTTGCCTCTATGAGAGTACTCCACCACCCACCCAACCTCTCCTGCCCCACCCCTCCAGCATCCTCCTATGCTGGGGCATCAAACTCCAAAGGACCAAGGGCCTCCTCTCCTATTGATGTCAGACAAGGCCATCCTCTGCTACATATGTATCTGGAGCCATGGATCCCTCCCTGTGCACTTCTTAGTTGGTGGTCTAGTCCCTGGGAGCACTGCGTGGTCTGGCCAGATGACATTGTTCTTTCTATGGGGTTGCAATCCTTCTCCACTCCTCCACTCCTTCTGCCAGCTCCCCCAGCATTCATCATTTCAATATTCTTGGTTGCAGAGAAAAAGGCAAATTTAGTACAGTCTGTATTAAGTTTCATATGACTTCCTTTGAACTCCTGATATATTTCAATAAAAGAAAAAAAAAAAAAAACCCAAGTTCTTTACCTCTCCCAAATCAATTCACAAAAGAACTTTCTCTCTCTACCCTGGGCACACTAAGGACTGAGATGTTTATACCAGAAACTACATCACATGATGTGTGCTTTGTTACTGAATAATCAACGGCTCTCTTGTTCTATCCCAGGTGTTCAGGTGTGGGATATTTCTGAAGCAACACTCTCGGCAGAATGGTTCACTTCACTTCATTGTTGGAAAGGAGGTACTTTCCACCGGTAAATAAATCATTTGAATATTTTTCCTGTCTAGAAGTTTAAATCCTGGGTTAATTTTAAGAGCAGGCAATCAGATGGTTCTGCTGTAGTAAGAGACTAGAGGGTGTGTACCAACAGCTTTCGGGAACTTCACCGTGAAGGAAGAACTGAAAGAGAGGTCACTGTGGGCAATTTTTATATACTAAATAGAACATCCTGCTTCAAGAGGGAAAGATAACAAGACGGTAGTGGATACAAGAGATGCATATGATACATTTTTGTCACTGCAAGGCATGAGGTGGTCTGGAAGTTTTATTATGACCTTGGGAGGCTTGGCTTAGGTAACCTTACATCCAGAAAAGAAATCAGACCCCAGCACGGTTAAGATTTCCCCTGGCTTCAAGCCCAGGTAGATAACATCTCAAATTCTTCTCTTATCCTCCCTGTAACGCCACACAGATTTTTACTCTAGTTGTCCCTAGAAAAGACATGACTAGATGCCACATTGCCAAATCTGTCAGTTAGGTGGACTGGTAGGTATCCTTTGATCTGTGTCAGGTACTATACTAGTGGTTTGCATGTTTTTTTTTTTTTTTTTTTTTTTTTTTTTTTTTTTTTTTCTTCCAGGGATAAGCATTTATTTATTTCACACAATAGAAAGGCCCAGGGCTCTATGAAGTCCACAAACTGCCCATATTCTTATAGATTTAGGAACAAAAGATGGGTTTAAGTTTCCATTTTTTTTTTCTGACCTGAACACCGCTCAACTTTCTAGAAATTCAGTTAAAAAACAGCCCATATCTAGGCTTAAACCATCTTTGCCTTTTCTCTGGTACAGCTCTCAGAGAGCTTAGGTAGTCTGGTCACAGTGAAATCCATGACTAGAAAATGTGTGTGTGTGTGTGTGTGTGTGTGTGTGTGTGTGTGTGTGTGTGTAAGTTCCTGTTTGCAGTAAAGTCCAGAGATAATGTGGTTGAAGTAGACTTCATGGAGCCAGTGGCTACTTTTTGCTTCCCACCATGTCATCAGCTACTAGATATCCATACATACTCTTCTCCCCATTTAAGATTTTTAAACGATAGCAAAAGCATTGAAAAGATGCTCTCATGGATGTAATGAGCCCACCACTCATGAGAACACACACAATTTTTTCCCCAAATAGAGACCCCAGCAGCAATATTTATCTCTGGGCACCATTCTTTCTTCTTATCACAGTTGTTGTACTTTAACTTGTGGATAAAATTGTGAGCCCACATGCTACCAACAGTCCCCCAAGTAAGAGAGGGGAAAGGGACGGAGAGGATAGAAGGACACACAAGGAAATACATTAACTACAATGAACAGTGTTCCTTTGCAAATGACCATAAGGTTTAATTAGTATGTATACCTTGCATGTTCCCCATTCCATTGCCAATTCTGTCTCAGCTATCCATCCACCAGGTTGGGGTCTAAGTTACAAGGTAATTCAAATCTTAAGAAGTGAAGGGCATGGAGATGAATGAGATATTAACTGCACTAGTACCCACTGTGCAAAACCAAACCAAACCAAACCAAACCAAACCAAACCAAACCAAACCAAACCAAACCAAAAACAAACCAAAACAAACCAAAACCAAAACAACCCCTATTGGTTTTTTGCTACTAGGCACAAAAATGCCATCTCATGGAAAATCTAGGTTTGAGGAGTCTCTCATTTTAACAGGAACCCCATTTTCTCTTGATGATCTAATCTTTCCAGTCACTGCGGTAACTTCTCATTTTGTTCTATTTATCCTGGGACATAAACACCCTGAAATGGCCCAAAGAAAGGTTTTAGCTATGTGAACATATTTATCATCCTTGAAGTAATTTTGTCCTTGGGAATCTCAGTTTCCAACGAATGGGAATGATGGTTGGAAAAAATAAAATATAAATCCATTTGAATGAATTGTTAAATGAAAATTTTCAGAGTTGCTAAAATGATTTGTATTCTTTGGATCCCAGAAGAGTGTGTTCTATCTACAGAGACTTTGCACCCAATCTAGTTTGTAGTTCAATGCAAATAATCATATCAGGGCAACAAGGTATTGCTTTCCATACAACCCTGTAACTATGTACTCTGTATATGTCTGTCACTTTCAAGTCATGTAGTGTCTTGACAAGAACAGGAAGTCCTTTGAATGTCTTTATTCTTTGGCCTAGATATCAGGTTCATGTTGAGAAGCAATGCTGCTTGAACACTGTGGTAGTGGATAGGGCACTCTGTGTTTCATAGAGAAACAGAAAGTTCTTGTCCAACTTTATTCTTTTCCAGTGAGCATAACCTTTTGTTTTCTCACCAGTAGGGTATTTCCATCTCATGAAGATCATCCTAGCCTGTCAAAATGCTTGACACAACTGGGATTTAAGGTTGGTTTCTCTTAAAGGTGACCTCAACATTCAGCAAGCAAAATTGTTCAGTGACAATTAGTCAGCTTTGCGGAGAGGGACCTCTCTGTAGCCTCATCTTCCTCCCTCCCTGCTTCTAGAGCCAACTTACACATGACCCTCTAGAGTTCAAAATGGAGTTGATGGAGCAGCGATTGATAAATTCCTTCACCATGGGTCTCCTTTTTCTGTTGTCTCCTGGTAAGATTCATAGAGCTTAGGATGTAGCTCAGCTGTATAATGTTTACTTAGTTTGTGAGAGGTCATGAGGTTAATCCCTAGTTAAGAACCTAGAACCACCACACCCCCAAAAAGAAAAACAACAACAACAACATTGTGATGATCTCCACACTTGTGGAGACTTTTGTTGAACATTCTTACAGGGCACAGTCCTTCTAGTCAGACTGTAATTTTATAGCCATCTACTTACCACTTATGGGGACATACTTAAAATATTTGATTATATTCGTGACTGCAATTGACTGAGCTCTGCAACTAGAGAAGGTTGTAGGTGGGGGAAAGATGTTAGTTAGGTAGGCATCATCTACAGATGGTTGTACCGGCCACTTACATTTTGTTCACCCGGTGACTTCAGCAGCAGGGGTTTCTTTAATCAGATCATTAGATGCTGTTCCTACTTAGTTTGCCAATAGCAGAGGATTAGTTTCTATCAGGTCCCCGTGATAAGCCAAAACCGTTTTCAAAAGAAGAGCTGCTTAACGAACAGGAGATGGTTCACTTTCAACCCTGGGTTCCAGGCTGTAGGTCTCTGCGAAGGCTTGTCAGAAGTTCTACACCACGTTCTGTGAAGCCAGAGACCTTTGACTCAGAACCACTTCCGTTTGCATTGCTTCCCGGAACAGATGGGACTACTATTTTTTTTAAAAGTCATTTTTAATTGAATATTTTATGTATTTACATTTCAAATGTTATCCCCTTTCCCAGTTTTCCCTCCCCCTGTTTCTATGAGGGTACTCCCCCTCCTATCCACCCACTCCCGCCTCCCTACCCTCAAATTTCCCTACACTGGGAAATCGAGCCTTCACAGGACCAAGGGCCTCTCCTCCTATTGATGCCAAACAATACCATCCTCTGCTACATATGCGGCTGGAGCCATGGGTTCCTCCATGTGTACTCTTTGACTTCTTATAGTCACCTCTGTTTGTGTTGATTGCGTTAGTTTACTTAGGAGACAACATGCAATATATTTGCATAAAGCCTCATATCAAGGCTGGACCAGGCAACCCAACAGGAGGAAAAGGGACCCAAGAAAAGGTGAAAACCCCAATTCCCACTGTTAAGAGTTCCATAAATTCCAAGCTAACAACCATAACATTTGCAGAAAAGAAAAAAAAAGTGTCTTTATACTGTTTTGTTATATCCATGGTATTACTTTTAAATATAGGTTTCAGGAAATGAAAAGGACTTGGTTTATTCCACTCAGTACTTAATGACCTTTGTTTTGACCTAGCCAAGGTTCTCCAAAGGAAAGCGCCATTGTTCAGAGAGAACCATGTGAGCTGCTGCCCCCTACTGTCAATGAACTATTTATTACATGTAGAACCAGTGGCAAAATTCCCTCCATGCTAATTTACTTTCAATAGATCTTTTGACAGACTCGGCATGCCAAGACATACTTGAGAGTTAAAGGATTCTGTTATGAAGGCAGATAGCTTCAGTACGACTTTCTAGAAAAATGTCCTAAATATCTAGAACTTTGGTCCAGTGCACTCCATGTATGTCATCAACTCTTAACACTCCCATGAGGCAAGAAGTATTATTACCCTTACTTTAGTTAGAAGCAACTAACCTTTAAAAAGTGACTGCAGTAATATGTGGCAAAGTCGAAACCCAGATATGGGATCTCTCTGATTGATAGTTGTGTCCTCTGATCTACATGCTGCCTCCCCGAAGAGGATGACAGAGATCTGAGGCTCAGCAATTCTCACCTAGTGACATGACACATCATTCCCCACATTTGCCCTTTGTTCGAAGGGAAACACAGATGCTTTCTTGAGTTACAGTGAGTCTATATCCTAATGAACTCATCCACATTGAGAATGTACCTCACCGAACACCACAACTCAGCAATAAAATATCCTGTTGAATGTCGGTGGTTGCTCTATGTGGTCCATTAATTCTCTCTGGCATAGAAAGCCTGAATAAATATTAAAATTCAAAAATGAAAGCATGTGAGTTTTACTGAGTATGTTTTGCATCATCGCAAAGCCAAAAAATTGAAAAGCTGTAAGTCAAATTGTCCTAAGTGAGAGACTGGACACACGCTAGAATGGTGTGGTATATGGCTGAAATAAGGCAATGTTCAGGGTCCTCATTGCCAGGAGGGTTAGCTTAGGGAGAACTCCTAAGGACCGGAGTTCCTGTAGCTGGGAAGTCTCATCAGCTTAGAGAACCTTGCCATAAAGGATGGGCAGGATAAAGGCTGGCTTTGATGGTCTCCTATCTCCCAGCTATTTGAATATCCCTTCTGGCTTCACCCTGGAGGTCCTGGAAGTGTGAGGTCTCACCCTTCTCACAGGAGGTATATCATTTACAACCATAGTAAACCATAGTAAAGACCCCAGCAAGCCAAAGGGTATCCAAGAACTGGGTCCGGCCCATCCCCTCCTAACTGTGCCACCACTAGTAACATGTCTAGACGATGGCTGATTATCTGGCCGTGGTAGAAGAAGGGAGGGAGACACTTCGTCACAGTTGCATGTAGAAGGGCAAGGTTGCAGAACTTTATTGAAAATTTGGGAACCAAGCTGGAGGGGGAAAAAACAGAACAAAACCAAAAGAATAACATATAAGTTCCCTGAAGTGATGATGGACTTTCAAAAGCCCCACAAAGAAACTTTCATGTCCTGCCAAATGGGTGGAAACTGAGCAGAAGTGATGGCCTGCTGCAGGCTCCAGTGGATTCTTAATTTTTTTTTTTTTGTTGAGCCAGAAATGAGGCAGTTGGAAGACCACTGGGGCCCTGGAATGGACTGTGAGACTTACTAATAGTTGGAGAGCTCCTTAAAGGGTCACATGGTGAGGTTCAAGTCTGCAGTGTGAATATTTGGGTGATGGTGTAGACATGAGAAACGTTTGAGGGACAGAGGCAAGCAGTCTCATCCGGCAGACGGGAAGTCTGTCCCTTGAAACCAGGAGTTCTTGTAATCGTTTGGCAGCGATGTGTGTGGATGTGCTAAGACTGACCACAGGCCATCGTCACTTCTCAGGATAGAACATAAGAAACTGTAGCAATGCCAGAAGTAGCCCCCAGTGCAACAGCTTCAGGACAACCCCATCCATACAGGACTTGCCAAAAAAGATTTAGTACCAGGCATTCAGCTACAATTAAGTGTTTTGTAGCATCCTGGTAAGAAAGCCCTTAGCTACCTTTTGGGGATGGATTTTGATGCTGAAGTTGGAATTTGAGGAATGTCTTTATAGACCTTTTGGATAATTCTAGTGCCTAGAAAACTTGAATCGAAAGGTAGTGGAGCCATTAAAAGTGATAAAAGAAAGATGTCATTGTGGTCAAAGATGTGGTAACTTTTCACTAATGAGCTAGATTACAGGATCCAGTCCCATCAGCAGAAGATAGCAGAAAGCATGGTGTACACACATAAACACACACACACACACACACACACACACACACACACACACACACACGGTGGAGATGGAGGTGGGGGCAAACAAAACAAAAGAATAAAATCAGTTGGAAGAAGGGAAAAAAGACATTTAAAAGTAATGGAGCTTTCAACATGAAGTGACTGAGGAATACTGGGTCACATGACTTTACCTGACCAATGTGGTTTTCTATTTGAAGGCTTGAGAAGGGCATGGCAGAGCAGGGATGTCATGGAATGGGTGATATGTAATTACTTGCACCACACTCTGTGGAATGAAGCTGAATTGAGTGTGTTGAAAAGATGAGCTTACCCTGGTGATGCTTTAAGCAGCTGGAGTAGGAGGCTTATCAGGATTCAGGAATAAAATCCAGTGTAGAAATGAGCAGGCTGTGGGCTGTGAGTGCTGAATGGAATGGAAGAAAGTCATTTAGAGTTGAGTAACCAAAGGGGAACAGGGTAAAGGATCTGTTCCATCAAGGTCAGGGTGAGAGGGCCAGGTTCGGAAATTGTAGTTTTCTAGTTAGCAACCTGCAAAAAAAAAAAAAAAAAAAAAAAAAAAAAAAAAAAAAAAAAAAAAAAACAAACAAACAAAAAAACAAAAACAAAAAAAACCTTCCCTAATCTCTTATGAAATGCACAAATACATTAAGAGCACGAAGTCGGAATCAGAACCGCGAGGGAAATTTCATCTGGTTCTGTCGCTGAGTCAATTTGGCAGCAAGTTCTGTCACTTGGCTGCTGGTCACACCACCACAGCTAGAACATTTCTGGTGCTGGGGAATTCTCTGAGCTTTAAAGACAGCCTGTGTTAGTCAGCTTTTCATTACTGTAACAATATCTGAGATAAAGCAATTAACTTCTTATTAGTTCCTTGAGAAATTTAATCATAGTCACTCCCCTTTCCCAAGTCTTCCCAGATCCACCCCACCATATTCACCCAACTTTGTGCTCTGTCTCTCTCTCTCTCTCTCTCTCTCTCTCTCTCTCTCTCTCTCTCTCTCTCTCTTTCCTCCCCCCTCTTCCTTTCATCCATCATTTCTAGTTTGTGCTGGGGTATATTCTTGGACATGTAGGCTTCCATTGGAAGATGTTTGACTTACCAAGGATAACACTCTTACAGAAAGCTGATTCTCTTCCCAGCAGCCTTCTTTTGTAAACAGTTCCTTGACTAGAGTGGAACTTCATCTCTCCCTTTCTTCTCCATGGAATTGGTCTGGCTTGAGCTTGTATGGGGCTTGTGCCTGCTCTCACAACCTCTGTGTTCATTTCCACATTGGGTTCAGAGGTCACTGTTTTCTTATATTCAGCCCACTGCTTCTGGCTCTTGAAATGTCTCTCCCCATTCCTCTGCAATGATTCCATGGACCATGGGAGGAAGGGGTGTGAAATAGATATCCCATTTATGGAAAAGCATTCTGTAGCCTCTTACTCTCTTTAACTTAGAAAGTTGTGGGGTTTTGTGTTAATAACCATGCACTGCAAATGGAGGCTTCTCTGACGAAGGCAGAGATGCATTAATTTATGGGTATAATTGTAAGCATTAGGAGTCCATTTAAATCTTTATCTACTTATCAGAATAATAGGAGCAGGTTCTTCTGCAGAGCCAATGACCTGTGTAGCTACAGGTTCTCGGTCCTGTGATGGTGTCAGGCATGGGTTTCACTTCCAGGATTAGGCTATAAATTAGATGAGAAAGTGGTTGGTTACTCACATGATGTTCATACCACTATTGCACCAGTGGGGATGTCTGGCCAGGACAGATGTTACTGAAGCTCACAGGATTCAAGGCTTGGTAAGACTGAGCCTTTCCTTTTCTTATAGTGTGGAATGCATCACATCTTTCTGCACCATGAAAGTTAGCCAGTAGAGAGGAGGCCTCTTGGTCAGAAACAGCTTGATATATTCCTGGCCTGGGTCTCAAGTGCATGGTGTCTTCAGCAATAGGGAATTTGATTGCCATCAAGTTCTGGATGGTAACTAATAACATTTGTAATAGCCTGTAATGTTCAAAGGTTTATAGGATGTCAGTGGCCAACAACTCTGAGGTAATCCATTCCTGGCACTAGACATGTATGTGTGTGTGTATGTATGTATGTATGTATGTATGTATGTATTCATGTATGTATTTAGCTTGTAGTGTCTAGTAGGGGCACCATTGTCCCAATTTGGGGGGGGGGACTCCATTTTAACTCTTTTCATCTATGTGAATTTTAACAGACAATGAAAAGTTTATTAGACAAAAGCTAGTTTGGATCATGGCTTTGGAAACTTAAGTCCCAGAGAGATCGTCTCTGCTGTTGTGACAGCATGTCACAGTGGATGGAGAGTGTGTGGTGGAGCCAAGCTGTTTGCCTCATGGCCAAGACTCAGAAGAGAAAGGGAAGGGTTTGATCCTTCTATTTATGTTCAGAACATACTCCAACCTAAAAGTGACTCATTTCAAATCTACCGGAACACTAATTCCTTTGCAGTGTTGTTTGGAATTAGGTACCAGTAACAGTAACACACCCTGCTTTACCAGATCCTTCATGAATATTTACTGACTGATTCAGTGGATCCTTACTGGTAATATTCAATCCCCAGAAGAGTTTCTGAGTCCTGCTATAGGAAGGGGTGCAAGGACACTTGGGGAACTGGTAAAATGTAATAAGGTATCACATACTCTGGCACAAAGCAATCCCTCTACTTTGAGGCCCATTGAGCAAGGCCACTTCTAGTTTGTGTGCATAGCTCATCTTCCCTGCCTGGATTCTAATGTCCAATATTTTCTTTCTCTCCAATAGAAGATAGAGGCTGTCTTTTATCTACTGCTTTCAATGAAGGCCCAGTGAGGCAGACTGGTTGCTGATGCAGGTCTCTCTCAAGAAGGGTCCAAATGGATTCCACAAGCCCAACTGTAGATGGCACCCTTTATACCAGCCTTACCCTCAGGAACTAGTTAGTTCCTCAAACCCCATTTTCTGTACCATCCCTTTTGAGTAAGATTTGAACATAAGAAATTGGGGGGGTGGTGGCACAGATAGCCCACTGTAGGGGACAGACCCAGAGTCAAACACTACATTCTGTAGAAGTCCTTGTCAATGTCAATTTCTCATCTAGTGAGGAGTTGTGAAAAACCACTGAAGACTCCATTCATAAAGGGCGGTAACATCACCCCATCACCCTGTGAGAAAGCCACACTAAGCCACACACTGTGATGGGGACTATCACCTGGGCAGTGTGTGCCCTTTTTTTTTTGTGTGTGTGTGACTCATAGCTCAATACACTGGAGGTGAAAGAACTCCAAACTGGTTGAGAGACTGGTCCTGTGGCTTCTGGCAATGAGTAAGCAATAAGTCAGCTTTAACCTCAATTTGAACCACTGCCAAGAGACATCTGAGTATTTTTTGATCACCTGGTTTTAGACAACTAGAAGACAATAGTCTTCTAGGAAAATGGCATAGGAGAACTTAAATTGGGTATTTGACAAGGGTTCTGGTTTGTTAAATTAGGACCCTAATATTTCTAATATAAGAGGTTCTTGAAGGAACTACTATGGCTTTGGACGCTGATAGAATCAGTGTGCCACTTCTGAATAATTATTTTCATACAAAGACCAAGGGAAGGCCTATTGCCTTTCTGGGAGGTCTTGGCCCTTAGGAGGTTGGGATTCAGCTTGAAGGGTATGTGATAGTTTGGGTAGGAAGAGGTGTGTATTGAGGGCTTGGGTCCCAAATGCAGTGGTGCTCAGAGGCAGGATCTTTTGGAGGTGACTGATGACTCTAACTTTATCAATAGACTGACCATTGAGGGAGTCACAGCTTAATTATCTACTGGGATGTAATAGCAGCTAAAGGAATTGGGACCTACTTGGAAGGAGAACATTTAGGGGGTTCCCTTAATTTGCCCCTTCCCCGTCTTCTGTTTGCTTCCTGGCCATGATGAGGTGGGTAGCCTCTTCTAGAACATACCATAATGTTTCAGTGTCACCCCGAAGTGACAGAGACAACCATAGACTCAAAATTCAAAATCCATAATCCAAAATAAGATTTGTTTCAGGTATTTTATTATAGTAATGGAAAGCTGACCCATAGAGAATGGGGGATGCTGCCTTTTAGATTGGGTCAAGTAATGCATTCTGGGCAGGACTTTCAGAATTGTGACCTCTTTTGTGGACTATAGCAGCAGGTGTGGAATGTCATTGTGTCTCAGTCCTGATGATGGTAATGTCGACGACCATGTGCTTTAGATCTGTCCATCAGATTTCTCCACAGTGAAGTTGCTTTTCCAGTGGCTATGTTCTCAACTAGCAATAACACAGGTGAACACAACTTACCAAAGACTTCCTCATTTCTAGAAAGTGACATTTTCATCTCTTTCTTCTCATCCCTGTCACAAGGCTTGAGCCTTGTCATGGCTAGTAGAATAGCTGAGCAGGAAGAGACAGTAGGTCACATATGTGTCTGTTTGCCAACTGTGGGACACTTCCAGCTCGAGGGTGTTGCTCGCTTCTACTCGGCTTAATTGTATTTAGCAGCCAAGGCATGCCCCCTTCAACTTTCTTTCCAGTCTTCCAAGCAAGTAGCCTTAGTTGGTTTGTCTTTTTAAAATCTTAGAAGAGTTTTTGTCTAACAATGAAAGGAAAGAGAAAACGTTGGTTCATAGGCTTTGGCAGGAAATAGAATACTAATCTGTAGTGATTGAAATCGTTCCTTAAAACAACATGATTGCATTTGCTTCTTATTGAGTACTGTATGAACACTTTCCCACAACAATTCTTTTTATTACACTCTTAAAAAAAAAAGCTAAAATAGAGTCTATTCAGGGAAATTTTAAACAGTTAAAGAATTAACTCTTTTCCTGAGAACACTGGCTGCTCCTCTGACCACCCGCTGCAAGCTGAGCTGCAAGCTGAATTTACCTCGCTCTGCCTTGCCGCTGGGCTCTCCAATGCTAACGCATTGCGCATGCGCCTCAGCGTCCTACTGCTGTTTGTCCGTTTCTATGGCTACGAAGCCCATCAGGGTAAGGGAGTAAGAAAAATGAAGCTTAAGAGCCTCTTGCTTCGCTATTACCCACCAGGTATGGGGTTCCCACGAGTGGGCCCTGGATTCCCATTCTGGGATGGTCTGGGACGAAGGAGGGGGTGGGGACTCGGGGAAGGGATCTGAGTAGCCCTGTCTTAGTGACAAAGTGGGACAGAAAGTCAGAGCTCTCCAGTCTGGGTCTCCCACCCTTTTCACACGCCAACCACTGTTCCTCAAAATTCTTTAAATGACTCTTTGAGAAAGTCTTTAAACTTTTAAATGCTTTTAAGTCATGAGTCTGAGAAGGGAGGAGGGACTGAGGGGTAGTGAATAGTGACCTCCTGGGGCATTGTTTTTCTGGAAGAACAGAGATGAACTTCCTGCTATTTTAGAGTCTTAATGATCAAGTTAAAGAGAAGGAAACATGAAAAGAAAAACGCACACTCAACTGAACGCACTACCTTTGTTATGTGCTGTCCAGTCTTCTGCAGTAAGAAATCAGTTATGAACCTACAACTTAACCTGCTTTGTGCGCCTCGCCATATGACTTTAAAGAAGGCCAGAATCCTTGATTCCAGTGTGATGATTGTGGAATAAGCCCGCGAAATGCTGCTGCTTTAGAGTAGGATATGCTTTTCCGGTGGTCACGTGCTATGGGTTGGGAGGGGGCTTGCTCACCATTAGAGTAAATGCGACACAGTGTGTTGAGGACAAAATAGGAGGAGAAATGCCAGCTTCTAACTAAGAACTCAAATTAAAAAAAAAAAAAAAAAGGGTTGGGGGGGGGGATGAGGCTCAGTAAGTAAAGGTACTTTTGGCTAAGCCTGATCATGATCATGCGAGATCCATCTCAAGTGGTGGAAGCAGAGACCTTTCTCACTGAAGTTATTTTCTGACCTCTGCACATGTAGAGTCTTGTGTGCGCATGTTTTCATGTGTACATGCACATAACATAGCTGAATAAATGTAACCGAAAGAACAAATACACCGAAATAGGTAAAACAAAGTCCTTAAAACTTGCCTCAGGATAACGGCTAAACACAACAGCTCAATGACACATTTGGGTAAAGAAGCTAGCGATTTCAGAGTAGAGTGAATTAATTCACTTTGTACCGGTTTAACCAAGATAGTTTTAAGGGTGTGGACTTGAGGAAACCCTTTACTTCCCCGTTGACACCTCTCATTGGTCCTCTCTGTTCAGTCTTTTCCACCTGTCAATAAGTTGTATCAGCTCTACTTCCAAAACATTTGGTGGGCCTCTCAGTTCAGCCCTCTTTCCCCCACAGTTGGACTCCGCCTCCCTTCCATTTGCTGACATACTCCAGCCCTGTCTCTTGTTGGGAAACTTCAGGCTCTGCTCAAGTGCATTTTTGGCTTTCAGACTCATCTACCGTTTGCCAGTAGAATCTGAACCCAACACCTCCAGCAACAGCCTATTGTGCTCCTGTTAGGCTTAGCATAAGATCTACAGCCTGAAAGACTTGGCCCAGTCGGCTCTGTTGGCTTCTAGAACTTTACTTTCTGCCTTCTCTATAGTTTAGGTCTCTGAACTATTCTTCTACAACTTACAAGAAGGCCTGTCATGCACGGTCTCCTTTCTAGATAAAGCTTCTGTAGACCTCACAATGGCTAGCCTCTCTTTAGTTTGTTTCAGCTAAAGTAACTGACCCAGGGAAACCTTCCTTTTCCACATCTAGTAAGTTCCACGTACTGACTTCCGGTATAGCACTTTCTGGCTTTTGTTATATTTATCATCGCTGCGATGCTTGTTAGTTTTGTTTTTTTTTATTTTATTATTTTATTTTTATTAACTGGACACAAGTTAGAGTCATCTGGGAAGAGGACATTTCAATTAGTAATCGCCCCCCCCCACCAGATTGGCCTATAAGCAAATCCATGGTCTTTTTCTTAATTAATGAGTGATATGGGAGGACCTAGGTCATTATGGCTGATGCTAACCCGGAGCAGGTGCCTGGACTGTATGAGAAAGCAGGTTGAGCAAGTCGTGGGAAGCAAGCCAGGAAGCAGTGTTCCGACATACTCCTGCCTCTGCTCCTGCTTGAGCTCCTGCCTGGACTTCCTTCATTGACAGACTGTTATAGGTATGTGTAAGCCAGATAAACCCAATCCTCTCTCCCTCCAAAGTCGCTTCTCGTGCTGATGCTTCTCTAGAGCAGAGTCTGATAAGTGATCACTTCACTTCCACCCCTTGGTTGTGGAGCTCAGGTCAGGAATGTGGGCTCTGAGGCCTGAGCAGCCAATTCTCAACACATTGGGGTGAGTTGATTGGATGTGTCAAGTTGTCAGTCAACAGCACTTATCACACACTTTTGCTGACTTTGCAGTTTTGTCACCTTGGTTTTCCTTTCCCTTCAGCGTAAGCCTGCTTTGAGCTCCACGTTCTTCAACCTTCTCCCTTTTGTCTTTAGCTCCTTTCCCATTTTCACTGTTACCATGCCCTGGGGTCTATACTTTTTTAGGATCCCCACTGACCCTCATGTTTCTGAATCCACTCGTTCTGTCTCAGGTTGGGGACACAGAGGTGCTTGTACTCACAGAGAAGCACCAAGAGGTCCAGGAATGTCGATCACACAGGAGTGTCTCCTCAGTGGAGGAGATAAAGTCAAATACCTGCACTTGGTCCAGAAAGCTCTGTGCTATCTGTGGAAGCAGACATCACCCAGATTCCCCAAATGGTTATTTCAGACTTTCTCCTCCCCAGACCTTTACTCATCCTTAGGAAAGATGTCACATGTACTTTATGGCCTGCTGACCTCTCTGCTGTTGGTCAGGGATCAGACTAGATTCCAGGCCTTTTAGCTCTGGACCTCACCCTCATGATCACTTATATTTTGTAAAAGACTTTCTATGTACTTACACCTTCAGCTTTATTGTGCATCTGGAATTGGACTGATTGGCTTGATTGTTGCCTGGAAACCTCTTCCCAAATTGTACTGTGTTTTAAATATGCTAACAACGAAGTGACTGGCCTTAGACTCTACAAAGTCTGATCCAGGGTTGATGAAGACAGCCTGCACAGGGATTTTTATTCTTATCTCTTTGCGTGACTTGCTTTCCTGTGTGGTGCCCACAGGGAGCCCCTAAATTACAGCCCTGGGCAGACATGGCTACTTTTTTGGTTTCTAAGATGAGCACTCTGCTCTTCTTTCACCTCGCTATTACTCCTTACTTTGTCCTGTTGGCTCCCCTGCTCTATTAGTTTGGAATGCCCCAGACCTCTGACTTCGAACTTCACTTACCTATTTGCATTCATTTGCTGGGCATCTTCATCTATTCTCAAGGCTGAGAAAGCACCCCAAGTAGTCCAGAGCACCTAGGTATCTGTCTGACATCTTCATAGGCATGTTATGTTCAGTGTAAACATGGGATAAGGTTCCCATGCCTCTCCCATCTCAGCTGCAGCTTTGGTTCTATACGAGCTCAGGACAAAGACTGAGACTCACCCTCTGTCTCCCTTTGTATCTTTGTTCAATGAGTAATTCTGTCAGTTTACTTTTTCTCTCTCTGTCTGTTTATCTGTCTGTCCATCCATTCATCCCAACCTGTCTCTGTCCCTGTCTTTCTCTCTCCATCCATATGATATAACATTATCCCAACATTACACCAGTATCACCAGATATCAGAAAAACCATTCCTACATCATTTTTCTCTATTACTGTAGCTTCCACCTTGCCCCATGCCAACACAGCAACCTGGTGACTCTGCTGAAGTGTCCATCTGAACAATTCACTCCGCGGCTCCAGCTCCCCACACACTTTTGTTTATTTTTAATCTCAAAAGGCAAAGGGCCATGCTGTCCAGGCTCCTGCAGGACCTCATCCTTCTGTCTCCCTCACACTGAAATTTCCTGAGTGTCCCCCCCCCCCCCAGCAACAACAGTCTGTTCTGGTGCCTTGGACCAGCTGGGCATGGTCCTGCTCAAGAGTCCCTGAGGCTGATGCTACTGCTTCCTGAAATAGTTTTTCTGTGGCCGTTGGCGTAGCAGGTATTCCCAAACTTTTAGCCCTTTCCTCAAAGATGTATCAAGCGAAGCAAAGATAGCTTCTCTTTCTAAACAGTTCCATCTTCCCAACGTAGTTTCCAGCCTTCTTTTCTGATTTTGTCACCTACCCCACTCCACCACACCCCACCACACCCCACCGCACCCCAGGGCTATGTCAATCCAATATACTTAGTTTTTACTATTTTTTTTTCCCTGCTTAGCTTTCCCCACATGATGAAAATTCCATTAGGGACTTTGCCTACCCTGTTTATCATCTATTTTCAGCAGCTACATAGAGCTCGGTGCATACAATATCCAGTCACGTGTGTGTTGAATAAGCAAGCTTGAAGAAACGACATGTAAGGAGCGTGTTGGAACTTCAGCTAAAATGCAACTAGAACAGACAAATCTGATCTCTGCTCGATCCAGCTCTGAGAGCCAGCATTCTAGCACTTATCGCAGGCTGCAAAATCTGGCCTGCAACACTTGACTTAATCATTATTTTTCTAGTGAGGCCACATGGTTAAGTGCAATTAGGTATTTATGACTTTTAAATTCCAATCCTCGGGGTGGTATTTTATATGCAAGTTTTCCAGACTACTGAATAGCAAGTGGGTGTTTTAATAACATTATCATACGGGATAATAATGCTCGACACAGAATGTTTTCCTGTACTCCATCAGGTCTATATAGAGAATCATTTTGTTTAGCCTTCTGAGGCTCTCATTTTCATTTCTCCCACTTACAAGTCTGAGACATCCTTCTGTTAGCATCCACTAAATCAAACCCGTCCCTACCTAAGTACCTGATGGCCAAGTGCACACAGCAGGATATGGCTGAGCCAACACAGACCATGTCCTGCCTGTGCCGATCACCTGTACTGGCTCACTAATTGATAAGAGTTTGGATTTGTGAAATTTGGGTGCTGACTTAGCCTTTCCACCAATCAGCTACGACATCCTCAGTCTCCTTTGTTGTTTTGTGCCCAGTTCCTTGCTCTTTGGTTAGGAACCAAATACACAACAGTTAAACTGACCAAGGTTCCCATCACTTCCAAAGCTTCAGCTGTTCTGAGTAAAGAATACTATTTCTTGATGCCTTGGTGTTGGTGACGTATGAGGGTAGAGGCTTCTTTCTGAAGTGTTTTCAGAATTACGCTTATTGCCTAGTGACTGACAAAGATGAGGAAGACGGAGGTGCGGATACAAACCACTGAGGGGAGGGGGATGTACACTGTCAGCATCTTTGCCTGTGTTTTGTTTCTATTCTCTGTAGCTCCCGTTGGAGCTCAGTAGTTGCGAGAAAGACAAATGCACCCGCCTTGACACTTTGTCACAGCGACACAGAGCCAAATGCGCTCAAGATAAGTAGTGGACAGAAACAGAAGACACGGAGACCTTTCTTAGGACACTAGATTGTATGATGTCGGGTGCCAACTTCTATTTTTCCCCCAATCTTTAAGGCATAAATTTATAGTAATTATTGTATTACTTACCCATCCCTTACACCAATGGTTCTCAACTTAGCTAATGCTGTGACCCTTTAATACAGTCCTTCATGTTGTGGGGACCCCCCCCCCACCAAAAAAAAAAAACCATGGTTTTTGTTGCTACTTCATAGCCGTACTTTTGCTACGGTTATGCACAGTAATGTAAATATCTGTGTTTTCAGATGGTCTTAGGCAATTTGTCTGAAAGGGTTGTTCAACCTCCAAAGGGGTTGAGACCCACAGATTGAGAACCTGTGCCTTATAGCTTTTCCTTGAAAATGTTTTTTTTTTTTTTTTTTTTCTGAATGCTTACTTTCCTCAATAACAGTACACAACACGTCAATTTATACATAGTGTAAAATCCTATGGTCACAGCAAAGGAAAACTGTTTTACTGAAAACAGTGTCTTGCATTCAAGTAGGCATTACATAGTTCAAATTGTATTTGTATCTTATTGATTCTTATTTGGGTCAGATTATCAGGTGGAGCCCTCACTCTTTAAGCAGTTATATACTAACAATGTTAACTCCTGTCACCTTTTCTCTATATATTTTTTTAGTTTTCTTATACTTTTTAAAATTCATGGTCATATTTAATTAGGCCTAAATCTTTAAACACAAGAGTGCTCCCATCCTCTGGAGGATGTGTGATACCCTGATAAAGTCACTTCATACAGTTGTATGAGCTCCAGTTTTTAGGCCCATTACCACTGAGTGTCACTAACATCCATGATCTGTATTAATGTTATATTTTCTCTCATTAATAAAGCAGAAACTCTTATTTTGTGTATTCTCATTAGTGAGGTAGAGACTCTTATTTTGTATATTTTTCTCATTAACAAGGCAGAGACTCTTATTTTACATATTTTCTCATTAATGAGGCAGAGACTTTCAGTTTGTCATTTACTCATCACTGTCCATTGTATTTTTCTTTTTCTTCTTTTTTTCTTTTTTTCTTTTTTTGGTTTTTCGAGACAGGGTTTTTCTGTGTAGCCCTGGCTGTCCTGGAACTCACTCTGTAGACCAGGTTGGCCCCGAACTCAGAAATCCGCCTGCCTCTGCCTCCCAAGTGCTGGGATTAAAGGCGTGCGCCACCACCGCCCGGCGTATTTTTATTTTTCTAAATTGAGCACTCATGCCCTTTGTTTGATTTTCTTCTCTAATATCAGGCTGAGAGTTTTTCATACGGAACTCCCTGAGTTGAAATGTTTCCACGGATCATTAATTGTTTTTTTAATGTCATTCACTCTTGTCCTGTGTGGGAGCTTAAGATTAATTGCAAAAGTCTCTTTCAAAATTTCCATGTTTTAGCTGTTGAGTTTCATGTGCTTAAAAAGCTGGTTACAAATATTGAAATATAAATATGTTCCATTATTCAAACTACTTCATTTTATTACCAATTTAACATCCCTAATCAACTTGCAGCATGTTTTTGTATATGTGTGGCAGAAAAATGTTCTTAAAATTTTTTTTTAAAACAAGGTCTTTTATTTTTTAGAATTATTTATTTATTTTTTGTATATGAGTACACTGTAGCTGTCTTCAGACACACCAGAAAAACACGTTGGATCCCATTACAGGTGGTTCTGAGCCACCATGTGGTTGCTGGAAATTGAACTCAGAACATCTGGAAGAGCAGTCAGTGCTCTTAACTGCTGAGCAATCTCTCCAGCCTGAATATATATATGTACGTGTGTGTGTGTGTACATGTATATGTTTATTTTTAAAAATCCAATGGATTTTTGCATCATTAATTGTTAAATGACAGATGACAAGTCACCTACATGTCTGTAATTTAAGAGGACTATTGTGGGGAGCTGTAATTAAGTTTATAATTACAAGTAATGGTTAATGGATTGATGACATGACAAAGCCAACTACCAATGAAAGGTAGATAGACTGATTGATAGATAGGTGATAGGTAGATGGATAGATAGATGATAGACAATTAGATAGATGGTAGATAAATAGATAGAAGACAGATAGTGTGATGGTTTGTATATGCTTGAGCCAGGGAGTGGCACTATTAGAAGGCATGGCCCTGTTGGAATAGGTGTGTCACTGGGTGTGGGCTATAAGACCCACATCCTAGCTGACTGGAAGCCAGTGTTACACTAACAGCCTTCAGGTGAAGATATAGAACTCTCAGCTCTGCCTGCACCATGCCTGCCTGGATGCTGCCATACTTCCACCTTGATGATAATAGACTGAACCTCCAAACCTGTAAGTAAGTCCCAATTAAATGTTGTCATTTATAAGATTTGGTCATGGTGTCTGTTCACAGCAGTAAAACCCTAGCTAAGGCAGGCAGGCAGACAGACAGACAGACAGACAGACAGACACACAGAGAGATAATAGAGTCTGAAAGAAGAAAGAATCCTTGGACAGAGACTCTAATGGCCATTGGCCATCAGTGTTTACCATTAAAGGAGAATAAAGGAACTAAGTTATTGGAAGAGAAAGAGGAAGAACATTTGTAAAAGCCAAGGAAGATGTATCTGAGGTAAATGGTCTGAGGTTCGTGACTGGGTACCTCTGAAGGGTTATGAATAGAAAGGCACGAAGCACCAATCTAAGTGGGGAGTCTGATGGCAGACATTCAAGCACATACCACGTTCATGTGTTTGTCGAGCACCATGGTGGTCCTTAGGAGACCATTTGTGGTTGTGTGAGCTCTAGAACGAGGTACGCCCGCCCCACTCTACCTCTTACCCCTTGAAGGTCATTTTTACTTGAAAGACTGACAGTAACTGACACTTTTTAGATTTTAGGCATTTGGCAGAAAATAAAAAACATGAACCTTCAAGTTTCTACTGAAAGCCCAGGTATCTCTTGCCAATGATAAAATTTGAGCTTTTAAAGAAAAACAAAGGAGGTTCAGAAAGCTTGTACCCACCACCACGATCCTGACAGTTTGCCAGCAGAGAGAATTTTCTGATGACAGATCGGAGGTGCTGCTATCAGATGCGGGCACTGGAAGCTCTATGACAGAGTCTGTGAACACTTCGAGGCTCTGCATAACACAGAGTGTTTTTACAGGTATGCCTACATAACAACCCACGGAAAATCTGGATTTTAATGTATCTGTGCATCAAAGAACTCACCAAAGCCGTTGTAGTGCCATCACTTGAAAGAGCTTTAACTGTTAAGTTCCAATATCATCTTGATGAAGAATAAAGAACCACCATCATTTGGAAAGGCCTTTAACTGCTACATATCTGCCTATGACCATCTTTTTCTTATATTTCATCCAAAGCAGCCTATGTGAAGCAGGAACTTGAACACTGAAGTGGGCATGATGTTACAGCTGGCTTTAATTAGGCTGCGTGTTGACGCTGTGTGTAAGACTGCCGTGCTGCTGTTCTGATGGGTTTCTTTGTGGGAATACATGACTTTTTTTTTTTTTTTAAAGTATACTGTCATGCTGGTATGCAACGAATCTGCTATAAAAACCGCTGGAATGCTTTAAAATTCTCAACTCTAACATGGAGACTGTTACACACTAAAAGCAAATTTGTTGTCCTAAGGTGCCTGAAAAGTGTAAGTTGCTCCTGTGGCCCACGCTTGAGTTTGGAGGCAGTGCAGCTCCCACGGAGGAAGTACAGCCAGGCAGGCAGTTTCATGTGACCAGGATGCAATCAGGTCTCTGCTTTAGTCTCCTTTCCTGTGTGGTGGAGGACCATGAAAGGATAGCATGGTTTCTGGTGGAGCACTAGCTAGAGATGGCCGGAGACCCAACAGGTATCCCTGCAAGGGATGTCATACATTTCGCCACACTCACAGACTCCAGGCTCCTGACATGAGGCCAAAGACCTCCATTGATCTGCGCCTTTCAGTCACTTAGGGAAACGCCCCTATCAGCCCCTCCACAGGTAGAGGACAAGACTGCAGGCCTCAGAGCCTCAAGAGATTTCCATACTAATAAGGTACCTAAAGGCCAGAGGGCATAGCCAATTAAACAGTTCTTCCTAGACATTTATATAAGGAGGAGTCCTTATAAATGGTATTTAACCTCAGGCCCACCCCAAGGATACGGGTACAGCTACATCCACTTTCTGCCATGACAATAAATCTTTTAAAATTATGGACTTCCTCGTGTCTTTGGGGCCTGCCATGGAGAACCGTGGAGAGGGCCTTTGATCACTGAGCCACCTTCTAATCTCCTGTGGAGGACTTCTCTATGTTCCAGCCACGGAGGCCTGCCAACTCAAGCAAGCTAGCCAAGCCAGCCATGACCAAGCCAAGCAAGTCTCCATAACCAAGAATTTCCACTCCGAGGTGTACTCTCTCAGCTATGGGCTGGTCCATTCTGTACACCCCAGTCTCAACTCTTCTGCGGTTCCCAGTGGGGCCTGGGAGCCCAGGAGTTTGAGACCCGCATGCCTTCTTGTCTGGAGGTCCCCATCCAAGAGCTCTGCCCACGTGGGTCTCAGACTGAGACCTCTCCACGGCCGGGCAGAGCTCGGGGGCTTCTCATAGCCCAGCATTCGTCCTGTGCTTCTGCTCCCTGAGCTGAGGTTCCAGCTTCCTGGGGTGACAGACGTGTGGGAACCACAACTCAGCCCAACAGGACCCGTGCCCACATGCGAGCTACAGTTCCACACTTTCTTTCTGTTGGGTGGGTTGAGTATATTTGATTTCTAAGTGTTCACAAACACTTAGAAGGTGTTAAATATTGTGTTTAGTCATCTTTATGACTGATACAAACCACAAATATATTTTCCTCAAGTTATCACTCTTTTTATTTTTTAAACTTCTCATTTTAATAAGTTCTGTTTAGTAAGCCTGAGATTTTTTTCCCATTTTTTTTTAGTCTGATATGTTTCCTCATAGTAAGGTCTTGCCACATTTTTCCCATTAATTAATTTATTTATTCACTTTCCATCCTGATTGCGGCACTCCCCAATCCCCCCCACCTCACACGGCCCCTCCCCCACCACTCTCTCCCCTTTTCCTCTGAGAAGGGGGAGGTTCCCCCTGGGTACCAACCCACCCTGGCACATTAAGTCACTGCAGGACTAGTTACATTCCTCTACTACTGAGGCCAAACAAAAGCAGCACAGTTAGGGGAACAGGATCCACAGGCAGGCAACAGAGTCAGGGACAGCCTCTGCTCTAGTTGTTGGGGAGCCTGCATGAAGACCAAGCTGCACATCTGCTACATACGTTGGAGGGTATGTCTCTTTGGTTGGTGGCTCAGTCTCTGGGAGCCTCCAAAGATCCAGCTTAGTTGACTCTGTTGGTCTTCTTGTGGGTTTCCTATTCCTTCCAGGTCCTTCAATCCTTCCTGTAAGTCTTCCAGAAGACTAAAGGTGCTCCTTTTAAATGTTTGGCTGTGGGCCTCTGCAGTTGTTCCTATGTTGGGAAGTCTCTGTTTAGCTTTCTTTGCCATTTTTAATTGGGTTATTTGGTTTGCTAGTGTCTAACTCCTTGAGGTCTTTATATGTTTTGGATATTAGCCCTCTGTTGGATATAGTATCAGTGAAGATCTTTTCCCATTTCATAGGCTGCCATTTGTCCTTATCGATGGTGTCTTTTGCTTTACAGAAGCTTTTCAGTTTCATGAGGTTCCATTTATTAATTGTCGGCTTTAGTACTTGAGCTATAGGTGTTCTGTTCAGGACTTTGGACTTTGATTTTTGTGATAAATATGGGTCTATTTGCATTCTTCTACATGCAGACATCCAGTTAGACCAGCACAATTTATTGAAGATGCTTTCTTTTTTCCATTTTATGGTTTTGGATTCTTTGTCAAAAATCAAGCATCTATAGGTGTCTGGGTTTATTTCTGGGTCTTTGGTTTGATTCCATTGATTAACCTGATTGTTTCTATATCATAGCTTTTATCTTTATTACCCTGTAGTACAGCTTGAGGTCAGGGATGGTGAATCCTCTCAAAGTTCTTTTATTGTACAGGATTGTTTTAGCTATCCTGGTTTTTTGGGTTTTTTTTTTTTTTTTTCATATGAAGTTGAACGTTATCTCAAGGTCTGTAAAGAATTGTGTTGGAATTTTCATGGACATTCCATTGAATCTGTAGATTACTTTTGACAAGATGGCCATTTTTACTATGTTAATCCTACTGATCCATGCACATAGAAGATCTTCCATCTTCTGATAGCTTTCTTAATTACTTTCTTCAGAGACCCGAAGTTCTTGTCATACAGGTCTTTCACTTGCTTACAGTTACCACAAGATATATTATTTGTGGCTATTGTGAAGGGTGTTATTTTCCTGATTTCCTTTTCAGGTAATTTATTGTTTGTATAAAGGAGGACTACTGTTTTTTGTTGATGTTTTGAATTAATTTTGTATCCAGTCACTTTGTTTAAGGTGTTTATCAACTTTATTAGTTCTCTGGTAGAATTCTTTTGGGTCACTTATATATACTATCATATAATCTGTGAATGAATATCAATACTCTGACTTCTTTTCCAGTTTGTATCCCCTTGATCTCCTTTAATTGTCTTACTGCTTTAGCAAGAACGTCAACTACTGTGTGAAGAAATAAGGAGAGAGTAAATAGCTTTGTCTTATACCTGATTTTAGTGGAATTGCTTTAAGTTTCTCTCCATTTAATTTGATGTTGGCTATTGGCTTGCTGTATATTGCCTTTATTATGTTTAGGTATGTGCCTTGTATCTCTGATCTCTCCAAGATTTCTAACATGAAGAGGTGTTAGATATTGTCAAAGGCTTTTTCAATATCTATCATGATGATCATGTGTTTTGTTTTTTCTTTCAGTTTGCTTGTATGGTGGACTATGTTGATGGATTTTCATATATTAAACAATCCCTGCTCTGGGATGAAGCCTACTTTATCATGCTGTATGATATTTTTGATGTGTTTTTGGATTTGGTTTGTAAGTATTTTATTGAGTATTTTTCATCATTCTTGATAAAAGATATTGGTCTGAAATTCTTTCTTTGTTGTGTCTTTGTGTGGTTTAGTTATCAGGGTGACTGTGGCCTCATACAACAAGTTTGGTGATGTTCTTCCTGTTTCTATTTTGTGGAATAGTTTGAGGAGTATTGGTATTAGCTCTTCTTTGAGAGTCTGGTAGAATTATGCACTGTAAACATCTGGTCCTGGGCTTTTCATTATTGTTGTTTGTTTGGGAGACTTTTAATAACTTTTTCTATTTCCTTAGGGGCTATAGGACTATTTAGATAGTTTCCCTGATCTTGATTTAATTTGGTAAGTGGAATCTATTCAGAAAATTGTCCATTTCAGATTTTCCAATTTTGTGGAGTACAGACTTTTGAAATAAGACCTAATGATTCTTTGGGATTTTTTTCCTTGTCTGTTGTTATGTACCCCTTTTGATTTCTGATTTTGATAATTTGTATATTGTCTCTCTGACTTTTAGTTAGTTTGGCTAAGGGTTTGTCTATCTTGTTTACTTTTTTAAAGAGCCAACTGTTGCTTTCATTGATTCTTTGTATTGTTCTCTTTGTTTCTAATTTATTGATTTTATCTCTGAGTTTGATTATTTCCTGTCATCTACTACTCTTAGGTGTGTTTGCTTCTTTTTGTTCTAGTGCTTTAGGTGAACTGTTAAGTTGTTAGTATGAGATTTCTCCAATTTTTTTATGAAGGTACTTACTGTTGTGAGCTTTCCTCTTAGCACTGTTTTCATTGCGTTTCATAAGTTTGGGTATGTTTTGCCTTTATTTTCATTGAATTCCAGAAAGTAATTTTTTTCTTTATTTCATCTTTGATCCAATAGTCACTGAGTAGAGAGTTGTTCAGTTTCCATGGGTTTGTAGGCTTTCTGTTGTTTCATTTCAGCTTTATTCCATGGTGATCTGATAAGATGCAAGGGTTTATTTCAATCATCTTGTATCTGTTGCAGCTTGCTTTGTGATGGACTATATGGTCAATTTTGGAGAAGGTTTCATGAGGTGTTGAGAAGGAGGTGTATTCTTTTGTGTTTCGGTAAAATGTTCTGTAGATATTTGTTAGGACCATTTGATTCAAAACATTTGTTAGTTTCATTATTTCTATGTTTAGTTTCTGTTGAAGACCTGTCCACATGTGAGAGTGGAGTGTGGAAATCTTCCACTATTAATGCATGAGGTCCAATGTGTGATTTAAGCTTTAGTAATGTTTTTTTTTCTAATGTGGGTGCCATTGCATTTGGGGCATAGATTTTCAGAATTAAGACATCATCTTGGTGGATATTTCCATTAATGAGTATGAAGTGTCCTTTCCCATCTTTTTTGATTACTTTTGGTAGAAAGTCAATTTTATTAGATATTAGAATGACTACTCCAGCTTGTTTCTTAGGTCCATTTGCTCTGAAAGTCTTGTTTCAGCTATTTACTTTGAGGTAATGTTTATCTTTGTTGTTGAGGTGTATTTCTTGTATGCAGCAGAATGATGGATCTTGTTTCTGTATCCACTCTGTTAGCCTGTGTCTTTTTTATTGGAATAAAATTTTATATTGTGAATTGAGACTGTTGTTCTCATTTCCATTTTCACTGAATAGTTTTATCCATTTCCTTCAGTGTATGATTGTGTTTTTCTGTATTTTTTTGTATCTATTTGTTTCATCTTTAAAGGCCTCTATTATCTTCATAAGATTAGATTTAAGGCCATATTCTTTCAATTCAGGTGTGTTAGGATATTCAGGTCTTCTTGTAGCAAGATAGCTGGGCTCTAGTGGTGCCATATTGCCCTGGCTTTTGTTGATTGTGTTCTTATGCTAGCCTTTAACCACCTGATTGTCTCTGGTGTTGGCTGTCCTGGTAGTCCCTGATGGCAGAAGGCCCCTGGAAGTGCAGCTGGAGTTGTCCGTGGTGGCAGTGGGCTTCCAGGGATGCAGTCAGAGCTGGTAGTTCCTGATGGCTTTAGGCCTCTGATTTATCCCAGGTGGCAGCAGGCCTCCAGGGAGGCAGGCAGAGCTGTAGCCTAGAAAATGGAGTGCAGAACTCGTATTGCAGGTAGAGGTGTAGACTGGAAGATGGAGCAAAAAATGGACAGGGTAGACCTCTTGGCTACTGGGCTTGTGGGAAGACAACAAGCAGACAGGGATTTGGGGCATGGGGAATCTCACCTGGTTGTCTCAGGTGGCAACAGGCCTCTAAGGATGTGGGCAGAGATGTATCCTGGGGAATGGAGTGCAGATGGAACAGGGAAGAACTCTCTGTGGCTGTGTTTGCCTGGAGAGGGCCACCAGGCAGGGAATTAAAGTGGGAATTTCACTTGGTGGTCCCTGATGGCTGCAGGCCTCTGCAATTGCAGGTAGAGGTGATGACTAGAGGATGAAATACAGAGAGGACTGAACAACTTCATGGCTTCCTGGACTTGTCTAGGCAGGGGATTAGGGCTCACCTGGTTGTCCTGGGTGGCAGCAGGTCTCTAGGGATACAGGCAGACCTGTGGCCTCTGAAATAGAGTGCAGAGAGGACAGGGTGGAACTCTGATTCTTTTCCATTCTTAAAAAATATTACATGTGGATTTGTGATTAAGTATTAAAATATGCAGTATTTTATTAATTCTTTGAAGATTATACACACACACACACACACACACACACACACACACACACACACACACACACACATAGCCAAATTGATGAGCTTGAGAGATCCTGGGGGGGGGGGATGTAGAGAATGATAGACCTGACCTTGACCCCTCCGCCCAGGCATAAGAGCTCTTGCAAGTGTGTGCATACCTTCTTTTGCATGTGTATATAGCCGCGTGAACTTGTGCATACATCACACAGGAATACAGACACAAAACAAAAATCTGAAAAGTAAAAGTGAGAGAGAAAAAAAAAGAACTCTTAAATGCATTAACCTTTTCTAGGTTTCTTTCTACCATGCTTGTTTATTTTACAGGAATTATGTTGGAATATGAAAAAGGTGGAGAATTAAAGACCAAATCCATAGATTTGCTTGAGCTCAGTCCCAGGTAAGTGAGCCATGTACTGCAGTACGTGTTTCATATCAAAACCTTTCAGGCAAGCACCCCGATAAGGATGTATTGCTGGTCTGACACAACTTTATTATTAAAAACATAAAGGTCCCTGCTCTGCCCTTTGTTTCCTTTTTCCCCCCTATTTTTCTGAGCAGGTCTATTTTAAAAGATGATCTGGTTAGTCTAGAACAGCTAGCACTTCAATACTTTCAGAAAGTATTGAAGACAGAGTGGCCAGCTCTCCCCATTTGGTTAGCGTGTACGGCTACTACACCAGTATTGATATGATACATTACCACCAACCCAGGTTCATACTGTACTCAGGCTCTCGAAGGTTTGCCCTACTTCCCTTCTGTGTTCCAGGACCCTAGCCAGGATCCTGTAGGTCACTCAGACTTCATGTCTCCATAGTTCTTCTCAGCTGTGTGGGTTCCTCAGGCTTTCTTATTTGTTCATAGCCTTAACACTTCTGAGCAGTACTGGTTACTGAGTTTCAAAGACCCAATCTAGCCTGTTGTTTCCTCAGTAAAGAAGTATTTCACAAGGCTGACAGACCGTTGGAGAGTGGGCAGAGGTTTAAGACCAGCGCTCTTCTCTAACTGAAGCTCCATGTGAGCCCAGAGGAATTCTCACAGGTTGAAGTACCCTGGATTCACCGTGTAGGAAACCCCATGCAAACCTCCATTTGCATAGGCAGAGTTAGCATGTCACAGGGACCAGTAACATACCGTTGAAAAAGGCTACAAGTTTTGTTTGGTCTTGGATTTCCTCCTACCGGAAATAAGTCTCCTTGTTCTGTGTTCCCGAGAAGAGCACAGCCATTACTGGCACTTGTACTGCTCTGGCGATTCAGTCTCAGGTCCTCCCGTCTGCACGGTGCGCACCTTTACCCACCGAGCCACCTCCCCAGCTCAAAATAACATAATTCTTCGTGTTGTAAACATAGAGGCAAATTTGACATGCAAGTGTTTGGGGTGAATTTCAGTACTGATGTCAACACCCTAGTAGGAGAGATCCAGAAAGCAGAGCCTCTGATCACAGCGTCCCGGACGAAGCAAGTCAGACTCCTAGTGCAGAGACTTCAGGAGAAACTCAGGCAGCATTGCGACCACAACTTCTACCTGTTTAAGGTAAGGAGTGCAGAGGGACACCAGGACCACGGCTGCTACCTTACCAGTTAAAGGCATGCGTAGGGATACCAGGAAAAACAATTTGGGCACGTTACTGATTTCTTTTAAAAGTATTGTCTTTTTTTTTTTTTTTTAATATATGAAGTTTTTGCTTTGTTTTGTTTTTTTTTGTTGTTGTTGTTTTGTTTGTTTTGCTTTTCTTTTTGAGACAGGGTTTCACTGTGTAGCCTTGGCTGTCCTGGAACTCACTCTAGACCAGGCTGGTCTCGAACTCTTGAGATCTGCCTGACTCTGAGTCCTGGGATAAATTGTATGAATTGCATGTGCCACCACAGTACCAGCTATGTTTACTTATTTTTTTTTCCTAGAAAAATTCTTGTTGGTGGTTTTAGTATTTTATGTGTATTTTGCCAAAACTAACCCTTCAATAAGTATCTGTTGAAAGAATGAGTGACTCTCACAATATTAACTCTTGAGAATATGAGAAGGACTTAAAGGAAATTAATTTCTCCCTTTTAACGGATTATTAAAATTATTTTCTAGTTAGAGTACTTCTAAGAAGTTGTATTTCATGATATATCAACATTTTCCATTTTCTGCTTTACTATGAACTAAATTACAAGCCAGTGAATTAATTATTGACCAAATATGATAGAAGTATGCTTTTTCTCTGAGTTATCACTTTGTATCATCATCATCATCATCATCATCACCATCACCATCACCATTACCATCATCATTAAATACACTTTTTATTTATCATTCATTAGTTCTTCCTGATATAAATATCCAGGTTCTCATCTATTCACGTTCTCAGAATATGAGGTGCTGATTCTTTGTCTTCTCCAGCAGGTGGCACTGTCTTATCACAAATATAAGCTGTATAACTACAGTGACCCTGTAATTTCTCATGTAAGAGAACATATTTGATAGCAAAAAAACTTGTAGTTGTAGTCTGGTAGCAGATCTATCTGATGCTGGCTCACCTCAGCTAACCACTCAACCAATCAGCTGTTCCATTACTATATTTATTCAATGACCATCCATTCAGTATCCACTCACTGATAGATAATGTAGGGGTTCAAAGATAAATGGGGCATTTTAGAATTAAAATTAATAATGCAGTGTAAAATATTTTTGAAACATATTTAAGTTTTTTCTTACACAATGCTCAAACTTCCATAGAAAACCATATATAACATGTATAAAACAAAGTTACTAAGGAGTACCGTGTGGAATCCTCGTCAGAAGCCACACTTCATCTTAATAGTAAATTGGTATTGAGGGGATGTTATTTAGTTACCTCTTGCAATTGTCTGTGGCTACTGAGAGTACAGTTTGTCTTTCATTCCTAGTTTGTTTGATTATTGAGGATCGTGCCCATTTATTACTTATGGATAAGAATACATTGAAAGTCGCCGTTTGTTTAAAGTTAAAATGAATACATTCAATTTGGTGTGAGTCAAAAACAAATAGTGTTTTCTTTTGTTGAAGGTTCTCAGAGCACACATACTGCCACTGACCAACGTGGCACTCAACAAAGCAGGCTCTTGGTAAGGTCTCCTTGTTCTTTTTAACATTTAGCAATTAGGATGAACGTTTCTGAGGGCTTCTCAAATAGTTCAATTAGCTACAGACCTAATGTGCCCATCTCTTTGATATCCTGATTCTGCTAACTGCAGAGGAATGCAAGCACTTGCTCACACTACTCTGACCCAAGTTTTCTATGTGTTTACCTACTTTGTGTGAAAAGCACCTAGAGTTGTCATCAAGTGCTACAGCTGAGAAAAGGAAGACTCAGAACAGACCACTCGGGGGCCTGGCTCATTGCCTGGCTGTGGAAGCTGCCAACCAGGGGCAGCACTATGGCTGGCTGGGCTGGGTTGGTTCAAAGAGGACCTTTCGTACCTAGCTTTGTGTTTTGGTGTAAAGTGCTCGGAACCACCCATGCTGTGTTCAGAGAATGCTCTGCTCAGCTTCGGATCTGAAGGTCTGGTTAGGAAAGTTGAGATAAAAGAATTGTTTTCATATATGGATGTGCAAATATGTGTTGTCAGTTCACTGGAATTGCTGTAATAAAATAGCACAAGCCAAATGGCTATGAAGCAGACTTGTGTTTTTATCTTGCAGATCATAAGTACAGAGAATGTGTAGAGTGGAGGGGAAGAGGTGAATGACAGTGTCCGAAGTTATGATCCGATAACTAGAAGAATTGTCCTAATCACATTACAGAATTTTCAGTTTCACAAAAGTTATTGTAATGCATACTCTAACAGTATCTTATACTGTTAGAGTACTATACTATACTATAGGAATAGATTTATGTTTTTTTATTTAGTAAGTTTTTCAGTCAAAGAATTTGAAACTTTTGTTTGTTTTGAATGTATGATTTCCAATATTAAAAGGCATACCAGGGGATAATAAAGGAGTTATCTTGTAGGAAAACAACAACAAACAAAAAACCAAAACCAGAGTTATCTATGAGCACAATGCCTGTGACGATCATCATGCACTGCAGTGTTCATGTCCCCTGTGTTAGCTTTATCACAGGAAGCTATGATCGGACATGCAAGGTCTGGGACACAGCATCTGGCGAGGAGCTGCACACCCTGGAGGGCCACAGGAATGTGGTTTACGCCATAGCCTTTAACAACCCTTACGGGTAAGTCCATCCATTCCTTCATCTGCTCACCCCTCCATCATCCATCCCCCACCTACTGGTTGATGAAGGGAAGAAAGGAGGATTGTAATTTACTGCGCTTCTGTGATGGGAAGTGGTTCTTACTGTATAGCATACGGTTGGTTGGTGGCTCTGGGGAGTGTGGCACTCTACTGCCATAGAACATGACCTCTTTCATTTATAGATGAATATTCAGTCTTGAGGGCCAGAAGAAAAATACGCAAATAGTAATATGCTAAACAACGGTGCCAAGAAGAATGGAGGCCCCTTTCAGGCCCATCTCTGGTTACCTGACTCGGCACACTAACAGTGTCTGCTGGTCTTACCCATCACTCGTTTTAGGTGCCCATGATTTCATGGGTGTCTGTAGCCACAAGGCACCTGGTCACAATGCCTGACTCCTCTGTGGTGAGAGTCTAAACTTATCAGTGGGTGGTTGTTATGTCCACAAACCTGTATGTTTCAACAGTCATACTTGTGGAAATTACCATTGAATTCAATTATACAAGATATCTTTAATAATTAAAAAAAGTATTGCCTACACTAATGAGGCACAAAGATGAGAAGAGAGTTGCTGTCTTCTAGGAAAGCAGATAAGGAAAATGTCTGAGAAGTTCCTCCTAAGTGAGGTTGTGGGTAAGACCCAGTGGATTCTGTCTCTCCAGTGGACTTAGAGGATTTAACCTCTAAGTTTCCCATACTGTTTCAAAATTTAAAATATATGTTCAATTTAGCTTTTTAATTTTGATTTTTAAAGCACACACAAATACACAAGATAGGGGGAGTTGGGGGAGAAGGAGAGAAAAGAAGAGGGAGGGGGAGGTGGAGGCAGAGGGGAGACGGAGGGAGGGAGGAAGGGAGAGAAGGAGAAGCCAAGGTGTACATGTGGAGATCAGAGGACATTTCCCAGGACTCACTTCTTTCACCCCATGGGGGCGCAGAGACCAATCTCAGGTTCCCCTGCTGGGTAGTAGGTACCTTTACTCATGAAAGAACCATCTCTCCAGTTTTTCTCATCCCATTTCAAAGAAAACAAAGATAAAAAGTGTGAGGATTCAGTCGGGTTTTCAACACAGGTGAATTATTTGCTGACCTAGGGTCAGTTTAATGAGTTAAGAGTCCTTGGCTTTCTCTCACAAGAGTGCCACGATAGTGTATATATTTGAAAAAAATTTGAAGATTGTGGCTTTTGTTGTTGTTGTTTTGTTTCACAATTGATCTCTCAAAATGACTTTTTCCACTAATAAAGACAGCTTGAGGATTCTGGCTCAAATCTCAAACCTCTCTGTCTCTGTATTGGTCTCTGTCTCTGTCTCTGTCTCTGTCTCTGTCTCTCTCTCTCTCGTGTGTGTGTGTGTGTGTGTGTGTGTGTGTGTGATGTGTGCTTTAACAATTGAAATTAAAATAAGTTTGAGAGATTTACTATATCTTTTCCTGGTGACTAGAACCTAGCAGTAAGTAGCTGAGGACTAAGGGGAGGGAACCAGGGGGATTTCTCTTGGTTTGGGTATCTGTAAAGGTGACCCACATGACGGATGCCTAGCTTGCCTGTGGAAGCCTGAGGGCCATATGGTATCAGGATGAGGGAGTGGTACCAGCTTTGGCTTTTAAGCTGGTGATTCACCAGCTTCCCCATAGCCAGTGTCTCTCTGAAGTGACTGTGTCCCCCAGCAGGGCACATGGTTGGGGTCAGCACATGCTGTGGAGGGCACACTCTCTCCTGCAAGCTGAACTGCTCACAGAGGCTTGTGAACATGCCAGTGGGACAGTGAATGTGCTTTCCATGAGGGTCGCAGCGGAGTCTGTGACATTGCTTGCATTTAGAGTTTTACATCACAGTTCAAACAATTGACATGCGGGTTTCTCCTGCCATCATGTCTTTTAAATCACTCCCAAGACACCTTAAGTATAATGTTATAATCAGCGTAAATGGGCACAATGAACCAATGAACTAGTATAATTAAATTGCAGAAAATTGACTTTGATGCATACATTTTTACACTATAATGAAATTTTTATAGTACTTAATTAAACTAACTTGTAGAAATGAAAAAGTATTGCAATCACAAATGATACTTTTAATACTGGTGTAATCTTTAATTTAACTGAATGTTCTTTAGTTGTCTATTAAACTGGTATGGTATTCCTGTAAGTGCTCATTTTCTAGAGACAGGCACATATTCTGATTGTTCTAGTAAATTCTACCTATGCCTCTGATGAAATCCACATGTCAAATTATGACAAGAGTTGTCCCTGCCTGATTTATTTATCAGCTAAAGTGCTGTTCTCCTTAACATATCATTGCATTTGGGGTTCAGAGAATGAATTTGAGACAGCTATCAAACAATAAGGTGGAGTGTGTGTGTGTGTATGTATGCAAGATGTATATTTCAGGTATGTTTTTTGATATAAGGTCTCTCATTAGCCTGGAGTTGCTGAGTAGGCTGGACAGACTGACCCCAAAGCCCCAGGGACCCTCTTGTTCTTACCTACTCTGAAACACCTCTTTCACAATGTCTGGATGTTTAATTTTCTTATTTTAATATTATGTGTATATGTGCATGTGCATGCAATACCTGTGGAGACTAGAAGAGAGCACTGCATCTCCTAGAACTGAAGTTGTAGGCAGTTGTGAGCCACCTGATGGTGGTGCTGGGAATCCAACTCAGGTCCTTTTCAAGGACAGGGCATACTCTTAACTCCTGAGCCATCTCTCCATCACTAATATGTGACTTTCTCATATAGGTTCTGGGCCTTGAACTCAGGTCTTTCAAGCTTGTGCAGCAAGTACTTGGACCAATTGAACAATCTCTTTTGCCCATAGGATTCTTTCTAGTCTTTGAGTTCATTTTTCTTTCTAAATCCCTCTATAACAGGAATAATTTGGTATTGTTTTCTTAATGAATCACTGGGGTCAACTTCTCAAAATCTTATCATGTGCTTACCTAGGTTTATCTCTGTGATATTTTCCCTTTTAAATTAGGGTTACCTTTCTGTACACCTATAACAGAATTTATGTCAATACAGCTAAGACTAGGTATTATTGGTACTCATGTAACTAATTTTCTGAAGCTACATTGTTATTATATTAATTCCAAAATTGTTATAGCTACAAAATATATTTATACTTATAATGTGACATTTAACATCCATTTTTATGAATTAATACCATTAATTATCAGACCTTGATTTTGTTACTTGCCAGAGCAAACATGAAATTACTTATTGTTTTAACAGTGCAGTGTATGCCTAAGTAGGTTGGTAGCTGGGTACATCTGGTCTTAGTTCAGTTTATCATGCAAGGTGGCTGAATTTGTTTCTAAACTTTGAAAAATTTCAGTGACAAAATTGCCACAGGGTCTTTTGACAAGACCTGTAAACTCTGGAGTGCTGAGACGGGAAAGTGTTACCACACCTTCAGGGGCCACACAGCAGAGATCGTGAGTACATTTGACACCCGGAAGCCTCCTTCATGACGCTTTTCCTTTTAGGATACTATCTCAAGAGTGGAGGTCACTTTTATACTGAGTATCCAAGCTTTGGCCCAGTGTTTTGAGTCTGCATCGTCCATAGCAGAATAGATGGAATTCTCACTACTGAAGATTTAACCACTCACAGACACAGTTACAATAGTGTGCATTGACTAAGTAGCCACACAACGTGTGATCGGGATGTAAGCATGAGGTCAGCCATGCTCTCTGATTTTCATTTGCTTATCGTTAGAGGACTGTCTCAACAAGGGTTGATGAGGTCATCACAGCATGGGGAATGTGCACACTGATCATTTTGTGCATTTCAAGAGGATTGTACATGTCACCTAAGACTTTAAATAAATAGTTCTCAGTACTGGGACGCCCTTGTCCCCCCTCATCTGTATCCTCTCTATGACAATTAGTGAGAACGGTACCCATGGAACACGTGATGATCCTGGAGAACAAACAGGCTGCTTGGATTAGGAGCAAACTTGGTTGTCACCCACCTTCAGATTCAGGGCACATCATTCATTCAACAAGAGCCCACGCCAGGTTTAATGTTCTGTGTTGAGGAGCAGTGCCACTTCCTGTTGTTTTCAAGCCTTTGATGTGCATTAGCTTACGGTTGGCCCTTCAGAGCGCCATCTAGAGGCACAGTTAGGGAACCGGAGGCACTGACAGTAAGTTGGCCAAAGCTGAAGAAAGACATGATCTTTACCTTTAGAGAGCGGTTGTGTCACCACAGTCCCGTAGACTCTGGAAAAAATTTTCTTTTGCATATGGCTCCTATTAGGACAGTTATCTAATGTCATCGTCAATATCTATCAAATAAATAGCGTTAACCATGTATGAAGGTCTAGTGAAGCGGCTCAGTTGGTGAAGTGCTTGCTTAGCAGCATCACGAGTTGATTCTGAGCACTGCGTCATAAGCTAGAGGTGGTAGGGCATCCCTGTAATCCCAGCACCTTGGAGGTGGAGACAGGAGAACCAGATCAAAGTCATTCTTGGCGACATCGGGAGTTCTAGGCTAACTTGGGATCAGAAGAAACAAAAACCAAACCAAACCAAAACCCAGAGCTGTCCGGAAGGCAGTTGTGCAATGCCTGATGGAACTGGATACAGGGATTTGTCATTCAGGATGTTTCAGTTCGGCAGAAGGAAGAGACACATCACCGGATATGTCCAAAGATGTGTGCGTGGTTTAGTGCTTGAAGTGTGTATGGGACCTTAGGTAATAAGAGTGGGGACAATCACGTGATTCTAAAGTTCCCCGTTTTTTTGTGTTGTAGGTGTGTTTATCATTCAACCCTCAAAGCACAGTGGTTGCTACTGGAAGTATGGACACGACAGCCAAATTATGGGACATTCAGAATGGAGAGGAAGTGGTCACTCTAATCGTATGTCCATATAGTTGATAAGCCAATCATTTGTGCTAATTATTAGTTACGTTTTGCTATAAAATGAAGGCTATGTTAGAAGAGGTTTTTGAGCCACTGGCTTTTAAACTGTGGGAGATGTTACAGCTGGCTTGCTGAATACTGGAACAGAACTGGGTGAAGGTGCTGGAGAGACCAGAGAGGTTTTGGTTTTTTTTCTTATGTAAATCACACAGTCTTAGCATCCCTCCTCTATCTGGCAGAAAGAGAATGGGTAGGAGCTCTGCTTGGAAGATGCAGAATTGAAAAGCCATTCCGGAAGAGTCTCTCTGAGATTATGGTTCATTCTCTCCCTTACCTTTCCGCTCAGTTTAGAATTCTGGGTCACACTGAATAAGCAGGGTAAGGAAGGGACTGGAAGCACAAAGGCCAAAGGGCATGGCCCATGGAGAGGATGCCTGTGGGTTTCAGTCTTGCTTGTTACCACCACATCTGACACCCTCCCAGGACCTGTCACCCTCCTCTTCATCCCACCCGGCCCAAGTAGCCACAACTGAAATAAGTTAACTCCCCACTGTACGGAGTGGGAATTATCGAATAGGGGTCCTGCCTTCCTCATCCTTTTAAAAGTATAAGTGAATTTAAAAACCTCAAACCAAACAAATACAAACAGGATACTTTCCCCAAGAAAACTAAAAGTGGACTAAAGCAAGAGGAGAAAAAAGATTATCTAAAAAGTTATTTCAACACCATTTCTTTTATCATTAATGCCAGTATGGAACAGAGTTTCCAGATTGTCCTTCCTTTCAGGAACATGGAGTTTCATTGTGTCTGTGGTTTCAATGTATTTTTTCCTCCTACTGACTCTGCTTCCCCTGCTTGGCGGACTGAGTCCTGCTCTGCACATGCATACCCATCTGCTGATGGAAAGCACCGCTGTGCAAGCCGGGTGCTCAGCTATGCTTCACCTTGGCAGCAAATCAATTTGTAAATGAGCTTTTAAACTATTTTATTATTTACAAATATAATCAAAGGCTGAGGGGATATCGAGGTGGGTGAAGTGCCTCTGAGTAAGCACTGGGCAGTGGGGTGGGATTCCTTGTACTCAGGTACATGTCCGGTATATAACAGGTTACAGATGTGTAACCCCAGTGCTGGATGGTAGAGATAGATGGGTCCTGGGTACTTGTTGGTCAGCCAGCCTAGTCTAACAACAGTCAGTTCTATGTCTAGTGAGAGACTGCTTCAAAAATACTAAGTTGGATAGTGATGAGGCAATATTTATGAAGTTGAAGTTGACCTCTGGCCTCCACAGAGGCCTCCATAGGTATGTGCACCCACATACATGTGCACATATATGAGCACCACACACATGCAGAGATTTACTTGCATACATATTTGCATACACACACATACAGAGAAAGAGAGAGAGACAGAGAGAGAGAGGGAGAGAGAGAGAGAGAGAGAGAGAGAGAGAGAGAGAGAGAGACACAGAGATGGAGACAGAGACAGAGAGAGAAGAGAGAAGAGAAAGGGGAAGGGTTATGGGTAAGGGGGGAGGAGGAGGAGAAGCAGAGGAGAGGGGGAGTGAGGGAAAGAAAGATCCTAGCAGTTCAAAGGTTGAGACAGGAGGATTGTGTGTTCAAGGTTATAGTGCAAAAGCAAAACAAACGAAAACCAATAGAAATAAAAGTATTTAATTGTATTTACTGAAATAATTAGGAAAGTGTAGCTCATACCCTAGAGGAGATTTTCTTTCCAGACTCTCAGATTTTGCTGTAGGCGGAGCTTCTTTCATATGATCTCATACAGTGGGATCCTCACCTGTGAGGAGGAAGAGTGAGATCACTGACAGCCATGGTCACTGCCAGCCACTGACCTGTCCCATAGCACACTATCACAGGAGTCTTCCTTTTTCAAGTCACCACCTTATCCCATATACTGTTGACTCTCGCCCACCACTTATTATCACGCCTATGTGAAAATGGCCTTTTAAAAACTCTTTCCAGGACAATGCAAAAAGACCCCTTGTAGTTTCCCCAAATGTATTGTTTGGTTTACAAAACAATCCAGTCATGCCCTACATCTTATTCTGCAGTAAACCCGATTTAAACTCGTGTGCAAGGCAACGAGCCTTGCTGATTTACTCTGCAAATGTCACCAAGTTTTGGTCTCTCAACTTTCTTGTCACCTTGCAGTGAAAGTTGTGCACATGTGCAGCCCCACCCAGCCCAGCCCAGCCCAGCCCAGCCCAGCCCAGCCCAGCCCAGCCCAGCCCAGCCCAGCCCAGCCCCCAGCCCAGCCCAGCCCAGCCCAGCCCTCAGCCCAGCCCAGCCCAGCCCAGCCCTCAGCCCAGCCCAGCCCAGCCCAGCCCCCAGCCCGCAGCCCGCAGCCCCAGCCCCAGCCCAACCCAGCCCCCAGCCCAGCCCAGCCCAGCCCAGCGCCCAGCCTCCAGCCCCCAGCCCCAGGCTCAGCCCTAGCCCCCAGCCCCGCCCCGCCCTGCCCCACCCCGCCCCGCCCAGCCCCGCCCAGCCCCGCCCCACCCAGCCCCGCCCCGCCCCGCCCAGCCCCGCCCCCAGCCCCAGGCTCAGCCCTAGCCCCCAGCCCCGCCCTGCCCCGCCCCGCCCCGCCCTGCCCTGCCCTGCCCAGTCGGATTTCCTGTTGCTTTCTGCAGCTTTCTCTTCTCTACCATCTTTTACATGATGCTATACTCTTTTCTACTACATATGTCCTCTTAATTTATGTGCTCTTATCTACACATGTAGATGACTGTATCTGTTCTTTTTTCCAGGGTCACTTGGCAGAAATCATTTCCTTGTCATTTGACACCTCAGGAGACAGAATCATCACAGGGTCCTTTGACCACACAGTTGTAGTATGGAACGCTAGCACTGGAAGGTAATTTTCTAGGTGTTTTGGACCTGTGTCAGGGGTTAAGAAGAGTCTGTGCTATGTATTAGCGTAGCCTTGCCTAAGCTGGGAGTATAACGCACAGTTGACTATTATTTCTTCAATGTGTTTTAGTAAGTTGACTGCATGTATGTATGAACACCGCAATGTATCTGGCACCATCATGGTTGAAAGCCAGCATGTAGGTCCAAGGAGCCAAACTTGGGTTCTTGGCAAGAGCAGCAAGTGCTCTTAACCACAAGCCATCTTTCCAGTTCCCATGGTTGATTCTTTAGTGTATTTCTGATCCACAAAATAAGTGATTTCCCACAACTCTGGGGAAATAATACAAGGCAGCAACATAGAGGAGAATTTTATAAAGAGCCTGGTTACATAGCTATTATTAGTCTCAGGTATGTAATAATCAAATTTCAATGACATCTTATTATGGTAAGGCTAAATATCATGAATTAAAACTCATAGCTAATTTCCCAAACTTAATTTAGCCCAAGAACTTCAATTTCCTTTCTAATGGTTGTTGGTCTCACTTGCTAACAAGTTAGCTAAATTAGCATTATTTTTTGTTCAAAAACTTGACTCTTGGGCTGGAGAGATGGCTCAGTGGTTAAGAGCACTGACTGCTCTTCCAGAGGTCCTGAGTTCAAATCCCAGCAACCACATGGTGGCTCACAACCATCTGTAATGAGATCTGATGCCCTCTTCTGGTGTGTCTGAAGACAGCTACAGCGTACTCATATATAATAAATAAATCTAAAAAAAACAAAAACAAAAAACAAAAAACAAAAAAAAACTTGACTCTTGGACTCTACCTTTTGATAAATTTATTACCAGTGCTATCATTCAAGAGATATTTATTGAACAAGGCATGAGAGAAGGATGGGGCTTTCAACCATTTGATGCACAGCTCCCTAATGCCTCTGGGTCTGTGGGACCCACACATGTGTTTTTGTTCATTCATGAATTAGTTAGCTAACTGATTCCTTTTGGAGTCAGAGTCTCAGATAGCTCAGGCTAGCCTCCAACTCTCTCTGTAGCTGTGGGTAATCTTGAACATCTGATCCTCCTTCCTCCACCTTCTGAATGCTGGGGATCTAGTCTTGTGCTGCTACACCTGGTTCCAGATTCCGGAGATTAATCCTGGAGTGTTCTTCATGGAAGAAGGACTCTGTTATAGAAGTCAGGACTCTGTCATTGGTGCTGCTTTCCTAGCTGTAATTATTGATTTTTTTACAACCATTTCAAGAGTTCTAGAATGCCTTTAAGAGTCATTAACGATTCTTTTATAAAATGTTACTTTAAGTTATAGTTTCAAAATTTTTTTAACAGTACATATTTATACGTGTAGTGTGACACTCACAGCATGTATGAACTATTTAATGATGAAAACAGAGTAGTCCACATCTCCATCCCATTAAACACTGTTTTTCAAAGTTATACTAATATGTGATAATTGTACAACTTTATGAGGTACACTGTGATGTGTGTACCCGTATGAACACATGATACGGTATGTTATGGATCAAACCAGAAACTGTCTGTGACAGAATTAAGTCAGACACACTTATATCACCTTTTAAAGCAAAGATTTATTTTGTGCATATGGGTGTTTTTTGCATTCATGTATACTTGTGCAGCCCATGCCTGTCTGGGCCCAGGAAGTCCAAAGAGGACACGGGATCCCCTGGAAGTAGTTGCAGGTTGTTATTAGTTGACATGGTTGCTGGGAAGCCAGCATGGATCTTTTGGGGCTAGTGAAGGTTCTTAAGTGTTGAACCATCTCTCCAGTCTCAGTCACAATAGCTTTGATTGCTTAAAACTTTTTCCATAAAATAATGCAAATCAGTGTTCTCTTTTTGAGTAACAACAGAGCTGTTTTTTATTTTACTACCAAAAAATGTAATTTTGTAAATACTAAAATTTAGTTCACACAACTGAGCTTGATCATATATGCACATGCTGTAGTAAAAGCACCTGCAGTAGTTTTTATTGTTAACCTGACCTAGAGCAGTGTGGTTCTCAACCTTCCCAGTGCTATGACCCTTTAATATAGTTCCTTGTTTTGTGTTGACTCCAACCATAAAATTATTTTCATTGCTACTTCATAAGTAATTTTCTACTGTTATGAATTGTAACATAAATGTTTTTGGAGATTGAGGGTTGCCAAAAGTTGTTTTGAGAACCCCTGATCTAGAGTCACCTAGGAAGAGAGACTCTGAGTGAGGAATTACTCAGGTAAGGTTGGCCTGTGGGCACTTCTGTGGGAGATTGTGTTGATTGTTAATTAAGGTAGGAAGATCCACCCTGGGTATGAGCATCATCTTTTCCTGGGGTGGGCCTACTGGGTGTAAGAGTGAAGAAAGCATCTGAGCAGAAGCAGACTCAAGTGGGCGGCATGGGGTGTGGGTTGTGCTTGCTTCTTTCAGAGATGTGGCCAGCTCTTCGAGTCCTTGCCTTGTTTTCCCTGAGACAACAGGCTGTCACCTGGAATGACTTATATAAGCCCTTCTTCTCCTATAGTGCTTTCTTCAGAGTGGTTTGTCACAGCAGAAATGTAACCAGGACAACATCTTTTACCAGTGGTGACTATTTCTGTCTTGCAGGAAGGTGCACACTTTAATTGGCCACTGTGCCGAGATCAGCAGTGCCCTGTTCAATTGGGATTGCTCTCTGATACTAACAGGCTCCATGGACAAGACCTGCATGGTGAGCTCAGAGTCAGCCTCACTTTGTAAGGTGTCTCTATCCTCTATTCTGTGTCGGGTACTCATCATAACAACTAATAGACTTCAAAGAGGGCATATGGTTAAACGTTGACTTATAAATAATAATTGCTAACTTTTGAGTTTCCAGTTTCCATAGCTTGAAGGAACCATGAGGTGATAAAATGATTTTGATTGCTTCTAAATCAGAAACGATCTTGTTTGAAAAGCCACACTAATTTTACCCAGTTTCCCACTGTTTATTTAGAATGCACGTTTCATATGGGCATGGCCCTCAAGGAGCCTCAAATAAGTTTCTTCGTGTCATTGAGCCTCTTCACTTCAAAAATAATTACTGAAAGGCTGAAACCACTTGTCACTCAATTTTATACAAAAAAAAAAAAAACCCTTAAATCTCATGGTGCACTTTTCATTTTTTGTTGTCATAGTTTGAAATCAAGCCCCTCATCATCTTTGTTACAGAAAAGATTCCTTCGTGCTGGTCCCTGAAGCAATACCACTTGGGATTTTTTTTCCTTAATATTGTAGAAAAGTTTAAATGTCTGCTTTGGTTTCCCTGTGACCAGATGATTGGCTGTGGTCTTAGGTCATAGATCAAAGTGTAATTAACTGATCAGAGAGAATTATATGTGTCCTTTTCAGCACAGTTCTTTGGAAAGACTCATATTGAGGGGCGCACTGTGTGTCTTCCCCACTCTGGGGAGGAATTCAGTTGGTTAGTTGATGGTTTCTATTTCTCCCAATTTCAGTTGTGGGATGCTACAAGTGGGAAATGTGTAGCGACCTTAACAGGCCATGAGGACGAGATCCTGGACAGCTGCTTTGATTACACTGGGAAACTGATTGCAACAGCTTCTGCCGATGGTAAGTCATCATTTGACACATTAAAGCTATGGAGAAGTTTATGTTTTCTTGGAAATGTCCCGACTCTATACCATACTCTATTTCCCCAACAGCCTGTTGTGGTTGAAACATGTGCCTTCACTCCATGTATGTAACCACAGTGTGTCCATGACACATTGTTTCCTATGTGTGTTATTGGGAGATTGAATCTAGACTCCAGTGAGAGCTTAGCAGCACTTTCCCACAGAGTTATATCCCCATGAGCTCTATTTTGAGATAGGATTTCTGTAATGCGTCCTGATTGGACTTGAACTTACTCTGTAGCCCCAGTGGCCTGATCTTGTGATCTTCCTGCCCCGGCCTCTGCACAGTGGGCATTGCTGACTATGTCACAAGTCCTGGATCTATTTTGTATCCTTGAGAGTCACATGTAATGTTTTGCATTGTCTGTGTTACCTCCTTGATAGAGCCACACATGTCTGTACAGATCTTGATGTCTTCCACACACATGGTGCCATGCTCACAATCATCTCTTTGATGATTGCATACAATATTTCATTCTGTTGGGATTATCTACTTGACCACTATTGATGTTACCATAATAAACTGTATTAACTCCTTATAAATAATATACTGTTCCACCATGCCTGTCAAATTCTTGTGAAAAACATTTTCTATAGGATGCTTTCATTACCTTGTTCATAGGCAAATATAACATCATATGAGGACCATACATGTTTTTGAAACCCAAGTCCTCACTTTGATTTTGTAGCATGGACCTGATCATCATATAATGCCACTTGTCAACTACATATGGTGCTATAATATTGAGGGATCCTGTCCTTGATGATATATAACATCCTTAAAGCCTCCTTCTTGTCCATTTTCTAACACTATGCTCTTGGTTGTCACTTTGATGACCAGTTATGGCCTTACACTGAACAGTCACACAAGTGCCTACATGTGGGATCACTCTGTTTTGTCTTCTTGAATACCACCCAGGATCCTCATACTGTATGAATGACATCTAAGAATGTTATATGTGAATTCATGCCCCCTGAATTCTATCCACAAATGACAGTACATTGTCATCTCACTGATGATCAAGCACGAGGATTCACATTGTTAGACACACTTTCTGGAAGATCATGTCTATGCCACAGTATGTCAGAATCATATGCTAAAAACTCCTCTGACACTACAGTAAAATTTTCAAATTCCTGAAATTTATGTTGGGGTACTTGCCACATTTATCTGCCTTATGATGCTTGCAATACACACACACACACACACACACACACACACACACGAGCTCTACTGGCAATTTCTTTATATGATGCTACAGTATATATCTGCATGATCTCTACTGATAATAACTTAGTTTATATGATGCATATATACATACACACACATATATATATGTATAATAAATATATAAAACTACTTGATGTTTACTGACAATATCTTATTCTATATGATCCTGTAGAGTGTGTGTATGTGTGTCTGTATAATCTCTATGTACTAGCAAAATCATACTCTATATATTGCTACATGTATAGGGAATACTACATAGATATATTATCTATATTGACAATATTTTACTCTGTGCTTGGTATAGATAGGTCAATGTCACATTATCCATTAAATAATGGTAATATACTATACATATATCATCTCTTTTGCACCTGGGTTTATTATCACACTGAATGTATCAGCTATGCACAATGCTTGAAGAATCTCCTTGAAGATAATATACAATGCTATATTAATATGTCATACCCTTGCCAATTATATGACATTGTATATCTTCATAATCACTTATAATTATGTGTGATTCTATTCTGTAAGTAACATGTATGACAACTATGTGTCAGAAACACTGTAGTTAAACACTCTAAAATACTACATGTGGCTCTGTAGTCTGAATATCTTTCCTCTTTAATAGCTATGTGTAATTTTGCTATGTATGATTAAAACTTCCTGGGGTCACAGAATGTTTACTCCATATACATGACAAAAAATGACAAAAACACAATGTGCTTCATATTTAAGTTTTATGTCATGGTATGGTCTTAGTATAACCTGTTCTGACAAATATGTAATGCCTTTCCATTCATGCCTCTGAAAGCTCTGTAGGCCTGCAAACTGTACTTTCACCCTTTTTGATAATGATGGTATTATATGATTTGTGATATACATATATTCTCTATGTAGAACCATGAACTTAAACATCATATGTGATATCTCTATGTACTTGCTTTTTCTTTTGGATAACCATAAAGAATGATATTTAAGTTCAGCATAGTGGCACACTGCTTTAATCCCAGCAAAGAAACCCTTATCTAGGAAAGCCCCTCCTGAGTTCTTAATACAGTAACTATTAAGTAATAAAAACATCTTTAACCCCACAAGTCTTGTGGAACTTGTTATGTGCAGCAAGATATAATATATAATAATATATTTTGTGATTTACAATACATTTTATAGCTTTTGCTTTTGCATTTCATTGCAGTAGCTTCTGTATGTGGAATAAGTACCAGTGTGAGCTCACTGTTTCTCATACCCATATCAATACAACATTTTATTTCTCCAATTGGACTGGAATGGGCAATGGGGTGGGGGCCACATGTATAAGCCTCTTCTAAACTCTCTATTTGTGATCTATGTTTATTTTTTGGCTAGGACCTCACAGTCCTATATACTATGGTATAAAGAAAATATTGGTATCTGGAAAGAAAAGTTAACCAAATGCTGTCCTTTGAAATAATTATAGTTCTTGTTAGTCCATCTGCTTCTCTGTCCTCCTTTGTTGATGGTCATATTCCTTCCTTAGTTTATAATAATCAGTGTTGAGTCTCATAGGACATGTCTTTACTAAGCACTTACCATACTCTGTAAGTTTAGAAATTTGTTTGAATAAAATCAATATCATAAAAGCAAACATTGAAATATCACTTTTCATAACATAGTTCTGTAACTTTGAACAAAGGTTATTATGAGCAGGGCCTAGAGAAAGGGCTCAGAGGCAGGCAGATCACTGTGAGTTACAAGCCTGCCTGGTTTACATAGTGAATTCCAGGATAGCCAGGACTTTATAATGAGACCCTATCTCAAAAAGCCAACCAACTGACCAACCAACCAACCAACCAAAACCAAGTTGGTATTTAATGGGTCAATGCCATCTTTCTGATGCTTGGTATACTAAGATGAATCATTTCTTATGCTTCTGCACTGTGTTTTTGATGTTTCTTTTATAGCCAGGCCTCATACTATACTGTGTTATATCCTTGATCATCACACAAAAATCTTCACTGTATGTGCCTAATATCCAGAAAGACTACAGATGGTGCCATATACTGTGTCTATTACCTTTATGATGGCCTTTGTGTTGCTGGAGTGTGTCTCCATATCTCAAATTACTATGTCTAGTGATTCTTTGTGTCTGTCTTATCTTCCTATATCCCAGGAATTATGTTATGTCAGATCAAATGCCTTGAAAATTGTGAGGAGCGGGTGCGTTCGAACACCACTTCTTGGTGGTTTGTGCGCCACCTGCCTTTCCTTAACAGAGCCACGACCGCAGAACTACTGCACAGACTCCCTGCCATGCAGAAACGGGCTGTTTGAGGTGCACCAATGAGGCATGTCCACGTGGCAGATGCTGATTGGGACAGGCAGGGGTATAAAAGGATGGCTGTTAAGGGGCTGAGGCAGAAGGGCTTCCAGAGAGAGAGGAGAGAAGGGCTTCCAGAGAGAGAGAGAAGAAAGGGGTTTTGAGAGAGAGAGGATGGTTAAGGATCCTGAATAAACTGTGTTGAGAAGAACTCCGAGTTGCGTAGTTCCTGTCTGCTGGTTGGATAGAGAAGCGACAAGTGGTGGCCCGTATGGGGAGTTCAGAACTCAGTGACTAGGGCAGCTAGCTGGTAACTTCCCAGGTAAGTGGACAAAAGAAAGCTCTCGATTCAGAGACTATAAAGTTCCCAGGCAAGTGGGACAAGTTAAGTTCTCGGATAGGAGACAATATAAGTTCCCGGTTTGGGGATGAGTTGAAAGTGAAAGTATAAGTTCCCAGTTTTGGGAGAGTTAAAAGCAAAAGGTTTAGTTCTTACAGGCTGTGGATAAGGTTTCGGTTTTGGGACCTTAAGACGGCCGAGGAATGAGGGGTACTAGTCACGGGAGTAAAAGGCACTGGATACCAACCACAGAAGTTTTTCCAGGAGTATGAAACCATCTTTGTTTCTTCCCCCCCACCCCCTATTAGTATCTATCGAAGGAACGAGGTCAGCAAAAGTTTGGGTGTTTTTAAATTGGCTTAAGAAAGGGTAGTGAATTGATGTACCCCTCTTAATTTTCAGTAAACTTTGGTACTAGCCTAGCCCTTGAATAAGAAGAACACACAGTATTTAAGGGATTTCTTTTTTAGTTGCATTAAAAATAAAAGGCCCTTGTGCTTCTAACAAATATTGCATCAAGCAAGAGAGTGAAAGTTCAGGTCATGTGTTCATTATTAATACATTGTTAAGTCAGACTGTTGTAGTTTGGAAGTCTCACTAGTTTTAGACTGCAGAATGATAGATAGTTTACAGAGCAAATGCTTGATGATGCCTACAATTTTATTATATCCAGTCTAAAGACAAAACAATTAGTCATAGCCCCAGAAAAGGTACAAAAAGGTAGTGTTATTGAGTACTTGGGAACTAGGATATCAGCCAAATGGATAGTTCCCCAAAAGATTCATATTTGTACAGATGTCCTGCGGACATTGAATGATTTTCAAAGATTGTTGGGAGATATACAGTGGCTTAGACCCTATCTCTCATTGTCTAATAAACAATTATAGCCATTATTTTACCAGGTGATTCAGACCTCAACTCCCTAAGACATTTAACTAATGAAGCTAGAGCGGCATTAACATTAATGGAAAAGGGCATACAAGATGCAGCCTTGAGGCGTAGAGATGAATCCCAGGATATTACATTATGCATATTGCCAACTGAATGTCAGCCTACAGGAGTATTATGGCAAGGGGCCCCTTTACTTTGGGTGCATCCGAAAATTTCTCCTGTTAAGTCACTCACTCATTATCCAACTGCAGTAGCCCAATTAGCCATGCTGGGAATTCGTCAGAGTGTTCAACACTTTGGCATCCAATCTACAAGACTAATTGTACCATATATAGCCGCTCAACTTGAAGTATTGGCGGCCACTGTGGATGATTGGGCAATTTTGAGATATACTTTTAATGGGACAATGGATAATCATTTTCCAAAGGACCCTATATTACAATTGATTAATACTCATCCTGTGGTCTTTCCATGGATCACCCATAGAAAACCTTTGTTAAATTGCCCTACTATTTTTACAGATGGTTCTAAGACAGGATGTGGAGCGCTTTTGGTTGCAGGATCATTGCCTGTAACCATCCAATTTCCTCCAGCGTCCCCTCAAGTTATAGAATTACAGATTGTGATAAAGGTTTTTGAACAATTTTCTCATTCCTTTAATTTGATATCTGATAGTCAATATGTAGTAAATGCTATTAAACAATTGGAAATTGTAGGTAAAATAAACCTAAAGTCCACCATAGGAGAGTTACTTACCCAATTGCAATTTCTTATTTGGAATAGGGAACAACCCTTTTTTGTTCAACATATTCGTGCCCATACTGGTTTACCTGGTCCATTGACTGAAGGAAATGATATTGTTGATAAAGCTTCAAAGACCTGTTTTGATGTTGCAAATTTTACGCTCTATGATTCCCTGGAGTTAGCAAGACACTTTCATAGCCAGTTTCATGTAAATTCTAAAACCCTATCATTCACTTTGGCATTCCTTGTGCTGATGCTAGAGATATAGTGAAAGCTTGTCAAGCTTGTGCCCCATTGTTACCCAAGATGGGAATCAGGGTTAATCCCCGAGGCCTACTCCCCCTACATTTATGGCAAATGGATGTCACCCATTTCCCTGAGTTTGGAAGATTATCTATAGATACTTATTCTGGAATTATGTTTGCCTCCCTGCATTCTGGGGAGATGGCTTGCCATGTCGTTGCTCATTGTTTTGAACCCTGGGGAACCTGGGGCATGCCTAAATGTTTAAAGACAGATAATGGACCGGTGTACACCTCTACTTCCTTTGTGTCCTTTTGTAAGATCATGGGAGTTCACCTTAACCATGGTTTGCCTTATAATCCTCAGGAGCAGGGCATTGCTGAGTGGGCACACCACACCCTAAAGGAATGTCTTCTTAAACAAAGAGGGGGAATAGCCTCCGGCCATAAGCCTAGAGAGAGAGTGTGTGGCTATAGCCCTCTTTACCCTAAATTTTTTGATTCTGGATAAGCAGGGACGGTCTGCAGCTGATCGCCATACTGATCCCGATGCTACCCATAAAGGCATGGTAATGTGGAAGGACATATTGACAGGAAAATGGAGTGGCCCTGACCCAGTGTTGGTGTGGACGAGAGGGTCTGTTTGTGTGTTTCCTCAGGATCAACATCAGCCAGTTTGGGTTTCAGAAAGACTTACCAGGGTTATACAGCAAGAAGACAGGAATGGAGATGCTAAGGAAAACCCTTCAGCTGATGTGGATGCTACCAGCGATAAGGAGCAATGCTAGTTTTTATAAACCATGCTAGTAATCTTTCCAAAAGCCTTTCTCAGTTTCTTTCAGGAAATTGATTGAGGGAATTATGACAATCCATTGTTCACATTAACTCGACCAGAGTGGACACCTCCCTGGCCTCCGGATTGACCAGCTGGACTCATCAAGCAATGTCCCACATCAAGGACTGGGTGGGAATTGGGGAAGTTGCTATGTACCTCGTCCCCATCAGTTGCCTTGCCTTTTGGTGCATATGTCAGGTGAAAGCCTGACAGAAAACATCTCAGGACAAGCGTTTGCAGCAGTGGAGATGGACAGTCTCCTCAAGTGTGGCTTGGCATGCTAGAGAGGTAGTCAATGACGGGTAAGACTTCTTGGGCACGTTACCAACCTAAGACAGGGACAAAACCAAAGCTGTTTGACTCTCCATGATGGGTAAGGAGCGTTGCTTGAAAGGGGCAACCTAAGACAGGCACTCTCTCTGCCAAAATTAATAAATAAGGGGGAATTGTGAGGAGCGGGTGCACTCGAGCACAACTTCTTGGCAGTTTGTGCGCCACCTGCCTTTCCTTAACAGAGCCACGACCACAGAACTACTGCACAGACTCCCTGCCACGCAGAAACGGGCTGTTTGAGGTGCACCAATGAGGCATGCCCATGTGGCAGGTGCTGATTGGGACAGCCGTTAAGGGGCTGAGGCAGAAGGGCTCCCAGAGAGAGAGAGAAAGAGGAGAGAAGGGCTTCCAGAGAGAGAGAGAGAGAGAGAGAGAGAGAGAGAGAGAGAGAGAGAAGAGAGGGGTTTTGAGAGAGAGAGGATGGTTAAGGATCCTGAATAAACTGCATTGAGAAGAATTCCAAGTTGCATCGTTCCTGTCTGCTGGTTGGATAGAGAAGTGACAGAAAATGACTTGAGATACTATCTTATCATCTTGAAAAACACATTTGGTGAAATGTCATATCTCACATTGGTTTGATGTCCACTCTTGTATCAAAGAGTATTATATATTTATTTTTATGACATTGTATCATATGTATCATATCTATGCCATCTTCTGATTAATGAGCAACATATTTAAGCATGTATGTGTCATGTGTGGTGCCTTGCTATATATGTATAATATATACTATTATATATATATGCTATATATAATATATGACCATGTATAATATATAGTATAGTTTCTGGCCTTCTTAGATAAATGTAATATGATACTATGTGTGTTTTATCTATTTATCCAGCAGGTACCATGCTTTCTCTTTTCTGTATCATAGCTTTAATATTATATAAATTTCATCTCCCCAGGGATTCCATATTATGTTGTACTGTTTGTTCTTATCTCCTAAAGTCCCTTTCTGCTATCACACCATATTTGGACAGTCTCACTGACTATGCCAGTTTCTGTAGTTTGGGCTATGGAAGTAGTGGGGTAAAACATCCCACAGCTTTCTACTGAGTTTATTCTGAGGCTCTGTATGCCAATACCATGTATGTCTCTACTATCTCATAAAGATGATGTCTGAGCACCACATCCAACTTTGATTCTGCAGTAAGCCATGACATTTCTTTCAAGCATATGTGATGCCATGGATATGAGTGACATTTTCTTTCCTGCATTCTGTCATACAATACAATGTATAACCACATATGTGGATATGTTATTTCAATGGTGGCTTCTGGTACCATATATTACACAACAAAATGACTGTTTTTTCTTTCTCAGGGATCATGTGCAACACTATACTAACTGTACCATGTCCTTGAAGACCTCAGTGAGGCTATACTTTCTACATGTAATATGTTTGACATCTTGCCTGCTACATCACTATGCTCCATTAGTTAGATGCAGCTCAGTACCATATTCTTTCTATCACTTTAAATTCTGCATAACATAAGCTGCTGAGATGGCTCAGGGGCAAGAGTGCTTGCTGCTTTCTTGGACCTAAATTTGGTTCCCAGAAATCATGTTGGGTGGCCCACAAATGACCACACCTTCAATTTCATTGAATACAACATTCTGTTCCAGTTTTTACCGGCACCTGCACTTACTTATGATACCTACCTACACAGAGACACGTACAAATACACATAATTTAAAATAAAATAAATACTTAAACAATCTGCTTAAGCTATCATAGGGAATGCATAGTGTAACCTTGAGAATGATGTGTGATTCTAAACACCAGTGGGCTTTAGGCTGGGTCTAGTCCTTGATGACACTGCATGAAGTTGTGTGATACTTCACCTCATTACTATATTAGATCTTATTTCAGCTATAGCTGCCTCTGTCCACCATGCATGATGATAAGCTCTCTCCTGTGTCGTGTTTTTTGGAATCATGTGAAATGCTACATAATTTTTCCTCTTTCCTGATAAGCACACATAATGTACACTGGCGCCTACATCACGCCCTTGAAAACTCTCTGTGATTTTAGGTTGTGGTTTATCTTACTGTGGATAATTCAACATAGTTCCCATGAAGCTATGTTACGGGAAGCAAGACAGGACATAATCCTTCTTACTATTTATTCTATTTTACTATTATAAAATGTTAGATTGCTAGAATATTGGAAGGCACACAGCAGCTGGGGACAGGACTGGCGGATCAGTAGGCTGTGTGTGTGTGTGTGTGTGTGTGTGAAGAGTTTACTAAAGCTCAATTCTAGTTTTTATTTCCTTATTATCCGCTGTTTATTCCAGTATCAACTCTGTTCTTTCATTGTTCTACAAAACATTATTTCAGAATAATCTCTTCTTCTTTTGGAGTATTCTATAAACCTCTTCTGATTCCTATGAAGCATTGAGATAATATTTATTTGTTTATCTCATGTATGTATCTCCAAATAGTTTGCTGTACAATGAAATGTAATTAACACAGGCTGGTATACTTGCTGACCCCCTTCAGAGCTGAGAGGGCTAAAGACACATAAACTAGCTACAATAGCCTGTGTCAGGATACAGAGTTAGGAAGTTTTGGAGGCGGGATGTAGACTTAGCAGTCTGACTTCTGAGTTCATGCTCATCCTGTCTTGTACATAGTTTTGATGTCATGGGGAGACTGGGCACCACATACTTAATTTCAAGTCCTAGCCTTCCTTTTTAAGTTGCCCCACATTTCTGGGGCAACTTGTGTTACTGGATTGTGAAGCATCCTAGGCATATGCTTTATGTTTGTAATCATACCAATTCTAAGAGAACACTTAAAATCATTTTATCTACTTCATTTTCTTTTCTTATTTTATATAACATTCCTTCCTATACTTGGGAGCCCAAGATCTCTTCCTATAATGTGAGAGACAGAGAGCAAACCACGTCCAGCCTCTTCTGCATTTAGAAGTTGAGTGTGGTTCTTGACATGGGAGGAACAAGCAGTCCGGAGCTCATTTGTCAGAGGATAGACTTAGGTAACGTGAAGTTCTGCATTTCAGATCGACTAATGTATATTCCCATCTCTCTCCAAAAGGAACAGCAAGAGTTTATAATGCGACCACAAGAAAGTGCATAACCAAACTGGAAGGCCACGAAGGAGAAATCTCAAAGGTGCGTTGCCATCTCATTTGAAGCAGTGCGATTACTATAAAATTTTCTTTTATGGTAGTAGAGGTTACAAATTAACCCTCTGAGCTAACATATCACAATGTACCTTCAAAATATTCAACATATTAATATGGTTCAGGCGGTGAAGTAATAGTTCTGGCAGTAAATGGATTGAGATAGAGAGAACACAAATAAAGCCAAGTGAAGTAGACAGAATGATAGGCTGCAGAGCCCTTGTTGGGTCAAAAATGGTATTCAATGTGAATGGCTGAGAAGGCACATCATTGGATTTTTTTTAATGTCATGTCTGTACTTTATCATCATTTTAAGATGAATTTCCACTTAGAGTGTTGTGCCAGGGAGCATTTGCGAACCCCAAAAGACCACCAGGGAGCTGATTTTGATGCAATCACTTTAGGGTCCCTTTATTTACAAACTTGAGCCTGGGCCAAACTATTGTCACATTGACACAGCAGGACAGGAGGGTGTAGCCCCAAGTCTAATTTTAGGCAGGTATTTATAGAGGCAAAAAGGGGGTATCTAGCCTGGTACTCATCTATTTGCCGGGGCAATATGGTCTTTAACATAATTGGATGGTTCTGGAAGCCAAACCATGAACTTAACTTCTGTTTTTCTCCTGATTGGTGGTTGTTAGGAAGTGAAGTGTCAGGGGGAAGGCTTGTAATGTGGAGGTGCAGATTTGTTGGGGAGTAACCTGGAACTAGGGACCAGCCTGTTAGTTAACTCGAGTTCAATCTTAGGTCAGTTTCTCTAAGATGGAGTCTGAACCCAAAAGAGCTGGTCTTTCAAAAGTACCATTAAATATCTACCATTACAGACATTTCTGGCTGCTCACTCTCTTTCCTCCATCTATTACCAATAGTGGGCTTCCTGTTGGACAGAAGAACTGTGAATGAATCCAGCTAGGCTTCACCTACACACAGTTGACTTATTAGGAATCCAAGAATTTCAGTTAATTTTCCATTCACAATACAAACAGGCTCATTTATTTCAATAGAGAGTGGAGCTACACCTAGTGGTAGTGACATAACACCTAGAATCTTTACATCTGAGATGTGTTAGCTGGGCCTGGTGACATATGCTTGTAATTCTAGCTCTTTGGAAGCAGAGACAGAAGGATCAGGTGTTCAAGGCCATCCTGGGCAAAAAATGGTATCCTGTCTCAAGCAATCAAAAACCAATACAAACCCCTTACATCCACGTCCCCCACCCCCAGTATTGGATCTGAGATACTAAAATGTCTTTAATTATATCATCCTGCTCCAAAACTCAACCATCTAAGCCTTTATTTTTACACATGTCCTACCTGATTCAGCAAAAATTAAATGATTGCCTAAACACTTAAAAAGCATAAAACAGCATTCTTTTCAAAGATCAGCAAATATTTAATTAGCTGAAAATACCCAACTCAGCAACTTAAGGAGATTATAAAGTGCTTTTCTGTAGCTCTAGTAAACACTCAAGTTTGTATTATGCAAAAAAGCATGTGATGCCTCAAGGGATCTGTGGATTAGATATAATGGAGGGAGTGATGTTGGAAATACTTGACAAAGTATAAAATAACCCATTTTGAAACTCCAGGGCTGTATCTTAGGGTGTTCCTGAACAGTTTTTAGAATCTTCACAGAGCAGAGCTACTCAGTGAGAGACTGAGCTCTCTCTATATCCCCAGAACATGGCAGACTATGCTGGCACTGGGGGCTCCTGCTTCCCAGATCAGCTTAAATTCTTGATTTTATAGGTGAGATTTTATCTTCTCCTTCTTTATGAAATAATAACTTGATTACTTCTGAACTCCGAAGGTTATAGCCAGATTCCAGCATTTCCCATGTATCTTCCCATCCCTTCAACTTTTGTCCCTATTGCTGGTGGCCATTGCCCTGTGGTTTGTAAGGGCTGGTATCCATGGCAATGGGTGCTACTGATCACTTCATGGGCTGAGATAAGGTGGTGGCAGGAGGGTATGAAAAAGTAGGGCACAGAAGGGGAGTCTGGGCCATGTTCCTGATTGTCTGGCATAGGAGTTATCATCATGATTGACATTTCCCCCAATGAATGCATGTTTGTTTTTGTGACTATGTGACTATAAGGAAAATTTGAATCAATTGCTCATTAAATTACTGTCTGGCAATATTTATAAGGAGTACAAAGCTAAAATATTTAGTATTTCATTTATTAATTCACGGAACACTTAAAACATCAGGTTATATTCAGTATTGCAATAGTAGATTTATTATGACATTTTCTTATATGTGTATAATGTATTGTGATCGTATCCCCTTTCCTGTCCTGCTTCCTCTCTTGTGAATTCTCTTCCTATTCCAATTAGTCCTATTCTGGTTTTGTGTATGGTCCAGTGAGTCTCAACAGGATGGCTTAGAGGAGTGTGTATCATTAATCACCTTTTGAGAGCTTTTACTGTGCGGGGCATTTTTGTAGAAACAGCTTTGTCCTCCTCATTCCTTCATTTCCAGTGGATGTGGCTCCAAACATTGTCTTGTAATAAATATAGAGGGGCTATAACTGGGACTTACTGGAGGAATACAAGGGCCAGCGGCAGATTCTCCTGTTACTTGGATATTGAAGAAGAACGCCTGGCCTGTGGGAAGTATCCAAATGTATTATCTGAAAGTGAAACATTTTGAGTGTTAAAGGATGAAAATCCTATTGCAGCCCTGCCCTGGGCATCTGCTCTTTCTGTGGCAGAGATGGAAGACAGAGTGACAGAACATTGTGGTGCAGAGGTGATATTGGACCTTACAGATCTAGCCTGTTTTGTCTTCATCTACAACCTGGTTCTACCCCTGTTGTGGGTGAGGAGGGAACCATTGAGTCTTTGGGGAAGGAAGAAACTGTTGAGGAACACTCAAAGTATACAGGTTCTTTGATCTTTTTTGATCTTTTATGGTTAGAATTGTGTGTGTGTGTGTGTGAAAGAGAGACAGAAACAGAGGCAGAGAGAGACAGAGAGATAGAAAGAGATTATTCTAGCCAAGAGAGGAAGCAGGACAGGAAAGGGGATATGATCACAATACATTATATACATATAAGAAAATGTCATAATAAATCTACTATTGCAATACTGAATATAACCTGATGTTTTAAGTGTTCCATGAATTAATAAATGAAATACTAAATATTTTAGCTTTGAAGATGTGTGCTCAGCCCTTCTTCTTCGGATGGAACTCTATTGTTAACCCAGACTCAACTCTTTCCTGTCATCTCTTTTGCTACTTTGCAGATCTCTTTCAATCCCCAAGGAAACCGGCTCCTGACAGGCAGCTCTGATAAGACAGCCAGAATCTGGGATGTTCAAACTGGCCAGTGTCTCCAGGTCCTTGAGGGGCACACTGATGAAATATTTTCATGTGCTTTCAACTATAAAGGGAATATAGTCATTACAGGTATGGGAGAAATACACACCAAACACCTACCTGGTTTTCCCTTAAAGTTGGCTACTAGATTTTTAGAAGGATGAGAAAAGGAGTTCATGGTTGACCTTGGCTCACTTTTCCATGGTGCTTGGTTTATCTTGGAATTTAATTTTACTAGCCTTATTGAATTAATTTTTTTGTTTGGCATTATTAAAAAATACGTTTTGAGACAGGGTCTTGGTGTGTATCCCTGGGTGGCCTTACCTTGCTATGCAATGCAGATTGGTCTCAGACTTGTAGCAATCTTTCTGCCATAGCCTCCAAATGGTAGGATTGGAGGTATTAGCCACCATGCCAGGTCCCATTTAGTTGCACCAGGATTCAAAAGAATGTGTTCTGCCACCGATGGTAAGACTTTTTGACTTTTAATCCTGTTGCTCTAGGTAAGGTAGCCTTTTAGAAATCTGCCTAGCTAGTTACTCTACTTTCCCCGCCATCCTTAGATCTTCTAATGGTTACTGCCCACCTAATAGTAGTGGATGCCAATAACCCAAACAAGTCAGGACCATCAGTTTTCACAGATGGTTTTATAACCCTGAAGAGATATATTGTTAAATCTATATTTTTGGATCTTTTCTGCTGACGTGCCAAATATGTAGGGGAAAGAAAATGGATTGAATGTTTTCCCAGCTCCCAGCAATTGTGTGACTTCCTGGTCATCATTTGGAAAGCCTCACATTTCACACTTGGCTGAGTAATGGTGACCCAGGAGAAAGTCCACCTGTTAGAAAAGTAAGATAAGGGGAAAATGAGCATGTAATTTGTTTCTTTAGGCAGCAAGGACAATTCCTGCAGGATATGGCGTTGACCCAAGGGCTCTGCTATGGAGCAGGGCTGTTGGCAACAGTGACCAAGAACTTGGACCTCCAGAGAACAAGTGAGCCTATTTCTTCTGCTTCCTCTTTTCATGCAGTTTACCCATGGAACAGCCTGCCCTTCCCCTCACAGACATGACCATGAAAGCCAATGAGCCTTCATGATTTCCTGACATTATCTAAAGGTTACGGCAGGAGCAGGCATAATATGTGGTAAATGTCACTAATTGTTTCCGTTGTGTTTTGTGTTTCAATAGCGCCAGGATACTGACAAATGAAGTCAGAGTGCCTTAACAGCACTTCTTCTAGATTCTAGAATCTTCTAGATTGTACCTGAAGGCTGATGTTACAGTTTCTCTTCAATAAAGTTTTTAGACAAAATTTCTTATGACTATGTGTTTCATCATGTTTGAAGGGTAAGATAATAAAGAATAAAATGGTTCTCACCAGCAAATCTATTCTGCATTGAAAGTGGAACAGAGTACACATAGGTAGCTTTATCTCTAAGGATGTGTGAAACATAGCAGATAATCAGATTGGTTTATTGAAAAAAAATCCTGAAGTATAAGAGAAAACAATGAAATAGTTGCTAAAATATTAAAAATATCTTGGGGTACTGGCGAAATGACTCAGCAGTTAAGAGTAGTTGAAAGACCCAGGTTTATTTCCCAGCACCCATATCAGGCAGCTCACAATGGACTGCGACTCTAGTTGCAGGGACCTGAGTCCTTCTTCTGTCTTCTGTGGTTACTTGCATGTATATGGCATACTTAAACATAGGCAGATGCATACATACATTCATCATACATACATACATACATACATACATACATACATACATACACACACACACACACACACACACACACACACACACCTTTAAAGATCCATTGTTTATTTCTCAAATTGACAATGTTTAAACCTACTAAAAAATAACCACAAACACAGCATCACCATAGTATACCCTAAATTTATATCTATTCACCGTTTAGTTATAAGTTTTTACCCTTTGGACAATATCTCCCCATTTCAGCCACTCTTTAGCTCCCTGGGTACCACATGTCCACTCTGTTTCTATTGGCTTTGGCTTCTGCTAGGTTCGGTATATGTGTGAGATCATATACTGTCTGTATTTCACTGCCCCATCATTTCATTAGCACACTGTCTTCCATAGCTTCTATTTTCACGGATGCCAGAATTTCCTTCTTTCTTAAGAATAAAAAAGGCTATTCTCCATGTCTGTGTAAGTGCACTTTCTTTACACTTATTTATTTCAATTTATTTGTTTGTTTATTATGTGCATGCCATAGTTCACATGTGTAAGTCATAGGACAACTTGATAGAGTCAATTTTCTTCTTCTACCCGGTGGGCCCTAGGGTTGCTGATTGAAGTCAGGTTTCCATGCTTGGCAGCCAGTGCCTTTGCCTTTACCCACTGGGTCATCTCACCAGCCCTGCCTCCCTTTCTGCTTATGGTTTCCTTTGCTGTGCTTTCAACAGCACAGTCTCATTCCTTCTTGCTTTTGCTTCCTGTGCTTCTGGGATCATTCCCAAAAATTCATCATCAAGATCAGTGCCACAGTACATTTCCCTGATGACTCTTTTTGAGTTTTATGGTTCCAGGTCCTCATGTTAAAATTTCCAATGGATTTTTAGCTGACTTTTGTGGATAATGTACAATATTTGGTTTAGTTAGCTTTCCACCACTATGATCTAATATATAAGATAATAAAAATTAACTTATGAAATGGTTTGATTTTGTCTATGCTTTCCATAAGTTACAGTACAGGACTGCTTGGTCCAGTCACTCCTGGTCTTGTAATAAAGGAAATGTGAGAGTCATCATTGGCACAGAAAAGTCGTTCACCTCATGACCAGGACAAGGAGGTGAGAGGTAGAGGTGGAGGAGAGAGAAAAAAGGGGAGGAAGAGGAAAAGACAGTGGGAAGGGAGAGAAAGAGAGGAAGGGAGGGGAGAGAGGTACACTGATTGAGGGGTTCCCACAATCCCTCTTAAGGCTGTGCCCCCACTGACCTAGGACCTCCCTTATAGCCCCATTTCTTTCTTTTTTTTGTATTTTAATGTTAAATATGACAGAGGTAAAATACCACATTTTTATTTTCCTTTTATAACATATACAATCATAGTAAGGTTACTTTCTTTTATATATATATATATATTATTTACATTTCAGATGCCATCCCCTTTTCCCATTTCCCCTCCCTAGAAAACCCCTATCTCATGCCCCCTTTTCCTTTTTGCTTTTATACAATTTTTTAAATGTTAATCAAAGGCTTTATAAGTTTGGTAGTGCTCAATCAGAAGTGTAACCCAATACCCAACCTAGATATATCAACTATCTTTGACTGGTGGAGACATGTGAACATCTGCCTCCATGCCCTCCCTCTCTTTCTCTCTCTTTCTCTCATCACCCAGCTTCTCCTCTCCTTCATCTTCTCCTCTCCTTACTCAGTCTTTTCCTCTCGGGACTCCTTCCCCCTTAGCTCCTCCTACATATCACCCTTCCTGTTAAAATAAAACTTTTCTCTCAAAATACAGTTAGAGCATAATTATTCCTAATTGTACCAGTGTGGTACAAGATATTCCTAATACCCAGTCCATCATTTTGTTGACTAACTAGAACCTCTGTCATCTCTCCTAACTAAAACACTTAGTTTTGAACCTGGCTTTTTTCTTGGCTTTAGGATGAATGTCAGCTGAAAACCATCCACTCAGATCTTTTCTTTCAAAGTAAATAGCCAGGATTGATAGCCCCATTTCTTAAGGTTTCCACCACCTCCCTGTAACACCAGTCTGGAAATCAAGTCTTTAACACATGGGACTTCAGAATATGTTCTAGATCCAAATCACAGCAATAAAGATACAGTTTCATTTATTGCATGCAGATACTGTTTCTCTATTACTATAATAGAAAGACTTTTTCCCCTCCACTGTGGCAGTTACTTTTAAGACTCTAAAGAAAGTGGACACATACTTGTGATTCTATCATGGCTTTAGATCATGTGTTATAGTTAGCTTTAACTGTCGACTTGACATATCTGGGAAGGAGAACCCCAGGTGAGGTATTGCCTCTATTGGACTGGTCTATGGGCATGTCTGTGGAGCATCTGAATTTCTGATTGGTGTAGAAGGCTCCAGTCCACTGTGGGCCGTGTCATTATCAGGTATCTGGTCCTCAGTTCTATAAGGAAGCTGGAGGGAGCAAGAGTTCCTCTGTTGATTTCTGCTCCAAGTTTTAACCTTGAGTTCCTTCCCTGACAATCTCTCAACAACAGAGTATAATGTGGAAGTATAAGCCAAATAAACCCTTATCTCCTTGACATTGGTTGGGTCATTGTTTTATTACAGCAACAGAAAAAGCAAACTAGGGCAGTCATGTGACCATATTTTGTTACACCACTCAAAAAAGTCAGCCATTGTAGATGTTCAATGTCTTATAACCCTGTAAAGGAATTTTAATATGGCAACATGGCTGCTCTGGTAAAGGATCGTATCCAAAGATGTGATCTGGCTAGAATATAGACACCCCCTTAATACATACCTTTAATCTATCTGGCTGGAATACAGACACACCCTTATTACACACCTTTAATCCCAAACAAAGACATCTAATTCAGATGATCAGAGAAATGATTTGACAGAATGAGTTAAGAAATAGTATATGCCTAACTCTAAAAGGACAGGAAGAGAGGCTACTTCCAGGTCAGTGAGGGAGAGAGAGTTGAATTCATTTGTGCTCAGTTCACTTCAGAGCAATTCAGTTCAGCGAAGTTCAGTTCTTGGGGTTCAGAGGCGGTCTTTCCAAACAGAGCAATCTAGTCAGAAGCCAAGAGAGGACTATTTGAATCAGCCAGCTTGGAGAGGAATTTGAGCCAGAACAGCTGAGTTGAATCAGCCAGAGATAAGAAAGAGCTAGAAAGGTTGAGCTTATTCAGCAGTACATCTTGGAGGCTGAAACATTCTAGGCTTAGGATAGGAGACAGGCTGGAAGCTGAAGCCTTCAAGGTTTGGGCTTGCAGATTAGATTATATGGAGACTAGAAGCTTCCAGGCTTAGGCCTAGGAATAGTTAGATAGAAAGGCTCTGGGTTCAGCCCAAGTCATGTATTCATAAACCTCGTGTATGTTTTCATCTCGTCCCTTCATCTGAGGAAATTAAAGAAAATCCCCCAGTATTCGGGATCAAAACTTGAGTTAGCACAAGCTAGGCAATCATTCTAGCACTGAGCTCTACTCTCATCCTTACTTCCTTTTCTATCTATCTATCTATCTATCTATCTATCTATCTATCTATCTATCTATCTATCTATCTACCTATCTATCTATCTGGGACTATATGTTGCCAAGTTTCTCAGACTGCACTTGAATTTCTTTTGTAGCTCAGTTGGCCTTGAATTTGTGGTCCATTGGCCTGTGATTCCAGGACTGGAAGGAAGTCTTTCTTAAAAGAATATTTACTAAAAGTTTTAGATACCATGACTGGCTTAAAAATAAGTGCCTAAATAATCAAGATGATATGAAAAATGATGGCATAAAACATTTTATTTTTATTTGAATTAAGGGCAACATGGTATTATCTTAAAGCTTGTGAATTATATATTCAGGTTGCCTAGATACACATTCCCCAATCCAGGCACAAACCAGTCCCAGCCCTGCTTATCTCTGCTTAGTTTAAGAGATCAGATGAGATTAAGCATACCCAGAGTGTTATGGCCATAAACATCTAGATATGTGCTTTTATTTCAACCCTTAATTATTGGAAATTTTCATCTCCTGTTTTCAATATTTACAATAATAAGCTCTACTTTGAGGATTATGCATGCCCAAGGACATAATAAGCATATGGTAAGTATTAGTTACTATGTGTAGGATTAATACTTTTGCAATTACATAAATATTTTTTTTTTTTTGAGAAAAGAGCACACTATTTCTTCGGAAGTCAGAGTAAATATCTGAACTATTTTGATGTTCTATAGTATCTTAGGAAGAAATATCTAGATCATTATTTTTATCGAATAAAATCTAACATTCCTGGCGAAATTGTCTTCTTATTAATATATTTTGATCATATTCATCTTCTTTTCCAGTTAATTCCTTCCAGATATGTTCCTCATAATTTCACATCTGTTTTCTTAAAAAGAAAAAAAAAAACCTGACAAACAAAGCACTGTCTAACTTTTGCTGGCCACATACTTAGGGATATGGGCCATTCAGTGGAACATAGTACCAGAGCCTCACCGGATTCTCCTTTCTTTAGCAGCCATCAAAAGCTGAGTTAGTCAAATAAACTGAGTACCAACTCAGCCTGGAGCGAGGGCTGGTGAGCCTCTTCCCACTCTAGGCTGGAGTATTATAATCTTGATCTTGTACATGTCTTGTTCATGTAACTAATAACTCTCTTTTAAGGTTCTGTATTGAAGCAGAGGTACTAAAAAGTGAGGGTATTGTCAGCTTAGATCATTAGGGTATGGTCCATATTCCTCATATAAATATGGTTTCCCAAACCAGTTTTGATCTAGAATCCATGGTTACAGAGGGGAGGCTGTAGTTTTGCCCTCTCTGTGCTTTACATTTGATGCCCCCTCAGAAGCCCCATTCCTGCCAACAGGGGTTTGAGCTCTTTCCTCCTTTTCCTTCTAGACTGAATAAAATTGGAAATGACTGCTGCAGATTCCTCTCACCTTTTAAGATGCTTTATGAAATAAACAATAAGAGTGAAAGTTGTACTATTTTGTATTTATAAGACTTCCTCAGAAACCAGAATGTTTACTAAGAGGAAAGAAATAGGAATGGTGAGCCTCAGAGATGTGGTGGGTAACATGCTCAGAATGATTTTGATTCCATTGCCCATCTTTATCTCTTTACTCTCTTCACTTTCTTCCCTTATTCATGCTAAATTGGTTTGCGTATGATCTGTGAACCTTCAGAGATGTAAATTCCAGGGAAAGTTCTGTAGAAGCAGAAGAGAAAATAATGGTGAAGATTGGCATTTACTTTGCCTGTAAGGAAACGTTGGATTCATTGCTTTGGACGAAGCCACCGTTAATGCTCTTTTATTGGAAATATGGCGTGATGCTTAATTAAATATTTGCTCACACATGTCACGTGTCCATTGGGGAGAGCAAGGATGCATTGGGTCCTTTTGATGTAGCCTGGAAGATGCTGCTGTTTTTCAGCGTTTATTGGCTTACAAGCTTTGATTTCTTCTCTCCTCTCAGCAGGTGGCAGTGTTTATCTTTCTGCAGTTCTTGCTTTTCTTGACAAACAGAGACTGTACAGAGTAATGTTTTAAATTCCAGGACCCTTACAGATAAGGGTTATGTGGGGATACGGTTACTGAGAATGTGGTATAGTTTAAAGCTTGGGAGATCTGTCCTGGCAGATCTGGGACAAATGACATAACTCATTAATCTTGACATTCTGCAGGGACAGTTTCCTATCTATCTTAAGGACAGAGACCATTGAATTGAATAATAGATAGCTCCAATATTTCCTTTAAGGTCTCCTGTGGGGAACCATGTGGGAACGTTTATTTTGTAATGACTTGCATTAAAGCCTGCAACCCTGAAGTCTTTTCACAACACTCTTACCAGAACAAACATGGGTTGTTTTGTGCGCTAATGAAGGTTTTCTGTAATTATAGTGGATTGAGAGCATACATGTTGAATTTTATTTTCATCATTACGTAACTGTGAACTTCATGGTCAAATCAGTTTGTGTTTGGTTGGCAAGGACAAAAGCATGAGATCAGAGACTGGAGAGATCACTCATCGGTTAAGAGCACTGACTGCTCTTCCAGAAGATGCAGGTTCAATTCCCAGCACCCACATGGCAGTTCACAACATCCTTAACTCCAGTTGCAGAGCATCTGACATCCTTACATAGACATACATGCTGGCATAACACAAATGCAAATAAAATTTTTCTTTAAAAAATAAAATTTGCTTTAAAAACATATGAGACCAAACTGAGGAAGTCTGCTACTCATGAGGTGGTGGCGAGAAGATCCAGCTGCTGTCCCTTCCTTTCAGGACATGAGAGGCAACCAGGGGTCTGCTTTACAGAACAAAAAGAAGAATGGCCTCTCATTGATAGACGGACATCTTTTAGGATGGGAACTTTGGAAGCAAAGAGAACTTCTCATTCGTTTTCATGCACAACTGGTAACATTTTGGTGGCTAGAGTTTGGGGGAGTGAGCAGTCTAGGATTCTCAAAAGGGTCAGAATCACTTAGTGTATTGGCTTGTTTTGTATCAACTTGAAACAAGCTGAAGTCATCAGAGAAGGAGGAGGAGCCTCAGGTGAGGAAATGCCCCCATGAGATCCTGCTGTAAGGAGTTTTCTCAATTAGTGATCAATGGGGAAGGCTCTGGCCCATTGTGGGTGGTGCCATTGCTGGGCTTGTGGTACTGGATTCTCTAAGAAAACTGAGCAAGTGAGGGGAAGGAAGCCAGTGAGCAGCACCCCTCTGTGGTCTTTGTTTCAGCTCCTGCCTCCAAGTCTTGCTCTGTTTGTCTTCCTGTCCTGACTTCCTTTAATGTTGAACAGTGATATGGAACTGTAAGCCAACCCTTTTTATCCTCAACTTGCTTTTTGGTCATGGTATTTCATCATAGAAATAGAAACCCTAAGGCACTTTAGTCTTGTGGGAGGGGCAAGAATCAGCTGCTTTGACAGCTGGTTACACCTACATCATAGTTCTTGGTGATTGAAAACATGAGCTCTGGAGGCCTGTTTTAATATTCTGTATTTCGGCTTCTGGGCACTGACATCTTGGGGACATCAAACATTCTGTAATTCAGTTTTCTTATCTTTAAAATAGAACTGATAACAGTACAAGGAACTTTGCTTAGATTAAAATCAGTTATTAAACACATAAAGGTCTTGATATAGTGTAAGCACTCAATTAGTATTAGCTGATGGCTGCGGACACTGATCTGGTAATTTGAATTTGATGAATTTAAGACCCATGAAAGAATCTGTCCATTCAGGGCAAGCTTTATCATCAACACATTGTTTGCTCTCCAAGTCCCTTTGTTATAGGAAATAAAGGGGGTTAAAGAAATACAGTGACTTTTTTCAGTTTCCATCTCTCGGGAGCTCTTATGTATTTAGGGGATGTGAGTCTTATTTTGGTTTAACTTAATAGCCTGGTGGTCCTCTGAGTCACCCGCAGCTTCTTTATCTTTTCTCCTTGTAAAGTTCGATGTTTCTTAACTCATTTAAGGCACCTCTACCAGCCTCCACCTCAATAGAAATAATTTCATTTATGGGCAAGGAGACTGATGAGATGTAAACATCATTAATTATGATTTCATAATGCTTCTAGAACCCTTCTCAATACCTGAGGAAAAATTAAAAAGTATAAAGTATTTAAAATATTTAAAGGTGGAAACATTCCCTAAGGTTTTCTGATGTATACTATTTCACACATACTGGAGACACTGCTAAATGCTCCAGAACTTTAAGTGGATTTGCTGCAAGTCAGTAAAGAATCCAGTATCCTCCAGAATAAATGGCTGCAGAGGCAGGTTACGTGGGCTTTTCTGGTATATGGACTGCCAAGATTTCTGTTTTTGCTTTATCTTAAATGTTTAAGGATCTTTTGGGAAGGATTCCTTTTACTGTTGCTTCTGGTTTAGTATTTTATTTTTCATCCACACACTCTGCTGGTATTTCTAGGACATGCTCATATTTAATTAAGGAAATAACAATCACAGGAAGAATGCCTGAATTTCTGTTTAATTCAAATACAGCTTTTTTTTTTCCTTTCCAGCTGTGTGTGATAGAAGCTTCTGGAAGATAATTTTGGTCTTCTTTCCCCAGGCAGTATAAGACTTATTTTCTAGGTGTGCTTGAGGCAAAAGGACTGTGCAGTAGACATTCTCCAAGGAGAAGTAGATGAATAGTTAGACTTCTTTGGATTGTTGCCATGAATAAGAAATTAGTGTAAATCATATGCAATTGCCAATTTTGAAAAATTTGAGCTGTAATAATTGCATAGGGGTTGACTTCATATGTTGATTATTCAGTGCAGGGTGAGAGATTTTTGCTGTCTTTGAGATTTCAGCTCAGACTTGTCCTTAAGCAAGTCCTCAATAGTGGTCCACTCCACATTACCACAGCCTGGTAGACAGGACAGACAGCAGACAGTAGAACTCAAACCAAAGGCTGAAGATAGTATGACTGACCTCTCTTTTTCCTTTTTTATTGGACATTTTATTTACATTTCAGATGCCATCCCCTTTCCCCTCTCTAGAAAACCCTTATCCCATCCCCCATCCTCCTTTTTGCTTTTATACAATTTTAAAAATGGTAATCAAAGGCTTTATAAGTTTGGTAATGCTCAACAACAAGATGCCCATACAATCAGAAATGTAACCCAATACTCAACCTAGATATACCAACTATTTTTGAATGGCAGAGACACGTGAGCATCCTCCTCCATGTCCTCCCCCCACCCCCGTTTCTCATCACCTAGCTCCTCCTCTCCTTCTCCTCCTCCTCCTCTCTTTCTCCTCTTCCTCTCCTTTGTCCTTCCACCTTAGCTTCCCTTCCTGTTAAAAACTTTTCTCTCAAAATACAATTAGAGCATAACTATACCAATTTGTGTCAGTAAGGTACAAGATAGACCTAATACCCCGTCCATCATTTTGTTGACTAAACAGAAGCTCTGTCATTCCTTCTAACTAAATAACTTAGTTCTGAACCTGGCTTTTTTTTCTTGGCTTTAGAATGAATGTCAGCTGAAAACCATCCTCTCAAATCTTTTCTATCAAAGTAAATAGCTGGGATTGGCTATGAGACTATAAATCTTTAACCCCATCAGAAATCCAGAATGACTGAGTTAACTAAAATTATGGGAAGCACAAAGCATAGCTTCTAAAACTTAGCCAATTTATAGAGACTGCTGAACACCTGGACAGTCCCTATACTACAGAAAGTTGGAGCATCTGATCTTCAGCCTTGTGGCCCAGGATCATCTGACAGACCTACTGATGCAGAATTATTAAGGGCTGATTAATCTGTCTTGGCAGATATAATCAGTCAACTATTCCTCAAGTGTGTTCTTTTCTGGATAGTAATATGCCTGTCCAGAAAAAATGATGAAAAGAGGCAATTCTTGCCTAGCGGCTGTCTCACCACAACTGGAGTAACTCCACAGATGCTCAATTTCTTTTTAGAATCCAAGACAGGAAGCTGTCAGGAGCAGACAGGTCTCTAATCAAAATGAACATTAATACAGAAATGTTTGTAACGTCAATTCTGTGGACTTCTGATGTTTTGAAAACCAACTATCCATGTAAGGCAACCTAGACTGTTGTCTGTTAACTCCTCTCAGCTATTTCTAAATAGAATATAGAAAACACCCTAACAATAAACTGAGAGCCATGAATTTGATATAGTCCCTTAACTCACAGGCTAACCATCTCAAATCAGTTAAAAAAGTTAAAGAAGGACTGGGTCTAAGCCTTGTATTCTTAAATGTGTTATATAGGCACAATGCCTATGAGAGTAACAATATTAATCTCACTTTTATGTCAATAAGAAGCTCATACCAATGAAAACCTTCAATCTGAAATCAAAGTAAATTTTATACCATTTAAGAAATTATAACTTCATCTTGAAAACAATTATACATATTTCTACCAATAGGTTATGGCTATGCAATAAATCCTAGCTAATCCTCCATGTTCCAACAAAACCCCTACTTTTTCATAGAAAGTCAGCCCAATATTAACCACCTCAGTCCCCAAGCCTTGGGAATAGGGTGCCAACTCTTCATTAACTTCTTCAAGCTGATTATGAGCGTTGAGATATTAGAAGAGGGGCAGGGGCAGAGTAAATTGATAAGCCTCTGACACTGTGTCTTCACTGCATCCAGCTGGAATTCCAGGACATCAAAGGTTTGAGCAGGTCTGCTCAGCTTGCTTGATGAGTAGATACACCAAGGCTGTGTATTCTGCAGTATACAATTCTCAAAACAAATTTAATATCAAGGTAATTTTTTATTTGAATTCTGGAATCTAGCCTTCTGGCACCCTGCCTCTGTCATGTCTAATCCATATAATTCTGGAAGTTTTTAGGAGGGTGTGCTCTCACCATCCTCCCATTCCCGCCTCCCTGCTCTCAAATTCCCCAACACTAGGGAATCCAAATGTTTAGGCACCAAGGCCCTCCACTTCCACTGATTCTAGGCAAGGCCACCCTCAACTACCTATACAGGTAGAGCCATGAGTCCCTCCCTTTGTGTTCTCAGGCTGGAGATTTTAGAATGGCTACTCCAGTTTTTTTCTTAGGACCATTTGCTTGAAAAAATGTTTTCCAGCCTTTTACCCTAAGGTAGTGTCTGTCTTTGTCACTGAGGTAGGTTTCCTGTATGCAGCAAAATGCTGGGTCCTGTTTACATATCCAGTCAATTAACCTATATCTTTTAATTGGGGAATTGAGTCCACTGATGTTAAGAGATATTAAGGAACAGTGATTGTTGCTTCCTGTTATTTTTGTTATTAGAGGTGGAATTATCTTTGTGTGGCTATCTTCTTTTGGATTTGTTGGAAGAGGATTACTTTCTTGCTCTTTCTAGGGTAGAATTTCCCTCTTTGTATTGGAGCTTTCCTGCTATTATCCTTTGTAGTGCTGGGTTTGTGGAAATATATTGTGTAAATTTGGTTTTGTCATAGAATATCTTGGTTTTTCCATCTATGGTAATTGAGAGTTTTTCTGGGTATAGTAGCCTGGGCTGGCATTTGTGTTCTCTTAGGGTCTGTATGACATCTGTCTAGCATCTTCTAGCTTTTATAGTATCTGGTGAGAAGTCTGGTGTAATTCTGATAGGTCTGCCTTTATATGTTACTTGGCCTTTTTCCCTTACTGCATTTAATATTCTTTCTTTGTTTTGTGCATTTGGTGTTTTGATTATTATGTGACGGGAGGTATTTCTTTTCTGGTCTAGTCTATTTGGTGTTTTATAGGCTTCTTGTATGTTTATGGGCATCTCATTTGTTAGAGTAGGGAAGTTTTCTTCTATAATTTTGTTGAAGATATTTATTGGCCCTTTAATTTGGGAAACTTCACTCTCATCTATACCTATTATCCTTAGGTTTGGTCTTCTCATTGTGTCCTGGATTTCCTGGATGTTTTGTGTTAAGAACTTTTTTCATTTTGTGTTTTCTTTGACAGTTGTGTCAATATTTTCTATGGTATCTTCTGTACCTGAAATTCTCTCTTCTATCTCTTGTATTCTGTTGGTGATGCTTGCATCTATGACTCCTGATTTCTTTCCTAGGTTTTCTATCTCCAGGTTAGTCTCTCTTTGTGATTTTTTGATTGTTTCTACTTCCATTTTTATGTCCTGGATGGTTTTGTTCAATTCCTTCACCTGTTTGATTGTGTTCTCTTGTAATTCTTTAAGGGATTTTTGTGTTTCCTCTTTAAGGGCTTCTATCTGTTTACCTGTGTTCTCCTCAAGTTCTTTGAGAGTGTTATTTATGTCCTTCTTAAAGTCCTCTATCATCATCATTAGAAGTGATTTTAAATCTAAATCTTGCTTTCTTAGTGATATGGGGAATTCAGCATTTTCTTGTGTGGCGGAACTAGGTTCTAATGATTCCAAGTACCCTGTGTTGCTGGTGCTTATGTTCTTGTGCTTGCCTTTCACCATCTGGATCGCTTTATGCTACCTGCCCTGTCTCTTACTGGAGCTTGTTTTTCCTATTATCTTGGTTGTATCAGAACTGTGTGGGGTGGGTGTTACTACTGACTTTAGAGCTGGGGCCCAAGATCTGCTCAGTGCTTGGGCACAGACAGGAAAAAAACAGTGCTCCAGTCCAGGAGTGACTTCCTGGGTCCTAGTGTGTCCCAGTTACTCCCTGTTTGGGGCGGGTGTTGCTTTTTTCTTACCTAAGATACTGACTGGGTTAAAGCTCCTGGGAGGCCGACTTCCTTTGGGTTCTGTGAGATTGATGGCAGAGCTGCCTGCCACCCGGGATCTGCTCAGTGCTCGGGCCCAGACCAGAAGGACTAACATACGTCTTTAGGGAGAGAAAACCCACTACATATGGCTTTGGAATAAGACCAGACTCTACTCGTTGCTCTGGTTGGTGTGAACACTCCCATTCCCAAGTTTGTTTTCTTCTCTATAACTTGAAAGTATGGCAATGGAATGAACTAGGACACTACACATGGATACTTTAGCTCAATGCCTTTAGTAGTGTCATTGATTGTTCTGTGTTTGACCTTCCCTAACTCCCTGGAGAATGTCTATTTTAAGGTTGATATCACTGCTGACTTTTGTCTGAGGAAAGATTCTCATGCTAACTGCCAGCTTTTGTCCAAGGGCACAGGAGAGCACCTTTGTTTCCCCGAAGGCTCCTTGCTGATGCTGCAGTACAGAGACTTCCCTCCTCCAATGCTCTTCTGTAACACCTTCAGGCACAGCAGGTGGCCTATATTTAGAAGAGCATCAGCTGCTTTCCTGAGCATTTGGGCTATTGTTTATAAGCACTAATCAACCCTCTCCTTTTTTGATATGATCAGACATGTTTGGAGCAGTATGGCCATAGACAAACCTATGATTTAGCATTGTTTCTTTAGCAATCCTTTTAATATCTGTAGCACCTTGCTGTTAGATCTGGTATGGAGGAAAAACTGAAACAGAAAAATATGAATATCTATATACCAGAAAGCAAGGCCTTTTAGCACAAAGCCTTAGTTGCTACAAATTATTTATGATATAACTTGCCTAGATAATTTATTTGTGAGTAAATTTAACCAATTTTGAGAAATATAATTACATAAGACCTGCCATGCCAAGTGTTCTAATAGCCCATTATACAAAGTAGAAAATCAGAGAAAGAGACCCACTCATTTATGCTCAAAGGAAAGACCACATGAGACAAAATGAAGAGTCCAGTTGTCAGCCAGAGATAGATAGATAGATAGAAAGATAGATAGATAGATAGAAAGAAAGAAAGATAGATAGATAGATAGATAGATAGATAGATATCAGAAGAAATAAAATAGATGCTCAGGTACCTTGGTCTTGGGCTTCAAACCTCTAGAACTCTTAAAAGCAAGTTTAAGTTGTTTAAGCTGCCCAGTGTGAATGTTTTGCTATAGCATCCTTAATGAGCTCATGTTCACAGAAATACTCACTGGATCTCACTTGTTGTTTTAAGATGCTTCACATTTCTGTAGTTTTGATTCTACCTTCTGTTTCTGAAGCTCTTTTTTTTACCTATATCTATATCTGGGCAATGCAGGTCCTTTTCCATGTGTCTTAATTACTGTTATGTCACTGTGAGGAGTCACCATGACCAAGGCAACTTACAAAATAAAGCATTTCATTACAGACTAGATGACAGTTTCAGATTGTCAGTTGATTATCATCATGATGGGGAGCATGGCAGCAGGGGATGCCATGGTGTTGGAGCAGTAGCTGAGACCTCACATCTGATCCAGAAGTTGCAGGCAGAGAGACAGAGAGATTGGGCCTGCATGGTCTGTGGTTTTGAAACCTTAAAGCCCAATCCCAGTGACACACTTCCTCCAATTAGACCATACCTCCAAATTCTTCCTCAACAGTTCCACTAACTGGGGACCAAGGATTCAAACACATGAACGTATGGGGCCATCTTTATTCAAACCACTACACCATACTTTATGGTTTACCCCAGACAGAAATTTTTCTTAAACTCTTTTCTTTTTGAGTTTGACCTACTTACACATACATTGCTTGATGGAAAAACAAAAACAAAAACAAAAACCAAAGTCATCTCAGATTTCCTTCATTCATACTCATTAGACTCAGAGGTGTGCCCAGAGGATTTTTCTCCTGTGTGAGTCTAGAATGGCTGTGAGGGATTGTCTTGAGTATGTTGATTGTGTTGATTGTTGTAGGAAGATTCACCTTAGTTGTAGGGGGTACAGATCCCTAGGCTGAGGTCCTGGACTGTATAAAATGGAGAAAGCAAGCAGAGGATGCATTCATTGTGCTCTCCTTCCTGACTAAGAAGGCTATATGAGCAACTGCATCAAATTCCTGTCATCATGACTTCTCTGCCATAGTGGAGTGTGCCTTTGAACTGTGAGCCAGAATAAACCCTATCTTAAGCTGCTTTTCACAGTCTTTTACCACTACAATAAGGAAAAGTATCTATGAAAAACCCTAACAAGTGTGTTCTTCTTCTTCTTCTTCTTCTTCTCCTTCTTCTTCTTCTTCTTCTTCTTCTTCTTCTTCTTCTTCTTCTTCTTCTTCTTCTTCTTCTTCTTCTTCTTCTTCTTTTCTTCTTCTCCTTCTCCTTCTCCTTCTCCTTCTCCTTCTTCTTCTTCTTCTTCTTCTACTTTCTTCTTCTTTGTTATTTTTGCCAGTGTCTTCTAGCCAAAGACTACCTGGAGTCCACTATTTCCTGGAGAGAGATGTTCTGCCATGGGAACCCTTGGGACATCTCAGACACAGATTACTAGAAAGGATTTATAAGATTGTGGCTTGCTTTATTTTCAGAAGAGCTTGGACACTGCGTTTTGTAAAGATTGGATGCTGATGGAACGTGAGACTAATTCTATGATTATCTTCATACATTTCATGCTTAGGGAAGGCCAGCTATAGGGCAAGACTGAAGTTGTGATTGGGGAAGGAGCAGCTCCTCTCATATCAGCCAGGAGAGGGAGGTGTTGAGTTATTTCTGTATCTTTGACATGTTTAATGTTCTGTTCAGATGTGGCTAGAGAGCTGTTTTCCTGTCTTGTCCATCACAGTCATAAAGTGACCTTCTTTGTGTTAATATTCTGTGGGCTTGTTTATGTATAGAAGGAGAATATCATGGTGTGGCTTTGATTTTCAGGCCAGTGGTAACAAGTCCTCTCCAGTAAAACTGATGACCTTGGTTTCTGTGGAGCCATTTCTGTGGAAGAAGTACTTGAGGGCTGAGATGGATATTGGCAGGTTTTTGTTTGTTTGTTTGTTTGTTTTTTGGATAGGAATGGCCACAGATGATCTCACAGAGTGCTGATGCGTGGCACAGCCAAAGTGAAGAGATTTCTTATATATGTTGACACTATGTTTATGTGATTCTCTGCCATGATATTTACAGTGCAGCTGTAATAAAATTGAAGGTCTACACTGAAAGACAGACTAAGCAGGTGGATCTAGTGGTACATGCTTGCAATCTCAGCAACTTGGCAGGCTGAAGCAGGAGAATCATGAGTTCAAGGCCAGCCTGGGTAACTTAGTGAGACCATGTCTCAGAATAAATAAATTAAAACAAATACCAGGGCTGGGGATATTCTTAGTGGTAGAGTTTCCCATTGTCATGAATAAGCCCTGAGTTCAATGGAAGTACCAGAAGAAGAAGAAATAGATGGACCACAATCAGAAATTGAATTATCCCTGGATCACTTTTTATTTGTCAGACACACAGATTCTAGGAGAGATGCAGGTACTGTGACAGTCTCTTTTCTAACTTTTTTGGCTCTCTCATTTTCTGATAGAGTACATGTCCTCATATTCTATTTTTAGAATTTGCTTCATTTCAAGTGGCTTTTGGCACTGCCATTGTGTTGTCATGTGGCTCTGGAGCATCTTAGCTGTTCCCTTGTACACCACAGAGATTTTTATGATGGAACGTGTTTATGTTTTCCATCCTCTCCCTAGGGCCCTGGCACAACCTCATAGAGAGCAGATGAGGTCAGAGGAAAATCTGGCAAGTCTAAATCCAGTTTTCACAAAAGTCAATGTTCTTTATCAGATATTCCTTGTATAAGGAGTAAGCCCCAAGGCTTCAGAAAACATGCAAAGCCCCCAGCCATGTGCAGGGAGACCTGCAACTATGGGGGTTAGTCAGTACTTTTTAACCTGGCCTCACTACCGGAAGACATATCTTCTCTTTTTGTTTTGATTTGGATGTTTTGATTTGGATGTGGCTCACTGCTGGGACCCAGTAGTGAACATTGGATGAAGTAACTGGCTGAGAAAGTGAGTGAGTAACTGTGCACTCAATTAATTTAGAATCAATGTTCAATCTATGCCTCTGTGGGAATAACTGATGGGCTGAACACACAGAACTTGACCATTTAGAGGTTACATTAATTATAGAAGATAAAAATATACATGTAGTTTCCTATCCAAGTACTATCTAAGCTGACCCTACTTAGCTTCTGTGGTCAGATGATATTGGGCAGCCTCAGGAGGGTGCATATGTAGAAATTTCTGTCTGTCTGTCTGTCTCTATCTATCTATCATCTGTCTGTCTATCTGTCTGTCTGTCTGTCTCTGTCTATCATCTATCTATCATTTATGTACAAACACACAGAAAATAGAGAGAGAGGACACACACACACACACACACACACACACACCATAGAGATAGAGACAGAGACAGAAAAGACAGAGACAGGGCTACTTCTGGCTAAAAGAATAATAGCTTGCATTCAAGTGTTCAAAAATCTGCTCACTATCTATTCTCTATATACTGTTTCATAATCTCCACCCTGCAATATCAGCTGGACTGCAGTTCTTCCATGGTCTCTATGATTAGATATATTTGCTCCTTAAAAAGTGAATTCTAATAGCATTGATTTTTCCCTATTGTTTCTCATTTTTGGTACATGCCTTTACCTCAGCAACCAGATGTTTCATTCATTTATTCATTCATTCCCTTAATTATCCAGTATATATTTAATGGATGACTGTTGTGTCCAGCAGGTTGTTAGGTACCAGGAATACATAATGAATAAGATAGATATCTCTGTTCCACAGTTTACAAGTTAATGAGGGTGAGGAATGTATTAGACTTCACTGAGAAGAATGGAGTGAGAAGGGGAGGTGAAGGTGTTTGCTGTAAGCAACTGTGTTATGTACTTTTGGGGATGAGCAGAACAGTCTAAAATCCTCAGGGCAAGCCATCAGGATGAAGGAGCCCAAGCTTAGAAGCTAAAGCTGCTGTTTGCAGGAGAAATTATTACTTGTTTTGTCTGAGAGAGCTCTATTGCAAAGGTTTGGAGTATGTAGGTTAATCTCTCAAGCCAGCCATTTATGGGTGTTTATCTCTCTGCAAAATATCTTCACAGCAATACCTACATTAGTTTTTGTTGGAATATTCAGTGAGCTAAACTGTAGCCTAGCTTCATGACATAAGAAACTGATCGCCACAGGGAGGAATATTAAAGATGTGATTAAAATACCATATATTTACAGAAATAGAAATTCCATTTTCTTTTCTTAGAAACAACCTTAGCGTTGGACTCTGTTTAATTTTGAGAGTAACATGTAAACTTGTCTCAGGAGGTTAAGGAAACCATCAGATTCATGGAGTCTGCAACTAAGAGTCTCTGAACAATTCTGAAGCCTTGGCTCTACTCTGTACCAACTAGAACCTGTAGGGGTGTAGGTCCTTCTCATTGATAATTCGAACATGTGATTCAAATCATTATTGAGTATTGAGAATAAATACTTTAGTGGATTGCATCTTAAATTTTTTTTATACATGCTTTCATATGGAAAATGATCTTTTAAACCTTGTTGGAAGTAGATGCTTATGTAAATTAGAACCATGGCATTATTACAGCCATTGAGATGCAGTAAATAATTTTCCTAGACTATAAGCACACAGAGGACAGGAACCCTGTATCATTTAGTTCAGTGGTTGGTAACCTGGGGGTCATGATCCCCAGTGGGGGTGTGTCAAATATCAGCTGTTCTGCATGTCTGATTATTTATGTTATGATTCATATCAGTAACAAAATTACAGTTATGATATAGCAATGAAAATAATTTTATGGTTGGGTGTCACAATGACACGAATAACTCTACAAAAGGGTTCCAGCAGGGGAAAGGTTGAGAACTACTGACTTAATTTCTCATTTGTGATAAGAAAGGTAATGTTGACACAGACACCTAACAATGGCCCTTGAGTCTCAGGACGGTCAAACAAAAGCTATTTCTTGCCTATGGATAATTTTTGTTCTGGGTTTTCAGGGCAGTTGACCTCCATGGAAAGCTTACATGAATTTTTAGCTTAAACATGTGGTTTGTGGTAACTGAGGCAAAGAAGAAAGGCTGTAGAGCTGCACGTGACAACTCATGTATGTCACTGCCATTCAGCTTTGTCTCTTAGCCAGACTTCAGGAGAAAATGGAGCATATCCTCAAGTGCATGGGGAAGAGAGACGCTGATGAACATTAGTGTTATCTAGACTGTTTGACATTTTATCTCTTCCCTTAGCACAGTAAGGGTTACATAGTAAAGACTTACTAGATATTTGGCAAACCCACACAGTACATCTCCTTTGCTTTTAGATAATGTGTATGACTGTGTGTGTATGTGTTGTGTGGTCTTTAAGCCAGCACTTCTCAGTACATTGGCTCTTCAGGTCTATGGTGCCTCTGATGTGTGATTCTTTGGAGTAGAGGAGCAGAACTGAGACACTTATATTAATCCCTAAAAGTGGGGATGAAATGAGTCACAATGATAGTGGCAGGATGGAGACTCTCCCTTGGCTCAAGGATCTCCACCTTGACCTTCTTCTCTTCTGAGTTTTCCCATTTATACAAGAAAAGAGGAAAAACTTTGATAATGCTTGACTAAATAGTAAGAAACTATCACCTTCACCTTACCACATACTCACAGAAAATTGCCTAAAGCATAAAAGAACTCATTTAAAACTATGTTTTAGGACAGAGAAAAATCTTTTTTTTTTTTTTTTTTTTTTTACAGCTTGCTGAAGTCACTGCACAGTGAACCTGGCTAAATGTGGAGTATGCAATAAGAATTCTGAATTATTTCCTTGGTTGAATAAACACCACGGGACAGCAGTGTTGGTAGCATGTTGGATCTGCATAGCACAGAAGAATGGTAGGATGACTAGGAAAGGAGAGCATCTTTCCTGAAGGTCAGGGCATCTCAGGAATATTTCCTCTGACCTGCCAAGCTTCTGCTTTTCCATGTGCTGCGGCATGAGATATCACCACCTCAGGAAGATTCAGCTGACTGACTCCATAGAGTGAACTCTCCATGAACCCTCCCCTCCAGACTGACATAAAAATGAAGACTTTTTACAGTGCCATGCCTAGGAGGACAGACTCATCTTTATTCAGAAGCTAAATTTAAAATTGCTTGATTTGTATTTATATTTCCAGTTGGAAAGTTAGATGCATGAACCTATCTTGTTCTAATTACATTTGAAAGTCTTCCACTACCTAAATTGTCTGCCAAAGAAGCATTTCCCTGTATCAGCACTCCTCACAATTGCCAGGCCTGGTTTGCGTGAGCTGTAGAATAATTAATATGACCTTGTAGTAAAAACATCTGCTTGGAATCCAAGCATAGTACATTCATTAGCTGTTATGTCAACTCTGTATTATTAGTATTAATATAAATACATTAATACTAAATATATCTTAAATATATTAATACTAAATATACCTTCAGTAAAACCAGCATGTTTCAAATTCTCAGTAGTAGATGCAACTGGCGACTTACTGTGTGGTGCATCCTGGGTGCAGAAGACATTGTCTCAGCATAGTTCAGATGTATTTGTTGGAGTGGTCAATACCATTAGAGCTGTTTAAACATTTGCCTCTAGCCAACACTTCAAGTACTACACTGAATAGCTATGGAAAGTGGACAATCTTGTATTGTTTTTGATTTTAGTGGAAATGCTCATAAGAACTCATAGAAATTGTGACATCCCTGTTGGCTATGGGCTTTCTGTAAATTGCTTTCATTATATTGAGGCATGTTCCTTTTATCCATAATCTCTCCAGGACTTTTATCATGAAAGTGTATTGATTCTCTTTTCTTATTTTTAATATTTATTGGATATTTTATTAACATTTCAGATGCCATTCTCTTTCCCCATTTCCCCTCCCTAGAAAACCCCTATCCCATCTCCCCTCCTCCTTTTTGCTTTTATACAATTTTTTAAATGTTAATTAAAGGCTTTATAAATTTGGTAATGCTCAATAACCAGATGTCCATACAATCAGAAGTGTAACCCAATACCCAACCTAGATATATCAACTATCTTTGACTGGTGGAGACAGGCGAACATCCGCCTCCATGTTCCCCCTGTCTCTTCACCTAGCTCCTTCTCTCCTTCTCCTCCTCCTCTCCTTACTCCTCCTCTTCCTCTCCTTACTCCTCCCACCTTAGCTGCTCCTACACATCACCCTTTCTGTTAAAATAAAACTTTTCTCTCAAAATACAATTAGAGCATAATTAGGCAATTTGTGTCAGTAAGGTACAAGATAGTCCTAATACCCAGTCCATCATTTTGTTGACTAACCAGAACCTCTGTCATCTCTTCTAACTAAAAGACTTACTTTTGATCCTGGCCTTTTTTTTTTTTTTTTTTTTTTTTTGCTTTAGAATGAATGTCAGCTGAAAACCGTCCACTCAGATCTGTTCTCTCAAAGTAAATAGCCAGGATTGGCTATGAGACTATAGGTCTTCAACCCCGTCAGAAATCCAGAATGACTGAGTTAACTGAAGTTATGGGAAGCATTAAACATAGCTTCTAAAACTTAGCCAATTTATAGAGACTGCTGAACACCTGGACAGTCCCTATACTACAAAATGTTGGAGCATCAAATCTTCAGCCTTCTGGCCCAGAGTCCTCTGACAGACCTTAGTGATGCAGGATTATTAAGGGCTGATTACTCTGTCTAGGCAGATATAATCAGTCGACTATTCTGCAAGTGTGTCCTTTTCTGGACAGTAATTTGTCTGTAGATGGAGAGAGGCAATTCTTGCCTAGTGGCTGTCACCACACAACTGGTGTAACTCCAAGGATGCTCAATTTCTTCTTAGAATCTATGACAGGAAGCTGTCAGGAGCAGACAGGTCTCTAATCAGAATGAAAACCATCCTCTTGAATCTTTTCTCTCAAAGTAAATAGCCAGGAATGGCTATGAGACTATAAGTTTCCAACCCCGTCAGAAATCCAGAATGACTGAGTTAACTGAAATTATGGGAAGCACAAAGCATAGCTTCTAAAACTTAGCCAATTTATAGAGACCACTGAACACCTGGACAATCCCTATACTACAAAACGTTGGAGCATCTGATCTTCAGCCTTGTGGCCCAGGATCATCTGACAGACCTAGAGTGTTGATTTTCTTAAGGTTCTTTCTTTATCTAATGAGATGATTACATGGGTTTTGTCTTTCACTTTGTTTATATGGTGAATTACATTTATCTATATACACATGCTGAACCATTGCTGCATCTGAAGGAAAGACCAAGGGGATACAAATAGGAAAGAAAGAAGGCAAAATATCTTTATTTTCTTATCATATGAAAGTATATACAAGTTATTCTAAAAGTTCCACCAGAAAACTCCTATAACTGATCAATACTTTTGGCAAAGTAGTAGGATACAAAATTATTACACAAAATTACTAACCTTCCTGAGGAAGCACCTAGCTTCGCAATGACTTGGAGTGCCAGAGTGTGGGGGATGCCCAGGGGTCCCCCATCTGCCCAGAGGAGAAGTAGAGAGTGGAGTGAGAGAGGGTGACTGGGAGGGGCACAGTGAGTGGGATGTTAAGTGAATAAGTAAAAAAAAAAAAAAACCAAATAAATAAAAAAGAAAAACAGTTGGTGGAAGAAATTAGGGGAACAACATTTTTCTTTCTTTTTAAAGTACCAGTTTCTTAAAGATCCTTTTTATTTATTTATTTTATGTATATGAGTATACTGTAGCTGTCTTCAGACATACCAGAAGAGGGCATCAGATCCCTTTATGATCAGATCCCATGATTGTGAGCCACCATGTAGTTGCTGGGAATTGAGCTCAAGCACTTCTGGAAGAGCAGTCAGTGTCCATAACTTCTGAGCCATGTCTCCAGCAGAACAACAGCTTCCACAATAGCTTTGAAAAAAATTCAATATCTTGGAGTAACTCTAATAAAACACATTTTGTATGATAAAAACTTTATGACATTAAAGAAATTGAAGAAGATATGGGAAAGAGCTCCCATGATCAGAGATTAGTAGGTTTAATATAGTAAAAATAGGCATCTTACCAAAGTCAGTCTACAGACTCAATGCAATCTCCATCAAAATTCCAACATAATCCTTCCCCAAACTTGAAAGGATAATTTTTAGCTTCATATGTTAACACACACATTGAAAAATACCAACGCATAGGAACACACACACACACACACACACACACACACACACACACACAAACTAGTGAAGCTAAAAACACTCCTGGAAGACAAAAGAACTGCTAATCACTGTCCCCGATCTCAAATTGATTGTACAACAGAGCTATAGTAATAAAACCAGTATGGTATTAGCATAAGACAGACATGATGATCAATGAAATTTAATTGAAGACTCAGACATAACTCTACAGACTATGGATACCTGTTTTTTGATAAAGAAGCTGGAAATACACCCTGAAGAAAAAGACAGCATCTTCAACAAATGGTACAGGTTAAACTGAACAACTGTATGTAAAAGAATCCAAATAGATCTATAATTATCATCCTGCACAAAATTCAACTTGAAATAGATCAAAGACCTCAACATGAGAGCAAATATACCAAATCTGATAGAAGAGAAATGGAAAGTAGCCTTGAACTCATTGGCACAGGAAAAGACTTTCTGAACAGGAAACCAATAACACAGGCACTAATAACAATTAAAAAAATGGGACCTCATGAAATTGAAAAGGTTTTGCATGACAAAGGGCACCATCATTTGGACAAAGTGTCAGGCTATAGAATGAGAAAGGATTTTAACCAACTAATATCCAAAATACATAAAGAAACCAGAAACCAAAAGTCAAGAAAAGATCCCAGTTCAAAGAGGTTCTAGACATAAACAGAATTTTCAAAAGAGGAAACCCAATTGGCTAAGAAGCTCTTAAAGAGATGTTCAATATCCTTAGTCATTAAGGAAATGCAAATCAAAACTGTTGAGAGCCGACTTGTAGCAGAAAGCGACTATCAGCTTTGCAACCATCTCAAGCCATATACCCTGACGTGAGACTTGGTTTTCAACAGCCTACAACATCTGAGTACACGATGATAAATATCTTGTTTATCCCACATATCTTGTTTTGCTGTTTAGTGCCCCCAGCTGCAAGGCGCACGTGGTATCCAAGCCTGCAAGGCGCATGGTGCATGTGCTATCCACGCTATTACCCGCCTGTCCTGCAAGGCACGTGGTATCCATGTGCCTACAAGGCACGTGACAAAATGTATAAATAACCCTGACTTCCCTTCAATGAGAGAGAGACAATAAGAGAGAAAAGGAGACAATAAGAGAGAAGGGAGACAATAAGAGAGACAATAAACGAGAAACTGGACTTGATCACACACCCTTTCTTGTCTCCATTCTTCGAGTCTCTTGCTAGGCCCCGACACAAGGACCGGAGCAACAGAGCAGGCCAGGACATTTTGGCCCCCAAGCATGAGGCAGAATAGTCTGCAACACAGTAGCTTCAAAGTGTGGGTCAGTGTGGGCCTCGACACAAAACTACTTTGAGATTTCATTTTGTAGCATTCAGAATGACCAAGATCAATAAAACAAATAACAGCTCAGGCTGGCATCGTTGTTGATTAAGGGGGAACATCCCTCTATTGTTGGCAGAAGTGGAAACTTGTACAACCACTAACTGGGAATCAATGTACCTCATAATCCAGTTATACTCTTCTTGGGCACATACCCAAAGGACACTTCATTCTATCACAGACGTAATTGCTCAACCACGTTCATTTCTACTCTATTCATAATAGCCTGAAATTAGAAACAACGTATATATCTGTCAATGAATGAACAGATAAAGAAAATTGCTATATTAGCACAATGAAATATCACTCAGCTGCTAATAAAAGGTAATCATGACATTCACAGATAAATGAAAGGAACTAGAAAAAAAAAGTATGAGTGAGGTAATCCACACCCAGAACGACCAATATATTACATACTCACTTATATATTAATAGTAGCTGTTAAATCATGATAAACAAGCTACAATCTATAGAAACACAGAAGTTAGATAGAAATTAAAAGACTCTAATGGAGGGATGTATCTCCCTAGTGAGGGGAAAAAGAATAGATAGTTATATATAGATGGGGCAGGGGCAGTGAAATTGGAGTGAGAAGGCCAAATGGGAAGGGGGAATGGAAGAGGGAGCACAGGAGAGAAATGGGAAGAGACACCTAAAGCTAAGGGCCATTTGAGGGGCCATATCAAAATACAATACAGTAGAAGCTTCCTAATATATCTATATCTATATCTATATCTATATCTATATCTATATCTATATCTATATCATCTATATACCTATACCTCTATACCTATACCTATATCTATATCTATATATGAGATCTAAATAAAATCGCCAAATAACAGGAGATACAGATGGCATCTCTTGCCACCAAATGAAGCTTCAGGTACTTAGAATAGGTTATATTTAACTGAGTTGTTTTCCAAAGTGTTTTTTCAGAACCCCCAAAGAACCCAGACTATATCAAGGCTATTGGTTGATTTCCAATAAACTGACAGGTCAACAATACCTGTACAACTCATTGAATATGGAGAAGTTGAACTAGCACCTGTCTAGAGCCTTCACCCTTAAGGACAAATGTTCGTAGTACTGGAAGGTACTCTGCACACTACCAAAGGAGAAAGGTAAACACCAACCTGACTACAAAACCTTTGATCTAAAGGGGTGAAATACCTGCAAAATATGCTGTTGTCATAATGGCATAAAGCTTGTTGGAGTACCCAACCAAGATCTGGTTTGATTTAAAGCCCGTTCCATGACATAAAAATGATACCTGACATTGCTTTGGTAGATAGGCCAGAGATCTAGGGCAAAACCAAATACTACCGTTCTGCTACAGGATCATAGCAATAAAATGACCCCTAAAATGTCCCCATAGTCTGCCATGCTCATAATCACTGCCTTGCTCAGGCATCATCAGAGAAGCTTCCTTATGTAGCAGATGGGAACAAATACAGAGACTCAGGGCCAGACATTAGAGAGAAGGTGAGAGACCTTAGAACACTCGGCCCTAAATGAAATGTTTCCATCAAATCCCTCCCCTTGGTGTTTAGTTAGCCCTGTGAAAGAGGAGGTAGAAAGGGTGCAATAGTCATAGGGAATGGAGGACACCAAGGAAATAAGGTCTTCTAAATACAGCCTGCTGCACTTATCATAGGATCAATGCACATATGAACTCAGAGATGGAGGCAGCATGGACAGACCTACCTAGGTCTGCACCAGGTAGGGCCCCAGAACTGAAAGGAAAAGTGGTAACATGCCCTATCCCTAACCCAAAAGCTAGCTCCAATTAATAATTACTTGAAAATATCCCCTTAGTTTTCTCTGAGGGAGTCTCACTGGGGAAACAAAATGCTCTTAATGGTAGGCGCCATGTCCAGCAGTGGATGACCAACACAAAATGAATTCAACACCATCTATGGAGGTTTTCTGTCACATAATATTGTGACAGGCCATTTTTCCTTTTCTTTTTCCTTCTTTCCTCCCTTCTTCCCTTTCTCCCTTCCTCCCGTCTTCTGTCTCTCCCTCCTTCTCTCCTTCCTTCCTTCCTTCCTTCCTTCCTTCCTTCCTTCCTTCCTTCCTTCCTTCCTTCATCTCTCCCTCCCTCCATTCCTCTGTGTTTCCTTTCTTCTCCTCCCCTTCTCTCCCTCTCTCTTCTTCCTTCCTTCCTTCCTTCCTTCCTTCCTTCCTTCCTTCCTTCCCGTCTGCTGTCTGTCTGTCTTTCTTCCTTTCACTTTTCCCCTTAGAGGTCCTTTGCTTATATATTATGGCTTCTGGTTTTGTGTTTTTATTGGATTCCTGTATGTGTGAACATGAGTGTCTTAGTGTTTCTCATGCTTTTTCTTTGGTTCTTTTTCTTCTGTTTATTTTGTCCCATTCTGATTTGTTTTCTTTTTCTTTTTATCTTATTTTATAATCATTCCTTAGATACCTGTTTGTTTTCTAAAGAGAGACAGAAAGGTTGAGGTTCTGGTAGAAGGGGAGGTGTAATCAAAATATATTGTATAAAAAAATCTATTTTCTGAAAGAAAAGACAGTGCCTCTTGTACACTTAACTTGGGTGTCTTAATTCTAGTATGCTTGAGTCATGATGGTGCCATACTACTTGTCAGTCCAGGACCTGCAGAAGATGGTATAGAAAGATTGTAAGAGCCAGAGGTGGTGGATAACTTCAGGGAAGCCATGTTTTTCAGATACAACAAGGCAGTGACACATAAGAGCTCACAGAAATTGTGAAAGCATGCAGAAGAGCTGCATAAACTGTGGCCAGACAGATCCTGGCATAGAGCAGGGAAGGGGAGCATGTAGTTCTACTATAAGCTAAGGAGCTGTTGGCATTTGATAGCTGTTGGGGTGAGGAAGATTTAATTTTCTTTAATGATGATCTTACCCCTGATAGGCTGACCAGACATCATGATAAAACCCAAGGTTAAGACTAGCTGGGCAGCAAGTTGAATGTAATGGGGAAAGAAGAAACAAACTGTTGAAAACCGCACTAGCCCCACGTTCGGGCGGCCAAAAATGTCGCGGCCTGAGCAAAATGTTGAGGCCTGGGCTGCCCCACGTTTGGTGGCCACTGTATCCCGGCCCAAGCTGCCGCTCCGGTCCGCGGGTAGGGGTTCAGCAAGAGAGAGTGAGGATGGACTCGAAGAATGGAGACCAGACAGAGTGTGATTCAATCCCGTTTATTCTTCAGTCTCTCTTCCTGGTCCAAGTCCCAAGTCTAGCTGTACTCTCTAAAGAGTCTCCCTAAAGAGTATATCTAAAGAGTCTCCTAAAAGTGTCTCCTACCTAATGTCAAGTAATCTGTTACTTTCTCTGTCTGCCTCTATCCTTTTATATGTCTCACTTCTAAGCCATGACTTCAGGTCATGCCTTTCATCATCATGCCCTTAGGTCTTGTCTCTAAATCTGATCTCTACACTTCTAAGTCACACTCTTAAATTACATACCTTTAATCTCACACATCTTTAATCTCACACACCCAAGGTATCTAATCCAAGATTATCAGAGTGTGCTCAGCTGTTGTAGGCTATTGTAATCCAAGTCTCATGTCAGGGTATATGGCTCAAGATGGCTGCAAAGCTGATAGCCGCTTTCTGCTAAAAGTCGGCCCCCAACAACAAAAAAGCAATCTCAAAGTTGAATGGGAAGGGGTGGGAGGGTTGAGGTGTGGTCAGGGGAAGAATTGAGGGAGTAAATACATGCAAAATATGGTGTATGAAATATGAATTAATCTATCTATATCTATATTACCTATCTTCTATCATCATCATATCATCTCTCTATCTCTCTATATGTATGAATATATATATATATGTATATATATATATACATATATATATATATATATATATCTGTGTGTGTATGTGTGTACATATTTAAAGATGATACTGGACAAAGAAGATGCAAAGACCTTCTAATACATTTACTGTTTGAACCGCTTGCTGTCACTGGTTCTTGAATATTATGGTTATTTGATGGCAAGAATGGCTTCTTGGGGCAAGCAGTGATTTTTGATATAGCTTTATTTTGCCTAGGCTATTTAGCTACAGTAATGAGTAATGACTGTTTGCTTAACAGTTAAGGTGGCACGCAAGTGAAATCTTGGTTAAGCAGAAAGTTAATCCTGTTATAATGGGGCTGTCCTTACAGGGCCCTTAGAGGTTATCTTATGTCAGATTGAAAAAATCAGCATATGCAAAATAGCCATGATTTCTGTTTTATTTCCAGACAAATATCATTAAATCGCAGGCTTCACTAATAACACAAATTTTCCTTTACTTGGATAATTGATGAAAGTTGAAATAGCACAGGAGCCACCATTCTTCACAAGAAAATAATAATAAACTGTCAGTGCTGAGGGACCTGGGGTCTAGATGAGGCTAAATCTGCTCCAGATGGTCACTTAATTTCCCTTTTAAAAAGCATAAAAGATTTATAAGGTCTACATGTTATACATTGCAATAAGCTTCTTTCCCTGTCAAACGATGTGGAAATTCTGGAGTCAGCAATGCTGTATGTTCAGCTGAGAATCTGTCACGGAGATGTTTCCCCAAATCCACATTAACAGTTTCTGTCCTCAAATAAATAGTTCTCGGAGTTCAGAACTCGAGGCCATTTGGGAAGGCTAATTTGAAAGTGAACCTTTTATTAAGGAGGATCCTGATTTAAACTTATTATGTTGGTGCTGAGTTAGGACTTCCAAAGACACTGGTCAGATACTTCTATCAGGTACCCCTAGGACAAAGACACGGTCTCTTGTTCTAAGAAGAGCTGCATTGAGGGATGTATTTTCCCAGTGATTATTTAATGAGCCTGTATGGGCCGGTCAGAATGGAAATATTGGGAGAAATATGTGTTTTGGTATTTATGTCTTGTCTTAATGTAAAACTTCATTAATAATGCTTACCACACTTGCATTAAAAATACTATAAAAATGAGCCACTTGGAGGTTATGGGAGTGACTTTTCCCTGTGGTTATTAGATAAGATCTAAATTTATTAGTTAATTATCCCAAGTCCATTTACCTCAACTTTGGGATGGTGGTGTGATCCAATAAATCAATGCTCCCTCCTTGGAGCATTATTTCTCTAAAAACAGACTCAGAAGAGAATGTTTGCTTCTGTTGCCGAGGACTCTTATGCAACAGTGATGCTGTTTTACAAAGTATCTCTTCTCTAAATAGCTCAGGCTTCCTGTCACCTGATCCTAACAGGATAAAACTCCAACTTGACTTTAAAAACTAAGTTGTTACTATTGAGGAAAGCAAGAATAAAAGAAAAAAAAAACTACCTTTATCATAAAATGCTTAAGATATGGTAACAGATTATCACTGTTTATTTATTCATTTATATGTTTATTTACTGGAATATGGAATATGGTCTTGGCATGTAGCCAGGCCAAACTTAAACTTTGTTTTCAATCTACCTGCCCTAGTATAAGTCTTCTTTATAATCAATTAATTGTATGCATATGGGTATGTTGTGTGTATGTATGTATGTCTGTGTAACTTGTATGTACCTGCTGTCCTCAGAGGCTGGAAGAGTGCATTGCATCCCTTAGACAGGACTTACTGATGCTTGTGAGTCACCTGGTGGATTTAGGGAATAGAACCCTGGTCCTTTGCAACAGCAGCTTGTGCTCTTAACTGCTGAGCCATTTTCCCAGTCCTAAGTAGATCTTCTTAATATTTTCCATACTCTTGGCATTTGCTTAAGACATTTTATATGACTTCCAAGTATACAGGTATATAGGATTTAGTTATAAAAATCAACTTTTACTGATAATAAATCATGAAGAAATTTATTTTAAAATAATCTTTTCCCTTTTACATAATGTTGCCACTTATTAAAGATGAAAGCAAATTCACATGCTAACAAAGAGGGTGTACTTGTCTATTTTTGCATAAAGAATTAAATCATGGCTGAGTATTTGATTTTGTAAAATACAAAATATCTTTAAGGTTTGGGAGAATTTATCAATATTTTACTTTTGTAACCAACAGCTCTTCTGTTGTTCTTTCCTATGAACTTATAGTACAGAAAGGCAGAAATATATTTATGGTAATTTCAGAAAACAGAAGTTCAGTCCTCTTCAAAACCCAAACTCATTGGATGAAATATATATATGGTATATACAAAACTTTAATTTTCTTTTGTTGGATATTTTCTTTATTTACATTTCAAATGTTTCCCATTTGGAAACCCTCTATCCCATCACCCACCCACCCACCCACTCCCACCTTTCTGCCCTGGCATTCCCCTACACTGGGACATTGAACCCCCATAGGACCAGTGATGTCCAATGATACAAGACAGCAACTCAAACAACAATTTTAAAAATTGAACATTCTAGCACAATACAGTTCAGAGGTATGCTAATTTATTTAACACATCAAGGAATAATGGTGAGGAAACATTAAAAACCTTTGTTTTTCACGATGAAACTATCAGGGTTCTGTAAGATCTGGGAAGTTTCTATGTAGAGAAAGAATCACTATACTTCATAACATTTAATAGTCTTAGATCTGAGCCAGGGTGTTTTTAGACGTTTGTTGGTGTTGTGTGGTGTGATGGTATGCTCAGTGAGAAATGTACAAATTACATGTTCAGAACCACAGCTGAAGTGATGTGAATCCATACTTTCCCATGGGCATGGGCTTTTAATTTTGTTGCAATTCAAGACTGTCTTACTATTGCCAGTTTTTTTTTTTTTTTTGGTGACTCCTATGTTCAGTTACATCACCCATATAGAGTTGCCACCCACAGTTGAAGAAGTTGAGCCTTGTCTAGTGAGTGGTGGGATTATTGATGTACACCATCAACACTGGCTAAGGTTATCATTATTAAGTGCTGTAAACTTTATGGGTTTAAGAAGCTAAACAAAATGACTCAGAGTAGAGCAAAAATAATTTATTTTGTGTTGGGGTCTGATCCAGGGTCATCTTCATGTTCTGCAAGTACAAGCGACTACCTCTAATATTTTAAAAGGAATATAAAACCCCACTGAATTCTAACTGAATCAGAGAGCTGTACCTAAGCACAGTAGTTGAAGAATATAAAAGGAAAATCTTAGGGTCTTTCTGTGATGAGCAATAAAGATTCTTGCCATTATGATCTATAATTAACCCCTGAAAACGCTGGCATGAAGCAATTTTGTTACATTAGGCATTCTGTGTATTAGGCAGTGTTCTCTAAAGAAATAGAACCTATAGAATGGTATTCTATATCTATCTATCTATCTATCTATCTATCTATCTATCTATCTATCTCTACACACACACACACACACACACACACACACACACACACATATATATATTTATGTGTATATTATCAGAACCCTGCCTAGATTGTATACATATGGGATTTATTAAAATGGCTTACAGTATGTGTTTCAGCTACTCTAACAATGGCCAATGGCTGTCTACCCAAATAGAAAGTTCAGGAATCCAGTAGTTGTTCAGTCCATGAGGTTGAATATCTCAGCTGGCTTTCAGTGTACTCTATAATCTCACAGAAGTAAGCTCTAATGCCAGTGGAGGAATGGATTTGCTAGCAAGAGTGAGAGCAAGCTGCCAAAGAGAGAGCAAGCTTTCTTTTTTCCATGTCTTTTCTATAGGCTGCCAGCAGAAGGGGTGGCTCAGATTAAAGGTGGATCTTTCTACCTCAAAAGATCTGGATTGAATGTGTATCTTCCCACCCCAAAGATCCCAACTACAAATTGGCCTTCTCATTTTAAATGAGTTAATTAAGAAAAAAATTCCTTCACAGGTATGCCTAGCCATTTGGGTTTTAGTTAATTCCAGATGTAGTCAAGTTGACAGCCAAGAATAGCCAGCACAGATGGTTTATCTCTGCCTGATGATGTGGTCCTCAGAGTAGAAGTTGTGAATATCAGGCTCACTGGGATTGTCAGCAGAAATATGTACACACAGTCTCTCCAGCATGGTCATTTCAGGCTCTCATGGTTTGAATACAGAATTCTCTTACGGTCAACTCTCAAGAGCATCAGGAAGCAAATCAGGCAATCCATGGCAGAGCCTTAGACGTCAATTCAGCACCACATGTACAATATGCTTTGAGTGAAGTCAACCCAGCTCAGATGCAAGCCCAGGGACATAGACACTGGTCAAAGTTTCAAAAAAATAATCTGTCATCACTAAAAATAGCACCTTTTCAAAGCTAGAAGAATCTGTATGTAAGGACTACTGTTCTTAGAGACATGAACTCCTGCAGTGATGTTCTTATGTTCAGTCATGTTCTTGTGGTGTGATGCTGATGTGTTGATTTGTTTGTTTATTTTTGGTTAGGTATCTATTTTAATAGACGTTCATGGGGTAACAGTTCCTAAAGAAGAGATTTTAGACTTATGTACATTTCACCTCACAGAAATCCAGCAAATCTTCTATAGGCGAGGCAATTAGTCAGCCTGCGAATGATTTGACTCAAGTATTAACTAAGTTGTTTAAAAAGAGGAGCAGACTGACCTTGCCAATGTTCAGAAAGAAATACATCCGAGTTTCTTGCAATTCCACAAAGCAGTATGTGATACCACACATACCTAATGGGAAATTAAAAGTATTTGCTCATTCTGACCAATGGATTTAATTAGTTCACAGTGGTCCATTAAACCCTCCTTAAATTCTCTAGGCTCAGTCATGCTCTCTTAGCCATGAAAACAGAATGCAATGGTTTGCTGAACCCAAGTCTCATGCCTGAGAAGGAGGCTGAGAAGGCATTACTTTTTCACTATGCAGCAGATAAAAAGACATAAACTAGGAGCCATTGGGACCGGACAAATAGGAGCTAGAAGTGCCACATTCAAGTGTCTATGGTTGAAGAACTTGTAGGTTTGTGTAGGGCTTTGCAGCCCCATCTAAAGATGTGGGGAAGAATTACCATGGCTGGAACAGATGCTGTATGAAACCACAGGAACAAGGGTATAACTTTATCACACCAAAAGTTGATTAATTACTTCGCTCTGAGGACTCTTCTTGGTCAATAGGGAGACTTTTATTTTTTGTGGAGCTGAGATAAAGGTCTGGAGAAATATAATCAGAGAGTACAATGGTGGAAGGATTATGCAAAAGTTGCCTTCTTTAAATTCTTACTGTTACCCCCAAATCTTGAGTGCTCAGCTTTCAGGTAAAGCTGAGTACCCCACAGTTATAAGCTTTCTTCACGGGCCTCTGAATTTGTCCTTTGAAAACTTCCCTTGAGAAGCACCTGTCAAATATACTCTCAGCACAGTTGAAAACTAGGTTTATAAATATTTCAGCTAGTTTTAATGCTGTCACTTTATACTTAAATATCATTTTCAAGCAGGCACCATTTAAGGATGGCATTTTAAAAATAGCATCAAGTGTTCTGAGATGACATTGGCTCTCTCTCTCCAGATAGCCCCTTGCTGCTTACAAGGTATATGTGTTTCAGTGTGAAATGTTCCCCACAGACTGATGTGTTGGTCTACTTAGTTTTCAAGTGGTGGCACTGTGTGGCGAGGGGATGAAGCCTCTGGATCTGTGGCTACCCACAATGCATTGTGTGAAATGGGCCTTGAAGGATATCTAGATGGCAGGACATGGACATAGACACTGATCAGATGAAAATTCTTTATTGAAAAATCTGTGCCTTATTAAAAAAAATCACCTTATCAAAACTAGGAAAAATTGTACTCTTGCTACCACTGGCTACTTCAGCTGCTCTGCCTGCCTTCCCTGCTGTGATAGATGGGTATCTCCTGAAATCATAAGCCACAATTAACTTTTTTTCCCTTAAGTTGTGCCATTTGTTTGTTTGTTTGTCATAGATCCCAGAAAACCGGGTATAGAAAGCATTCTTGTCTATTGGTTACTTAATGAAGGCAGGTTGGAAAGCCTTTCCCAAAAGGATTAGCTAAGGTTTGGAATGGTGAATGACTTTCCTAAAGACACGTAGAAGGTCATACTCTCCTCTCCCAGATCCAGTCTTTCCTCAGCCAAGCTCCTTCACCCTTTTCTATCAACAACTAAACCAGTGGCTCTCAACCTTCCTGACGCTGTGGTACTTTAAGACAACTCCTCATCTTGTGGTGACTCGCAACCATAAAATTATTTTGTTGCTACTTCATGATTGTAATTTTGCTACTGTTGTGAATTGTAATGTAAATATCTGATATGTAGGATCTCTGATACGAAACTCCACCTCACAGACTGAGAACCACCAAACTAGGCAGCTGTTCACAGAATCTCATTTACCTCAGTGTAATGGAATCGTGGAATGTACATCATATTTTAAGTCATTCCAGATAAATGATTCTATGGCAGTAATCTGTCTGTCCTTAAAATACCGGGATAATGGAGGAGAATAACACCTAGTCTTCTTTTGTGGTTTTAGTCAAATACTATTAATTTGAAAGAATACATTTTTTAAAAATTCTCAATAAGATTGATACATAAGGCAAACCAAAAATTACACAAATGCATACAGAATACATTGGTTGGAAAGACCTTAGGCCTCCACTGTCTGTTCAAGGCCTTTCATGTTTTGACTCTACCTACTTCTACATCCTTGATCTTCTCCTCCTCCCATGTTCCATGCCCACACTGTCTCTTCCAGTTCTCAGACCGCTGCTCACACCTTCCCTCTTGCCCAGAATTGTTTTGCCTATAGCTCTTACATATAGATCTTATATCTTTGCCTTTTCACATCTGACCTGAACTTTCAGCCATAGTACAGATGAAACTTCAGTGTCATTAGGCCCAGCTGACTCCAAGTGTTGGCACACTGATGGAACTTCAAGGTTTTCTGAAGTTTTTCATGACATGTTGATGTTTCATCTTTGAACTAAGCTTCTCCTCTTTTGGGTTGTAAAAGTCAGGGCCAGCACTGGCAAGCAGACAGGATGGGTCTTAACTAGTTGAAAGCAACTGACACATTAGAAAGGTATTCAAGTATTATTCTGATCATATTGTACCATTCTCCCAAAGATTAAATATTTTCCCTTCTTACAGCAAGTGAAGGTACCCATTGTTTACACCTTTCCTGACACTGAATATTGTCTGTCTAATGTGTTGATATATGCTAATTTGATTTTATGATTTATATTTCAATTTGCACCTAGGGGTTATTTCTATGTTTCTTTCACACACACACACACACACACACACACACACACACGCACAATAAACCCAAATGAAAGCAAATAATTGTCATTTTCTTTACCTATTTCCATTGGTGAACCCCTCCTTCTTTTGATTATAGGGGCTTTTACTCAACCTGGTTCTTTTGCAAAATATTTTATTCATTGTAAATATTCTTTGGGTAGTTTTGGGGTTTGTTTATAGTGTTTTGTTATGTAGTTTATGCAATTCATATTTATTTATTTATTTAGTTTGTTTGTTTTGAGACAGGCCTCTTTGGAATTCACTCTGTAGATTACATTGGTCTCAAACTCACAAAGATTCACCTGCTTCTGTTTCCTGAATGCTGAGATTAAAGGTATGTACCACCACTGCCTGGCTATAAATTATCTGTCTATCATCTATCTATCTATCTATCTATCTATCTATCTATCTATCATCTATCTGCATGTCTATCTATCTATCATCTATGTATCTATCATCTGTGTAGAAATTAAAATATTTGTTTTTGGCTCAAATAAAAACTTTATGATTTATATTATTTAATGAAATATTTACATTTCCAAGCTACTTTAGCTCTATGCCTTCTTTATCAATTTTCATAAGGAGGAGGAAAATAAATAGAGAGAGTGAAAGAACATTCAAGAGAGAGAGAGAGAGAAAGAGAGAGAGAGAAAGAGAGAGAGAGAAAGAGAGAGAGAGAGAGAGAGAGAGAGAGAGAGAGAGAGAGAGAGAATGTGATCACCTTAATATGGTTCCTTCCCTTCAGATTGATTGTAGATCCCAGTTCACACTTGAACAAAATCTCTTTTACTTTTAGTTGTGTGTATGTGCCTGTGCCTGTGTGTGGGTAGGTACATGTGAGTGAGAGGTCAGAGGTGTCCGAATCCCTGGAGCTGGAGTTACAGAGGATTGTGAGACACTTAACATGGGTGCTGGGATTTGGATTCAGGGTCCCAGGGAAGAACATTATGTGCTTTTAAGCATGGTGACATCTCTCCAGCCTAGCCAAATATTTTGATAAAAATATAATGAGCCCTGATGATTTGTTTCAGCCTGTGTTCATCTCACATTACTGGGGTATCATAGAGGAGGTGGATTTCTATTAATAATAATACCAGAAAAGGCAAAGGAGATGGGATTCTCAGTATGGGGGCCGCCATATGTGCTAGTCATACGCTTTTACCTTGGCAGTGACCCATGTGGCCTTTGGTAATGAGGACCAATTTCCTTAGTGTAGCTTCATGCCAAAGATGCTCCTCATTACTCATAGTTACTATTCCTGGACAGATTGGGATCTGTCAAGCTTTATTCCCAGCATGTCACTGGTGACCAGCAGATTTCTATGCTGTGATCATTTCCCTAGCCCTAACCTTGTGTTCACTGGTCGGCCATAGGGAAGGTTTCCCTAATCCCAGGTTCCATGAGTCAATCTTGTCAAGTGGTGGTTTGAAAATGACCCTCTACTTCCGGCCGGGAACACTGGTTCCTTCCGGTCTGGGCCAGAGCACTGAGCAGATCTTGGGTGGCAGCTCTGCCCCCAACCTCCAAGAACCCAGAGGAAGCAGGGATCTCAGGCGCTCTAACTCAGGCAGTATCTTAGGTAAACAAACAGCAGGGCCCGCCCTAAACAGGGAGTAACTGGGACCCACAAGGACCCGGGAAGTCACTCCCGTCCTGGAACACTGGTTTCTTCCGGTCTAGGCCAGAGCACTGAGCAGATCTTGGGTGGCAGCTCTGTCCCCAATCTCCAAGAACCCAGAAGCAGGGATCCCAGGTGCTCTAACTTGGACAGTGTCTTAGAAACTAGTTCTCAGATCTGAGGCCTGGATCAGACCTCTGCCAGGTCTGCTGTTGTGTGGACCCCGGATTCCACCTGAGACATACTGGAAGGTCCACTCAACCCAGAGCCACAGAGGAACAACTGAACTCAGAGCGTCAGACAACATATCCTGAGATATTCTAGAGGAGACACTGCACCCAGAACAGCAGACACCTAGCTGGACTACTACCTTGGAGGCACCATATCCTGAGGCATCCTAGAGGTACCACTGTACTCAGTGCAGCTGGAAAAGATCACAGAGATATCTGGACCCCTAGGAGATCAGACACAAGCTAGATAACTGGAAAGACAGACTTCAGTCAGAGACAGCAAGTACAGGCAGCACTAGAGTTAACCAGATGGCAAAAGGCAAGAGCAAGAACGTAAGCAACAGAAACCAAAGTTACATGGCATCATCAGAACCCAGCTCCCCCATCAGAGCAAGCCCTGAACACCCCATCACACCAGAAAAGCAGGATTCAGAATTAAAATCACTTCTCATGATGATGATAGAGGGCTTTAAGAAAGACATAAATAACACTCTCAAAGAACTTAAGGAGAGCACTGGTAGACAGATAGAAACCCTTAAAGAGGAAACACAAAAAATCCCTTAAGGAATTGCAAGAAAATGCAACCAAACAGGAAAAGGAATTAAACAGAACCATGCAGGATCTAAAAATGGAAGTAGAAACAATAAAGAAATCACAAAGGGACAATACCCTGGAGATAGAAAACCTAAAAAAAAGATCAGGAGTCATAGACACAAGTATCACCAACAGAATACAAGAGATGGAAGAGAGAATCTCATGTGCAGAAGATACCATGGAAAACATTGACACAACTGTCAAAGAAAATGCAAAATGCAAAAAGCTACTAACCCAAAATATACAAGAAATCCAAGACACAATGAGAAGGCCAAACCTAAGGATAATAGATATAGATGAGGGGGAAGACACCCAACTTAAAGGACCAGTAAATATCCTCAACAAAATTATAGAGGAAAACTTCCCTAACCTAAAGAAAGAGATGTCCATAAATATACAAGAAGCCTACAGAACTCCAAATAGTTTAGACCAGAAAAGAAATACTTCCCGCCATATAATAGTCAAAACATCAAATGTACAAAACAAAGAAAAAATACTGAAAGCAGTAAGGGAAAAAGGCAAAGTAACATATAAAGGCAGACCTATAAGAATTACACCAGACTTCTCACTAGAGACCATAAAAACCAGAAGATCCTGGACTGATATCATACAGACCCTAAGAGAACACAGATGCCAGCCCAGACTACTATACCCAGCAAAACTGTCAATCATTATTGATGGAGAACCCAAAATATTCCATGACAAATCCAAATTTACACAGTATCTCAACACAAATCCAGCACTTCAAAGAATAATTGGTGGAAAACGCCAACACAAGGAGGGAAACTACAACCTAGAAAAAGCAAGAAAGTAATCTTCCAAAAACCCCAAAAGAAGATAGTTACACAAACATATCTCCATGGATGTTAGCCCAAAAGCTTGGATTAGCGAAGACTCAACCCACAGACCACATGAAGCTCATGAAGAAGGAAGACCAAGAGGGGATGCCTCAGTTCTACTTAGAACGAGAAACAAAAATGCTCAAGGGAGCAAATAGGGAAACAAAACATGGAACAGAAACTGAAGGAGGGGCCAAAAGGAGACCATTCCACCTGGGTATTCACCCCATGTACAGCCACCTAAGCTAAACACTGTTGTGGATGGCTGGAAGTGCATAATGTGAGGAACATGATATAGCTGTCTCCTTAGAGGTCTGCCAAAGACTAATACACTCAGAGGACAATGCTCACAGTTAACCACTGATATGATCAGGGGTTTCCCAATGGAGAACTTAGTGAGAGGACTGAAGGAGCAGAAAGGGTTAGTGACCCCAGGTGGAAAGCAACAATACCAAACAACCAGAGCCCTCCAGGGTCTAAACCACCAGCCTGGGAACACATAGGGAGGGACCCAAGACTCCAGAGGTATATGTAGGGGAGGATGGCCTTGTCAGACATAGGTGGGAGAGGAGTTTCTTGGTCCCATATAAAAAATGAACACACAGTGAGGGGGGAATGTGAGGGCGGGGAGGGGATAGTGAGGGGGGTAGGTGCGGTCACTGCCTCATAGAAGCTTGAGGAGGGGGATGGGATAGGAGGTTTCTGGGTGGTGGGAGGAAGTAGGGTAAGGGGATAAAATCTGAAACGTAAATACTACAACCAATTTTAACAAGCGGAAAAAAAAAGTTGTCAGAACCAACATCTTTAAAAAAAAATGTCAGCCCCCTGGGGGTGGGAAATTTTTTTTTCTTGATACTAAAACTTGTTCTGAGAATTGCATATTGCAGAATACACAGCCTTGGTGTATCTACTCATCAAGCATACTGAGCAGACCTGCCCAAACCTCCGATGTCCTGGAATTCCATCTGGATTCAGTGAAGACACAGCATCAGAGGCTTATCAACTTACTCTTCTCCCCACCCCTCTTCTAATATCTCAACACCCTTAATAAGTTTGAAAAAGTTAAAGAAGAGTCAGCGCCCCTATTCCCTGAGCTTGGGGACTAATGTGGTTAATAATGGTCTGTCTTTCTAGGGAAAAGTAGTGGTTTTGTTGGAACAGGGTAGATTAGCTAGGACTTATTGCATAGTCATAACCTATTGGTAGAAATCTGTATAATTATTATCAAGATGAAGTTATAATTTCTTAAATGGTACAAAATTTACTTTGATTTCAAATTTAAGGTTTTCATTGGTATGAGCCTCTTATTAATATAAAAATGAGATGAATATTGATACTCCCATGGGCATTATGCCTGTATAACACATTTAGGAATACAAGGCCTAGACCCAGCCCTTTTTTAACTTTTTTAACTGATTTGGGATGGTTAACCTATGAGTTAAGGACTATAGCTGTAGGAAGCCGAGGTTAGCGGTGATACATTCTGCCATTGCAAGATGGCGCGGGCATCCTGTCCTCCCACTAGTAAACAACTGACTGCGCAGGTGCAAAAGGCAAAAAGCGCGCCAAAGTCACTGCCCATCCCGGGGCGTATTATGGGTAATGAGTGAACAGCCAATCAGAAGTGAACATGTCACTCTAGGGTGTATTTAAGCAGTGCCTTTTCTGGGCTTTCTGTCTTTCCGCTTCTGCTTATACAAGAAGTAAAGCCTCGTTGTAGTAACCACCCGAACATTGCCTCACGTGTCATTTTCGCAGGCGAAGGGGACACAGAGGGGCTCGGAACATATAGCAAATTCATGGTTTTGAGTTTATTGTTAGGGTGTTTTCCATATTTTATTTAGAAATAGCTGAGAGGAGTGAACAGACAACAGTCCAGGTTACCTTACATGGATAGTTGGTTTTCAAAACATCAGAAGTCCATAGAACTGATGCTACAAATATTTATATATTAATGTTCATTTTGATTAGAGACCTGTCTGCTCCTGACAGCTTCCTGTCGTGGATTCTAAGAAGAAATTGAGCATCCTTGGAGATACTCCAGTTGTGCGGTGACAGCCACTAGGCAAGAATTGCCTCTCTCCATCTACAGACAAATTACTGTCCAGAAAAGGACACACATGCAGAATAGTCGACTGATTATATCTGCCTAGACAGAGTAATCAGCCCTTAATAATCCTGCATCACTAAGGTCTGTCAAATGATTCTGGGCCAGAAGGCTGAAGATTTGATGCTCCAACGTTCAGTAGTATAGGGGCTTTTCAGGTATTCAGCGGTCTCTATAAATTGGCTAAGTTTAGAAGCTATGCTTAGTGCTTCCCATAACTTCAGTTAACTCAGTCATTCTGGATTTTTGATGGGGTTGAAGACCTATAGTCTCATAACCAATCCTGGCTATTTACTTTGAGAGAAAAGATCTGAGTAGATGGTTTTCAGCTGACATTCATTCTAAAGCCAAAAAGCCAGGATCAAAACTAAGTGTTTTAGTTAGAAGAGATGACAGAGGTTCTAGTTAGTCAACAGAATGATGGACTGGGTATTAGGACTATCTTGTACCTCACTGGTACAATTAGGAATAAGTATGCTCTAATTGTATTTTGAGAGAAAAGTTCTACTTTAACAGGAAGAGTGATATGTAGGAGGAGCTAAGTGGGAAGGAGTACTGAGAGGAAGAGATGGAACAAGGAGAGAAGATGAAGAAGAGGAGAAGCTAGGTGATGAGAGAGAGAAAGAGAGAGGGGGCATGGAGGCAGATGTTCACATGTCTCCACTAGTCAAAGATAGTTTTTATATCTAGGTTGGGTATTGGGTTACACTTCTGATTGAGCATTATCAAACTTATAAATCCTTTGCTTAACATTTTTAAAAAAAATTGTATAAAAGCAAAAAGGAAAGAGGGAGGCATGGGACAGGGGTGTTCTAGGGAGGGGAAATGTGGAAAGGGGATGGCATCTTAAATGTAAATAAAATATAAAATTAAAAAAAAATTAAAAATAAAAAAAAGAAAATGACCCTCTTCTAGTTCCCCAACCCCTCGTTCTCACTGTCTCTGGAGGTCAAGCTCTAAAACAAAATTTAAATTCATCTACTAGTGTGTTTATGCGTTGGTCATTGTTCTCAGACTGAGAATTGGGCTGGTGCGAACTGCCTCTGTGGAATCACATGGTTCTTCATTGCTGCTTCATGTTTTATTTTGAGTAAATGTTTTGCACAACATGTTTAGGAATGTTTAACAAAATTATTTCAAGTTAAATATCCCACACTAATTAACAGTACGTCTAAAAATCCGATTAGAGAATCTAAACACATTTTATCTGTTATAGTAATAGTTTATTGCTATCTCAAAGCTTTGGAAAACACTGTGGCCTATTGCTTCCTCAGATCAAGGACACCGTTACATGTTAAGTTTGAAAGTAGTTACGGCCTGGAGGCAGCTTATTCAAGTGATAGATAAGTGTAGTCTCTTTCCAGAGGGTGTTGTCTCTCAAACAGCATTTGGAATAGTCACCAGCTCCAGCTTCCCAGTTCACCTACTCTTGGTAAGTACCACTCAGTTTCATTGATTTTCCTGTTTTCTTATGTTAAGAGAAATTAAAATATTTATGGATATCTCCCACCCCCTCAAAAAAACACAACTTAGTAGTAGATAGCTGCTATATTTACTATTGTCTTTTCCTGACATCCATACTCTCAGCTCCTGGCTTTTTGTGCCTCAGTTGATGCCAAATTAAAATCCTATAGCAGGAGGTGAGAGTAGAGGCTTTAGTATTCACCCCTGACCATGAACCCAGCTCAGCTTGTTTCTGCCTATGTCCTTCAACCAACTGCTGACACCTTTTGTCTTCCAGTTTCTCCAGTAACAATGTGCTACTAACAGTACCTGCTTCATAAGGCTACTCTTGACATAAAATAGCCCAGTACAAGAAAAACATTTCTAACACTGTATAGAACTTTACCTAGAATAAGTTCTCAAATGCTTGCTAGATTTTGTTTCTATCTCCTTGATAAATTCCCCTGCACCTCGAAATCACCATTTCTCTACCAGCTAAATTAGGTCTCTAATCTCTCCCCACATTCAGATGAACTATGTGGACCTGCAAAAGGCGGGCAAAGGAGGAAATTATTATTAAAAGGTTGGCTAATCAGGTTTAGAGGCCTTCTTAGGAAAGCTGGTGTGTGTGTGCATTCCCAAAGTCTCCAGCAGTTGTCCATGCCAGATTCTTGCCAGATGTTCATTAGCAGATGAACAGCTTTCTCTTCCATTGAAAGGGCTTCCAACCTCCACCAAGTCAGGAAACTGCAGTTCCTTTTTCCAGGAATGAACCTACTTACACTTACGGATTATCCTACTCCCCAGTCAGGGGGCTTACAATAACTGCAGCATTGCCTTCAACACTTTGAAAGACAAGATACCCTTGACTCAGGTAATGGTGTGTTCTTATGTCAACAACCCTTGTGCTCCTGTAGAAACATGAGGCAGTCTGGAAAATGTCATAGGTCATGGGTGGATTTTAGTAGTGGTTACAACCATTCTGGTTTTCCCGACTCTGGATGAAGGAAAAGCAAAACGACATGGTTTGAATGAGGTATCAATGTCAGGACCTCATCCCTAAGTAGCCGAGGAGAACCACAACCTAATTGATGCTAAACAGGAAACTCACTGAGTGCCATGGATGGGTGCCATGCTTTGACCCATTCTTGCAGTATTCAAAATGGACATTTAACCTCATGTGTATCAGCTATAGCATACTTTATGATCTAAATACTGTGTTTCTTCTGGGGGTACAATTTTCTCGTGTTAAAATTAGCTATTTTTTAAAAGTATTTTTTGATGAGGTGGTTTTGGCAGGCGATGGCTACAGAAGGCAGGAGTGTAAGTTTTCTCGCATTATGACCCATGGTAGCTTGCCCATGTGCTAGTGGACAGCCCTTACCCATGTGTATACAGGCAGCACTAATTGAACTCTGTGGATTATAGAAACAGAGAAGATGAGGAAGAGGAAGAGGAGGGAGAAGTAGACAAAGATGATGAGAAGTAGGTAAGAAGATGTGGATAAGGGCTCCAGGAGGAGCTGGAAAGGAGAAGTCACATGGGTATGATCTCCATGTGTTGTATTCATGTACAAGACCACCGGAGAGAAGGGAATATAATTTAAACTTTGAAAATATTAAATAATGCATGTTACACACAGGAAAGTAGCATATGTGCTGAGCAGGTCACTTTTATTTTTTCTTCTCTCCTTTCTCTCTCCCTCTTTCCTGCTTTTCTTCTCCTTTTCTGCTTCCCTCATCTACCTATCATCCTTTCTTCCTTCCCACATCCTTTCTTTACCATCCTTCCTTTATGAGGAAATGTTCTACAGAAAATTTCTTTAAAAGGATATATTTTTAATTTAAAAGTTTTATTCATTTATTTTTTGAGGATTTTACACATATGTGAGTAGTATAGATGAGGGTGATGGTAATTCAAATGCATTATTGACACATATGAAATCATCAAAGAACAACCTAATTCATAAAAAATTGGAAAGCCCCCCCCTTGCCTGATTTAAAAAATAAAATTGACCATGCTAAAGCCACTTTGCAGCTCCATCCTGTGGGTAACACAGGTAGTCTCTTTCTGTGGTGCTTGTTTAGCTTTCTAACTACATTTCTGCCTCTTCACTTAATAATCTTCCTTTGCTTTGCTAAGTAAACTTCTGCCCTGTCTGTAAGAAAATGAACTATAGTTACATCTATTAATAATTATATAAATTATACTTGCATATACTGCATATATTATATGTTACATATATTACATATACTAGTTCAAAATTTGATCTCTAGTATTTGGTCTCAGGCACTTATAACACAAAGAGCCACAGCTTCATGCTCCAGTCTTCCTAGGAAACCCAGTCCTGTTCCAGAGACTCCAGACCCCACTGACCCTGTGACATTGCTCTGGTTCCCACCTCTTCCTCATCCATGGATTTGGAATGAAAATGTTCCTTGGGAAGTGGCCTCACAGGCTTTATTGCCTATGTACTTATTCCTTCTATTAACAAAACTAATTTTCAGAAACAATTAATAGTGGGCTAGATCTTCTACACAGCTGCAACCCCAAACAAATGCTTTTTATATCATCTTCCACATTCAAGTTTAAAATGACATCTTGCTGCCAAAAATGAAGGAAGAAGGAAATAGCCAATCTAATTTAGTAGAGCCTTTCTTTCCTTTCCTTTCCTTTCCTTTCCTTTCCTTTCCTTTCCTTTCCTTTCCTTTCCTTTCCTTTCTCTTTCTTTCTTTCTTTCTTTCTTTCTTTCTTTCTTTCTTTCTTTCTTTTTTTTTTTTTTTTTGACATTTCTGTGGGTTTCACAAAAGGTCAGCATGTGATGTGCTTCCTTTATTACTAAATAAATGGCCAGGTCAAAAAATAATTGGTCTGTTATTTGACATAGATGTCAAGCTTACCCTTCATAAATGTCACGCATGTGCCCAGGGAAGGGCTGGGAACAGTTGAAACTGAAGAACACTCTGGTTGTGCTTACCCTCTCTCTCTATCAACAAATGGAGATCCATTTTGTTTTCTTCTGTGAGAAGGGAGTGTCATTGCCAGTTTTTTGAGGGCCACATACTGCCATTTTTCACTTGGCAAGAGAGAGCTATGTCAGACATGTACAGAATTTGAACCAGACGTTAGGTTCAAGGATAACATCAGCCATCCTCAGTCCTTGCCTTTGGGATGTGTGTGCTAAGAGCACCATGGTCCATTTAGCATTTACAGTCCATGCCACATTTTGGGTCAGAAGCAGAGCAAAGTATGTAATTATAAATTGGGTGGAATTCACCAAAGTAGTGGGGATCTTTCAAATGCAAAAAAAGAGTTAACTTTCAATGAAGGATCAAGGACATCCTTGAAGAACAACAAGCACCCTCCCTTTCTTATTAAGGACCAGTGAAAGCTGAACAGAATGAGAGATAGGTGTAGACTTTAAGGGGTGGGGTGTTTTTTAATGATATCAACGAGAAAATACTTAGGTGGTTGTACTGACATTTGGTTTATTTGTGAAGAACTAGGTTAGACTTAAGTGACGCTTCCCACTCCATTCATTTCATTCAAGACTATCTGCCTTCAACTGGCCTCTGAATCCTGATGATAATGCAGATGACTAACACTTAAAGCCATTCCAATATCACCACACTATCCTCTATGCTGTGTTTTCTAATATTTTCGGTCAAACATTCTCATGTGATTTAAATAAAAAATCCAGTATCTATAGACTATTCATTTAAATGGAAAAGAAAATAATCTCATTAGATAACATGAATGGCATTTTACACCAACTAGCCAAAAAGAACCTCAAAACAAAGTTGTATTACTAGAATTCATGGTCAAATATTATCAACTGCTGTCATGGTTAATCTTGATTAACTTGATGGGTTTAGAATCTCTATAGATGCCCAAATCTGGGCATGTCTTTGAAAGAGTTTCTAGATTAGACTAACTCATGTGGCAGAACGTATTCTCCATGGGAATGGTACTATTCCATGTGTCTATTAGCTTTTCCAGTCCCGTTTGACGTCAGCTATGGAGAAGACATTGTGTAAAGGAGTACAGCAGGTGCCTTAAATGAATGGAATACAGTCCTTGCCTCAGTGAACTTGCAGTCAAAGAGGGAGGCACGTGCATTCCACTGGCCATGCTAGATAGCAGATAACGTCCTTGCAGGAAGACTTCACTCAGGAGGTCTACATTGCTGACAATATGCTCCCACTCCTTCCCCCAAAAGTGTAGTTATAGAATTAGCTCTTGTGTGACTCCTAACACTAACTACCACATCTTTAGGCTTTTCTGCCTGCTCAAGGGTATGAGTGTTTCTTCTTTTTATTTTTGGATATGTAACATATAGAGGGAACATGTGGTTCTAGTTTTACCAGATAATATATGGCATTAACATGATCCATTGTCATTTATTGGTCTGGAGGGATGCTTCCTTGAGAAAAGATACAGGGAGTTACTCAGGTGCTGTATGTTTATTTGACTGAAGCTCAATAAAAGACCTAGATACCGAGGCGTAGGTGAGTGTATTTCCCTGGTTGACATATTTTGTATGTGCTGTTACATATCTTATATATCATTGTCAAAGAATGAAGAGCATCCTATGCAAGTGTCCTGGAAGGAATCACCTGGAAGTTTACACTAAATTATTCTTAACTTGCTCCTATAAGTCTTTTTTTCTTTCGTGGTCTGAATCTTCTGCCCATTTGCTGCAGTAACTTGTAACTGTGAGCACACAGTTTCTGAGTTCTTTAGCCATTACATCTTTGTGGGCCTGAGGTTGGATGTGGGACCTCCAATGTAGCATTATATAAGGAATGTCAGTTATTAGGGCAGTGGGGATCCCTTTACTCACAACCAAAGTATTCTTTAATAGTATTATGCTACGTAAGCTTGAACTCAGTAGGCCCACATGAATTCACATGTTATTTCTCTTCTATTTACACCAGATTTTACATCTTCTTTGGTTTTATTTGAAAGGACTATATATGGATAGAGAGCTTCTTAAAATATGCTTTCAATTTCAACTCCTGGCTTTAAATCTTGTGAGTCTTTAGTTCACCACAATATTATTAATTCTGTCAAATTCCTTCTGCTTCTGACCACACATTAAGATGGCAGCTTGTGATCTTCCTTTTTTTCTGAATGGACTCTTTTTAATCTTTAAAAGTTCTTACTGCCTTCTTTCTTTAAATGGCTTTTCTCAAACATAAAAATCTAAGCTCACATGGTTTCTCCTTTGAGTGGTCCAGTATCTTACCAGGCAGTAAGAAATACTTCCTGCCTACTGATCTCTCACATTTTAATCTACATAGAATTACATAACAGCAAGCATTGCGTTGCTGTATGAGATTGATATGTCTATTTCCCCTATGGTCTGTGAGTTTCTAGGTGTGATTTAGAGTTTTGTCCTAGCTATCTAGCATGGTATCTGATACTCCACAGACACTAAGAGGACATTTATTAGATGAGATGACATGCTCCTACTCTGTGGAAGAAAGAGATCAGATGTTGAAAATTATCAAAGACAATGGTTTCATCAATAACATTTGTTTAGTCATCGATACCAACAATATGATCTTCGCCTGATCCTCGTGATGTTAGACAATAGGCATGATCAGAAACATCCTCCTAAACAGTTGTGTTCTTGGGCAGAATGTAGTGCCATAAACCATCCTTCTCCATATGACACAATAAAGTTCATAGGTGCCCCTCCCTCTGCTTGTATTCTTCCAACAAGTCCAGAGAGAGACCCTCCAAATTTGTATTCTTTCTATCCTAAGTGATTAGCCAAAGTACCCACTGATCAACTGGAATAACATGGTTCTTATTCAAGCCTCTGTTAAGCTTGGGCCCCTACACCTTGATCTGGTTTCCTCCTTACAATTGTCTGATGGAATAAAATATTCTTGGATCTACTATCTGGTCATGATGTTTTGGTTTGAGTGTCATCCTTTCTAGCCCGTTTATTCCTCTTTATTAAAAAGAACTGCCTTTACCATGACTGTGGGAAAACTTGGTAGTTTTACAAGTCTTCACTGTTGAATTAGTTACTCATTCCCCAATTGTCCTTTCAGCTAACATCTCCATGTGGTGGCAGTGACAAGAGTTTTGTTTTCGATTTCATGACATCGTTTGTCTGCCTGGGGAATTTTCCATGCCCTAATCATGTTCATAGCTCTGTTTTATTAATTAATTGCCTACAACCTTTACTGCTCAACTTGCATATACTCTAGTAATTTATTTCTAGAATTCAAAAAGCATGGATACATCTTCCTATGACTTGGATAAATTCATCTCATTTACTCATGTTACAGACTCCATGTTGGTTTTATGTCTTTTTCTCTGGTCCCCAAGATTTAGGGTAAAGGCTGCCTCCATGGGCTGTGGGTAGGGGATGCCTGGTTTTCTGGTCCTTAGACTGCAGGATTCAGCTCATCCTCCTTTACTTATTGGGGCTCAGGTACTGTGCCTTCACTTTGTTATCCTCATTAGTCCTCAAGCAGCCTTGCCTTCATTCCCTGAGAATCCTCTGGCAGTGTCTGCAGGCATTCTTGATGGCTACAGTCAGAAAGAGGGAATTATCAATATCTAATTGGGAGAGGTCAAGATGCAGCTAAATATCCTATACTATCCAAGACAATACCTCACAGCAAAAAATTATCTTGTTCCAAATGTGAAGAGTGCCAAGGTTAAGAACCAATGATCTACAGTGAACATTCCTGATGCTAAGAGATTGTCTTGAACATTTACTTAATCAAAAATTGAAATCAGGATAGCAAATCTTATCTTATTGGCACAACTATCTTCATCTACTTACAGTATGACTCTTTCTTTCTTTCTTGCTTGCTTGCTTTTATTTTTTTAAAATTTAGATAAAGATCTTAAAGCCCCAGATTCTAGAGTCTAGGAGAAAAAGATGGAATAACAATTTTGCCACAGAAATTTATTGATTAGTTTGCAACATTAGGTACAACACATGTTTACATCCAGTACTTGTGCTTTGGAGGATAAGTAAACATTGATTCGAGCACAACAAGAGTTTACACACAATATTCTAGGATTGTCAAAACAATAAAAATCTTTTTTCCCCATGTATTAGCACAAAGAAGCACACACAGTTTCATTTGAGATGATGGGTAGATTTCAAAGCCCGGGTGATTCATCAGGTTGAACATACACCTAAATCTGGACCATCTGCATGATGAATGCCCACTGAGGTCTGAAAAAGATTTCTGTCATGGGGCAAGGAAATTATGGCTTGCCAGGAAGCTCTTTTATAGTATTAGGATGTGATTGATAGCTCAGCAAGATTGACATTGATGGTGTGGGGCCTGGTTCACATTTAAAGTTATTCTATAAGCTTTAAAAATAGAGTAACAGCATAGTATTTCAGAAGAGACATACTAAACATCTTTCTGATTGAGATGAGAAAATAAAAGCAAATGTAGCATAGTTAGTTGAAAGGGAATGAAGACTTTTAGTGTCATATAGATGCTCTGAGTTTTCAAAAGAGTATATCTCTGCTATAAATTAAAAAAAATGTGTTAAAGGCTTCTATTTGTCTAATTTAGTGTCAATATCATCCAGCCAGAAAGTCTGCATCCCTAGCTGGCCTTTTCAAGCACAAAGCTATTACCCTGAATCCAGCATTATAAATAAATATCTTTGGAGAAACATGTCCACTATACAGATGTCAACACGTTCATGGTACAGTCAACCACCAATGGCTCATGACACTCTAAAAGACAACAATCTCTTCATAGTTTATGAAGCTCTAAAACAAATCATTATATTATTTAGACAATCTTTGCATAATTTACAATAAAACAAATGATTTTTTCTTATATAATTCAATGCACAAGCATATTTTTTCCCTCTAGAGGCTATTATTTATTTTACTGTTTATGTTTAAAAGCTTGCCTTTAGGCAAGAACCCCTTAATAATTTTACCCAAGTAAGCAATGGAAAAAAGGAAACCTTGGGCTTCCCTTTGTCCACTGAATGACATTAGTTTCCTGAGGAGCTCAGGGACTTTCGCGGGGGATGCAATACTTATCAACTTCTGCAAAATAAATGGAATCACCTCACATGGATTTTGATAACATTGTTACATGTGTGTTAATATCCATCGATTCTGGTCTGAGAGTGGAACTCCTTCACAAAAAGGCATGGAAACTTACTATTTCCTAAGTACTTTTTAGGTGGACAACCCCTGTATCCACTAAGCAAAGTGCAATGAAGGTGTTAGCATAATTTATAGAATTACTGTGACCCAATGACTTTGTTTCTATTTGGTTCATACAGCTGGAGGTGTTATAGCTCACTCTCTATTGTGATGTATATGTGAGTGTAGCTTTCCTGGAGGCTAGGACTGTTACAAACTTTCCTATTTGAGCCTCACTTAAGTATGTCTTTTTGAAACCATTTTCATATAATCCCTTTTGGACATGCCCACGGTGATATTGATTAGTACAGATCTATATATCACAGTCTCTCAGATTCAGTCCTTGTACATGGTACTGGAGCAGATTTTTAAATAATTCTGCTAATGGGATGCTGCGTATTGAGAAAGTTTTAGAGCATTTAGCGCAAACCACTGTGACTTAAGCTGGGATAGAGGAAGGAAATTCTTTGAAGGGTACACTTGACTTATCCTAGTTCCAGAAGCCAGTCAAAGAGACTCGGGGTCCCCTCTTTCTGCTCTGCATGCAGTTTGCAGTACTGGACAACCGCGTGAAATATATCTCCCACCTTCCAGGACTTCTGCTGAACAAGTTTCACAACATCTAGAAACTAAAATGAGACACAGAGTTAGGGTTCACATATCATAGTATCCTCTCCAGCATCTCACAAAGCAACCCTTCCAAAGACTGTAGATCTGAGTCTATGTTTAAGCATCTTTACTCTCAGGGAACATTTTCAAAGATAGTCTGTTTTTCTTTTTAGACATTTAAGATAATAAATTCCTTCTATTTTACAGTTCTATTAATAGTGGATGACTGGGTGGAATAAGAAGAGGCAGTCTTTTAGGTATCTAGTGTTTTTTTCAGGCTCACATTTAAAATAGAGGTTAGACTTTTTGTACCAGGACTACAAACCCATTTCTTATTGGATGTGTATATTAGGGGAAATAAATTGAGTACTAAATTTCTGGGTAGATAGAGTCACCTAATGCTTTCACAGTCAATGCTGATAGGCACCTCTCCCTCCCCATGCTAAGGTTAAGCATCAAGATGGCTCTCTCTAGCAATAGCTAAAGGAAAGTAAGGACTTGTTTTTAGATATGTCAGATTGTGTAGGTACCAGTTTTAGTTGGGCATATTGGAAAATTCTAGGCTATGAGTGAATGATGGGCTTAGAAGATTGGGAAATCCCTATATGATATTCTATTTCTGAAACCACATTGAAGTCTAGTGTGACAGCCTGTCAAATCCCTTACTTGGATGCTTGCTTTGATTAGAAAGTGATAATTAATAAGATCTGGGAACAATAATTAGTACTTTGGGATATGCTAATGGTTTTTTTCAATTCTCTCTGTTTTGGTGTCCAGATTTTCTATTTGGAACATCAGCTGAGGGGACACCTTAGGAATATGGTGACATTTTATGTGAAAGAAAGTATTATTTATTAACAACATTAAGACCATAGTTTGGTTATGTTTTAAAGTATGGTTTCCTGTAGCCAGTCACTTTTTATTGGTAGAGTCTAAATACAGCAATTGTCTAGACTGAAAGAAGAAACACTATAATTATCTGGAAACATGAATATTGCCTTAAAGAGTTTTAGGTTCTTGTAAAGGAAGGCAGATGTTCATTCTGCTAATAATATCCTTAGAGTAGGGCACTATTTCTGCCATGGTTTTCTATCCTTTGACTTCAATAAAGAGTCAGTGAATATTTGCTGAATGACAGAAGGGAGAGGAGGCCAAGCAGAGTCAAATATATTATAATTCCCCAAGAAATATAGGTAGACATTTAATATCATTCAAGATAAACCCACTAAGAACAGTATTCTTCAGCTTGGACATTAAGCTTCTAGAAAATCACTGAGGCTAAGACTTCTCACACAAGATTTCCCTGACAAGTCACACATGACCTTTTTGCCAAAATCTACTAATGGTACATCTTCTTTCTTCACACATCTTATGAAGGTCAAGCCAATGGAAAGTATACCTACACTGAATTTGTTATAGCTTCATTCCATAAACCCACCTTACCACTTCTGCCTCTGAGGCACTACTTGGGGGAAAACTCTGAAGAAGATACTCTTCCCAGAAACATATATTACAGATGCTTTCCATCTACCGGGACCTTTGAAAGGGACACTTCAGAGTGGTGAGGACCAAAAATGCTGGTGAATGACCCAAAGTGCTTAACGTGAGTTAGGCCCCTCTACTAGTAGTTTGAGGGATGGCCATTGGCTAGAATGTCCGCTGATTCCTAAGGTCAGCATGTTATCTCATTAGGCCACCTTCCTGATGTTATTGTTTCATTTTCTTTCTGAGACAGGGACATCTTATGGTGCTCTGACCATCCTAGAATTTGCTATACAGACCAGGATGTTCTCAAATTAATGGCAATCCTATTGCTTCCTGCTTCCAGGTACAGGGAATCAGAGGACTGTATCAGCAATGCCCGACTGAGGCAGCTTTAACAAAGGATCTGACCCCACTAACTGCAGCAGCTGTACTGGTTTAATTAATCTTGGATCCTGAAACCTTGGAGCAGGTGTGAAGCTGACGAGTATGATGGTCTTGTGCTTCCTTCATAAAAAATATTGAAACTGGAATAAAGTTGTGAGTAGACAGAAAGGGCATTTCTAGCTCAGTATTATAGCCTCTCCTTGTGGTACTCAGGATCGAATTTAGAGTGCTGTGCATGCTAGGTAAGTGCTATCCCATGAACCTTTTTCCAATTATATATTTTGAGACAAGGGCTTACTACAACTGCTCAAGGTCACTGCAAACTCTACCACCCAGGTTGAACTTGAATTTTCAGTTCTCTTGCCTCAATCTCCCTAGTAGTTGGGATTTACAAGCTGCTACCACCAGGTCACCAGGACCAGTTGGTTTTGTTATTGATGCTGTCCTGTTTTTAGAGCTACATTCTACTAGCAACTGACCCTAGAGCTTTCATCAAGCCAGCGCAATTTACAGTCATAATCAGTAGGGATTTGGGATTTTAGTTCGCTCTACTAACAAACCAACAATAGCAAAGAATCATTTCTGTATTGACGTTTCACAATCAACAGTAACTGAGTTCCTTTTCTGTAGACAACAATAGACTTTAAACATTTTTTTTTTTTTAAAGCAAAAGTTGTGTCTTGGGAAACACACGAGCATCTGTATTCTGTGACACTTTATCACAAGCACAGTCATCTGATGAAGAAAGCCTGATTAGCTTAGCTGTTGGGCTTCTGTATTCCCAGATGCATTTCGTAGATTTGATTGTTTACAACTTATAGTACAAGTATGGGAATTGCAGCAAGCTGTGTGTGCGTATGCTGGTGACTTTGATACATTCAATGCATATTTCTGAAAGCTGTCACTGACTTTTGCCCCAAGGCAGAAATTAGACTTCATTAAGCAGAGTGAGGAGGTCCCTACTCTTTTCCTGAAGTTATGGCTTATAAAACCCTGATTCTGAACTTGAGCTGGGTTATAGAGTCCTAGATCTTCATAAGGACCCGGTGCTTGGGTCTTACTTCCAGTGGAGAGTCTGAACTAACTGGTAGGACTCTGTGTTTGGAAGGCTTTCTGGGATGATTCTAACACTCCCCAATTTGAGATTTCTGATGAAAAGATTAATGTAATGGGATTTTTTAAGTGGATGGAAGGAACTTACAGATTTGAGTTGTAAATGTGTCTTCCAGGAGATTCTGTTTTCATAGATGTGGTTCAGATACCAACTTCCTAGATTCATCTTACTTTCTTTATTCAGAATCAATTCTGCCCTATCTCAATGTAGCTGTTTCTAAATGGTACTCTCTTGGTGTGTTCTAGAGACATTCAGTGCTTTGTTTTGAACTGATATGCAAATTCTGAGATGGGGGGAACTTTTGTCTCTTTTGTTGTCTGGGACTTGGAGCTCAGAACAGTACCAGTATGGAGAGGGTACTCTAGGAATGTTTGGTGGGTGTTTTGAATGTATGATGTTGCAGGGCATGTAGTCTTATAATGCTTAAATAAAATAGAAAGAAAGGGGATGCTGGGAAATGAAAGTACATTGGGTCATTAGACAATTGACAATGTACTGGACATGTTGGTTCCTGTTAATTTGCCTTTTCTGGGACTCAGTTTGCTGATTTTCAGTGCCAAATTTTTGAGAAGTCCCGGGAAAGATGCATTGTTGCTGGTGTTTTTCCTACCCTCCTCTCCTTTACCAAACACCTCAGTTTTGACTAAGTGGGAAAGTTACTAAGCTTGGACCACCATAAATAGATACATATTGACTAAATTAATTGCTAAGAAAATTAAATCAGCATTCCTGGAAATAAAAATGTAAGGTTTTGGGGTTAAGGTGTAATTCTGTTATTAAAATGCTCACCCAACATGCATGAATGTTCTGGGCTTCAGTTCCCAGAACAGTACAAGCTGTCACATGGGAAGTTGAGGCAGGAAGGTCAGACATTCAAGTTTGGTGTTGGAGAGTGATGGATCAGTAGTTAAGCGCACATACTGCTCTTGTAGAAGGCTCAAGTTCTGTTCCTGGCACCCATATTGGGCAGCCCACAATTGTCTGTAACTCCAAGGAATAGCTTGAATCCTTCAGGGTCATTTACACTGACAAACCAATGCCCCTTTCCTACTACACATAATTAAAATAAGTTCAAAGCCATCACCTGCTTCCCAGAGAGTTCAAGGCCAGTTTGGACTACGGAAGACCTCGTCTCAAACAAAGACAAACAAACAGCAACAAACAGATGAAGGGTATTCATATGTGGGTGTGCTTGATGCTGAGTGACATTGGGGGATACGTTTTTCTAAATTTAGGGTTTCTTTCTCTCTGAGAAGATGAGGCGCTAGTGAAATGTTGCTGATTTCGCATGCTATCTCTACCACTCTTATAATACTCTTAAAACTAAGTCAGAGACAACCAAGGGTGATGCCCATTTATATCAAAGCCCTTGTATGCAGACAGCCTTCATTAACTCAGAACAAAACCTGGAAATTTTAGTTCTTAAGACTGCTTTATTTATATTTAGGTCCCACGAGTTGATTGACACAAATATAAGCAAGATCATATTGTGTTATTTCCTGATAGCAGGAGTGAAACCCTTGTCTTCTCAGAAACAGCTATTTATAAAGACAGACATTCATTTTAAAACTGAAAACCTGGTAGAGTAAAACAAACATCTAGCTAGTTAAAAATGTGGTTTACAGATTAAAGTATCAATAAAGTATCTGCTACTCTTGCAAAAATGGAGAATTTATTATACTTATATGGATGGAAGTGACTCCTTTAAAGTGGTAGATTAAATTAAAATCTGTTTCATTAACATATCACCTGAAAATGCACCAGGGGATGATTTTACTCAGCAAGGCACACCTTGGAACATTGTCCTCCTGGGAACATTCTTGCTTCCATCAGGTGGGACCGACCAAATATGGCTTGGGAGGGGTCCTGTGTGATTTGTGGATTATGCCCTTTTAATCCATGCATGAGATAGGCTAGGGGTGGTGAAATCGAAGGGAGTGTTTATCAAGCAGAGAGGAGCCCTGCATCACTTTGATAACAAAGGAAGGACAATTAGGACACCTGGGTTGGATGGACTTGAACATAAAAAGAGGAACAAAGTGCTGGTGGAAGAGAGGTAGAGGTGGGAGAAGGGGTGGGGAACAATCTCTCCAGCAGCCAATCTGATTGGGGTTACAGAGTGGGAGAAGGGTGGGGAACGATCTCTCCAGCAGCCAATCTGATTGGCTGGGGTTACAGAGCCATTGAAACTGTTCTAATTTCCAATGTGTTGGCAAGAAGGTAAGGGTTTTATCTCAGGATGCTGTATGATTTCAGCACTGAACATTGGAGTGTAATCCCACATTAAAAAACAAAAAAAACGAAAACACCTAAAGATTGCAACCCCAATGTTATTTAACTGAGAGAGACACTTTTTAAAATAAGGAATTACTCAAGAGTGTTTTGCAGCAAAAACAGAGTTTAGGGATAATACAAAATTACTTCAAGGAACATGGAAAAAGCTACTGTATTCTCAGTTCCTTTTGTCTTTATCAGCAACTATATAAGAAGCTGAAGGTTAATGAAGTTGTGTTGGTGAATATACTATCATAGCTTGGGTCTTGAAAGTATCCCCAAGATATTTATTGATTGTTTGTTTGATTGATTGATTGATTGTTGAGAGAAATCAAGATGAAACACTTCAAGCTCATGTGGATTACATAGGCATTCACTGGGTTTCCAGCTGAGATAAAAAGCACAGAACTGTGTTTTTTGGTTTTTGTTTTGTTTTATCTCAGGAATGAGTTTTAAGTGTCAGCAGTGTGTGTTTGGGATATGAAAAATGCATGCAAGACTGAGTACCTGGAACTTGTGGAATAGTCTTAAAGGTAGAATTTCCTACTTTTAAATTAGAAAAATAGAATTATTGCTAAATAAAAAAATACTACAATGAATTATCAGGGTATAATGTCTGAATGACATATATAGCTCCATCATACTAGCCCTTTTTATCCTGAGAATACTTTTATTCCTGACCATCGTGTTAAAGCTTGTATTTAACAAAATCAACAAGTTGACAGCCAAAGTACATGGCTTGAACCTGAAAATGGACCTCCAGACAGAGTTATTAAATTAACAGGCTGGCAAGCCAAGGATGGGTAAGATTCTGCACAGAGCTTTACCAACCTAAGCTATAAGTGAATTTGCTTTTGATAATGCATATTCCATGACAGGTAAGGAAAGCATTCTTGTCAGAACAACCTAAAACAGTCTCAGCCTTGTTTATGAAATAAAAAAGGGAGAGAGGTGGTGAGCTTTTGGGATTGCTTGGCAAGAATCTGACATGGGCCAAGGACAAGGAAATGGGCTGCTTGGCAGGAATATGACATTGGCCAAAAACAAGCAAGTGGGATTCAGGCAGGAATCTGACATTAGACTAGAACAAAGAAGTAATTTCAGGCAGGAATCTAAGTATTAGGCTAGAACAAAGAAATAATTTCAGGAAGGAATCTAAATTTTAGGCTAGAACAAGGAAGTAGGCTCAGACATGAAAATGACTTTGGGCTAGGACAGGGAAGTTGGCTCAAATATTTTGGTCATCCTGACAAGCCCTTAGAAACAGTGATCACAGGAGTGTTCATGGAATTTTGTTTATTGTCTTGCTTGTTCCTTGACTATCTGCATCTATTGTATTGCTATTTCCTCAAACTAGAACTGACCTTAATACTTGCATGTAATAAAAATGGTATAAAAGCAAAAAGGAGGAGGGGGGATGGCATAGGGATGTTCTAGGGGGTTTCTAGAACTGTGTTGTTATTCGACCCAGACAGTGAACATGGTACCTTTTCAATTCTGCTTTCCTGAGATTTCTTAAAGTAGATTGTTGGGATCCCCAGTTCAGAGGCAGCTATCCACTGTAGAGTGGCTCGAAGCTCAGCATCAGGACACTCTGGCTCCAGGTCAAAGTTGATCACCAGTAGGCTCCTCTGTGGGCTGGCTGCTCCCCTTGGCAGTCCAGAGGCATGTTCTGAACAGACACAACCACAACCTTACTCTGCTTTCCAAAGGGCCACCCAGGCAATTGTGTGTCAAAAGGATGGGAACATAGCTTACCCTTTATGCTTTCTGATTGTTCTTTAAGAATCTCCTTTTCTTCTACTAATTCACTTTGGGAGAAAACAACAATATATGGTTGGTAATGCTTTGGAATAATAAGCTGTAATGAAGGATGAACTGATGGGTGTTTCTGAGCTACAAACATCTGGAACTCATTCTTATGGTTTCACAAAACAAATTAGATCCAGGTGAGTATTGCACAGGACATTTGGGTCTGCAATTAGTGTTCGCCACCACCACAGAGAGTTCCCATGTATCTTGAATGGCATTAGTTAGGAAAGGCAGCGGGGAAGATTCTGAGAGTTACATCTTTTCTTTTCAACAACTCCCTTTCCATGAACCTCCACCAGGGCTGAAGAGTTAAAGAGAGATTTGAAGTAACTGGTTATAATTTGCAGAGTAATCCTCCAGCCTTTTACCTGTCTTTTCAGGGACTATATTTTTCTGTTTTATCACAATGTGTTTCTCTGTGCAGTGATAACATCTAACACTGTACATTTGAATTTTAAAGTAGGAAGATATATTTACATGTTATTGTTCTGTGAGCTGGAATAATAACAATCAACAAACTGTAAAACTTAAACATTATAACAGAGTGTCTCAATAATAAAATCTTTACTCCTTTTTCATTGTTTTTATTTGGTAGAGCAGGCTGGAGATTGCTCATAACCAAACTGAACTGCTCCTTAGCCATGGCCATGTTTAGTATTGGAGGTTTTTTGTTGTTGTTGTTTTGCATGATGTGTACATATTATATAGCCCTGTGGTGGAAAGACCCAGTAAAAAACTTCTGAAATAAGACCACGTTGCTCAGTAGCTGAACAGAAGTGACTTGGGAAGCCTGCATATGTCCTATATTTTTCTAGTCTCTAAAAATTTGTAATGAGGCTTTTAAACATGTGTATTTTAGTGATAGAAGATTATCTTATCTTCTCGGATGCTGCTAAGGTCTGTCTGATTCATCTATTGTATGGATGAATTCTATTTCATTAGTGAGGTAAGTTTCATTGCAGTTGAGAAAAAGACTCAACCATTTCCTACTCATACATAATTATTTGCAGGAATGTCAGTTTTCTTGGGGCTCAGGGTCTCGATCTCTCTGCAAGCAGCATAAATGACGTGGGAATGGGTAGAAGCAATTTCTGGCATTATGTAATGATGGGATGCTGAGTAGGGGTGCAGGTAATATTGGCTTTCCCTCAACACAAGTTTTTCTTGAAGTCACAGTTTCATATTACATAGAAAGATGGAGAAAGTGCTAAGTTAATGTTTCTCAAGGGAGAAAAATTAACCTATCACAAAATAATTTTCACTGAATTTGTTTTTGGTCCCCCCTAAACCATGTATGTGTTTATATTTACTTGAACATGTTATTTCACCCTTATCCAGTGGTGAAATAAAATCAGTGAATCTGTAGTTAGCTAGAGGGAAACACATTAGGAATCATCATTAGACGATTATCATTAGCTTTATTAGTTCAGTATACCCAAATTATATTCTAAGTCATTGTGATGAAAATTAGAATACTATTCAGTTGATTCTCTAGGATAATCACAAATTCTAGAAGTAGCCATGACTTCAGGTTGCCTTCTGATTTGTGTCATTTTATGTAGTACTTCTTTAAGTGCTTTTTTTTTTTTTTTTTTCCCCTTTTGGTCTCTGAGAAGACCTTATATTGAGAAAGCACAGTTACTGCCTGGGGGTGAATGACATCTCTCTCATGACAACCCTTGATGTTAGATACATTCCATGTTGGTAACCCCAGTGTCCACAAGCTAAGGAAAAGCCATTCATATCTAATTTTACTGAAGTGTCTGTGTTCTATAGCAAGTGCTAGCTATTGAATTGTCTTCTGAGGGAGGCATGGTACAATTCAGATAGAATTTGTTTGTTGTTTCTGTAAATCAAAAATAGGTAAGTTGACATATAGTTCTAATTATATTGGTAAGCTTTATCTGCAATGACCATTTTGTAAGCAACAGGTTTAAAACTGAGAAAGCAGGCAGTAATGGGTCAGAGCTTTAGTCCTCCACTTTAGTGACATGGAACCACAGTGGCACAGACATAATGAGTTGGTGGCTGGGCACAACCTTCACGATTACGATGGATTGCCAGATGAAATTGGTGCAGTGCTGTCAGTCACTGAGTCACGTGGCTACTTACTTAATCATGGGAGAAGTCGGTATGCTTTCCTGATAAATGTCCAGGTCCATAATGCCAAGACTGCTAGTGCCACTACTGTTGCCATTGCTGACAAAGCAAAAGTTTACATATTAATAATGCCACACAAGCGTGTGCCATGTTTGGCCACACTGCTGACTCTAATGTTCCATTGTGCGAGGAACTCCTTTGGTGCTCTCCAGGACACAATTGGTTTGTGCCTGACCTTATGAATTGTTATTGATGTTTGAGCAAATTAAAGGAAGACACAAGGTAGAAGCCAACTGCATTTACGACAATAATACTGATGCTGATTTACAACATCTAAAGTGGTAACACGCCCAGTGGGTCGTACATAATTGGTAATAACTTTACTTCTTTATTCTTCTTTATTAGAGGGAGGGTATTTATCGTGAAGATTTCTTGTCAGTGGACATACTTATAGAAAAATACTTCTGAAAATGTTGGCCAGGTTATCTGCCTGGTTCTTGTATCTAGAAGGAAGCCAGAGACCCATGGTCTCCCTTTGTTATATGAAGAATTTTTCTTAGAAATATTCTATAAGTTTATATAAGATATAAGTATATTCTATAAAAATATACATCTGACTTCTTGTTTTCCTTGAGGACATTAGAGTTTACAAATACAAAGATGAGTAAGGTTTTGTTCTTTCAATCTCAGAGAAGGGTCAACGTGTGGCACCATGTGTTTCACAGAGAAAGAATACTGTATAATATCATTAATACAAATTGTATAATCAACGTATGGTCTACTTATGAGCATGGAGTATGCTCTCTGAATTTTTTAGAGATGGCATATTTTAGACTCTGTGCTTGCGAAACAGAACCTATCCAAATTTTAACAAACTCACTGTGTCTTCTCACACATTCTGTACTTTCTAACAATCTTTCTCCCAAGCAAGGTTTTACAATAGTGACTGTAGTATACTTTATAATGGGGCTCAAGTTTGTGTGAGTCACCAAGAAGACTTTTGAACCTTAAGGTTCTTGTCTGGAGTTTTAGGCAAGACACTGGAAAATGCAACAGTCTGGAACCTGACACTCAAGATTCCAAAGCTTAAAGTTATTGTTGTTTCTCTGTCTCCATTTTCTAATATTTAGTGGGAATATTTGAAATTTGAGACCACTTATTTAATGGGAAATGTTCCTATGTCTTAGATTGTACTGCCAGTAATTGAATGTTCAAAGATTGTTTATCTACACCTGGGTCTCATGTTTCAGTTTCCCTCTCTGGACAGTCAGTGGTCTTAATGGCCTGGGGTCAAAAAGATTCTGGACAGAAAATATCACTGTAGTGATTACAACTAGATGCCCCTCTCTAGGTTTTTCCAGAAATAATACAGAGGGCACAGGAGATAAAGGAAGGAAAAAGTCTGGGCAAGCAGTACAATACAGTATGGAAACACTTGCTTCATGTAAACCTAGCCTGGGTTGCATCTTAAATACACATGAATCAGAAAATTCAAACTTGTGAAGCATAACATCAGTTTTCATTAAAACAAACTAACAGTTCTTAGCACTGAGTGTACCTGGTGTGACTTTTAGGGAAGGGTTCACAGTTTACTATTAAATATGGCCAAGGTAATTCAAATCCTACCTAGATATTAAGATAGTTTTTAGCCCAATCATGATATGCCGGGACCATGGTCAACTGGGAGCTTGCCACCTCATTTTCGTTTTGGGTTTTTTTTCTTCCTCCCTGTTCTATAAAGGGCACCTGACACTGAACCTTAGCATGCAGTTTTGGAATCCTTATTGAGGCCTCCTTCCTTAGGAAACCATGGGAAGAGGAAGTACGTACCTCATGGACCGCTCGCTGAGCTGCAGAAAGCTACTTGTGTCGTCTGGGTTGTCCTCCTCATTGGCCAGCTGGGACCAGCTGCCTGTACTCTCCTCACTGCTGCTAAGATGGTTCCGGGACTCATCTGGGGGTATGTCTTCTTTCAAGACCTCCACTTCTAGTTCCCCTCTGGTCTCAAGGCTGTCACTGTAGATATCAAGACATTATTACCAAGAGAGGAGGCGCAACATGGAGCTCTTCCCAGAGCCCTACCCTGGGCACCCATGAGCCTGTGTCTCCACACATCAGGCAAGATGTTGGTCACAGGTGGAGTCTTTCTGTAGGTGGCTGCTCCCTTTGAAGCCAGGTAGCAATTTTTCCTCTCATAGTTAAACTCTATCAGCTTTTCTGTGTCTCCCACTTATTGTTTTCTGCATTTATTTTTAAAGTAGGTTGAAAAGAAGCACTGGGGTACAGTGGTGTTTATCGTATTTATTTTTGTGGGGGGTTCTGGGGGCTGGTTTCATGGGACTCATGTAGGGGTCAGAGGGAAACTTGAGAGAGTTGGGTCTTGCCTTCCATCTGTGTGGACTTGAGTGATGGAAACTCAGGTTGCCAGGCCAGGTACCTCATGCCCTCAGACAACAATGTAGTTGTCCATAGTGTTCTTTCCCACTTAATAAGACTGGCTTTCCTTTCTACAGTACTGAGATTTCCATACTATAGAAGAGAGAATGGGCATGGTTAAAGGAGATGGCATTTAGTTCAAGAAATTTACATGAAATAAGTATATATGAAATAAACATGGTAATAACAAAGAAGGCTCTGGCCCCATTTGTTCACACAGTTAAAAAGCAACTTGGGGCCCAATTCCTTCTTAATTTAGGACCTTATACTATAGAAAATTCACACAAGGATATTTCTTGTTAAGGGAGCTGAGTCCTAGTGACAGACACAAACTATCCAGGTTAACAGATAAGCCTGTCAGCACATTTTGTTTTATCTCAATTTCATGCTCCATTTATAGCAAACCTCACATCTGTGCCATAGAAAGGAAATTCAGAACCAGTCGTGATTAGCCAGAGTGCTAGTTCTTATTTGCTTTTGAGAAAAGCTTATCTTATCGCTTCCCTTATTTGCTGGTGAATAATGTACTAATGTTCAATGCAGAAGTGTGTCATCTGGCAGCCTCCACTCTGATCCCTCAGTTCCCACAAGTGTTCTGGAGGACAAGGGCCTTATCGAAGTCAATTGTACAGTCACCACGTTGGAAACAAGCCCAGTATTCTCCTGATTTTATCCCACACACCTACGTACCATCTGCATCACAGTTGTAAGATTTCCTTAGGTCAGGTTTTCTTTTAACACAATCTAACTGTGTTTATTTGAAGCCATCACCATAAATGGAAAGTAGCTATCCCTCAGCACAGGTAGAAGGCAGCAGTTTATGCACACAGCTGGTGGGAACCCTCATTGCAGGGGCTGCACAGGAATTATTACCATAGATGCATTGTTTATTACCACAGAGAGTCCTTTGAAAGGAGAAATGTAAGCAGACATTTTTGCATCTTACAAATTTTCTTTGAAAGTTAAATGCATACATAAACATGTATTCACTCTTTGAGGTAAAAAGAGCATTTGATTTTTATTAATTTTCTCCCTTTATTTTTTATAATCATTGATATGCACTCCCATTTTGATTATTTACTTTCAACTATTTTTAAATTTAATTTGTTCATTTTTTATTTATTTTATTTTTTTCTTGCATTTATTTGTTTATTTTGTGCATGTAAGTATGTGGATGAGCCTGTATCACAGCATGGGTGTGGAGGTCAGAGAACAACATTCATAGATCTGGTTTCTTTCTACCATGTGAGGCCTGGGGATCAAACTCTGGTCTGCAGGATTTGCTCAGTGAGAATATTCCATCAGCTCTGATCTTTTCTTTATCTTTTAAAGATGGGCACTTAGAACATAGATAAACTTCTCTGATTAAAAACCAGAAACACTTAAAAGTATAGATGTATTCTGTAAGTAGCATTACCATGATGCCATGAATTTTAACAGATTTACATTTTTCATCTGGAGTTTATTCTAACATCCCCTGTGAGCAAAAGATAATTTGCTAATTCCTAATATAATACTTTCTAATTATTATGGAGGATTTTGTGTACAACATTAACTTTTGGGTTAACCAAAATGATCTGAGAACATATTCTGTATGTTTTAGATTCCTTTAAATATATTGACCTGCATTTTAGCCTATGGTACATCTTCACAAATGTATGAAATACAACGGGGAGAATTGTATGCTTTACTGTTGGTAAGACTGTTTTGAGTTGTGTAGACTGAGTTGATTGTGAATGTTGCTCACCTTTCTTCTTGATGATATTGTATTAAGTGTTTGAGAATTTCTTTTTTTAAAAAACATTTTTATTGGATATTTTCTTTATTTACATTTCAAACATTATCCCCCCTCCAGGTCTCCCCTGTGGAAATCTCCTATCCCATCCCCCTTCCCCCTGACTCTATGAGGGTGCTCCCCTATCCACCCACCCACTCTCACCTTCTCTCCCTGGCATCCCCTACACTGGGGCATCAAACCCTCACAGGACCAAGGGCTGCTCCTCCCCCTTCAAACAATGAATTTTGAACATATTTGTCCTTCTCCTATAATTCCTCTCCCTACACTTTTCCACACCTCTTCCCAACTTTGAGATGTCTTTCTCTTTCTTTTTATTTTCTTTCCCCATGTGTTGAGTCTGTAGCCCAGCTGGTCGTTCCAGTGGTCTGCCTTGAGTATGGCCACCTTATTAAGACTCCCATCAATAAAGAAAACAAGCACTCCCTCTTGAAGCAGCTCTTCAGCCACTGGTAGGATTCCATGTCTACCTTTTCTGTTCTGTTCTGGGATTTTGTCATGGTGAAGTTTGAACAGGACTTGTGGGTGGAGTCTTGTCTCTTCAGTTCATTATATGAATCTGCCTTGTGTCTGGACGTTTTCTTGATGTTGCTTCTCTTTTAAACATATACACGCACTTCTAACATGTTCGCATATTTATATTATTTCACAAATTATTAAGAGAAGAATGTTAAATTTCAGGTACAATTCTCTGTCTATTTCTTCTTGTAGTTTTTAAAAATTATCATTTGATGTTTTATTACTTAGGTGGTTCTGTACACAAGAAGATTGTCTGTTGGATGAATTGACCCTTCTTAGCTTATAAAACATCATTATCCTGGCAATACTCTTTATCCTGAGGGCTATTTGACCTTTTAAAATATTTTTGTTTTCTATCCTTTTACTCTTGGCCCATTTGAATTTTTATATTTTAGCTGCACACAGCTTATGCTAGGATTATGCATTTTTATGCAATAGGATAATCTCTGCTTTTAGCTGAAGTGTTTAGATCATTGATAATGTGACTATCAATAAGGCTGGTTTTAAATATATAATCTTGTTTTCTACTTGTCCCATCTGTTCTGAGTTTCATTTTTCCTTTGATTCCAGATTTCACTTAGTTAACTGAGCAATTTTTAGATTTTTATTTTGTTTCTACTATTGACTTACAATTATAATCCTTGTTTCATTTTTTAGCGGTTATTGCAGGACTTTGATGTTTATATTCACTGCATAAATTACTATCACATTACATTATAAAACTGATATGTAATGAAATGTGTATTGAGTAATGACTTGTGCACAACATACTTCTGTTTCTCCTCTCCCTATACTTTGTACCATAAGTGACATATATTTTAGTTTTTCACATATCATAAAATCTTTTAGAAAACCCTTTCTACTTAAACTAGTATATTTTGAAGAAATGTAATATAAGAAGACTGTGTTTTACATTGGCCCACCCTGTTGCTATATGTGATCCTCTTTGCCCTTTTATATATCTTGAAGTCATTGTTAATATTCATTTCTATAAATCCACAAAATTCTACTAATGTATAGCTTCATAGGGGCATATATGTAAGTATATGTGAACATATATTATTTTTAATGAACATCAATTACTTAGATTTGAAAGAAACTGACAACTGTCTTCTAGAGCATCCCTTCATTTTACACTAGAGCTGCACAACGCTCAGCTATTATATGCTATTAGAAAATCTCAAATTCAAACAGCAGAACATGCTGAATATCTATTAATACAAACAAAACCCAAACCACTGTATTGAGCAACTTTTTATCATTGTCAAATACTTGAGAGAAATAATTAAAGGAAGAAAGCTTCACTTAAGCTCATGACTTAAGATGTTTCAGTCCATGGCTACATGGGTATGTTGCTTCTGGGCCCCACATGGTGAAGCTGAACATCATGGTAGCATCACGTGATAGAGCGAGGTAATTCTCTTCATGACAGACAAGAGGTAAAGAGACAGAAATACCAAGTATAGTTTCAGGGGTACTTATCAACCTACTTCTTCCAACCTCTAAGTTTCCATCCCATCAATGTAGTCAAACATTGGATCCAATCATAGATTGATACAAAGAATACATGAACCCTTCATAGTGGAATCTCTTCCTAATGAGTATACCTACAAGCTGGGAACCTAGCCTTCCGCTCTTGAGCCTTTGTCTATTTTCTAATAAGTTGTTCATTTTCTTACTGCTGAATTTTGAGAGATTTTCTTCTCACTGAAGTCATGCTGCTTTATTAGGACAGTCTCATGTTTAGAAGGGATTTGTCAACAAATGAGAACATTTTGAATTTTAACATTTTAGATAATGGTTTTTATCAGGTGTGTCTTTTAGAAATATGTTTTTAGTCTATGTCTTATCTTATTCTGTTGGCAGAAACCATTTAAGGAAAAGAGGATTTCTTTGTGTTCACGATGTTCTGCACAGTAGGGAGACAAAGCAGTAGGAGTTTGAAGTAGTGGGTCACATGATGCCCATAGTCGAGAAGCAAAGAGAGGGGAATGCTGGTGGTCCTCTGGCTTCTTCTAAGTTTTTTTTTTATTTGGTTTGGTACCTCAGCCCAAATGATAGCACCACCAACATTCATGGTGGATCTTTCTTCCTCAACTTAACCAACAGGAAACATTTTTCATAGCCATATCTAGAAGGGTGGTATATGAGTTTAATCCAGCTAACTTGATAATGAAGATGAGCCATCATAATGGATGCCTGGTTGTTATGGAAACTACTGAAGAAATATTGTTTTATTTCTTTTATAAATGCTTATTTTTCTTTTTAAAAATATTTCTTTATTTTAATTTTATGTATATGAATGTTTGCCTTCACATATGTCAGTATACCATAAACACGCCTATTGGCTGCAGAGGGCAGAAGAAGGCATCAGATTCCTTTTTTTAAAAATATTTTATTTACATTTAAGATGCCATCCCCTTTCCCCATTTCCCCTCCCTAGAAAACCCCTGTCCCATGCCCCCCTTTCCTTTTTGCTTTTATACATTTTTTTAAAAATGTTAAGCAAAGGCTTTATAAGTTTGGTAATTCTCAATCAGAAGCGTAACTCAATACCCAACCTAGATCAGATTCCTTGAAAGTAGAATTATGGATGATTGTGAGCCCTCCCTTGTGGATGCTGGGATCCAAACCCAGGTCCTCTACAAAATTAGTGACTATTCTTAACTGCTGAGCCATCTCTCCAGCCTTGAGACTTTGTCTTCTAAATTATATCACTTTGCTCACTTGTCACAGACCAGTTGACTCTATTTGTACATGTCTGTTGCATGCGTCTGAAACATTAGATCACTCCAATGCTTGGTATATTCTATAAATGTGCAGGAGTCAGCTTGTCACTTCAGCTTAAGAATTAATGTGTCAAAAGTTAAGCAATTGCTCTTTAGTCCCCACTGCATGTCATGCTGTGTTAAGGAAAGAGATGGCCACCGACAGAATACTATTTTTCCTCTTTAAAGAATTGACAACTAAAGTCTATTCATCTTCAAAAATATAATACTATTGAATCAACAGAGGGTTCCATTTAGGAATGATTCCCACAATGGATCCTCAATTATGACTCTTTTTTTTTTTTTTTTGAAATCAAGTAATCAAAAAGTAAGAAAGTAGCTTTTATTTTACTTTGTAAAACCACATTTTAAAGCCATGAAGATGTCCCTCAGAGATGACCCTAAAGTATCTTCTGGACATAATCTTTCTCTATCACCAATCAGCATTCAGACTGCCCGTGTCACATTCCATACCCTTGCCCATAAGTTGGTTGAATTCTTCCATGGAGAATGGAGTTCCAGTTTCAGCTATTTTGACAAATCAAATCCCATGGTAGCAACTCTGACCTCAGAAAATTTAACTGAACTGTGACTAATTTTTTCTGCTGGGCAATCCTTGGAATTGTCTTGTTTCAATAAAACTCTTACATTGTTCATGACAGGTTTCCCCTCGGGGAAATGGGCAACTCCTGAAATAAAACCTTCACCCAAATGACATTGTAAATAGCGATGGCAGCCATGTGAATTTATTGATTGTTCATAATAAAGTACTGCATTAAGCATTTTGTATACAAATCATTTAAACTTTAAAAATTATTTTATATTACAATTCTTATCATTTCTACTTATTTGTGACTAAAGTAAAATGAAACAGATTAGGAAACCTGTTGAAGCCAATACTGGTTAAGGAAGTGCAATAGTTCATGTTATAGGATGTTTATTTATATTGCTCCATAAAACAAAAATGATATTCAGTCCATAGTCTCTGTGCTTTGAAATTAGAGCCAACTCTTGAAATTCTGAGGTGTATAGTCTACATCTTTTCTGTTTTACTGGATGAAAAACAAAATCATATATCTATATTTTGACCTGAGAGGTCACATGCTTGAGTGATTATCTGAGTCTGCTGTAGCTTTTTTTCATACAGAATGTTAAGCTTTTGCAACTTTTCTTAGTTTATATCTGCATATAGAATACCATCAATAATATTTAATTTAAAGTTGTATAGTGATAATCATTATTTGATTGTGTCTTTAACCATAAACCTTGTAGGATATTAGCTTACAATGCTTCCCAATTCCGTGACTTTCACTGACTAAACATCTCCTGGCTTTTGCTGACTCTAAGTCAGATAGCTGAAATCAGTGATTCTTTTTTTATATGCATTTCAAACTACAAAAATTCTGAAAAATTACACATTGGCTATTTTGTATTATTAGCTCTGAGATATTTCTTCATACATAATTCCTCTAGCAAAATCTTTGATGAATATTGTCAGTAGACAAAGGTTATTTATGCTTTTTTTTTCTCTTTTTCTTCTGTGCTTCTGGGGTTCTAGCCACTCGGAAAGGAAAGTTCTTATCATTGTCTAACAGGAAGTTCTCAGATCTGACTGGACCCTATATTTAAGACATCTTGTAGGATGCTCTCTAATGGGGTGTTTTAGTTCCTCAACATATGTCTCTTCTGCTCAGGGGCAAATGTATCCAGAATTTTCGAGACCTGTCAACAGTCAGTAATAGCTATGCTCACCTTATTTATACCAGTTAAATAGAAAAAAAAAAAAAAAACCCTATGGACTTTTTGTAAATAATCAATAGTAGGCATACATCTCTGAAAAGACTATGCAGGTTATTTCTTGAACTATATGTTTCTAAAGCTTGAATTTTGTTTTTAAGTATTTTTTGTTTTCTGTTTCACTGAACTTTAATTATGTACTAAAAAGAAAGAGATGGTACAGTGGTCTCTGGTGAGTAGTGTGCAGAAAGTGGAAGTTATGAAAGAAGCTGATGTTCTTAGGCAGCCTGAGGGAAAGAATTACCTTGCCCACAATTCATAATTCATCCCTGCTTGCAGTACAGTCTCCTGGAAAAGTGCTATCCAAATGCCAGAATCCCAGAGACACTACACAGTACCCTCTGACAGTTATGCTATGTATTGAAAGAGGTGGCACTTGTGGGACACAGAGTCTCAACAGAGATTCTTAGAATAAGATGAAAAAAAAAAACCCAACCAACCAACAAACAAAAAAGAACTCCATTGAGAAGACATGCCAACAAATTTAATCTCAAAATCTAAAACGAAAGTTTATTTAAAATAACTATTTCCAAATGAAAAAAAGTTGTTATTGCTTACTTATTGCTATCTCTGCTTGAAAATCACCATTAATAATTTTGAAAGCTGCTAAACCATTCAGGAACTTTGTTTAATGAGGAGAATTATGCTGTCTGTGTTTCTTTTGTTACATACAGACATTCGATTTGTTTTGGAAATAAGAAGTAAGTTACAACCCTCTTCCTTCCCCCTCTTTTTCTTTCCTTCTTCCTTTTGCAGTAGGCAGATATTTTATTATGCCACGATTATAGAATAAAATCAGTTTTGAATTCCAAATAGTTACCTGTCCCATTTCAGTATTGCCCTGGTTACCTAAAATGCTGAGGAAATTTTCAAACGAATAGTCTCAGTTAATTACAAAATAGCCTAAAAGAATTTTTTTTTCCAGCTAACAGCAAGGTATACCAGAACTTTATCCGGTTCTGACTGGTTTTATAGTAATCAGTCATGAAACATAATTAAGTACCAACTATAGGGGCCAGGAGGTGACTTGATCCCTTTCGATGTGGAGATGAATTCACTTTACTTTTTGGTATTTGAGTGACATGCAATAAAAACATAGCATCTTGGGCCTAGAGTTATTATTGGTATATGAATAAAATTCCACAAGATGACTAGGGGGATCATTGGTCTTGGATGTGGATGGAAGAACAGGCATTCTAAACAAAATGAAACAGCAGGTACATGAGGGGGACCTATGGGGACCTATGTCTACAGTTACAGCAGGGGAGGAGAACAGGTCTAAAGAAAGAAGTTCTAAAGTGTCAGTGGATAAGGTGAGAGGAACATCTCCATTTTTGCACATGTGCAGGGGTCTCTAGAGGTCATTTATCGTTTTGGGGAATTCACTTTGTGCATCGATAACACTCCTTTATTCCTCCCTAAGACTTAGACCAACCCTAAGAGAGATATAAACACTGACGAGCACAAGCCTTGTATAGTTTAAGAGGTGATCAACTTACCGAGAACTTTGACAGGTGCTCGGGGCTGTGTCTTTACTTTCAGCCATATCTGGGAAGGTTTCTTCAGGTTGGTGCCCTTCTGTTTCCTCTAGGGAGCCACTTTGGGGAAGGAAGGGTTCAGGTTCTCCAACACACTCTTCTTTCTGCTCTATCTCTATCTGAATCAAAGGGACATCCCTTGAGCAAAGTGACCGTCTGGGGTTTTTGAGATCAACAGCATTATGGCACACAGAGGTTTCTCTTCTAGGATCAAAACCACTGGGGTTTTTAACAGGAGCTGTTTTGCTTGGAGATGACACTTGGGAACGATTGCCTTCAGTAACAGCATCCTTTTTCTGGTAATCAACAGACTCCTGTACAAGCAGGGTTGGGCCCCTCTGTCCTGTGTTGCTGGGTAATCTGTTGGCACACCTTTCTACTTGCAAAGGAGAACCTCCAGAAACAGGACCAGGACTGGCATCAGCTGCCTCGTCATCATCAGCAATGATTTTGTTCTTTCTCATGAGAGCCTCGATGGAGCTGGCCCATGTTTCATGAATTAGCATGTTTGTGATCTGGTCAGTCCCACTTCTGCGATACAGGCAGGAATCTGATTTACAGAGGCCGGATGAGGCAGCCCTACTGACTGGCTGTACATTTACGGAATCTTGAGGGCAGTTTTGGGCAAAGCCATCTAAGGAGTTGGCCTTGACAGGTGCATTTACTGTTAATCTGGAGCATGGGGACCTGCTGTCGGGCATAGATGACTGTCTGTAACACAGAGGGGATCGTGCAGAAGGAGACAGCAAGCCCATGGTCCAATCATGGCTGCTACGTCTGGAGGAGATGCCGTCTTTGCTTTCTTTGGCAATGTCCCTCAACATGTACCTATAGAACTCCTCTGTTATGCTCTCTGTGCTGGACTGCTTAGAGGGGCAGCTCGGTCTCACGTTGAGGTGGTCATTTTTCTGGCATGCCTGCTGCATTGCTGAGCTCAGGATACTGCTGGCATTCTTGCTGGCGTAGTAATCCAGCAGCAACTCAAACCCTCTCCCTTCGTTTTCCATCTGTTTCACCATGAACCTGGAAAACTCATCGGTGATGCTCTCGCAGCTGGACTGTTTGGAGACAGAGCTGGCCCTGCTCACTGGTTGGCTTAAAGTACTCATTAAACCCAGGCTGTTTACAAAGACCCTGGCTTCGGAGTCCTCCTCGGGAATACTTTCACAGCTCGAGGCCTTCAGCCTGTTCCACCTATCGCCACCCAGAGGCCGATTCCGGGAACAGCTCTGGGCTTGCCACACTCCATCCACCATGGAGAACTCTGTGAGGTTCATGATCTTGGCTGCCACTTCATTTGCAAAAGTGCTGACGGAATCAGGAATGTCTTCGAGGTTCATGGACTCATCCATGACTCTGTTCATCAGCTTCTCTTTCAGCTCTGGGTGCTCATCGGCTTTCCTCTTGATCTCACTGAGGCGAGGTGGCTTGTGTTTCCTCACAGTGCTTCCAGCACCCGAGTTTTCCTTCTTCCTCTTCAAGGATCGGCAGGATCCGTTAGGCGTCATCAAAAACTCGTTCCCTCTTTTCCAAGCACAAAACCACGGCTGTTTTCCATTGGAATTGTCAAGGCAGATTGCTGCAATTTCGGTTGCCATGGAGACAACAGTCTCTGCCAGTTCTTCAGCAAAGTCTGTGATGCCGTAGACTTCGGACCGCTTTGCCTCTAGGGTAGATTGAGCAGGAACCTCCATGTCATCCCCTAAGAAGGATAGGTTAACTTGTGCTTCATTGTTTATGGGTGTGGCACAAGTATATTTCTCTTGGGAGCTTGGAACAATGCTGCCTTTAGTTTTCTGGAAGCCGCTACAACCCTCACCTACTGTTGTCAATTTTCCTATTTCTGTAGATGCTTTTTGTTCGTTGCTGTCATAACTTAGCATATGATGAGGGTTCTTTGTATTCTCTCCCACAATCCCTTTCAGATATATGTCCTTGGGGAATGTCTTAGCAGTTGAGTCAAGCATTCTGTGACTGCATGAGAATTCAGATTGCAGCCTGGGGTGGTTGACCAGTTCTGGTCTTGCTTCACCCTTGTTTGGCTTAGAGGATGCATCTTCTTCCAGATCCCTGATGACAAGGCCAGTGACTTGTGCATTGCTAAGAGGATGGCTGCTGGAGCATGCTGAGGCTTTTACCCACGCTTGACCAGCAGCCTGATCAAATGACTGGTAACCTAAGAGCTCTGAGTCTGTCCAACTGACTGTCTCCTTAGAAAGGCTGGTGGGATGCTCACCGAGTGTTACAATGTGATTCATCTTTTTGAATGTGAAGCAGATCACGTTGTGCAGCAGCTGGTTCACACTTTCCATTAAGGTGTTCAGAGTTCCACAGGGATGCCTTTCGTCAGTGGGATGAGCCATTATATTCTTCTGGTGAAGTTCATCAATGGAATGCTTGAGGATGACATTGGACAAGGTGTGTGCCAGTTCATCCCTTCGAACGTTTTCTGTGCACAGGGTCTGGGTTTTAGAAGTGGTTTCTATGATTCTCCGGTTCACAGATTCCAAGAGCTCTCCAATGCTGCTGTATGCATCCGGCCTTGCTAAAACCAGAGTAGCCTCCCTGAGCAGAGCATCTGCAATGGCTTCCTTCCCTAGTTCTGTGCTCCTCTCTGTCACTAAACTTCCAATAGAAGATAATTCTTCAGAAGCCCCAGATGTGGGCAAGAGGTCACTTGGAGCTAAAGAACATGTCGCCTCTTCTTTTTCGCCTAGGCCGCAGACAGCAACGGCACTTGCCACTTGTGTCATGCCACAGAGAGCTGATGGGAAGGAGTATTCAGTTGTAGAAGGTCCCATGAATACTTGGGGCACTTGAGTTTGCTGGACGCCACTGCCTCTCTGGGCATAAGTAGATACCAGAGATTCTTGCTCTGTGGTGAATCTTTCTGTGGCTTGAGGACTGGAAATGGTTCCAATTACAGTGGCTGCACAAGCCAATGCAACTTCCAGGGCACTCTGAGTGGGTCTGCTGGAACTCTCTGCAGAAAAGATGCCCGAGGTTTCAACAGACACTTCCATGTCGGGCCAGGAGGAGACACTTGGCTCGAGGGCTGTGTCACTGCCATCTGGGCTCTGCACAATGACAATTTTGGGAAGCTCATTCCACGAGCGAGGGACCACCATATCTTTTGTGCAGCAGCCACTGGGAAGCAGAGCACTTCCCATAGAGAAACTGACTGCAGATTCCTGGGGGAGCGTCGGTTGCGACTGAGACAACCGGATGAAGGCATCTTGCATTACAGATTCTGCTAAGTTTGTAGCGTATTCTCCCGTGGTGGCTTCTCCATTCTGGATGGGAGGAAGAGAGTTTGGAGTAGTATCAAGGTCTCTGTGGTTGCTTCCCTGGTCAGTGAGTGCGTCACATGAAGAAAGTATGTCTTTCTTAACCATGGAGAGATAAGCGTCCCTAGGGATGAACAACATCTGAGATGTTTCTATTTCCCCTTTGATATTTTCTGGGTAGGAGTAGTTTGTGGCTGGCTTCTTGTTCCCTGCCACTTCACTTTTCAAGTGTGATGGCCTGTCCGAAGGATCGAGACTTTGCAAGGCTGTTTTCTCTGCCGTGTTTTCCTTTGACCCTTCTGTTTTGGTTGAGTGCATACGATGTTTTCTAATGTGTCTTTCTCCTAAAGCATAATGCACCTTTTCCTTGTGGTAATCCCATCCTTCCTGGGTAGCTTCCTTTGCCTTTTTACTTTCCAAAGCATTAGCTGATGCGTTTATAGTTTCCAAACCTAGTGAAGGGAAATTGAGGAACACTGTTACTTCTCAGGTAGCAGACTCTAATGGGCCCAAACTCACAATTACTTTCTAAATTTGCATCCAACTCTGAGGCTGTTGCCTCAGGTAAAGTGAATCTGAGAAGGATGTTGTATTTCGTTATGGAATGTTGTCCTGTAAAACACCTTGAATATGGTACACAAATGCTGGGGTTATGGTGGGGTGGGGCACGGGGAGAAGATGTTTGAGAATGATGGCTTGTCACCGTTTTGCCTGGGAAAGTGATACAGGAGATTGCATCCTAGGGAAAGGAGGGAGAAAGGGTGGGGTTAGGAGTTAGAAGAACTTCAGTAAGAGCCTTGTTGGAAAGGTTTGCATTGAACTTTGCAAAGAACCTGACTCAGCAACAACACAACAGTGTGCAGTTTCCTTCCCTGTGGCTTAAGGTGGGAGGAGGAACACTGAGTTCTGTTACTGAGTCAATGGACCCAGATGACTGCTGAGCACTTTCCTGGGTTAGTCAGTGCCTTCTAATCTCACAACTACCAGTAACTACAGGCACTTTTCCAAACTAGGGATTAAAAGAGTTTGGAGAGAAGTCTTAGGTCTCTCAGCCTCAAAGGAAGTTATGGGATTTGAATACAAGCCAGTCCAACTTGATTCCAGTTGAGAATACTGGCTTTTTGTTGTTGTTGGCAGTTTCAGGGAAACTAACCTGCCTCTTGGGAAGAGGCATTCTCTTGATGTGTAGGAAGATTTCCCTTTAGAGCACACAGATTTCCCTCAGCATCCTTAAGGCATCATTTGGAGCCAATATCCATCCAACCATTAAGGTGCCTTAAATGCATTAGTCAGCATGCTCACCAGTGTTCTCTTATTATTACTGGCTCATCAAACTTCAGCAAGTAGAGACTGATGCGTCAGCCAAGCTGACATGGCTTGAAACTTTTCTCAACAGTGTCATAGCAAGGGATGGGGTGAGTAATCTGGGGGGACAAGCTTGGTTTATCAGCAATGTCTTACCACTTCTGTAGTCTTCCACCTCAGCTTCTTCCTCCAAATGCTCGGAGGCTGTAAGGAAATCTTCTTCAATTGAAGACAGGGAGCAGTTTGTATCATCCTCCAACTTCAACACGTTGGTCTCCAGGTGGAGCTGACGCTCCTGCACCACTTCCAGACCTATTAAGAACTTGTTGATCTCAAAGATGATGCAGTTGGTACTGTTTGGTCTGTTCCCTCTTGCACATTGGACCAAGCAGATATCTGGTAGCCAAGGGCACTACAAGCAGATAGAAAAGTAGGCACTTACTCAAAAATGACTGAAAAAGGCAACGTTGGTGACCATTTTCTCATTCCCAACCTCTCTTGTGAAAAGGAGAGGGGCTCTTAAAAATATATGAAATATCTTCAGAGCTCCTGCTGGTAAATGGTTTTAAAAAACATGGCATTTTGGAACATGGTACACCTAGAAGGAAATTTGACTTAAAAGAAAGCAACTGGCTCTGTCATATATTTGAGGCTTCTCTCATGAAAGATAAAAAAGAAAATGTACTGTTCAAATTTGAACAGGCAAGAAAGAATTTATTGGTGATTATTGTAATAACTGGAGTGAACACAGAACTCAGACCTGCACTGTGATGAATCAAAAAGCAATGAGGATTTTAGGCCATTTATGGTTGCTACTTGGCTTTACACAAGGGAAAAGTGAAATGATTTTTATCTTGGGGCCAATGACCTACAGATATTAGGTTGATATTTTCTCCTGGAGGCTGGGGAGAGGGGTGTTGGTTTTAAAGGCATGGTTCTTGGGTCCATGAATTAAACACTAATGAGTAACAGTGCTGGATAGAGGCTTTAAAAAGAGATTTGCATGTCAAACTGGCTAAATGCTCAGAGGGAGCAGGTAGGCTAGGGTCTGGCATCAGAAAAAAGGCTTCACTGAACGCTTATAGAACTGGTACTCAGGCTCAGGGCTGACTCTCCTGATTAAATGGAGAGATCCTTTCTCAGAACATTATCCTTTGCTATCTTGATAGTCATTGACAAACCCTCTATTGGTGTGTTTTGGATATGTGACTAAGTAGCTCTCAACCATATTTGGGCTTCACATGGTGCTTCCCTCCTGAAGAAGGAGCCAACATGAAATATGAAGACACGCCAATGATCTCTACAGCACTGGCATACAGAAGGGACTTGGGATGACAGAGGAGGTAGACCCAGTGATCCAGTGATCCAGTTCAGGCTTAGAGTGATGGGCCACCTGCCTGTTCCCAGGATTCATCTTCATTATCCATACTATGTTCATTAAAAGAGCAGCAAAAGTTTTCATCGCCCCAGGGCAATAACTAGTAAGTTCCCCCAAAAGGTTGTGTATTCCCTGTGTGAGAGTGGTAGGGTACGAATGCATATGTATACATATAGGTATATATATGTATTTGTGCAAAGGTGCTCATGTTAAGAGCATGTACATGTGGACGCTAGAAGTTGTTGCTGGGTGTACTTTTTTTTTTTTTAACCATCCCCCCTCTTTTTGAGTCTGGGTCTCTCTCAAATCTGGACCTTCTCATTTTGTTTAGACAGGCGGGCCCAGGACCTGCCTACTGCAATGCTCTCACCTCCCAGCAGGGACTATAGATGCACTGCTGAGACATTTGGCTTTCCCTTGGGTTCTGGGGATCTGAACTCCCGGCCAGCACATCCCCTCAACAAGCACTCTATCTACCCACTGAGCCAATGGCCCAGTCCCTGTAGCTTCATTTAAAAAATAATAGCAATAATGTGCGGATTTACAGCAGATTTTAGGGGAAACATCTCAAAATGGAAATAAGATTTAATGGACAAGGGAGAAATTGAATCCTTAAGTGGAATTGGAAATGTTTGGGGATAAATATTTTATTATCACAATGGTCACCTTTTAAACATGACATTTCAATCCTATGCTCTCCTGTGGCTGTCATTAATCATGTCCGATGCTAGTCAATTTGTGACTTAGAACCCTTGGTTTTGCTGTGTGTTCATAAGTAGGGAGAACAAGGCCATATAACAGGATACTTGCACATAGACACCCACAAGCTAATTCCTGAAGTAGTTAAACTTTCTTATCTGTATGTCATGCATGGATACTTGTTTGGATATTACAACTTGAGTCACTGTGGGAAAAATAATTTTATGAAGAAGTCAATTCCCATATGTGTTCAGGAACCCCTACTGGGTGGGGGTAGAACTTGGCTATGCATATTTGTGGTCTGAACTGTTTTTCAAGAATGGTGGTGCCCAGCCTTTCATTTCAAAGCACAGGGTATGGATTGGAAGTCTCAGCTTTTCTGGATGCTTCTTTGAAGTTCACAATTACAGACTTCAACCCAGACCCACTAAATCACAACATGCTTTCTAAAGAAACCTCTTATAGGGTCCCACATGGTCTTGGAGATACACTAGTGTGTTGCTTTTACTGAACCCAAAAACCTGTGATCTCCCCCAAGTGGTGAAAAACAATAACTCTCTCTTTTCTCTGAATTAATTTACTTTCCTCTAAACTTAGAACTTTAACCTAAAAGTTACCAGACGTTTTCTGACTGCTAAACAGAAAGCATACTGTGAGATGCAAACAGAATAGTCACCCAGTTAACATAAAAAGGCAGCCTACAGTGTCTGTCAGTGGCAAAGAGAATGATTAACTGGAACCACGAGGAGCTGTCATAGTTCTAGGTCAAGATCATTTCTTATGTGCTATGTACTACTATTAAATTAAGTGTGCAATGTAAATGGTAGCAAGAACCCAAGAGATACTAACAAAGCAATCTGAAAGAGTAATACTTCAGGACAGATTTAAAGGTTTTATTAACTGTGCATAGTTAAACAGCTTTCAGATTTTTAGGAAGAAAGTATACTTTTTGTTGTTGTTTTGTTTTTCGAGACAGGGTTTCTCTGTGTCCTGGCTGTCCTGGAACTCACTCTGTAGACCAGGCTGGCCTCGAACTCAGAAATCCACCTGTCTCTGCCTACCAAGTGCTGGGATTAAAGGCGTGCACCACCACCACCCGGCGAGAGTATACTTTAAAAAAAAAAGTCTTTTAAAAAGTCAATTAAAATCAAAGAGTTGGACTGAGCAGATCCCAGAAGGCAGCTCTGCACCCAATCTTACAAAACACAGAGGAAGTGGGGCTCCCAGGAGCTTTAATACAGGCAATATCTTAGGTAAGGAGACAGCAACACCCACCCCAAACAGGGAGTAACTGGGACCCACTGGGACCCAGGAAATCACTCCTGGCCCAGAGCATTGGTTTCTTCCTGTCTGTGCCCAAGCACTGAGCAGATCTTGGGCCTCAGCTCTAACACCAGGAGCAACACCCACCGTACACAGTTCAGAAACAACCAAGATAATAGGAAAGACAGGCTCCAGTCAGAGACAGGATAGGTAGCACTAAGGAGATCAAGATGGTGAAAGGCAGGCACAAGAACATAAGCATCAGCAACTCAGGGTACTTGGCATCATTAGTACCTAGTTCTCCCACACTAGAAAGACCTGAATTCCCCATATCACCAGGAAAGCAAGATTCAGATTTAAAATCTCCTCTAATGATAATGATAGAGGACTTTAAGGACATAAATAACACTCTCAAAGAAACTGAGGAGAACACAGGTAAACAGGTTGAAACCCTTAAAGATGAAACACAAAAATCCCTTAAAGAATTATAAGAGAACACAACCGAACAGGTGAAGAAATTGAACAAAACCATCCAGGACATAAAAACAGAAATAGAAACAATAAAGAAATCACAAAGGGAGACTACCCTGGAGATAGAAAACCTAAGAAAGAAATCAGGAGTCATAGACACAGCATCACCAAGAGAATACAAGAGATAGAATAGAGAATTTTGTTGTGCGCGCCTCTCGAGTCCCCTTCGCTCGCGAAAAAGGACACGAGAGACAGTATTTCAGAATTTCAGAATTTCAGGTGCAGAAGATACCATAGAAACTGTTAACACAACTGTCAAAGAAAATGCAAAAAGTTCTTAACACAAAACATCCAGGAAATCCAGGACACAATGAGAAGACCAAACCTAAAGATAATAGGTATAGATGAGAGTGAAGATTCCCAAAGGGCCAGTAAATATCTTCAACAAAATTATAGAAGAAAACTTCCCTAACTTAAAGAACAAGATGCCTATAAACATATAAGAAGCCTACAGAATGCCAAATAGACTAGAGCAGAAAAGAAATACCTCCTGTCACATAATAATCAAAACACCAAATGCATAAAACAAAGAAAGAATATTAAATGTAGTAAGAGAAAAAGGGCAAGTAACATATAAAGGCAGACCTATCAGAATTACACCAGACTTCTCACCAGATACTATAGAAGCTAGAAGATGTTGGACATATGTCATACAGACCCTAAGAGAACACAAATGCCAGCCCAGGCTACTATACCCAGCAAAACTCTCAATTACCGTAGATGGAGAAATCAAGATATTCCACGACAAAACCAAATTTATACAACATCTTTCCACAAACCCAGCACTACAAAGGGAAGTGGGAAAGCTCCAATACAAGGAGGGAAATTATACCCCAGAAAGAGCAAGAACGTAACCCTCTTTCAACAAATCCAAAAGAAGATAGCCACACAAACAATGTTACTAATAATAACAAAAATAACAGGAAGCAACAATCTCCTCTCCTTAATATCTCTTGACATCAATGGACTCAATTCCCCAATAAAAAGACATAGGCTAATGGACTGGATACATAAACAGGACCCAGCATTTTGCTGCATATAGGAAACCCACCTCAGTGACAAAGACAGACTCTACCTTAGAGTAAAAGGCTGAAAAACAATTTTTCAAGAAAATGGTCCTAAGAAACAAGCTGGAGTAGCCATTCTAAAACCTCTAGCCTGAGAACACAAAGGAAGGGACTCATGGCTCCACCTGTATAGGTAGTTGAGGGCGGCTTTGTCAGGCATCAGTGGAAGTGGAGAGCCTGGGTGCCTGAAAGTTTGGATTCCCTAGTGTTGGGGAATTCGAGAGCACGGAGGCAGGAATGAGAGGATGGTGGGAGCACACCCTCATAAAAATAGGAGGTGAGGGGATGGGATAAGGGGTTATGGGGGGAATGGGAGAGGAGATTGAATGGGAGATTTACATTGAAAGGTAAATAAATAAAGTATCCAATAAAAAAAACAGATAATGGGTCTGGCAATTGTAGGTGAGCAGTCGAGACTTTTTGTCAACAATTTATTACAGGGATTTCATATATTCATCAAGGGCAAGGTATTGTGGAAGAGGCCCATGGAACTTTAAAAAGATTGGTGAGCTATACTGTTGCTTAGACAAAGAATGACGCTGAACTGTAAGCTTGCTGAGTGCCCTGACAAGGGTGACTGGGGAGCTGTATTGGACATATGTTCCTGACATACCTTTGCTTGACTGTATCCCAGATGGGACAAGCTGCCTTGCCTCAAGTTTTTAGACCTTGTAGGATAGAAAGTCGAAAAGAGAAATTATGTCTCTTGTATTCTTCTTAAAGGTGCTCAGCTATTAAGACTCAATCATGTACTGGTCTAGAAATTAATCCAATATGGGAAATAACAGTCTACTTTTGAAGACTGGATCTGAACTTTGTCAGAGACATATCTGGAAGCTAGCTGTAGCTTGCTATGATGTTAGGATAGCAAGAGATAATGTTGGGACAGGATCTGGATTTCAAACAAGCGTTAGTGCATGTTTTAAGGCTCTTTTAATTGTCAAGCTGAAATTGGTTTTGTTTCTTCTACAGCATTTATTGTAAGTTACATTGACTGTATAATTGCCAATTATGTTAGACCTGGCATGTCTGTTATGGGAGTCTATCAACCAACTTTTGTCTCACTGCCCTGAGTATTAGAAAACTTTGATTCTCTGAAAAAAGCTTGCAAGTGCTAGAAGAAGTGAGTTAGGCTTTAAGAAGAAGCAAGAGGGTAGCAACTTGATTATTGCTGGTATAACAGCTTTAATTCCATTAATTGCTAGCACCACTGCTTCTGCAATAGCATTGACACAAGGAGTTAAGATAACTATTTTTGTTAACAATCTAGCAAAAAATATTACTAATATATTGAATATGCAAAAGGATTTATATAGGTATCTGGAACAATGAATGATGCTCTATAACCCATTCAAATTATCTGAAGGAGGTTCAGGGTTCAAGAGTTAGGAGTCATCCCAAGTGTCATGACAAACATCATTGGATTAGTGTTATTTTTGAAATTCACAACGATTGTCATTTTAATTAGAAAAAAAGTTTAAAGACACCTGTAGGATATTTGGAGTAATCCTAACACCTCTCTGGGTGTGTTAACTTTGCATAATGAGATTATGAATTTAAAGAATGCTGCTATGTTGACCTTTGATGCTGCAGATAATGCCAATAAAATTATCCATTGCCCTGAGCTCAGTATCTTCATTTTGGACAAACCTAATGAGTGGCAGATATAGTTTGATCAGGCTAGCCCTTCTTGTCCTGGGAATACTTCTATTCCTGCCCATCAACTTAAAGCTTATCTTTAACATCAACATGTTGGTAGCCAAAGTACATGGCTTGAACCTGAAAATGGACCCCCAGATAGAGTTATTAAATTAACAGGCTGGCAAGCCAAGGATGGGTAAGTTTCTGCACAGAGCCTTACCAACCTAAGACAGAAGCACATTGCCTTTGATACTGCATATTCCATGATGGGTAAGGAAGGCATTCTTGTCATAACGATCTAAGACAGGCTAGTCTTGTTAACAAAATAAAAAAGGGGGAGAGGTAGAGAGCCTTGGGGGCTGCTTGGCAAGAAGCTGACATGGGCCAAGGACAAGGAATGGGGCTGCTTGGCAGGAATATGACATTGGCCAAGGACAAGGAAGTAGGCTTCAAGCAGGAATCTGATATTAGACTAGAACAAAGAAGTAATTTCATGTAGGAGTCTAAATTGTAGGCTACAATAAAGAAGCAATCTCAAGCAGGAGTCTAAATATTAGGCCAGAACAAGGAAGTAATTTCAGACAGGAATCTAAATTGTAGGCTAGGACAAGGAAGTAGGCTTCAGACATGAGAATGACCTTGGGCTAGGATAGGGAAGTAGGCTCAGATACTTTGGTTATCCTGATTAGCCTTTAGAAACAGTGATCACACGCAACTGGGTTTAATGCCTTGCTTTTTCTTTGACTATTTGTGTTTATTGTATTGCTTGTCCCTCAACTATTTGCATGTATTGTATTGCTAGACCCTCAACCTAGAACTGACCTTAATACATGCATGTAATCAAAATGGTATAAAAGCATAAAGGAAGAGGGGTATAGGATAGGGGGTTCTAGGGAGGGGAAATGGGGAAAGGAGATGATGATTATTTACAATGATTTATATTGTAAATAAAAATATCCAATAAAAAGAAGCCCATCCACACACACACAAATTGAAGAGTTGTAGCTAAGTAAAGAAAAAGTATAGCCTATAATACAAGGACATATTGCATAATTTTACAACACTTTATACAGTGGCTCTCAACTTTCCTAATGCTGTGACCCTTTAATATAGTCACTCAGGTTGTAGTGACCTCAAATCATAAAATTATTTCATTGTTACTTTATAACTGTAATTTTGCTCCTGTTATAAATCATAATGTAAATATCTGATATGCAGGATATCAGATATGTGACTCCCAAAATGGGTTATGACCCACAGGTTGAGAACAACTGCTTGCTTTTCCAGGGTACTTTTCAAACTTTATCAATTCTAATGTTTTATATATATATATATATATATATATATATATATATGCACAATATATGCACATATATGTAAGTATATGTATATACATATACGTGTGTGTATATATGTCTGTGTGTGTGTGTGTACCTGAGACTAGTGATTTCGTGGCACTGATAAAGACAAGAATATACCAGCATAAAAAGCTGACTCTTCCTTTCAAGGGTAGGCAAATGCACACTGGAAGAGCCTTCCCTGTGGTTTAGGTTTATTACACTCTAGATGTATTTCTTTTCTTCATGGTCTCCTGGTCCAAACAAGAAATGCTCAGCATCCACAGAAGACTTGTGCTACAAGCAGATGTAGCAAGTTTGCAGCAAGTACAGGTTTGACAAGCAGATAGGCCACACCCAGGCCTTTGTAAATTCATGTGTGCATGGTTAATTACATCCTCATCTCACAGAAGAACAATCACAGGAGTAGATCTGACTGTTCTATATGATAAGTTTCTCAATATTTCTGCTTCTGTTGCCAAGTGTCCTGGTTATCTCTTTGCTTCAACTTGATACAAACTTGAGTCACCTGGGAATAGGGAACCCCACGTAAACTGCCTGTGCCCATATTTGTGAGATTGTCTTGGCTAATGACTGATGAGAGAGATCTAGCCCATTATAGGTGGCACCATGCCTGGGCAGGAGGACATGGACTGTATATAAAACCTAACCAAATACCGAGTGTGAGAAACTGAGTGGCATTCCTCTGTGGTTTCTGCTTTTCTTTCTGCCCTATTGTCCCTCAATGATGTACTACTCCATGTATGTGTACACCCAAACCTTAACCCTATCCTCCATAAGTTGCTTTTGTTCATGGTGTTTGTTATAGCAACAGAAATCAAATAGGAACAGAAAGTAACTAATTTTACTTAATATTTTACTTAAGTATTGGCCATTGAAAATTATTATTATTGTTTTTCTTAGATGATCACTGTATGTGTTCATCAGTGGTTTGAGATATATGCATGTCGACATTTAATAAATTCTTTGTAACTCTACTCTCATAGAACTCACCTAGTCCTTCAAGGAACCCAGGGAAGGGTGATATCCCCTTCTCAGAGGATAAGGGGATGGGCCACGGGGAAGGGGCTTTGTGGGTGGGAGGACTTGGAGGAGGGGAGCTGTGATCAAGATGCAAAGTGAATAAATAAGTTAATTAATGAAAAATGAATATATAACAAATGAGAACCAAAGAGAACTCAACCAGAGAACTACCTGAATTGTTAGCTATAGTAGAGCTGAACACAAAAGGCTAATGTTTCCTTATACCTTATAATAGGACCTACAAAGAGAAAGCAGGAAAGAGGCTATAAGAAAAATCCACATCCTGTCAACATGGTTCAAGTCCTCTCATGTATTCTACTCCCTGTGTTTGCTTGGTTATACAAGATAATACATTCTCTATGTGCTTATGTCTATCTTCAGTCATGTTTAATTAAGAATCTTAACTAAGGTCAATCAGAGTCTACCAAGTTCAATTCAAGGCCAGACCCAATTAGTGTCAGTATCAATTACCATGGAGGCACGAGAAAGAAACTGGCATCTCCCAATAATACCTGCAACTGTCAATGTTATTTGCAGTTGAGCACATCAGTAAAACGTGGCCTAGTATAACAAAGTAGGTAGGAGTAAAGTTTTCAGTATTTATTTATTTAAAACCATAGCATACACTTTATGCAGAATTCATGTAAAATTTATAGTGAATAAGCCTTATTATTAGCTTCAGAATCAAGAATATATGGTTACTAAGCAGTAAAGCTTTTATATTCATTGATTTATCACATTGTTTAAAAACTTATTATAATCATGGCAATTTTAATATAAAGCATCTCATCTTAAAGAGCATATTTGAGAGAAAAAGTTTCAAATTTTTTGTAGGATGATGGATTTTTTAAAAAAAAAATTGTCCTCCTTTTTTCCTAACAAAATTAAAATTCATTTTGAACAATGTGCTTTTTACTAATTTTATTTCTCAAGTTGGTGCTTCAAAGTAGAAATGAATTTATTCTGTTTCATAGATGGGTGAATCCAGGCTCAGAAACAACTGAATTTTTTGGCTTCAAATCCCAACTTCTGACTGTTCAGGAATAATGTTTCTCTGGCTGACAAGATCCAAATTATTGTGTACTATGGGATTCTTGTTTTATTAATAAGAAGGATTACACCAGCGTGCAGATACATGGTCAAAGCAAGGGTTGGTAAACAGTGCTTGCTGTCTACTCAGGTTTTGGCTTCCAGAACTAGTTGGGGGTCTCCTTTGTTCTATTAAAGAGCTTCTTCATAAATAAAGAAAGACCTTTTAACTGAATAGAAGCTCATTCCTGGGCATAGAGACTGAGAAAATACAGGCTCTGTACAGAAATACTTATAAATTTTATGCGTAAAATTTTTATCTGGTCATCATTGCTTTGATGAATATAAAGGGAATTTTGAACTTAGAGATACTTTTCAATAACCACTCCCCAATCTAGATTTCTCGCTAATGAAAAAATATTATAACTGATATATCAATTAGAAAATTCTAATAGACTAGGTAGAGATCTGTACTATGTCTCTGAATCTAAACTGTAGAAAGGCTGGCTTTCTGGGCTTCTGGTATTTTGAAAAATGACCAATTTAATGGACAACAAATTCTCACTACTTTACTTTGGAACTGCAATCTGTCCTATGTTATTATAGCATACCTTGTATGTACTTTTCTAGTCAATTGATGGAAAAGCTTTAAATGCATTCTTAAAAGTGGTGTTGTGATGTTTTTTTACAATAGCAGTGAAGAAGGATATATCAGAGTGTCATAATATTTTCATTCCTGTTTTATTTTTAATGATTTTTTTCTTATGGAATTTTACTCTATGTGCCCAGCACACTTCCTTGCCACCCTGAAAGCTACATGCTTATTATAATCTTGGCTGATTTGGTATTTCCTGAGGAGCAAATAAGTTCTGGAAGAATTATATTATTAGATGATATGAAAATAAAATGATATATACTAGAATTCTGAACTTGTTCCTAAAAGGGGAGAAGATTCCGATTTTGAATAGTTACCAGACTTTGTAGAACAGAGAGTGGAATAACCCAGGCCCAGTATATGTGTTTAAGCCCCAGGTAAACAACACTAGGAATCTGAAAATTGATGTAAAAGAAAATCCATCAACCTCTGAGTGGTGCTACTGGGGAGAAATAGAGATAAAGCCCAATATTACATAAAGTGAACTTTTCTAATAAAGTTTATGTGCAGCACCTTTTTGGAGCTCATATCTATCCGACTAGAGAAGACTTTGATCTCAACCTTCCTAATGCTCTGACCCCTCAATATAGTTCCTCAGGTTGCCGTAACCCCTCACCATAAAATTATTTTTGTTGCTACTTCATAACTGTTACTTTGCTACTATTTTGAATCATGATGTAAATGTTTTTGGAGATAGAGATTTTCCAAAGGGGTTATGACCCACAGGTTGAGAACCCCTTGCACTAAATGACCAGTTGTTCAAGAATTATGTTTCTTACCTGTGAAACATCAAAATCTGCCTGGAGATTTCCAGAGGCTAATCCACTTAGGAGGACAATTTCATTTTCTTTTGGCTGTTGGACATTCATGGAGTTGATGAGTTTTGGAAGGTCTGGTGAAACGTTGACCAGTTTCTGTGGGGTAAGACACTTTGTTATTTCAGAGGGCTCCTTTACACTTCTAACATAGCACTCCCAAATTATCCCATCTGCAAAAAATATTTATTTTTTTAGAATCTAGATATATAAGCTGCTTACTCTATAGCTCACTACAACAGAAGACTCAAGGACAGGCAGGTTGTAGAAGAGGCAGGCAAAAATGATTGTGGGAGAGAGAGGAGCCAGAAGTTTGCTGTGAGATTATAGCTCCTAGAAATGTCAAAGCAGCTACACCCATGAAGTCTCAACCGTCATGGCTGCCTAAACACGACCTGAACAAGGATGACAGCAATAAATATGATAACATGGAATGAAGAAAGCTCAGGAGGCCTCAACCCTAGATAGAAGACTACAGGCAACTAAGGAATGCCGAAGGCAAGAGAAATGTCTTCCCCATGGAAAAGCAGAGCTACCCAATACCAAATGGCCAGCCCCCCCTCCCCGACAGACACACTCAGACACATGCACACCATACCACACACAATACAAACACACACATGCACAAACACAAACCACATACCACACACACCACACACACACACACACACACACACACACTACACACACACACACACTACATACACCCCCACACTAGCAACTAAAAGGAGGACGTGAACTTGAATGAGACATGGGGGATGTGCTTGGGAGGAGTTGGAAGAATAAGAAGAATGATGTAATTATATTATAATCTTAAAAATAGTCAAAAAACCTTTAAATTAGAACAAAGCTGTTTCAAATTAGATAAGAGTTAAGATTAAAATGGAAACATTAAGTTTAAAAGAAAAACCCTTTAGTTTTAAATTTCCCAAAGTGAGCATTTGACAGTTACTATTACACAATAGAAATTAACCCTAGTTTGGAAATATATTTCCTCTTAAATTTTGAATAGCAAAATTACTTGCTAGTAATCTTCTATTCCAATAAACTCAATAATAATAAAATCATGTGTAATACCAGTTTTACTTTGATTATGTTCTAAGCACTTTGGTAAAGTATGTATATGTGACATCCTATTCTATTTAATCTATAACAGAACTGTACATGGATGAGATGTCATAATTACTTTCATGTATACAGAAATCGCCTATGGCCTAAACAGTGGTAACTTACGCAAATCATATCAGACTATATGAGCAAAGCCATAACTGGAAACTCTCTTAAATCTCTCTGTAAGTTATTCAGTTACTATGATGGGAACCTGCTTCTGTCCTCTCTGTCCTGTTTTCTGAAAGACTCTATATAATAACTCATTGAAGAAAGTTATATGCATAATTTTCTTAGAAACCTCTAGTGCCACACAGAGGATAATATTTTGAACCTGGTAAAAGTTTATAGTGAGCAATCTCTGTGAGTAACAGGTTGAGAAGCTTGATTCAACTATACCAAGAAAAAAATATAATAGCACTGAGAAATCTCAAGTTCTGCATATGCTGTGCATGATTCCTGAATAACTGAGTATCTAGTATCAACTAAATGAAGCCTTCGTGTATTGTTCTGTCATGATTCAACCGTAAATATCATGCTGTTACAGCAAATGGGGCCAAACCTCTAAGCTTTGGGTATGCAAATACAAATTGTGACATTACTTAATTCTTTCCATTGTACCACAGGCATGCCCAGCTTCTAAGCTCTGTAAGAACTGAACAGACATTCAGGTGCTTAATGAAGTCAAGCATTTACACCAGGGATCAACCTCAGGTGACATAGGTGGAAGTTGGCTGTTATGAGGTACAGAATGTTCAAGCCCATGGTAAGGGTAAGACCACAGAGACACAGCTGAGATGAGATTTGATAAAACAAATGAAAAGAGTAATCCCAAGGACCAGAGGAAAGGGCTGGCTGCCTTCACTTGGCTATAAAATACCTTGGAAAAGGCATGCCAGATTATGGTATGAGTATGAAGGGAGAGCCATGTTAGGATGCTGATGGTTGAGGGCAGATGCCTTCCTGAACAGTTCTGCAGACCTGGAAATGTGATTTTCAAACACATCATGGGGTAACAGCATGAAAACCTGCAGGGCAAGGTCAGAGAAAAGGGCAGTGATGATGTCATCTATCTTTCTAAGAAGACCATCATAGTCAGAGTCTACCCAACGTCACAATGTTCTGGAGAGCTCCAGGTCCAGCTGTTACCTGTTGCAGGTTTTCTGTGCTGCAGGCATCTTTGTTGACATCCAGGTTCACAAAGCAGACCTGAAAGAGAAAGCAAGGAAACACTCAATTGTGTGAGGAATCTATCCATCTTGTTAGATAAAAACAAAACAAAACTGAAAAAACAGTTACAGATAGTCTTAAAGTCTTAAGCAGTTCATATAGAGATCATCACTTCAGTTTGAACCTCTGCCAGAATTTCCAGCCTCCTCCTCACATGTCCCAACCATCATGGCAAATGTCCTTCTGCTTTCATAGGCCAACATAGTCAAACATTTCCTGAATTTGCTCAAGTCATAGAAAAATCTTCAGGTTTATATTATATCAAATCTTGTGAAGTAGAAAATAAAATAAAGTAAAATAAAATAAAAAAACAACAAATTAAAGAGACTTGTAATGCCTTGGGCCCCTGCTTATTATCATGAGAATATTTTTTAATTTCTCCTAGAAATAGATGTCTTAATGGTTTCTGTCTGCCTGGGTGCTTGAGTTTATTTTTAATTTTTCTAGTTTTATAAAAGTTTGTCCTCAGTTGTTCATCTTAGATAGATGACAAAATCAGTTAGTTTAAAAATAATGGGTATTTTGTTAAATATTATTTTCAAGCAACAATGAAATGATATGTCCCAACTTAAATTTTAAACTTCAAACATATCATACAGATAGATAAATACTATGAGCAATGGGATGGGATTTGAGGGAGGATTAAGGAACAAGTCCAAGGAGGTTTGATAGGTTCATAAAGGCTAGGAAGACTGTTCAGCGTAGATGAGGTGATGTCCATAGTCAGGCAGAAGGACACTGCTTGGAGATAAAACACATTGTCTGGTAACAGAGGAAAGATCTGACTGTAGCCCAGGCTGGAAGAAAAGGAAGTGTGAGTAACAAAATCAAGGAATGGTTATATTAACTAAGAAGACCTGAATGAGGTCTTATATTTGTTAAAATTCTTTAATTATTTTATTCTTAGCTACTTGATTTGAATATTTGAATATGTAAAATACAGAACATCACTCTAGTGGGTTGGCCCTTGGCCTGATGCTGCTTGTATTCTAATACTAGTATTGGGCCCTCAAGACCTGGTTGTCCCAGAAATCAGAGAATCTGCTCTTAGAACAAAGTGACACTGTGTGACTTTGCCCCAAGTTATTTCTGATTGGTAAATAAAGATGCCAAAAGCTAGTAGCTGGGCAGAAGAGACATAGGTGGGGTTTGGGTTTCCTGGGCTTGGTGTTGGAGAGGAACCATGAGAAGAAGAAGGTGGAGAAGGAAGGAGAAGCCACCATGGGTTAGGTGAGTCATGACTATGTGGCCCTGAGGGCTGGCCAGATGGCGTTATGGGCAGCCCAGATAAAATGTAGTGAGTAATAATGTGATATTATCAATAGGAAAGTGGATAGAGGCACAGCTCTAGTGCCAGTTAAGGCTAATTGTAAATATAAAGGTTGTGTATGTCTTTAATCCAGGAACTAAATGGTCTAAGGCAGGGTGGAAATCCCCAGGATGGGATTAAATAATTTTTACAACAACACATCATCAGCATGTTAGTAATATGCATGACTTTACTAGATCCCTGAAGATATGTGGAGCCTTCTGATTTCAGTTGGTTTGTACAAGGCCAGGGTTTCTCTGAATCAACCCTTTTATTTTTTAGATTAAAACAACAGCAACGACAAACAAGAATAGCCCATAAGTGAAAGCTTTAGATGCTAGCTAGCATGGTTAATATTCTGCTGGAGCATACAGTAGATGACTACAATTCTGCTCCCACATGAGAGACTTCCCCAAGTTTCCTGGACTGATGTGACTGCATCCCGTGGTACTTGTTGTACCACAGTACTATGGTAGGTACTTGTTGAGGCAGCTTGATGGGTATTAGGGAGAGAGAAGATTGTGAGATGCTCCTTCATTTTGAGTCAAGCTCTGTTTCCTCAGGACACTCTGACAGGAAAACTGGGAGCCACGGGTCTTGTGTCCCTTTGCAGATAATGCGATGCAAGCAGAGTAAATGGAAGTCAGAAATGGTTCATGATCTAGAACCATTTGAGGATTCACATAGTAATTGGAATTTTGACCTTGGAAAAATTGGCTCAATATCCATTAGTGCTCAGGGTTTTCATACCACAAAGTCAGCATTGAACTATTGTGATGATTCTCCACTCACCTTTTAAAAGGCCATTACTTTGCTCCCGTACATCACAAAACTCTCATTATTGAGTATCACAGTAGGAAAAGGCACAACAGAGACCAGTGAAAGCCATTTAGGATAGCGATTATCTGACCTCCAATACAGGCTTCCATTAATGAGGGACAAACTCATTCAGGGACTGTGAGCTGCGATATGAAATTTTGCTGATATATACGTCAATTATCTGTTTATATTTGGCATGGAATATTTTCCTTTCTGTATTGTGGTAGGCTATCAAGTAGGACTTTTAGAGTCTAATGTGTACAATATACACCTATACATACATAAATACATACATACATACACACACACACATATATATACATACATACATACATACATACACACACTATGCTATCAGGAGATAATTTGTTTTAAGGAAAAGATTAACAAGATTTTATTTTATGTATATATGGAAACACATGTCCTTTTTTGTAAATAAAATAGAATAAATCTGAAATGCAGGCACTGGGAAGATGACTCAGTGGGTATAAGCTTGAATTCAAATTCTCAGAAACCAAGTAATAGCTAGATGTAGTATTACACATCTGTAATCCCAGCTCCCTTAGGGCAAAACTGCAAGCAGAGCAGGAGAATCCCCAGAATCATGGCACAGCTAGAGTTGAAACAACAGACTTTGTCTCAAAGTGGAAGATGAGGATGAACTCCTGAAGTGGTCTTCTGATCTACCCCTCCACCACACACACACACACACACACACACACACACACACACACACACACATCCTCACACATACCAAGAGAGACAGACAGAGATAAAGAGATACAGAGAGGAAGAAGAAGGAAGAGGAGGAGAGGAGGAAAGAAGAGGAAAGAAAGAGCTTCTCAAATATGAAAACTTTGAAAATATCCAGAAAGTGGTATTTCAACTACCCAATATGTCTCCATAACACCTTTCCATTAATTTATGATTGTATATTCTTTAATCACCTCTTTTTACAAGCAGGTTTAGAATATTATCTTTTTCATGGAAAGTGAAGACAGTTTTATATACTCTAGTGAATACCTTTCAGCTACTCAAACTCCTATTTATAAAGAGTTACGCTGTTTTTTAGTTTAATTACCATCTTAGTGGGGAGTTGCCACACAATTCCTTTTATGTTTGAGTTATTACAAACTTCTGTCTTGTAGAATTCGTTTGATTTTGTGCCTTATAAACATAAAAATTTGGAATAATAATTTTATGAGATTCTGATGAATAAGAGAAAAATAAATGTTTTCTTTATAAATATTGATGTTGTAATAGTGGATGAAAATCCTTCCCAGAGAGGACTTTCAGTCGACTGAGCATTATTGAAAAGCCAATTTTGTATTTACATTTTACATGGCTGATGGCTTGGAAATTCTACATAGACTAGCTCTGCTTGCTTCAGTTTTGTGCTTGGAGTACTGAGAACTGCAGTATGTACTAATATGATTATGATCTCTGATCTGACCCCCTTCATGTCACAGTGTTTGGATGAGTTGTCCCTTTCTGTGGGAGCCATTCTTTCACACAGCAATACTTTATGTGTATATGAAAGGGCTCAAAGCCACACAGAATATAATCTCAGAAACACAACCCCATCCAATTTCTCTAGTGGCAGAGTTCACAAAAGCCTGGGGTCAGTCTAGGGGGGAAATGAGATGCAGTGAGAATCTGAATAGAAATTGTCAAGGGCATCTCTGTCTATACATTAGAGGCCTTGAATCAGCCATAGGCCTGAAGACAGCGGTAGGCATAACATGTATGTCTGCTAGCACAAAGTCTTGGTCTCTGTGTAAAAACCTTAAAACAGATGGCTAGAAGCTATTGTAAACAAGCAGCTTTGGTGGACAGTTGCCAGGCTGTAGTCATAGACCTTGTAGATAAGTAACCTCGATGGATTTTATAATAATAATAATAATTATTATTATTATTATTATCCCTAACTTAGATACAAGTGAATCATAGGTGGAGTCAGAGTGACCTGTCCCCTGAAGCTGCACCCAGCTGATACTCTGTTCTGGAAGATATCTGTATACCCCCTAAAAACACTTACGCTCCTGCGTCATCCCCTTCCCCCACATCCTGCCTTTTTGTGTATATAACCCCTGTGTGAAAAAGTAAAGTTTGTGATCTGATCAGCTTATAGACAGGTCGCCGTTCTTTGTGTCTTTGCCTGCTAACCCCGCTCTCTTTCAGGTGATCTCCCCGGACCCCTGTTTAATGTCCTGCTGGACAGGACAAGAAATCATAGCTTTCTTTTGTTTCTTTCCATTTACAATTTGAAAATTTTTTTTAACATAGTCATTTGAGAATGTTTCTTGTCCATAGTCCAGGGTCTTGGACATCTGCATCCAGAGAGCTTTGTAAGTGCACCTACGACAGTTTTACAGTTATCTGTTTCTTGTTGAAGTGGTCTGTATGATTGGTTTACTGTTTAGAAATCTAACTCCCTGTGATTTTAGATTGTTTTCTTGGGATTCAATTATCCATTCATGCTGGCCCCTAACTGACAACACAGATCTCTATAGAGAAACCTTGAGAAATGGTAGGGAGGAGTAAGACGTTTTGAGAAGAGACCAAGTGTTCATTGTCTTTATGATCTTTGGGCTATGTGTTCAAAAGATAGACAACACAAGGCAATCTTGTTCTCATGCAGGTAGGTGTCTGGAAGGAGAACACATCCCTGAAATGATGAACAGCATCATGACCTGAGGCAGAGGTGACAAGTTGTGTGTAATGGAGAATGATGTCGGGATGGTTGGGCTAGTCACACATCCTATCCCAGGGAAGGCAGATTCGAGGTGAGCTCAGGGGAAGGTTCACATAATAAATGGGTGAGCTTTCCATGATCTACATCCAATAGCAATGATTTGGCAAGAAGAGTTGCATGTGGAGAGGAGAAGTCATGCCGTGAAGCCCAAAGAAATAGGATTCCCAAGCAGAAGTCCTTTCCTCTGATATAGTGAAAATTCTGAGTATCTTTTAATACTTTAGAGGAATTGAATGAAAGAGGAAATCAACATTTCATGCTACACATGTTGTACCACAAGTGCTGACAGATTCTTCTGGGTTAGCTTTTGCTGTTTCCCTACGTGATGGCTAGAAGTTTGCAATAGAAACTCTTGATAAAGAGAAGGTAAAATACGTGTCTGTGGAGAGTATTGTTAGACTAGTGCTGTGTGGGAAAATCATAACATTTGAGGGATTTTTGTGTTCTGGTTCTGTAGGCTGGAGAACATTTTATGGTGGTGATAAGGTGGCAGACTGGGGCTGCAGGAGCTAGAAGCTAGTGCACATCAAAGCATAGCTTCTGTACTGGCTCATATTCTTACCTGAACAGATGGCATAGAGTTCTCAGCAAGATACCTGTGTGAGGAAGTCCAAGTATTGCCAAATGAACCCAGGAAGGAGCTGGGGAAAGCTGGATGTGTTTATAGAATTCCTGTTTCCTCGTTCAGAAACAGAAATAGGAAACAGACCAGAGTAGGATGTTGAACTCCCTGCCCTTAGATTTTCAGGCCATTCTGAGCTGTAATGGAATATAGCGATGGAAATTGAACTCCAGTACTCTGAAAGAACAGCGAGTGTTCTTAACTGCTGAGCCCTCTTCCAGCCCAATGAATGGATGAATGAATGAATGAATGAATGAAGTGGAGCCCCTGTCTCAGGTGGCACACATTGCCACAGGAGGCAGATACTGCACCTTGGTCATCTCTCCTGATTTATGTGACTTAAGGAGCCTCAGGAGAGGTGTTTTGTGACAAGGACAGGGGGAAACTGTAGAGATTTTGTGAGAGAATTAACTGGAAGGGCGTGAGCTCCGCAACTGACAATGATGTAAGGTATTTAAACAAACGTTCCCTTTCTACCTATGAACATATGCTAAAGATGCAGGAAAAATAAACAAGAAAAAAAAAGCAAACTGAGGAAAGACTAGAGGTAGTGATGTTTCCCTTGGAACTCAAGCTCCTTTCTCTGTATATAAAATGTATCTGTTTGCCTCTGTGCAGGCGCTTTGTTCCATCTGCTTCTTGCACTTGACTGAAGCAGATGGAAGCACATCATCCCAAGGGAGCTCAGACACTCCCCACCCTGCATGCTTAGCAATACTGCCTCTGTGGCTGGACTCTCAATGTTGCATTCACATGCTGCTTCTGTATCTCATTATGTACATGTTGGTGCAGGAATAAATGTCAGCAAGAAAATGATGCCTTATTCTGATCTGATCGCTTCAATAATTTAAATTAATCGCTTCAATTAATTTAAATAATTTATATATATATACACACATATACATATGTACATATATATACACACACATATATGTGTACATATATGTATATATATGTATATATATGGATGTTCATATACAATATGCTGTTTTATGTGTTTCATACTGTTGATTAGTCAAGTAATCTCAACTAGTGTGTGTGTGTTTAATGAAATTCTGACATTTGAAAGAGTTGGTATTAAGATCTACTCAAATAATATAATATAAAATAAATTTAGTTGAACTATAGATCACAGCAATTTGTGTGAGATAAATGACAAATAATGTCAGACAAAACCAGCAATGTTGTATTGGATTAATAACAAGTTCGAACTTTGAATTTAATTGAGAACACATAAGAAGAACTGGTGGTCGCTGTCAGTGATAAATCTATATTGCTAGTGGACAGTTTTAGGTTTCTGTGCATTAATTCCAGTCAACATTTTAGACTAACCAGATAGGCAAGTGCAACAGTAAGGAGATATCACCCTGCTGTGTATCCACCATGAGCAGTCACTGCAGAAGGCCAGATGACACCAAGGATTTTAGCCAGGGGGTATCTTTGATTTTAATGTCTCCATGTCTCTTGAAGTCAGCTAAAACCTTTTATTCTTATAGAGATATTTCCTATGAACAGTTCCTTAAAAGCAGGATGTCAACTTGCCTTTAAAATGTAGACATTTGAATGCTGTTTATTACCAAACGTATACTTAGGGTTTATTTTTGAAGAAAACCAGCTCCTTTCAGCTGCTATGAACAATGAAACCATCTGCCCATGGAAGCTATGACAAGATCCCCTAATTTGACAGTATCAAAGTGCTGAGGCCTTCAATGCTTTCAAAATTAAAAAAAAAAGACCTGTCTGTCTTCTTCCTACTAACAAAACAGTTTTGCTAGATGCAGGACCCTGGACTGAATTTATCTTCTCAAAATGTCACATTTTCTCTGATTAACAGTTTGGGTTGATGATGCTAAGTGGAAAACTTTTCCATCAGTGTCATGTTGTCAGCTGTTCTAGACCACACTTGACTCTTTGGGATGGCATTGCATTTGTATACAGTTACTGCTTCCAAATAATTGCAGCTATCATGCAAAATGCAAGTTTTATTTATACTCAGGGCTGTCAGACTTCTCTGCTTCTTCTTACTGTCAATATTTTAAAAATATATTGAAATGTTTTTGGAAGAGCTTTTTGAGCAGTTTGTGATGAGACACACAGTAGAAACTATAGATAATTGTAAAAAAAAAGATATTTTAACTAACCATACATAAAATGAACTTTACTGGTAGTTTAAAAATAATTTTAAAGCAATTCTAGGTGATTATTTGGGATCAATCTGTTTGAAAATTTTTCTGTGTGCAAATATAAACAAAGAGTAAGAGGATTGAGGCATGGTTTAGTGGGTAAGAGAACTTGCTATGTAAACATGAAGACCCAAGTTCAAATCCCCATTATCCACCTACAAAAATGCCAGGCATGACTGCCTGTCTCTATAACCCCAAAATTGGAGAGAGGAGATGGGAAGATCCTGAGAGCTTTCTGGTCAGCCAAGCTAGCCAAAATGATGAGGTCAGTTCATCGAAGAACCTAGTCTTATAGCATTAAGGCAGACAGCAATATAGGAAGGCACAAGATATCTTCCTTTGGCTTTGATTCATTCTCAGAAAAAATAATCAATTAGCAGTCAAATGTCATTTTCACACATTCATTCCACAGCCATAAACAACCACACAGCTCTTTTATCTTTTATAGAGTTGTATATCCTGGACATTTAATGTAAATGTAGCAATCTGTAGAATAAGTGGTTTTATTAAGACTGGCTAACATAACGTTTTTTAAGTTCAATTATACCAAGTCTTTATCAGTGGTTCATTAGACTTTACTGCAGAATAATATTTTATTGTGTGGGAATATACAGTTTACATGTCCAATTTTAAAATTTGGTTTCTTTTCAAGGAAGTGCTTATTTTTTTTTTAAACCTTCTGAGTGAGAATTTGGGAAATGTTAAGATGATCTTTGACTGTGCTCTGGCATTGTCATCTTGACTGTAAGACTCTTGGTACCTCTTTCTATTGATAGGTATGGTCTTGGCAAAGGATACCCAAAGATGATGTGGCCATAGCTTAAGGTGTTTCTTTGAGTTTGGCCTTTTGCTTGACTTTGCAGATGTTTATTATCTTGCCACGGTTGTGTGATCCATGCATACTTAACCTCTAATGAGATCCCAATCTCTTCACAGAGTGGTCATACCATGCCTCATCGCTTGCTCCCATATTAGGAAATGTGTGCTTGTAGAAGTTTTCTGAGTTGATTTCTATGAGTGATGGAGCTGAGCTATAGTTATAGTCTAAAGTAGCAGAAACTAGAGGAAATTTGATGTGTTTGAAACTAATCCAGCCAAGAAAGGTAAAGGCTGTCATAATGGAGCAAGGAGAGGGAGGAGCTGCAAGGAGGTTTCTTTCTTCTATAAAAAATAGAATCTGAATGCAAATTTAAATATATATATTGGGCTTACTATTCCTTGCTTACCTTACAATTCTTTATTTTATTTTATTTTATTTTATTTTATTTTATTTATGTGTGTGAGTGGTTCCTGTATGTATGTTTGTGCTCTTCATGCATGCAGTACCCAAAAAGGCCAGGAGAGGCATTGTATCCCCTGGAACTGGAGTTAGAGATGGTTGTAAGCTGCCATGTGGGTGCTGGGATGAACATAAGCCCACTGGAAGAGCAGCCAGTGCTCTTAATTGCTGAGTCATCTCTCCACCCACCAATTCTTTTTCTCCAGTGCCATAAAATTTAAAATAGAGCAAAGAATTATTTAGATGGCTCATTACTGTGCTATAACATCAGTAATTGTAGTAGTAACAGTAGTGATAAGCTTTGCTGCTCTCCAAGGCCTGAACTGCATGCCCTCACCTCAGCCCACTCTGCCCTCATAACAAATGCATTAGTGTAGCATGGGTGTTGTACTTATGCACAGATGAAGAAATTGAGGGCCAGAGCTTTCAACTTCCAGGGTCACATAGATGGGAAAAAAAAACTGAACTAGAAATCTAAGACCATTCTGATGCTCCTGGGAAGGCTGAATTAATTACGTGAGGGTTTATATGGATCTTCCTCATATATTATCAGACTGTGTTATGTTAGCATTTCCAAACCATGACGTGCATGCACTGTTTTGATTTGATTACTCTCTCCACATTCCATTGTTTCTGTGGCTCTTGTATCCAGAACAAGGAGATTTGCTTGCAGCCTAAACTACTTTCACCAGCCATAAATCAGCCTTAGAACAATCATATGGTTTCAAGCCAATAATAATGTTTCTTTTTCTAAATACCTGATAGTTATAATTAGTTGTAAAGGATCTTATTCAGAGATGCAAATGTTTACCACACCAGAAACATTGACCTTCTATTCCTTTTATCTTTATAGGAGAAACACCAAAATATGTTCAATATGGAAGTGATTTTACACACACACACACACACACACACACACACACACACACACACACACACACTTTTTGATTTTATAAATGAGTCTTTGGTGAGACTTTTCCAAAAAGATAGTACACTAATATAACACAGGGGAAAATACTGTAGATAACCAATCACTAATAAACTCAGTTCCAAGTAATAACTAAGCCTAAATGATGGAAACTCATAGTCCCAAGCCACATCTGTGCAAAACACTCGGTCATTATTCGATTACTTGTCAGAGCTATCTCACTATTCCCAAGATACTGAGGCACCACAGTGTGAAACCCTGTGGTCAGGGGTAGGGGCGTGGGGACGTAGATCCATGCCTTCTGCAAGGAGCTATTGATAAAGAACACTGACAGCTGTGATGACTGGCAGCTACCAGGTGTGTTACTCTGTTTTTGACCTGTCATGGGTGGTCCTCCCTCAGCCCAAAGACATCACTCTAGGGACATCTTTTACAGCTCAGGAACTGAGGCTCAATAAATAAATAGTTTAAGGTCACCAAAGTAATACCATCCCTTCATATACAAAGGATCACACTTGCAGCTGGCCTGTGCTATTCTGTGAATACAAAGTGTCCATTTCTCAGTGATGACTTTCCATCTGAGGATGAGCCAAATGCAAGGCAGAATCAGCCTAGCTGTCCATCAACATATGAATTAATAAAAAAAATACCACATGTAAAACAATGAATTTTATTCAGCTATGAAAAAAAGCCAAATTATAAAATTTGCAGGGAAATGGATGGAATTGGAGAATATTGTAAGTGAGTAGGAAGGACAACACCACACATTTACTTTCATATGTGGATCCCAGTTTTTAAGATTTTGTTTCATTCATAAACACTTATTTTCATTTTATTTATTTATATATGTATGTGCATCTATGTACAGCTATGCACATGTAAATGCAGGAACACCCCCCCCCCCCAAAGGCTCAAAGACAGTATCAGATCCCTTAGAACTGGATTGTGGCAGGGATGGGCTACCCTATGACCTGGTCACTGAACTCAGATCCTCTAGAAGAGCAGCTAGCATTCTTAACCATGAGTAAGTTCTTCAGTCCCCTCCAGGGTCTAACCTTCATATACATATATTTATACTGGCATGAGTGTCAGTAGATATTATGAAATTGAATGGGGCAAATATGTGGAGAAGGAAGATATCTCACAGAAGGGTGTGTGTGAGGAGAGTAAGAGAATTATGTAACATGAAACTGGAAGAGAGACTGCTTGAAGCAGAAGAAAACAGTGGGAGGGGCATAGTGAGAAGGTCTGGTTTCCCTATTCCCTGGGAGTCAAAAAGTTGATTCCTAGTGGAGTCATGAACTAAAGCTTCTTACTGCTCAACATGTTCTCAGCACTACACTGTGGGCTTTACTCCATGTTCTTCTCAGTAATTCTGGGATGTGGAATGAGATTTTGGAGACATCATAATTGGAGAGTTTTTTATCATGTCTCCTCCATGGAGGAGACTGTGTTTTTATGTTCCTGATCAATAACCAGAGTTATGCACTGTGAGACCCAACCTTACGTTGTAATAACTGTGCTGCAATAAAATCAACTGCCCCATCTGAGTAGTCTATTTTCTCTTCTGATGATGAAGAATAGGTGTTAGAGAATGATGTAGTAAATACAGATTCTCAATGATATGATGGGCAAATTTGATTAGAAATAGACAGTTTTAAGGTTGACCAGCTGAGAACTGAGGACTAATGCTATCTATGGTAACAGGGTCTTTATAATACTTTCTCTGGGCCAGATGTTCAGTTCTCTTGAAAAATCTCTTGAAAGAAAAAAGGAGGTGCTATTTATTGCTATCTTCAAAATTCACAAAAGACGATGCAGAAACAGGAAATCAAAGCAGTGCGTCTTAAAAGAGAATTTCCATGTAGTAGTCAGAATCCATTCCCAATGACTTGTTCATATATTTATATATGGTCACATATATTTGTATGTGTTCACATATTTATTCATATATATAAAGCTGACTTTATGTATATATAATGAATATATAACAAATATACATATATAACAAACATATACGTATAAAACACACACACATACACACACACGCACACAGACACACACAAAGTCACCTTTAAAATAACTACAGCAGAATCACATCTGAGAAGTGAAAACCTGGTAGGTTTTGGTCAATGAGGGTGAGCACCTTCACTCTCAGAGTAATCCCACAGTGATTTTCTCTTGCTAGTGGGAGGTGGAGGTGACAACCACTAGTTGGTCAGTCACCCTGGGTACCTCACTGCTGGGTACCTCAGCAGTCTCACTATGGCACTAGAAGCCTGGATGTTTCCTGGAGTTGCAGCTCTCTGATTCAAAAATCAAAGCTGAATAAAGCTTAGAAAGAAATGGTGGTTCTCACAGCAGAAGAGGAATCATTGGTTGCATCAGGGTAAATTAACTCAGGGCAAGAGGTAATGCCAAGTGAGCACAAGGAGAGAATCTGATCTACATTCTCTGATGCCATTTTTATCTGGGTCGCTACCAAAAAATGTTGCCTGAAATCTGGGTGTGCCCTACCAAAAGATGCTGCAAGCAATTTGGGTGTGTCTTCCCACATCAATCCAGGTACTTGTAACACATCTCCAGCAGAGGCTGGCTACTCAGGACTTCCTAGTTTGTGGCAAGTTGACATTAAAACCAGTCATGATGTGCCACACACAAACATACTGTATTAACATATCAGAAGTTACAATTCTCCAAAGGAAATCATTCCTACATAATGGTTTTAAGAATATAATTTAAGTGATGTCAAAGTGCAAGTGAACTTGATTGACATTGCTTGTCTTCTTTTACTGTAACTGGAAAGGAAGAGATTGCTGGAAAACAGAATCACAAGAATTGAAATAGAGAGAGAGAAGAATTCTGAGGTATTCAAATTTTAGAACTTCCTTGGGTGCTGCTATCCTAAACAGAAGCAAGCAGAAGCATACCCAGCCTGGCAGCTGCTGGGCTTAGGAGCAGTTGTTCCCACCAGGAAAAGAAAGACAAGCTCAGGTCTCTTCCTGTCAGTGGGAGCATGGCCAAGGTTGGCACTGTACTCTGTAAACAGCTTGCCATCAGGTCTTGGGGTGGGTGAGATAATCAGGCAATTTTAGTTGACAATCAGATTTTAGTAACTGAGAACTTAATATATGATTTTTTAAAAAATTTCTTATTCTGGATAGTTTAAATACTTGGCCTCGAAATAATAATAATAATAATAATAATAATAATAATAATAATAGCATCATTTGTGTTTGTGTTACATGAAATATTTCCTTCATTTAGCACAATGAATGGCAGGGGGTCACATCAGTGGCAGATGCTGGCTTTATTCACTGCTGGTGTCTGTCGCATAGATGTGACCTTCCTTGTTAAGCATTTGAGTTTGAATTTCTTGGCATAGATATTAATTAAAACAGGAGATCACAAGAGAATATAAAGGAGAAAGGACAGGACACTAAATCACTAGCACATACAAAGAACTTCCTCCTCTTTCCCCATGTTCCAGCTTAGTGAACCATTACCCTTCTCAGAAAAGCTTCTGGACAGAAACGAATAAGGTATAAAGCAGTGAGCATCCCCATGTGTTCTTGGTTAGAACAAAAGAACAAGGCGTCTGGCTGCTTGTTACAGGCCTGGCTCCTGGTTCTGTCTTTAGCCAGTAACCTTGAAGGATGATGCTTATTCTCTTCCAATCTGTTTAGCAAAGGTCCTCTGTGAAATGATGAAGTTTTTAAGCTGACTATACCGTGGCTATTATGTTAACTTGCTATATGAATGCCATTGGGACCAACTGTACCCTCTGATCCTTGGGAAAAACAGGAAACCAACACCACCATGCTGATTCTCTGGTTGGGATCCTTATTAGGATAAAAAAATCAATTCCTTTCCCTCTGACTCAGCAGTCTTAGATCCTTCAACACATCTCCCTAGGCTAAGATAATCTTATCAAAAGGAAGGTAATAGCTCAAATTTCTCCCAAGCACTCAGTAGGCTTCATTGAAAGAGGATACTCCAGCATTGGCTTAAGTAAAGTATGACACTGACAGGAAAGATTGAGATGATCCTGAGTAAACTTGACAAAGAATAGCTTCCTGGGATTGCTAAAGATGTAGCTTAATGGGAATGTGTGTGTGCGCATGTGTGTGCGCGCGCGCGTTTGTGTGTGTGTGTGTGTGTGTGTGTGTGTGTGTGTGTGTGTACAGAAACATAGGGGTTGGGGAGCTATTTAGAAAGTCTTTGGGAAGGGCTTAGAGCAAGGCTGTCACAGGATACTCTGAGGTCCTACCACTGAGAAGAGCAGCCCCTTCCCTAAGTAGCACAGTCAGCTCTACCCTAGGATCAGCACCAAGTGAGGTTCCACCAAGTGTGGCTGTATGAGTGTCCAGGATGCACTGCCACCCCTCAGAATTCCAGAAGCTTTTCTGAGAAAGATAACAGTTCACTAAGTTGGAATGTGGGGAAGGAGGAGGAAATTCATCACCAAAATAGGAAGTAGGGGCAAAGTCGGACACACTTTAGATGTTTCCTGTATTCAGGAAGTTGCTGTGGCTCAGGTTTAAAGTGCATGATTCAGAAGGTCAAGCAAAGATCACCTTAGCATCTGTCAACAAAGGAAAACTCTGCAGAATAACCAGGAAGCTGTGGGGACAGCTCTGTAATTCAACAACTGAAGAAGAGCCTTTCTCTCCTCCTCCACCCCCCCATGTGTGTGTGTGTGTGTGTGTGTGTTCTCCCTCTATGTCTCCATCTCTGTCTTTCTCATTTCTTACCTACATCTGTTTTTTCAACAGCATGTAGCTCGTTCTATTGAACTACTCCTGTGCTGAGAAGTGTTCAATGCACTGCTACACCAGTGCCTGTGGACATCTGACTCCATCTCATGGCACCTTCTATTCTTCTATCCCTACCTTTCTCCCTGAGTCTCACCTTGGCACACAATCATTCAGCTTGTATAAAATAGTAATTCGTGCCTCTTTGAGGTTTAGCTCTTTTTAAAAGGTGATACAATTACCCTCTGTCAAGCTGTTTGGATCCCCAGATGCAAAGCCATGCCAGCCCCTCAGAGAGACCAGAGACCAGAGTCTCCCAGGCTCAGGTGTGAGAAGCAGTGGAGCCTGAGACCAGGGCTATAATTACTGCACTGTTGCTTCTGTGCCCATGGCTTTGACAGTGACAAAATACATTCATTTCTGTCTCCATGCAAAGGGAAACTTATTTCTCAGGTAGTGAGGCTGTTTAAGGCCAAAGAAACATTCATTCATCCATAATAAATTCTCATTAGAGTGTAGATTTATCAGAACAGCTAGTCCCTTCAAAAATTATCCATTTTTTTTTATTTTTTTTTTATTTTTTACAAAACACATCTGTTTAAGCATAAAACAGAGGAATAATACTTAGGAGAGCATGGGTGTGTTTCTGATGTCCTGTTCTGTGGCTAAATAACTTCTGGTTTCCTCATCACATGTCCTGCTCTGTAGTGCTAAACACTCTCATGCCTGTCTGCCTTCAGGTAATCTGGACACTCAGTCCCATAGGTTTGAGATTAAATGTGTAAGCCACGGGCTCTTCTGAGATTCCTCAACTACCTCTACTGGAACTACAAGGCAGCCTAGAGGGTCATTGTGTTTCCTGTTTCATCATGGTAGTATAGAGAACTAGGCTGGCCTGGGATGGTGGTCCATACCTTTTATCCCAGTACTCAGAGGCAAAGACAGGTGGAGCTCAGTTATTTGGAGGCCAGCCTGATCTACATAGGTGAGGGCAGGGCTAGAAAGTGAGATGCTGCCAAAAAGTAAAAATGAAAAATAAAAAGGACTGTACCAAGTATGGCAGCTAGTTTCTATGGCAACTTAACACAAGATAGCATCATTTTGGAAGAGGAAACCTTCATTGAGAAAATGCCCTCACCAGATAGGCCTGTGGTGGTTTGACTGATTAATGACTGGGGTGAGAGGGCCCTATTCATTGTTGAGACTGCTGCCTGTGGGCCTGTGGTCCTGGGTTCCTTTATAAGAAAGCAGGGAGAGCAAACCAGTTACTCTTCATGGCTTCTGCATGCCCCTATATTTCTGCCTTGGGTTCTTGCCCTGACTTCCCTATGCCCTGGAGTGTGACCTGAGAGTTACAAACTGAAATACACCCTTTCCTCTCCAAGTTGTTTATGGACATGATGCTTTATCATAGCAAAAGAAACCCCAACTAAACAATAAGGTAGGAACATTCTCACCTTCTGTTTGCTCAAGTACTAAAGGCTCAATTAGCTGAATCCCACTTGAATATTGGTAACTACTAGAAACATCAACAGGCGCTCTCAGTTCCAGTAGAAGTGGATTTGTTTTATATTTTTAGATGAAAAAAAAAGGCTGATTTAATGAAAAAATCACAAATTATGCTTACAGAACATAAACTGTACGAGCTAGGCAAGGAATTCAAAGGGCAGCACTTTATTTCATATGCTTTGTTAAAGTCACCTTGGCTTGGAAATTGACAGGGTCTCCTGAGGTTTGATCTAGACAGTCATCAGACCATGGATCAGACAGACAAGCTCCTACTCAGCTACATATTATCTAACCAAGGGCCTCAGGTCCAGAACAGTGAGCAATCGATCTCCATCACTTTCAAGTCCTTAGAGACATGTTTGTTTTCCCTGAGTCGTATGCCAGTGTCAGAGTTCACTTGGAAAATAGATTCTGCTGTGTATTCAGCACTGTATATGAATTCACAAATTATTCACACCCACAGCCACTAGACTGGAAGACTGAGCTGTTAATCACACACAACCAGCTGGGATTCTATGTCTCTAAATGCTACCCAACAAGCTACATGGGTAAAGAGTTGATAAACATTAATATTATAGGCATTTGAAAAATTTAAATTCAGTGTTTTCTTAATTATCTTTGGAAGGGTTTTCTCTCTCTCTCTCTCTCTCTTTTTTTTTTTTTTTTGTATTTTCAATTTCAACCCATTTCTCAGTTCAGATATTTTATGTTTTATTCATTTAAATTTAAATATTTTATGGGTCTCAAATAAAGGAAAATTGGTTGGATTCTGGCTGTAAAACCATGGAACACTCACAGCCATTTCTTTTAAAAATAGATTTGAATTTCTCCTTAATGTAGACATTAAAGTAACTTTAATATGCACTTTGGCTTTTTCTGCATCTGCCTAGAATTTTCTGCCCATTCTTTCTGTCCATTTATTTTCCCCCTATTTCTAAACAATACAAAAACCCCACCATCCGTGGAATCCATTGGGGAGTTTAGTTTTTCTTATCACTGACTAGTAATAGCTCTGCCTTCCTTTGCCTATCTCCTTCATTCTTGGCTTTGATGCTAACATGTCATGGCCAGTAGAGGAGACAGAATGAGAACCTTTTCCACATGTATGGGAGATCTGTTCATTGTATGCTTCATTAAAAAAGTATATATTATATAGCATTAGTTATATTAACCCATCTTAGAAATTTCTTAGGGTAGTGCACTCAGTGCCATCTGTAGTGGGTTGGTCTGATGCTGCTTGTATCCTATAGTTAAAACTGGTTCTTCAAGGTGTGGCTGCCCCTGATGAGAAGATGCTCACATACTCAAGTGATGGCATGTGAACCTTCTCCCCAGTTGAACTCCTTAAAAAATTAAATAGTCTTTAAATAAAAGGCTAGAGCTTGTAATGGGGCTGTAAAGGGAGTAAGTTGGAACTGAAGATTTGAGAGGAGGTTGCAGGGAGCGGGAGAGAAGAGGACAGATGGTGAAGACAAACCCTAATGGACCAGAGCCACGTGGCCAGGAGAAATAGCAAGAAACATGGGGCTTTATAGCTGGGGAATAAGTTAGTATAACCCTGGATCTGTGCAGTCTAGGCATTTGACTTGTAAATAAAATATCTGGACTGTTTGTCCTTTATACTACAGGCTTATTAGAACTTTAACTCCAACAACAGCCAGCATTTTTCTTCTTCTTCTTCTTCTTCTTCTTCTTCTTCTTCTTCTTCTTCTTCTTCTTCTTCTTCTTCTTCTTCTTCTTCTTCTTCTTCTTCTTCTTCTTCTTCTTCTTCTTCTTCTTTCTCCTCCTCCTCCTCCTCCTTCTCCTCTTCTCCTCCTCCTCCTTCTCCTTTCCCTTCTCCTTCCTCTTCCTCTTCCCCTCCTCTTCCTCTTTCTTTTCCTCCTCCTTCTCCTCCTCCACATCTTTCTTTTTCATGACTGCTTCCTGTGCTGTAGGCTAAAGTCACATCAGTTCTTCAGTTTGGTGATTAATTGGAATCATTTTGCTTCCTGATTTGTTGGTCTGTTTATTTCCATTGTTGCTATGAAGATTGCTAGCTATAGATTCTGACTTTCTGTCTTCATGGATTAAACTTCCAAAGTAGAATTTCTGGTTTAGAGAAGTCAGTTGTAGACATCAGTGTAACAGCTATTTGCATTTTCTATTTAACAGGTGGGAACATTTTAAGCCATAGCAGCCAGGCATGAGAAGAGCATTTCTTGGAATCCACATCAGTGGGAATGGCCCCCGTGGGCTCATATATTTGGATGTTTAGGGAATAGTGCTATTTAAAAGAATTAGTAAGTGTGGCTTGGTTGAAGTATGTCACCAGGGGATGGTCTTGGCAGTTTCTGAAAGCCACGCCAGGCCTAGTGGCTCTCTCTTCCTGCTGCCTGTGGATCTGAATGTAGATCTCTCAACTACTCTCCAGCACCATGTCTGCCTGCATGCTGCCATGCTTTCCACTATGATGATAATAGGATAAATCTCTGAAACTGTAAGCCAGACCTAATTAAATGCTTTTTAAAAATAAGAGTTGCCATCATCATGGTGTCTGTTCACCGCAATAGAACATGGCTAAGACAGTAATGAACCTTTGCAGCCCCTTTAAATGTTTGCAGAAATCACAGCACAATTCAGAGGAAGCTGGCAAGGTCTTCTGCCTTCACTTTTAATCCAGCTTGTTTGTCAATACATTCAAGCCATATATGTAGTTCGTCTGTGTTTCCTGTAACTTGGTGAACTGTAGCTTCAGCTCTTTTTTCTTCTTTTACATAAGGTGAAGATATCTATTTAAAATGTTTAATTATTGTTTTCCCACCACTGTTCCTTCCTTGCTTTCTTTTTTTCCTTTCCTCTCTTCATTTTTGAACCATGTGACAATTTACATATGCTCGGCCCAGGAGTGGCACTATTAGAAGACATGGCCCTGTTGTAGTAGGTGTGGCCCTGTTAGAGTAGGTGTGTCACTGTGGGTGTGGGCTATAAGACCCTCATCCTAGTCTCCTGGAAGTCAGTATTCTGCTAGCAGCCTTGAGATGAAGATTTAGAACTCTCAGGTCCTCCTGCACCATGCCTGCCTGAACACTGTCATGCTCCCACCTTGATGATACTAGACTGAACCTCTGAACCTGTAAGCCAGCCCCAAATATATGTTGTTGTTGGTTTTTTTTTTTTTTTTAAATAATACTTGCATTGATCATGGTGTCTGTTCACAGCAGTAAAACCCAAGTTAAGACAAACCACCTCTCATTCTTGCCACATTTTTAAAGTTTCCCTCCCAGGTTTGCATGCTTTTATTTTCTATAATGAGAGACTTCAGAGTTGTTTTTTCTTTTCATTATCTCAAAGTATAAAAATTTGTATCTCTCATGTCCTTCAACCTATCTCCTGAAACAGTGAGCTTTAAAACGGTGATGGTCAGTTTTGAGGATTTTATTTTGCATTGTAAATGGGTCCCCAGAAGTGCTCTATAAGTCCAGCATTTGCTTCCTCTAGTGAAGAGGGGCAGTGTTTTCTGGAATATATTGTATCTGGCACAAAGTGCCCTAGTGATATTTATTGATTTTATTTTTATAAGTTTATTACATAGTAAATTATTACTACTATGAATGCTCTTATTTGTAAACAACCCAAATGAATTCTGTCTTGCATAGAAAAAGAATGCATTGCATGGCTATTGGGTAACATACCTGGAACTGGAGCGGAGATAGATGGGTGTGGAGAGATTGAGGCACAGACACGAGCCACAGGAGCCAAGTTTCAGGCCACAGACGTCTGCTTAGGTCCCATTGCTGTTATCACACTGGCAACTGCCACTTGTACTGTAGCCACAGACTGATGTGTGTCTATGTATGTTGTATTCTGTACTGTCCCTCCCTCTTAGTGCTTCTGTTTTGAGCAGGAGAATGTGATTGGCTAAGGTCAGGTTAAGGACATAGGCCACATGGAGAGAAACTACCTACCTACCTATATTTTTAACTATGATGAAAATAAGACCTGATCGACTCCCTAAACCTAGGGAGGGTTTCATAAGCTTAGCGGCCAAAAACTTTCCATGTACCCCGTCCCTCAGTCCCCCCAGCATTAGTGTGATGGTTAATTGTACAGATAAACTTGACTCAGTCATTGCACACCCTACTATCTAGCACTGTCTCCAAAGTGCTTCTGCAAGATATTAGCACTTAAAATAGTGAATACAGTAAAGGTTTTGGGATTCCACAATGTGGGTGAGCATCATTCATTCCACTAAGGACTCTAGAAGAACAAAAAGGCAGAGGGAAAGACCATTTTTCTCTGCTGACTGATGGTCTTCCATGGTTCTCAGACAGGAATCAACAATGCTAGCTCTCAGGATATAGAACCACACTATGGCTTGCTTATGTCCCCATCTTACAGATAACAGAACTTCTATCTATTATTAACTTTCATTCATCATATTTTTATAAAGCACTATCAATTGTTCTTAATACGAGACATTCAAGAAGGTAGGAACCATAGTAGATTAATTATGTCCACACTAAAATTAGCATATTGAGAAGCTGCTTTTGAAGGTTACATTACATTTCTTGTAGGGCCATACAGCAATGAATACCATCTCATACACACTTTTTGCATTGTGTTAGGAATGCTTATCAGGATGTTGGGTCAGTGTTCTTTTATTCTTTATCTAGATGTGCTGTGTTTGCAGAAGACATAATTTATGAAAGTAGGCTTAATGTAGCATAGCCTCTATTTGGGTCTTAGGCACATTCCTTGGAAACCCTGTGCTACCATGTAACAAGTCTAGATCACTTGAAGATCCCGTGTCTCAGTGGCCATTTGAAGAGGTCACATAGAGACAGAGGAGGCCCAGTTGTTGGAAGTTTCAGAAATCAAACACAGGAATGAGCAAGCATTCAGATGAGTTCCCTGTCAGATTCCCCTGTAGTTAAGTTGATGCCTGCTAAAGTCAGTCTTGGAGTTTTTCAGCTGCATCTCTGAGGAGGAATAAGCACTCGTTTTGTCCTGTGTCTGAACGCATAATTCACAGGTTTGGGAAACAGAGTGAAAGGTTTATGCTACCAAATTCTGGAGTAATTCCATGTGCTTTTGCAATGATTAGAACATATAACCAGAGAACAGTAGGCTTCCAGTCATGCAAAAAGAAATTTAAGAGCATCTAGTCAAAATTAAGTATCTTTAAAAAGAGAAAATCCCCGCAAATGTTTAACCTATCATCTCACAGGTCACTGATGGAGGAGTAAGGAATCTTTCCTTCCTTGTAATGTGAGAGAGATTTCTGTTTTTTTCTGGAATAAACCACTGTCTTAGAACTAAGCTGCCAATTCATACTACTCTATATTCTAATGGTGGATGGGGTCAGGACTGAAGTCATGAATGAGACCTCATATACTGGGAAGGGTCAGTCTAAAAGATGATGACTGAATGCATATGTGTGAGTATGTAAGCATTAAGTTAGAAGTGTGAGGAAAGTTTACAAACTTCCACTCCTCTGTGAGTGATTTCAGTAAATGCCATGCCACCAGATACTCTTATTATCATTTAAAGTTTCCAGTTGCAAAAAAAATATAATCAACAACCTTGGCCTCAATGCCCCATAGTTAATGTAGGAGAGAGACAGCTCTCTCCTGCATTAAGGTCCTAGACACAAAGTCATGTCAGAAGCACAAAAAAAGAGAAAGCAGCAACAGTAACACCAAGGGAGGCTCATGTTCATTTTATAAAAATCACTCGGTAGGTAGACAAGTATGAAGCCTGCAAGTTTATCCTCAACGTGTCTTTAATGAATCCCTGTACCTGTTTGTCAAGCATAATTCTTCTCAAGTGAGTTGCACTTCTGATGAGTTAAAAATAAACACATAATGAAAATTTTCTATGATATGTACAAATAAAGTATCTGTTGGTGCAAAACACCTGTGATGGATATAAACTAGTGTGATTTCAGATCTCTGGTTTCTGTTCTATATTACCATCCATAATAAAATTAGTAAGAATTATTTGAAGTAATGCCATCAATACAGTCTGATAGTCTGATATCATTGTATAAGCCTACCCTCCTTCTTTCTCCCCATACCCCCTCCACTTCCCTCCCTCGTGTACCCTTCCTTTTTCTATTAATGACTATGTATTCTTGCCAATCAAGTTTATATTCAGCATGAGATAATCAATACTATCAGGGAAAAATGAGATCATTCTATTCTAAAGCCAAGACTTTTTTTTTTTTTCCCCCAAAGGGTAGAAGCTATAAGTATCACAGTCATGACTGTAGCTCCTAGGTAATAATTCAGTGCCTTTCAAAGTAGAAAGTAGAAAGTAATCCATTGTGGAAGTAAACAGACATTGTATTGCAGCATCACAAAACTGGTCTTAGAGATCAGGTAATGTTTTAACACTAAATCTTTTGATATAGGTAGATGTGTCTGTTTTTTAAAATTAGCAACAACTTAGAGTGAGTGTGCAGTTTCCTCTGGTGAATTATTTCTTCAAGCCTGAGTCCCAGAAACTAAGGAATGTGCCTTTTCCCAAGTCTTTGAATTACAGATGTCCTGATTTCCTCTCCTGATAGTGTAATCCATGTTTGAATCCTTCACTTCGATATAAGACACATATGAAATCTTTCCTACCATAGCCTTTGTGATTTCCAGAAGTTCACAATTCACAGGCTGTAGTAAAGTGGGAAGGCAAATTAGAGTTTACATGACTAAAAATACCATCAGTAATTACAGCCTTGAGAAAAGGAGCAAGAGGCACACATAAACCACTATCTTTCTTGCAAAAGATGCCATTTTACTCTTCCAAGAGAAGAGGGAGCAGCAGTTCACCTGTCTAGTGTTATCAGACATAAGTCATGGAAGATGCATGGAGCCTGTGATTTCATAGGACACTGGTGCTATACCTGGCTGCAATATAAGGAGAGGCTGAGAGTAATGGAAAACCAAACATTTAAGTGAAACAATAGAAGGATATGTGGGAACATAGTATGACAAGCTCGTTCTGAAAAAGATGTCTATATAAGCAAACAGTAAATCCGTAATTGGAAAGTAGACATGTCATAGAGATGAGAGATAAACCATTTGAAGACTTGCCTGGAGAGTGAAATTTTCCCATCAAATGCAAAAGCTCTGAGAGATTCTTCAAATGAAACTCTGTGTTCTTCAAACTAAACCATCAATCCAGAGAAGTGGTGTTTAACTTTCTGATTGCTGCCTTTGCTTTAGAACAGATGACAAATAGTGTATATAACACCAAATATTTGGGGGTTGCAACCCATAGATTTTCTGTTATTTTTACTTAGAACCTCCATCTGACTCCCCCCCCCAAACACGTGCACATGTGTGTGTGTGTGTGTGTTGTGTGTGTGTGTAGAAAAAAGACAGATATAGAATGAATAGGATAGATGGGATTGTGTCTCAATAAAACTTCATTTGAAAACAGATAGTGGGTTGTTTCCAGCTTCTGGCTATTATAAATATGGCTGCTATGAACATAGTGGAGCATGTGTCCTTATTACATGTTGGAACATCTTCTGGATGTCCAGAAGTGGTATAGCTGGGTCCTCAGGTCCAATTTTATCTGGAACTGCCAAATTGATTTCCAGAGTGGTTGTACCAGCTTGCAATCTCACCAGCAATGGAGAAGTGTTCCTCTTTCTCCACATCCTCGCCAGCATCTGCTGTCACCTGGGTTTTTGATCTTAGCCATTCTGACTGGTGTGAGGTGGAATCTCAGGGTCATTTTGATTTGCATTTCCCTGATGACTAAGGATGTTGAACACTTCTTTAGGTGCTTCTCATCCATTCGAGTTTCCTCAGTTACGAATTCTCTGTTTAGCTCTGTTCCACATTTTTAAATAGGGTTATTTGATTGTCTGGAGTCTAACTTCTTGAATTCTTTGTATATATTGGATATTAGCTCTCTATTGAATGTAGAATTGGTAAAGATATTTTCCCAATCTGTTGGTTGCTGTTTTGTCCTATTGACAGTGTCTTTTGCCTTATAGAAGCTTTGCAATTTTATGAGGTCCCATTATTAAATTCTTGATCCTAGAGCATAAGCCATTGGTGTCATGTTCAGGAACTTTTCCCCTGTGCCCACATGTTTGAGGATTTTCTCCACTTTCTCTTCTCTTAGATTCAGTGTATCTGGTTTTATATGAAAGTCCTTGATCCACTTTGATTTGAGCTTTATACAGGGAGATAAGAATGGATCATTTTGCATTTTTCTACTTGTTGACCGCCAGTTGAACTAGCACCATTTGTTGAAAATGCTGTTTTATTTTCCCACTGGATGGTTTTAGCTCCTTTGTCAAAGATCAAGTGACCATAAGTATGTGGGTTCATCTTCATTAAAAAAAAAAACAAAAAACAAACAAAAAAACAGATAGTGGAACCAGTTTAAAGATGTATTGTAGTGTACTCCAGTAACACCATCTCTAGGAAGTCATGGACATAAGATCATAGCATTTCAGTTTTCCAATTATGCTTTATTAGATAAGTGTATTCGTTTGAATGATAAAGGCCCTTCATAAGTCTGAATAGTTAGTCTGTTGTTGATGGAACTGCTTAGGAGGATGAGAAAGTATGGTCTTGTTGGAGGAGTTAAACCACAGGGGTGAGCTTTGAAGCTTCAAATGCCACAATAGATCCCCAGTGCATTCTGCCTCTTGCTTGCATTTGAAATGTGAGTTTTCAGCCATTCCTGTTGTCATGCCTTTTCTTTCCAACCATGGCCTCTAACCTAGAACACTTAGACCAATTAAACATTTTCTTTTAATGATATTTTGTCACATCAATAGAAAAGTAACTGAAATAGAAGCTGACATAGCCAGGAAGGTATTTCTTGTCCTTTGTAACTAACTGAAAAATCTGAGTTAAGGTATCTATTTTATCACCATGTGATCTCAGACAAGCTATTAACTTTCAGCACTGTACATTCCTCTACGATTCTAGAAACTTCATGATGTTTCCTTAAGAATTTGGTGCCATAGTAGTAGTAGAAACTCTTCATAGAGGGAGGTATTACTCGATCGGTTACAGTTGGTAATTGTAGACAGTAACAACAGAAACATTCCCAGAAAGACATTTGAAAGAAATGAGAATATAGCTTTGAAATCCCTCAACAGCTACTTACCTAGCTAAGGGCGGGGCATATCCCTGTGTGATGCAGCCCTGCCTCCCACCCCTAGTTCATCAACTTGTTTACTGGGAAACCTATAGCCTCACAAAGCTTCTTGGTCCAGGATACCAGTTCAGAGCCCCCTGTCATTATTATTGATAAACTGTTCATTGAAAAAGAAACAGACCAGTCACTGTGCTGTACTGTGTCCCATCAATCATCTCATTTATCGTTAAGGCATAAAGAAACAATGGGCAGCCTGGAAACCTTGATAAACAATGTTCACAAGATAGAGAGCTTTCAAATGCAGCAGCAGCCAGGAAGTCATCCCTCCATCTAACTCTAAAGTCCACATCTGTTGTAGGCAGTGCATAATAATTGCTTCATTGCATTGAAAAACTCCAAAGATTAATATGCCTAACAGTGGTCTTGCTATTAATGGCACACTATGTTTAAACAAAAGAGACAAGTGAAAAGCATTGTGACTGGAGAGGTTGAGGCAGGAGAATTTTCAAGTCAATGTCAGTGGCATTGTGAGACTTGATATCATTAAAACAACATGGCAACTATGAAAGCAATCAAGGGGAAATCGTTCCACAGTTGATTTCAAGTAAGCTTTCAGGTTGTATACATTCTCCATAATTATTAAACTGTCTGGACACTGCATGAAAACAGATTCTGTTGGGTGACCTAAAAGAAAGATGCACCAAGATATATTTTGGTTTACCTGACAGAAACTGTCAAATCACATTTTTAATTCACATTTTTAATGCATTGCACACAAATATTGTTTATTGCTATAAATCACTTATTACTTTGTCATTCTCAAACAAACAATATGATGTGAATTTTCCTACCCTGCAGGAATTCATTGGTGTGTCCCATGGATCATTCTTTCAGCAATTTCTTAATTGCTCATCATTGATTAATTTTGAAAAGTACTTTCTTAACCTAAGAACAGAGTGGACATTCAGGATGCTAACCCCAATCTTGGTGTCCTGGCATAAGAATAGGACTTTATTCATTTCTTTATAATTGCTTTAAATCAGAGTGATTTTTGCTATGTAAAAAATAAGAAGTTTGGGATAGACAGGAAAAGGACATCTTCTCAGACAAACTGGGTGCCAGAAGAAAAGCAGTGAATAAAGTTGAGTAGCTAAGAGCCCATGACATTGATTGATGAATTCTCTTTGACATTGCCAAGGTAAACCAAAAATATATCCGCATAACGTTTTCCTCTTAGGCCATCTAACAGAACGTGTTTTTATAAGTTTCAGGACAGTAGCAATTTGCTGAGTTAACAGAACCCACACTGAGGGCTGGACTGAAAAACTTGGACGGATACATGTGTGCATATGAGCCAAAATAGGCTGTTCTCACCTGTTAAGCAGAGTCTCACTCTCCTTCTACACTACACTGCCAAGAAGAGTGAGTAAGCTTTTGGAAAGTCTTAACTTTGGGGAGATATTTTGAGCTCATGCATTCCCAGCCACTTTGGGATTTGTGAGAAAATTATAATTCTTAATTGTAGAGAGTGTGTGCGTGTGTGTGTGTGTGCGTGTGTGCATGTGTGCGTGTGTGCATGTGTGTGTGTACGTGTGAGTGCGTGCGTGTGTGTGTGTGTGTGTGTGTGTGTGTGTGTGTGCATGTCAGCCTTTATCTTTGATTATTTTCTGGTTCAAAATACATAAAAGTTCTGGTTTTCCAAAGAGTGCAAGCCTCATTTTTTTCTGTAGGTCAAGGGCATGATTATGTTGCAATATAGGAATGGCAAGCATAAATAGCATGGCCTCCTGTATAATTAGTGAGACAGATAACAAGTCAGCTTTAGGTACCCAGTGCCTGTCATCACTAGCAAGCCTTTCCCTCTAAGCATCTCCAGCTAAGCACTACATCACAAGACAGTGCACACAGCACCAGAAAGTATACTTTATGGTTCATTTTGTGGGCTTATTTTGAAATGGCATCCTTTACTGTTAAGCAGTCAGGGTAGGATGCAGTAACTTTCAGCACATGCTTTGGACACTGCATGGGACCTGTTAAATGTTTTTAGAATACTATTAACACAAGAAGAGTATTTTAAAGTTGAACTCCAGATTTTAGAACCCCTAAATCCCTAAATAAAATTTTGTTTTGTTTTTTGTTTGTTTTTTGCTTTTTCTTCCTGAAAAAAAAAAAAAAAAAAAAAAAAAAAAAAAAAAAACAAACCCTGCAATTCTCTTCACAGTTGCTGGGTTTAGACAATGAGATGCTATTTCTTGGGGGCACTACATGCCTTATTTATGAAATAATCACAGCAGCATCCTCAAGTTTGCAAGTGTCAAAGGTCATAAAGGCACTAGTAACTAAAGGCAAAACACTGCTGATTATTAATTATAAATATTTCAAGTCACAAACTTTACCTAGGGAGTGGAATGAGATGAAGAGAGGACCCAGTTTCAAGTCTGTTAGAGAAGTGTGTGGATCTCCGACAACCAGATCTCTAGTAATGTAAAAAAAGTTAGCAAACACTGTGAAAACAGCATTTTAATGCTACTGTTATTATTCATGAAGGCCAGAAACTGATAGTGACCTTTCTTTATGTATGGTCTGCCTGTACGGCTGAAATATTAACCTAGGTGTGAAATATGGGAATAGGAAGACTCCATGGCATTTTTCCCCAGCTTACTGGAAAGAAGAGTTTCCACAACAAGATAAGCCAGCTGAGTACACTCATTTCCTTCCAGCCAATGTGTATAAATTATTTGAGAACCATAAATTGTAATATTTATCTATTCAATTAGAGACGAAAACTCAGAGACAGAAACTCCTAAAAAAGTCAAAGTCATGGGATAGATGGAAAAGCTGATGGAAGACTCATCTCTGCACATTTACTTACCCTGTACACCCACCCCCTCAACCATTCCATATTTCCAAGTTCTCACAGGGGCTAGTGAACCTCACATAGTTAGCTGAGATACAATGGCTCTTACTGGTTAACCTAGCTCAGAGAGGGTTCACATGTGGGGCACAGGGTTTAGATATTGCATAGAGATACTCTCAATGGTTCAGCTTTGATATCCAGTCGTCAGTTGACACTAGAGATGTTGAGACCCGCACTCTGCCTCAACGCTTTGGGGCTAAGGGCTCTGGTCAAGAGAGAGAGTGGGGCTGCAGGGGAAGAGATGCGAAGAATGGAGACAAGACAGGGTGTGATCAAGTCTCAAGCCTCATACCAAGTCTCTTTTATTAAAGGGAATTCTGAGGTATTTATATGCTTTGCCACGTGCCTTGTAGGCGCGTGGATACCACGTGCCTTGCAGGTGCTGATATGACCTAAGCCTTACAGGCGTCTATAGCGTGGATAGCACGTGCACCGTGCGCCTTGCAGGCTTGGATACCACGTGCACCTTACAGGCATATATGGCCTGGATAGCACATGGACAGCACGTGAACCGCATGCCTTGCAGGCATGGCTACCACATGCGCCTTCCAGCTGGGGGCAGTAAACAGCAACACAAAATATGTGGGATATCAGAGTGTGCTTCAGCTGTTGTAGGCCATTGAAAACCAAATCTCTTATCAGGGTATATGGTTCCAGATGGCTGCGAAGATAATCGAGCCGCTTTCTGCTAAAAGTTGGCTCCCATCATAGAGACATTCTGAAAAATGTTGTGTGGTGGATATTGATGTAAGATAAAGAATATTATCATGTTTCTCTGAGGATTTATAAAGAAAAACATCAAAGATATGAGAACTAGTCCAGTTGGGGCTGCTCGAGAGTAGCAGACAGATTTTGTAATCCTGTTCATTCTGTCTCTGAGTAGCCTATACGCTGACAAATACATGGGGAAGCACACTGTTTGGAGCAGGACTTTTCTATAGCAGATATGTAACAAATTATGTCTCTGTTGGCTAACCAAGTTGTGTCTGACATTGATGCAAAGACCCTCATTTTATCCAGCCAGCACTTCTGGTTGTATATGGTTGGATAGAAGTGTATGCTGGAGAACGTGGTGGGCCACCAGCAAAAGGAATCATTTGTACCCAATGTCCTGTGTAGGAGGGTGGCATTATCAGAAGACCTCAGACTTCCCTTCCAGCAGTGTCCCCAGGCAGTCATTGCTATCCACACCACCCACCCTCCATAATGGCTGCACTCCAGGTTTGCCCGCTTCAGACTTCACTCAAAATATTCCCACTGCTCGGTATTGTCTCTGCACTACATGTCTCTTTCTCAAACTAAAGTGCACTCCATGATGTTTTTCTCAAATTCTTTAAAACTAATCAAGCTAGATGTAATTACAATTTGTTTTTCATTTCAGCCTAGACGAGTTTAGTTTATTGCAAATAGATTTTTCATCTAGTATATTCCGATTATGGTTTTCTCTCCCCTAGTTCCTCCCAAATCTTTCCAACCTCCTGCCCCATCCCACATCCACGTGCTTTCTTGCTCTATCTCATTAGAAAGTAAATGAGGATCTAGAAAAATAAGATAAAATAAAATCAAACCAGAATAAGACAAACCGAAGAAGATGGAAAAAACAAAGCCAAAGAAAGAGCACAAGAAACACATGTAGATGCAGAGACATATATATCCACACACTGAGAAATACCATAAAAGCACAAAGCCAGAAAGCACAATATATAAACAAAAGTAAATACATTTATTTTCTTTCTCCAACCATGTTCCCTATTCTCTCTCAAATACATGCCTCTTTTCTTTGATTATTGTCACACACACACACACACACACACACGTATATATAATATATATGCATTATATATAAATTGGGTTGACCAATCAGAACTGAATGACAAATTAAGGTGCTCAATCCTGGGAAAAGCATTTCTTAGTTGCCTGTGGTTCTTTGTCTGAGGATGGAGTCCATGAGATTTTTCCCTTCCATGTTAGCATGTCTGTCGGTGTTGTTATTGTTTGGATCTTGTTTTGGCAGCCATGTTGTTGAGGCCTCAGGGGTATGGCATCTCTCTTTACCCCCAACTCTTAAATGGAGTTTTTGTCTGGTCCATGTATTTTTTTTTTTTTTTATAACAGTGGTAGTCAACTTTCCTAATCTGCTACCCCTTAATACAATTCCTCCTTTTGTGGTGACCCTAACCATAAAATTATTTTCATTGCCACTTCATAACTGTAATTTTGCTACTGTTATGAATCATAGTATATCTGATATGCAATCCCCAAAGGGGTAGCGACCATGCTAAAATACTTAAAATGTAACTGTGAGTTTCTTAAGATGCAGAAATCTGGTTTTCGTATATTTTATATGTTTCCCAGATTCTGAGACGGCAGTTTATGTTTCACTAAATTGGAACCCATGCCAGCTGGATAAATGCAGACATGGCTCCTGAGACCACCAAGGGTAATGGATGGCAGAGGCATATCAGATTTTAAATCAGTTTCTAATTGTGGATATGGGAGTCTGCCCCACCCCCATCTCAGGTTGACTCTTGCTCTTGCCTCAAGCATCTCCTGCTGGCCTCCAACTTGCAAGGTAGCCACAGATGAGCATGAACATGCAACCCTCTTGCTTCCATAGTGATGGTATCACTATGTGCACTTGAAGTGATGCTACTGATCAAAAACCCAAGGCTTTAGGTAACCATTCTACCAACTAAGCCACAGTCACAGCTATCTGGGAATAGTTTCTATACAAATGTTGACATTCTTAAATTTATACAAAATGACCCAAAGCTAAATATCTAGAAACTTCTTATTCTCCTCTCCTGCTCTCCTTCCCTCCTCCCTCTCTTCCTCTATTCTTCCTTCCCCCTCACGTGTGTATGTCTGTGTGTATGTCTGTACATAGCTGTGTTCTTGCATGCATGGGTACATATTAGTGCATCTACATATGATTATTTGTGTGCATGAATGCGGAGGCCAGAGCACAACTTCAGAATTAGAAATGCTGACTTACCTCTGTTTTAAGATAGGGTTTCTCAACAGCCCAGAGTTTCCCCATTAGGCTGGGCTAGACTGGCTAGCTAGTGGGCTCAGCAAACCATGAATTAAGAGCAATTAAGAGCACTGGCTGCTAATGCTGAATCCTCAGTGCTAGGATTACAAGTGTCTGTTATCAGGCTGGGTAGAAGGTTCAGGCTGAAAAGGAACATACCACCAAGCCTGATGACCCGTGCTCAAAACCTGGAATTCATGTAGTGGAAAAAGAGAACCAGTTCATGAGAGTTATCTCTCCTCCAACTTCCTCATGTGAGCCACAGCATGTGTGTTTACATGCAGATAGTTAGACACTCCTGTGCCATGCTTGTCTTTCCGTTCCTTTTATTGTTTGTGTATGCGTGTTTGCTTGAATGCATGTATGTACGCTATGCATGCCTGGTGCCCACAAGGGCCAGAAGAGGGAAACAAATATCTTGGTATTGGAGTTATAGATGTTTGTGAGCCACCTTGTGGGTGCTAGGAACTGAACTGGGGTCCTCAGCATTAGCAGCCAGTGCTCTTAATTGCTTAGCTATCTCTCCAGTCTCATGCCTGCCTTCTTATTTTTGATTCATGTGTTGGAACTCACATATTTCCAGCCTCTGGGAAATGAACGTTGTGTGTTTTCCAATGTTTCACTATCAGAGAGCTTTGTTGTGACCCTGGATTTCTGCATGGCAGAAATTAGGATAAAGATGGTGAATCAATTCCTTTGGAATTAATAACTAGTTCAGTGAAAACCCAAAGCCTTGGTCCTGAGTTCGGTGCTAAACAGATTCATCAGTCTCCAGAGGAATTAAGTGGTGTGGAGCTGGCAGAGGGGAACTGAGGATATCAGTATTTGTAACAAAGAAAAACTCAATCTAGGAATTAGCTGCTGTAACATATCTCAAGAGGAAAAGATATCTGGGCCTGGAATCTTGACACTTTCCTCTCTGTTTGCTTTTAATTCTTGCATATTACAGTTCGGTTGAAAGGTCATAAACAGAATTTAAAAGTTGAAATGGATTTAATAACCAATTTAGGTTGAAGAGAAACAGAGAAAGAAGATTAATGTCACTCTGGATTATGACTTGGGATAATGAATAGATTGCAAAGCTATCCAAAATGGAAAACCTTTGGATAATAATCTGAGAAAGAGGCATGTGCAAGCCACAGTGCATGCTTGATTGGATGTTTCTCTCCAGTTGTATTAAATTTTGGGTGTTTATGTGGGTATAGATAATGGGCACTTGGAAATAATCCTGCAGTCTACCAGATGGTGGTCATCAGTGCAAGACAGGCCTGAAGCCATGAGCTGTGGATAAAATAGGCTCAAAGAAGGCATCAAGTGAGAATGGATCAAGCATTCAGACAGATCTTGAGGAAACAGTAAACTGAGTGCTGGGTTTTGGGTCAGGGGAGGGGCAAGAGTCCTGCTTGAAGTTTACAAAGTAGTGATTATAGAGACAGGAGAGGAGTCTGAGTGAGAAAAGGGTCGTTTTGAAGCCACAGAGCAAAACATTTTTCAAAGGCTGAAGTGAGGGTGTGGGTGAAATGACACTCAGCTCTGTCAAGAGTGAACTCTCACCCAGTTCAGCTACTGCAAATGCGTCTGGAAAGTATATAAACTGTTTCTAGATGGTCCAATTAAAACGTGTGGCTTTAGACACACCATGGACAAATGTGTAGAGGGCTGCCCCTGTTCTATTAGAAAGTATAGCAACTGATATTGAAGAACAGAAATTCTGCTTCTATATTTAGAATGTTCTCATTTCGTCTTTAACCTCTAGAGCAAGCCTGTGTCATTGTCACTAAAGAGGTAATTAATATTTCTGGGAATACAAAACAAATACCTTGAATGCTCTCATTAGCCAGATCACCTACTAATATTTGTATTTTTCAAGCCCAAGTATATAAGATCTTTAAAAAGATCAACTATTTATTCTCACCTTTCCCCCCTAGGATATCAAGAATAATTGAATAGGAAAGACAGGTTGATATAAACAAACAACTCTAAAAAGGAATAGAAAATTATGTAGTCATGTCCTTCAGGTGTTAGAGGTATTTTAATAAGAATAATTATTTATTGTTGCTGGCTCTTCTTGATTGATAGGCTTTTCCCTCAGGGAAAAACTGCAGTAATGGAAGGAGGTGTTGAACATTGAGACATGTCGCTATTCTGAGCTATTTTAATAATGTGTTCTGTCAAAATGAATTAAAAATAGTTGATAAACGATGTAAACACTCAGGCTTTATAAGTACACCCAGATCTACCCATCCATCCACATTTTTATGGCAAAATGTTGAGATTTGTAGAGTATTTTTTATGCATTTAAAATCCAGGCTTGAAGACTAAAGTAATAATCCCTTGCTATGTCTGAGGCTCTGTGGCATGCAGACCATCAGCCATGTATATAGTCTGAGTGTTTCAGACTCCTTGCAAACTGCTTCTTTCTCTCTATATTCCCCCCAACCCCTCACTACATGGGTATCTGCTCTTTGATATTATTTGATAACATTTAAATCTCTAGGTCTGATCTTGCCATGAGTTCCAGCTTCTATATCCAGATACCTAGTTGTCATCCCTACTTGAATGATTAAATAATATCCAACCACCCCTACCTTCCAATGTCTAGTCCCCCTTCCTTCCTTCCTTATGCCTTCCTCCTTTGCTCCCTGTCCTTGCTTGTAAATGATACATACTTTCAGTGGCCCAGGAGCTCAAGCCAAAAAAAAAAATACCAGTGTAATTAATTATTCTTGATTAACTGTCCTTCAATAGTATTATTTAATATATACACACAATTTTATAGTTTTATGTTTTTCCCTTTTTACTCTTGTGTTTGCTTTTTATTAACTTGTGCTTTGAATCAATGGTTTAAGGCATACAATACATTTGAGGAAACATGTGAATGTTAAAATCATTAGGATAATAGAACAAATGAACATTTCTCTCATCTCAACGAGTTATCAACCTGCCTTCCCCAGAGCTGGAAAATCTATACATCTAATGAAAATCTAAATTAAAACACACTATTACTAACTGTGTAATTCTTATTGTCCACTGCATATTTTGGCTTGTTTGTCCAATGTAGTTTATAGTCTACTTTTAATATACAACTACACATGGAGCCTTTATTCCAAAGTGCCTTTTTTCCCCAAAGTATAGTCTTTCAACACTTGGTTTATAGAGATATATAAGCAAGGCTTCATAACTGTGTTATAATAAAGCAGTTTTCCTAACTCATTGGGTTCTGGCAGCTTAGTCCTGTTCAGTGGATATTTTGTTTTCCTAAGAGTCAAAATGCTTCCCCTGAGAATTTTGAATTTCCTGAGGGGGCAGATGCATAGGGCAAGACCCGGTCAACAAGTGTTATCTCACTCATCTACTCTGGGAGATGGGTTGAGGAGCAAGCCTTCCAAGAGAGTCCTTTCTTTTGGACACGTTTAAGGGCTTGGGTATTAAAACCCCTGGAAATATATCAGATGGAAGGAAGAAGAATGTGGCTAAACAAGAAACCCTACATCAACATCCTCTCCCTTCTAAGAGGCTGCCTGCTGAAGCAACTCTCCAGTCCAAGTAGGGTTCTTCCTAAAGCAAACATCTCTCCTCCAATGTGGCGGTTTTGTTCTGCTCTGCCACCCTTCACTGGCATTTGATGTGTTTTGTTTTTCTGTAGATGGTGTTTAGGTTTATTCTTTAAAATTTTTCAGTGACAAAGGAATGCTATTGTGCAGAGGGACTGCACGAGGCTGCAAAAGGCAGCTTTTCCTCACTGCATCTAAGTACCTGATAAAATAGCTCTAAGGGTCAGAAAGATTTATTTTGGCTTAGAATTTCAGCAGAAGTGGCCATTTGGGTCATGGCCATTTGGTATCATCGTTTCTCCTGTTTGGAAGTAGAGAGGCTATTGTGTTTCTGACTGCTTCACGCTATTCTTGGAATCTATTCTGGTTATCCTAAATCATCTAGATATAAAATTATATACTTGACATAACCTAGAGTCATCTGAGAGGAGCCTTAATTAAGAACGTGCTTCTACCAGGCTGGTCTGTGGGCATGTCTGTCTGTAGGGGGATTGTTTTGATTCTTGACTGATGCAGGAGGGCCCCCCGCCCAGGGTAGGAGGTACCATTCTTAGGCAGATGGTCCTGAGCTGTATTAGCTCCTGAACAGCATTCCTCCATGGCTCCTGTCTCCAATTTTCTCCCTTGAGTTCCTGCTCTGACTTCCCTCAAGGTTGGACTGTGCCCTTGATGTGTAAGCTGAAGTAAGTGCTTTCCTCTGCTTAGTCACTTTCAATCATGGTGTTTGTCATAGCAACAGGAGAGGAATAAGAACAGAGTCTTCATGTTTTCTGTGGGCCTGCCCAGTGAAGAAACAACTAAACCTCATGGTCTGCTGTTTGGACACAAAATCTGTACTGATACATGGTAGCAATACCCCAATAGTTTCCAAGCCTGAGGCCCATCCTCAAAAAAGAAAATAAAAAGTCAAATAACACAAAACCAATCATATAAAATTAGCTACTAATTGATGTGAGGACGAAATAGCCAAAACAGTAGTTCATTTAGTGTTGGGTCTTCCAGAATAACAAAAAGGCGGCAGACCAATAAACAGCATTCCTACAGGTTTCTTGGGGGGGTGGAGGGGGGTGGAGGGGGGTATTGTTATTGTCTGTAAATACTTTAAGGCTGGGATAATTTAATAAGTCATAATGCTGTTTTTGTTTTTAAATTAAACTTTAATGAAGGGATTATTTCTAATCATATACTATTTTACTCTTCCTTTAAATTAAATTTTTTTTCAGGGAGGCGTTTGAAACAGAATGTTACCAACAGGCTGGTTGGGAACATAGTATGTAGCTCAGATTGGCTACCAGTTCCTGATAATCCTCCTGTTTTAGCTCTCTGAGAGTCCTATGATTAAAGACATAGATCACAAGGCTTGCTTGTATTTACATTATACTTTCATGGAGTTATGAGAAAATCCATTTTTACCCTTTGTTTGTTTGATAAGGTTTTTGTTTTATAGCCCAGGTAATCCTGAACAGTCACCCAGTAGCTAGGATTATAGGTGTGTCCACCCTGCCACACTGAAGAAAAAGCTTTGAAAAATAATTTAATACTTTCCCTTGACTGCTTGGGTCTATCATATGGTTGTTTTGTCAGGATGTCTTCTTGGCCCAATATACCTATAGTTTACCCTAGTTGACCTGTAGCTATGAGGGTCTCTCAGAAATATGGAACCCTAGTGTTTTGGTTAGGGTATCCATTGCTGTGAAGAGATTCCACGATCATGGCAACTTTTATAAAGGACAACATTTAATTGGCACTGGCTACAGTTTCAGAGGTTTAGTCCATTATCATCATGGCAGGAGGCCTGTTGGTACAGAGACAGAGATGGTGCTGGAGAAGCTGAGAGTTCTATATCCTGATTGGCAGGCAGCATAAAGAGAAGACTGTGAGCCAGTAGGTTTGGTTTGGAGCTTCTGAGACCTCAAAGCCCACCCTCAGTGATACACCACCTTCCACAAAGCCACCCTTCCTCCAATAAAGTCACACCTCCTAATAGTGCCACCTCTTATGGGCCTATGGGTGCCAGTTCTACTCAAATCAGATCTCTCACAATTCTTCTCCCTACCCTAGAACCTCAAATGCTAAAAGGATGAATTTGGAAAGTGACTACATGGTATCTTAGCCAAAGAGGCTAGTCAGTTATAGGGATCTTAAGATTTATTTTTGGTTCGTAGCCATGAATAATTCTTAATGTTTATATTAGCTTCAATCATTACAAGTGATTGAGAAGTTTCAGGAACAAATATTTTAATGTGCCTTGTACTTGGTTGGTTTCCCCTTCCCCCATTTAGAAAGACCAGGAAGAGCAATAACAGCAGGAACTATCAATTAAACCTCAACTAGTGTTTCCACACCAGAAAGGAACGAAGAAGAAAGGAAGTTCTGTTTTCTCAGTCCAAACTGATGGTGGATAGAAGTGTTAGTCTGTACACAGGAAGATGCTCTGGGTATAAAAGTTAGTGTTTAGAGAGTGTAGAGAATACCTCTGCTCTTCAATCACCAATTCTGTGGTCCAACTTTTACACACACTCCAATAGTGACAGGAGTTACTGGGATGATAATTTGATAAAAGCATGGTTACTAATCTGTTATCCTTTGCTATTCGATGTGGTATGGGTGAATGTCCACATCAAAAGTGCCCGGATTTTCTACCTCCAGAATTGAATTTGTAAAAATAAATAAATAAATAAAAGGGCATTATGATAAAATTACTTATCACTTAATCCTTAATTTTCAATAAAAGAAAAAGAAAAATTAGACGAGCAACTAAAATTATGGACAAGAGATAAAAACACTGACTGTTTGGGGCTGGGGAGATGGTTCAGTCAGTAAACAGTAAAGGCCTTGCTCTGAAATCATGAAGACCTGAGCTTGGGCCCTGACACTAACGTAAAATTGGGGGTGGTTATGCATGTCTGTTCCCCACCACTGAAAGAAAGAGCAGGTTAGAGCAGGATGAGACAGGTGGACTCTCAGGAGCTCACTGGCCAGCCAGTCTAGCCAACCAGTGACCTCTGGGCTCAGTGAGGCCCTTTCTTAAAAGATAAATGTGGAAAGGACGTGTGGAAGGCATGGGTAAAGTGAGGTTGGTCTTTGGCTTCTACCTGCACATGCATAGATCTGTACCACACACACACACACACACACACACACACACACACACACACAGAGAGAGAGAGAGAGAGAGAGAGAGAGAGAGACAGAGAGAGACAGAGAGAGACAGAGAGACAGAGAGAGACAGAGACAGAGACAGAGAGAGAGAGAGAGATACATATACACACCACAATACATACTAAACCTTACATACCACACAGTATAACAACAGTCACCACACACACACAACACAAAGACATGCAGACACATTCACCACACCCACACATACACATCAAACACAGATACTAAAAGATGAAAGCTGAAGTTACTGACCAAAAAGAAAGTAAACTCTTTTAAAACTCTTTTAAATAACTTTTTTATAAAATGTATTTTTTATCATTTTCTTCTTCCCTAATTCCTCCCAGATCCTAACCCCCAACTTCATGTTCTCCTCCCACTTGTGCTGTCTCTGCCTCTCTCTCTTACACACATACAAACAAAAATACAAATGAAATCAAACATCAAATAAATAAGGCAAAAGTAACCAAAAAGCAACCCCCTAACCAAAATAGAGTCCATTTTGTGTCGGCCAACTACTCCTGGGCATGGGGCCTACCTAGGTGTGCCATTGGTTTCCTCCATCAAAGAAAACTAGTTTTCCCTTTCCTAGCAGGGACAAATCTGCAAATAGCTACTTGATAGGGGCTGGTTTTTGTGTCTGCTTTCATTTCCGAGACAGAGTAATGTAAGGGTGTTGGGGTGGCTTCTGCCACTCATGCCGTGAGATCCCATTATGTGAAACGCTCCTTCCAGCTTGCCAGGTCTGCTTTGGTCAGTGTATTCCAACAGTCATCCTTCCCATTCATCCTTTTTTCTTTTCTTTTGAAACAGATATGCGGGCATAGAACTTACCTCCAGGAATAGCTCAGAGGTGGTGCTTTCAATTTAGTCAGGAGAAATACATTACATTTCTGCCCCCTTTGGAAATATTGCTTAGTCGCTGTGCTCATGACCCCATAAGAGCTAGGTGGTTTCAAACACAATGGAGAGTATAGCCCATAGGGGAAGCATCACTGCCAGAGCACACAACGGGCACTCATAGTCTAAGCTGGAAGAATTATATAGTTTATCTATAAAAATAATTCTTGCCTTTCAGAGGCTTTACATGTACAGTACAGCTTAGTGCATTAAAATTCATGCCTTTTTAAATTTCTTATGTTGAAGGGGGTTTCAAATTAGAGCTATAAGTCATAAGAATGTCAGAGAATTCTTACCCAATTTTCAGATCAGAAAACACCTTCTAATAGGAGTTATAAGACACATTGGAAAGAATCCAAGAGAGCTGTTGAAGTTTTAGATTTTTCTTCTGGTACAATTCTATTTCTGAGTATATGCCTGGTCATTTTTTTTTCAGAATGAGGCTTTTTCTCCTTTTTCACGGGAATGATTACATTAGTTCATCTGTTTAAATGAAGTATCAACATAAAAGCACTAGCTGTCTGTTACTGTGTGGTCTGTCCACATTAGAACATATTTTCAAAAGGATACTTTCCTAACCTTGTATTTCAGAAGTTATTATATATTGTCAAGTTTCTGTCTTAGGTACATGCCCCAGTTTTTTGCATTACCAGACAGTATGCCTCCAAACCCTACCCACAGAGTTTCACACACTTACCGAAGCACAATTTTCAGACTCGTCTTCCACAAACCCAATCTGGCAAGGTGTCCTCTGGTTCTGCAACCAGTAGTCTGTGGACTCCAGCAAGCTATTGCTTCGAAGAACCTGGGGAAACACAGACAAAGCCTTAGAGGGTTGCCCAGCCAGGGTTTATAGCTAAACAGGCAGCTTCCCACTGTGCAACTTGTAGGTGTTTTTTCTTCCAGGCTCTCCTCTGAGCAGCTGGGTAAGGAAAAGAGGAGGGAGAAATCTGCTGGATTAGAACTTACAAAACATTCTGCCATGACCTGGCTTGCTGATGCTCCTTATAGTTCTTCAAATCTAACACCAGTTGGCTCTTGCATAATTTCCAAACCAAGTGATTGTTTTCGGGTAATGCCGAGCCGTCAGTGGGCATAGAAGTTTCATTTTTAGTTAATGTTCTCTCACAAATATGAATACTTTTTATTTTAAAACATCATGTTTTCTTTTTTCTTTTTTTTTTTTTTTGTGCTGCACTGCCCACTCTTTATTCTTTTGATTGCACTAACACAGGTATGAAATTGGGTGCAATTCTTCTAGAAAAGCTAAGGTATCAGGCTATTTAAAAATATTAGGAATAATATGGTTCCACTAGCAAAAGCATTTTCCCATTTTGCAATAGTTGGACACCCATATCAGCAAAGCCAGATATGATTTATAAATGCAGATTTTGGTCTTGGGTTTCAAAGTAAAGACAAGAAACATTTTTTTTTCAGAGCCAAATATTTTGAAGATACAATGTCTTAAGTAACCAGATGACTCAATTTTGAATATGGCTTATCTAAATAGTGTACATATTCACTTCTCATTTAAGATTCCCAATGTTAATCATCGTTCTCTTTTAAAGTGAATGACTGTTAATTTCTGATTAAAGCCTTCCCTTGAGCGATGTAATAGATTTAACCAATTCAGCTATTGGCCCCTTAAATAGAATTCTAACTCAATTACAACAAAATATTGTTTCTTTTATCCTATAAAAACAGAAATGTATTAGTTTTGTTTTAGAGTAGAGTTAACATATATAGTTCTGAAACTCTTTTTTACAGCATTCCTCCCCCTCAGATGTGTGATTTCACTTGTGTGTATCTTCCTAGTCAATATTTATTGTGACCTAAGGATAACAAATCTCCATCTTTATTTTGGAAGAACATAAAGGGATAATTGGTACATAAGCAGGTAGTCGAACAGTGAACTTGGTGCTGTTTCTGAAGATTAAACCAGTAGTGGTCCTTCTCACTCCTCTCAGAGGGAGACACTTCTTGATAAGGCTAACATAGCATTGCTGTTTTAATGTCCGTTATCTCTAAGTATTCAGTTACATTTCTAAAAACAATGTGACTTATAGTGGCCCAGAGGCCTGAACATAGAAGCACCCAGGCGAGAGCTAGAAAGCTGTTGTCTCTTAAGGAGGCCTAGAGAGAGTGAGACTTTCATTGGGATGCATTGTTGAGAAAAAAAAAGAAGAAATAAAAAGAAAAAAATAAGGAAAAAAAGCAGTTGAAGAGATTTGCAAACATTCAAAATAAATTCTAATTCTTCTTACCCAAAAGTTTCATTGTTTTAAAAATTATATCTATTACATTAATGAGTATTAATGAGTATGCTATCGAGTGTTTAACATTTTAAAAGTAGTCATGCTAAACATGAGGAAACAGATGCTGGAAAAACAGATCTGTTGGTGAAGCACTTGTAATAAAATCAAGAGGACCTGAGTTTCCTCCTCAGAACTCACACATAAAAGTCAGGCTATCTCAAGGAATGTCATATATATATATATATATATATATATATATATATATATATATATATATAAATATATATATTAAATAGTCAAGAACCTTAATTAACTTCACTTAAAGCAGAAAGGCCTCCTAAGGCTCTACATCCACCCTATTGCATAAAACTGTCATTCATGTGTATTTTCAAATAGAATAAAGTTTTCAAATCTTGTTTGGAATGTGAGAGCATGACAAGTTGGACTAAGTGATGTAAGCTATGATTCTCAGCTTCTGCACCCATGAGGAGGTATTAAAAACTTATGTAATGAAAACATGAAGGAAGTTCACTGAGGAGCTGTGGGGGCAGGGGGTCTGTGCACTAAGGAGCTATATGTGAAGCATCCAATAAGTAGATTATTTTCTCAGAACATGGTTTGGTTATGACTTGAAAGGAACTATAAACAAAGATAAAAATTTGGAAGACTTTTCAAAAAATCAGTAAAATGAAATAACTTCAGATATTTGAAGGCAAACTTTCTTTCTGAAGTATTCTGGCCTGAGGTCTAATTTTCACTCTGCATTTTATAGTATTGATAGTTACAGCCAGTATTGTCTGCAGCATTAGAAACTTCTGAGAACTGGTCTATTAAAATTCACTTAAAACTGTTACAGTGCTATGATTTCATAGACAAAGGTCTTCACAGACATTACAATTTTGTTGATACAGACCTTGAGGCTTAGACAGTTTGTGGGTTTTGGGTTTCTGCCCCTCATGGTTCAGACCTTGACCTTGAATTTAGTTGTGAGGGCACCAAGGGTCTGTTTGTCAATTCCCTGAACACTGCTGCCTTCCGTGCCTCCAAAATGCTCTTATCCGGAGTGTTTCTGAAACATCTTTTGTGTCTAATTTTTTAAAGTAAAAACTATTTTATGTAGTTTCATTTAAGGCCACATTTTCCTTGTTAAGATTCCTGAGTACTGCTTTCCTTTAAGAAAGAGAAACTTTTGTGGTATGAATAATATACTTGAATTTATCCACTTAGTGATAATACGAGATTGTAATTTCTCATAGGCATCATAGTTTGAAGCCTACTTAAGTTATCATTAGACCACTGGTACCTCGTGCTCGTCCCTGGCCTTTCTTTGATCCTCAGGATTTGGAACTCCATCAATGAAACAAAAACCTCATTAATTCTGCATCCTAGGAACATCAGAGCTTAAACCACAGACACCAGATGAACACACTGGCTAATCCTGCTTTACAGTGCAGCTCAATAAGCAGTCTAACCGGAATCAGTTCTCAATCATTTCAGAGATTACTCTTCAAAAATTCACCTACAGACTTTGCTTGTCTGCGTTCTGACTGACAAAAGGTCTGTAATATTGTGGTCACAACAAATTGTTTCAACCGTCACATCAGTATTTGACTGATGTTTCTCCTGTTTCAGCCTGACGAGTGGAGTTGATTTGTAGTTCACTTGGCCCTTTCAGAGTGTGCAAAGTGGCCACACTTTCCCAGTGGTGGATGAGAAGTGCCACAAGTCAGCCTACCATTTGTCGCCTACCATGTAGAAACTCCTACAGCTGAGGAAGGGATGTCTGATGTGAAGCTATCCAGCCTGTTCCTTGTGCTTAGTACTTATCACTTCTTCCTTTTTTCCTTCCTTCCTTCCTTCCTTCCTTCCTTCCTTCCTTCCTTCCTTCCTTCCTTCCTCTCTCTCTCCTTCCCTTCCTTTCTCCCTCCCTCCCTCCCTCCCTTCCTTCCTTCCTTCCTTCCTTCCTTCCTTCCTTCCTTCCTTCCTTCCTTCCTTCCTATTTCATGTCTGTGTATTTACAGGTGCATTTTTTTCCATGTATGTTGGCATGCCTGTGTGTAAAATGATGTACATGGTTGCGAATGCACATGGAGGCCTAAGATTGATGTCACTGGTCATTCTTGGTTGCTTTTCCACTCTTCATTGAGGGAGGCAGATTTTCTCAATCAAACCTGGTATACTGGCTGGTTTTGTGTGTCAACTTGACACAAGCTGGAGTTATCACAGAGAAAAGTAAAAGCCTCCCTTGAGGTAATGCACCCATGAAATCCAGCTGTAAGGCATTTTCTCAATTAGTGATCAAGGGTGGGAGGGCCCATTATGGGTGGTGACATCCCTGGGCTGGTGGTCTTGAGTTCTTTAAGAAAGCAAGCAGAGCAAGCCAGGGGAAGCAAGCCAGTGAGCCGCATTCCTCCATGGCCTCTGCATCCACTCCTGCCTCCCAGTCCCTGCCCTGTGTGAGTTCCTGTCCTGACTTTTTTTTTTTTTTTTGGAGATGAACAGCAATGTGGAAGTGTAAGCTGAATAAACCCTTTCCTCTCCCACTTGCTTCTTGGTCATGATGTTTTGTGCAGGAATACAAACCCTAAGACACCCAGAGCTCACCAACATTGCTACTCTCAGTAACCAGCTTCTCTGGAGGATGCTCTGTCTCTGTCTTCTGAAGCTAGAATTGCTGCTGTTTGCCAACCCCCACCATTTCCACAGGTGCCAAGGATCTGAACTTCAGTCCTCATACTTGTATGTCAAGTTTTTTTTTTAAATCACTGAGCTATTTGCCTATCCTGATTAGAATTACACACATTAACATTAATAATTAACAAAATAGCACTTCATTGGGAATTTAGAGCTAAGGCTTTCATTTATTATTTGAATTAAATCTCTGGACTTGAGAGTTACAATGTGAAGCTAACATATGCACATGCAATGAAACAGTTCCCGCCATATTAAAGTACCTGACCAATAGTGGCCGTCTTTAAAAGTTATTATTTTCTCTCCCCTTGACCACAGGAGCCTATGATTTGTTTGACACAAAAGCAGCATTAGAGCCAGTCTCTCAGACATCAGGGCCTTGACTCAAGCCAGAATCTTTGTGAGATAGTGTTATCTCATGCATCTCAAGTTTGGGTCATCTCTTCTAATTTAAGGACCCTAGCTGAAAGTTGTGTATCAGCCCTGATTCTTCTGTCAGCTAACTCTTATTCCCTCCTAGCTTCTGGTCCCAGTTTCCCTGAGTAAAACCATTATATCAGGCTATCTGAGGTAAACACTGCCCTTGTATGAAGCATAATGTAATCTTCCCTTTCATACTTCCTATCAATAAGAGGCTGAAAGGGGTAGGCGGAAGCCAGGCCACAGTGGCCACTAGGAGGCAGAAGCAGAGACAGAAGCAGAGGGGCAGAGGAGCAGAGGGGCAGAGGAGGGGCAGAGGAGGGGCAGAGGAACAGAGGGGCAGAGGAACAGAGGGGCAGAGGAACAGAGGGGCAGAGGAGGGGCAGAGGGGCAGAGGGGCAGAGGGGGGGCAGAGGAGGGGCAGAGGAGGGGCAGAGGAGGGGCAGAGGGGCAGAGGGGCAGAGGGGCAGAGGGGCAGAGGGGCAGAGACAGAGGCAAGGGGATCTCTGAATTTAAGGCCAGTCTGGTCTGCAGAATGAGTTCCAGGACATTCGGGACTACACAGAGAAACCCCATCTTAAACAAACAAACAAACCAAAAAAAAAAAAAAAAAAAAGAAAAAAAAAAAAAAAAAAGAAAAAAATGGTGTAGGAGAGGGGAGAAATGAGGGAGGCGGCTTTGAAGTTAGACATACTTGCAGCTCTTGCAGAGGAGTTAGATTTCTTTCCCAGCACCCATACTGAGTGGCTCACAACTGTCTGTGACTACATTTCCAGGGGATCCTATTGTGACTTTTACAGGAACATACACATACATGATGATGCATGCACACACATGCACACATAGCCAGGCACACACATATTCACATAATATGGAAAATAACTTTTTAAAGACTGATAAGGGAGATAAGGAAAAAAAATAAACACGCTAGCTTCAGTAAACCACTTAGCCTAGTGTGTTATGCAGTTGTAACCTGTCTTTTGTCTAATGATTTGAACAAAGGACTAGAAGGAGTACTTGAAAAAAAGTATGTGCTTGAACATTTAATGGTTTTGAAGCTTTATGAATATAGCTTCTTGCTGAGGGAGCCATTTTTTTTTTTGAGTGGGAAAAGAGGCGCTCACCAGGTTCTCCATGGCTCATTTAGTTATCTACTATTTTTAGTTCCAGGCTTGCCTATTTCAGATGGAGAGCTAATAATGAACATGCTGTGTGCTGCACATTCCCAAACGATGCAGTTTATCTGAAAATTCCAAGAGTGTCCTGAATAAGAAAGAATGCCTTCTGCTCCATGGTGTAGCCAACTGTTCTCATTTCAACAGGCAGTACCAAGATGCAGGCCCTCAGTTTTGCTATGAGACAGAGAGGGATGAATTGGCTCTTACAAATTAGACTCAGTCCTACTGTGGCTGAGCAGTGCCTGCTTCTTTGGATGGTAACTTAGATGGGAGATGATGCTTACCTTTGCCTCCTAATATCTGGAGGAAGGACTGAAAACTCTCTCTCCTCATCTCAAGCACTTATGGAATATAATTGGACAATCTGATGGACTTCTGAGGGTCAGTTCTTATGTCATTTGATGAGAACCATGTCACTTGAGAAATGTGTTCCAGGGACCAATTAGGAGGATAGTTACAAAACCACAATCACCCAACAGAATAGGCAACTGATTGATGCTTGATTTCTCTTAGCAGAGGCAGGCACTGGAGTTTAGAGGATCCGTGATCCATCTTAGCAGTTTCTTGATCTTGCCAGCATCTGACAAGTGCTCTCCTTTTGTTTGTGACATGCCATTTTTTTTTTTGTTTTGTTTTAATCTTCCTTCTCTACTGTCTCCAGCCGACAGTCAGTTAGCAAATGTTCACAAATGAACTCACAAATGAACTCAGTGAGATACTGGGAAAAAAAAATATAATGAAGCCTGACATAAAGTCATATACTGTATTCTCAGCATGAGAGAGATAGAAGTAGGAGGATATGAAGTGCAAGGGCAGCCTGGTCAAGGTGAGGTGCTGTGACAAAATATGCTAAAATATGCATAAAAAGCCGACCTCATCTTTGGAAAGTACTCCCAAGAATGTGAAGGAAAGGAAGTGCTTTGAGGAATGTCAAACCCAGCCAAATAGTCCAAGAATGAAGTGGGTAGTTTTATCTGAGGTCAAGAGGCAGCAAAAGCCCTTGCACTTGATTGGTGTGTTGCAAGGCGAATTTGAGTTGGCTAGAGATATTTAGAAAGCTGTGGAGGACTGCATCTCTCCCTCCCTCTCTCTCTCTCCCTCCCTCTCTCTCTCCCTCCCTCTCTCTCTCCCTCTCTCTCTCTCTCCCTCCCCCCTCCCCCCTTCAGACTGACTTTCCCTCCTCCTGCACTCATAAGTACTTCTTAGAGGAATACTGTTCCTTCCACTTCCGGCAATCATTCTCTTTGCAGAGCCCAGGACCTCATGGGATTTAATCATCACCTGGAAGAATGACACACCCCTCTCTCCTGATGCAGTTTTGATCCTTCCCAGAAGCCAGCTTCTTTTCAGATTTCTAATGGGTAGTTATGACACTTGGGTCTGCTGTCATCATCTTGATGTCTTTGTGTCTATGTACAAACTCCTTCCTTCTCCAATTGAAATTCTAAAGGAAATCTGACTCCTAGCCCAGAAGTGATGCTAACTCTCTCAGTTTTGTCAGCTTGCTAGTTCTGTGCCAGCTGGAACACCTCTTTTTGCCTATTTCTATTTCCAGTGTCTGCTCTATAAAGTTTAATTTTAAATTCCACACATTAACCATTAGCAAAGCTTTTAACATGCATGTTATGGATTGTTCTCTGGGTAGCATATTTTGCATAGTATAGAACTGACCTTCATATTTATGGAGGCAAAACAAGAAACAAAGGAGCATTGGAATATGTAACTGCAAACAATGGTTCATATGACAGAGAAAACCACATGGTGCTGTGATAAAGAATGTAAGGGTTAAGTGTTTCTATCATCTGAAAGTTTGCATCTGTCTAAACTTACATGTTGGAATCAACCCTCTGATATGTTTCGGCTAAGAGGTGGTACTATTCAGGGTGATGGCTGAGCTGGGCTCAGTCCTTATTAAGAGGAACAGCATCTTTCTTAAAGAGGCTTCATAATACCTTTCATCCTTCATGGAGTACAGGCACATCACTTTGTTTGTGATAAAAAAATAGGCTCCAATCTGCACCATGGACTTTTCCACATCTGGAACTGTGAGTAATATCACTTCTGTACATTATAATAATAATAATAATAATAATAATAATAATAATAATAATAAAACAATAATAATATGCATGTGGCATTGTATTACAGATGCCTGAATATTCTAAGGCAGAAATGTTAAGCTGTAGGGAAAGTCAGGAGCTCACAGAATCCTAATCAGACATGTTGTAATTGTTTGTCCCTCTTATTCCCCTTGTCTCTCAATCTTCATAATTTACCAAAACTAAGATGGAAGAATGTGCTTTGAAGACATACCTAGCTTCAACTCCCAATATGTGTCCCTATTTTCCAAATGCTGAAATCACACATATCTACCCAGACTCTGCCCTTGAGATTTCATTTTATTTTCACCTCTAGAATCTTGTCTTTTCCAGGATGTCACATGTATCTCATATTATAGAGACTTCTGTGACAAGCTCATCTGACCTGACACAATGAGTTTCAAGTTCATTGTGCTGTCGGGTGTGTTTAGCAGTTTATTTCATTGTCCAGCATGTTTGTTTCTGGGTATATAGAGATTTTTTATAAAAAAATGTCTATTTATAATTAGAAAGACACTTCGTTTGTTTGCATCTTTGAGTAGGTACAAATACAGCTTACACAAGTATTCGTTTGGTTATACGTTTTTATTGGGAAGGGGCTTCTTTCTGGGTGAACACACAAGAATGAGCACTACCAAACATTAAAGTAAATTTACATGGATCTAGTAATTATTTATATGTTTATCAATTTCAATTTCCACTGGCAGAAAAGCAAAATGCAAATTCCTCCATGTTTATGCTAGCACTTGGTATTATCTGGCAGTATATTATATATCTGGTATTAGCACTTGGTATAATATAAATAATATAAATATATATTATTTATTTTAAAACTTATTTTACTATTTATAACAGTTACATAGCAGAGTTTCATTGTGCTTTATTTTCCTCTTAGTTTCAAGTGACTTGTTTCCTTATAAAAATGTTTGTAAAACTACATTCTTGGGCTTTATAGCAGCCAGGGGGTTATGAAACTGAAATCTCAGTTCTGGGTATGGGATATCACTTTCTTTTATAAGTTGTTGGTTATGGAGGCTCTAGGTGGCCTCCAAAATGATACAGGCTTTTGCCATTCTTCTTGAATGCCCACCAGAACTGGCTGGTAAGACCATACTATTAAATCAACCATATACCTTGATCACACATTATAGAGAAGTTAAGATAGATCTGATCTGGAAACTTTCTCTGTAGCTTTTTACAATGCTAGAAGGCACTATGCAAGCTTCTGAGGGAGAAAAAGTACCAATATTTTTACTTTGCCAGCTCTGAAACCTAACAAGCACAATACCAACCTGCCATGTATGTGCACACTTGTTCAATAGTGGCATAACTGCTGACGGACTAACCAACTACTCTCTGATTGAACTCAAGAACACATGATATTATCTACACCTACAATGGTAAACCTGGTCAAAGACCTGTGATGGGGGAAGTCACAGGCTCTTGGAGGGAGCTGAGTCTTCCTGAAATAATGTCAAATTATCTTCTAAACATTTATTCTTAACATTGATCTAATTACTTAATTAATTGTTTGTTTATGCATGTACATGCCTGTGTGTGCATGTGTGTTTGTGAGTGTGTGTGTGTGTGTGTGTGTGTATTTGCTATGATCAGAGGACAACTTGATGCAATTAGATTTCCTCTTCTACCATAGGTCATCATGCTTAGAAGTGAATGTTTTTACCCATTGATCTCTCTCACTGGCCTCAATATTTATGTTTATACCAATAGAAAATAGCTACTCCCAGCATCAATCAGAATGCCTTCTCTTTCTAGTGAATGGTGGTGAATGCAGGTACTCAGGATGCTCAAAGATGCTGAGAATAAGTGAAGGTTGAGTGTTCAGCTCCAAACAAGGCAGTTATCTTTCCACCAGGCTTTGTTTATTTAACTGATGACTCACTGGGCAAAGTAAGTATAGTGTTACACGTAGAGTCTTGTTTCATTCTATTGTGGCAGGAAAAAAAAGGGATAACTGATAAACATAAATGTCAGATAACAAACACTACAGAAGGATCCATACCAAATGAAGATTTAAAGAAGTAAGATGCTATTTTGGAAAGGATATCTTGGCAGGTTTCTCTAACACTATGCTAAAAGAATTTTGAAGGCTGCAAAGATAACATTGAACAAAGATCTGAATGAGGTGAGGTGTCAGTTACACTCCCATCCCAGGAAAGAGCAGTGGCCCAGGCAGAGGTCAAGAGCACAACCAGAGGCTCAAAGCAGGAGTATGCATTTGAAGGACAGAAAAGAGCCCAAAAATGGCTCAGGAAGAGGCGTGATGAAAATAAAATTTCCCAGAAGTAGAAAAAGAACCTTTTATCTCTTGATAAGAAAGCATCTGTAGCTAAGCTGGGACAGAGAATTTTCGGTGTTTGAAAACACGCTAAGATTATTTTTTTCTTAAATTTTCTTTTTGATAATTTCGGATTGTTTGGTTAATGGATTAACTAATTATTGAATTATGTTTATAATAGCTTAAAAGTCTAGCACACATATGCACACACCTAGGTCTAGAATTCAGAGGATTTTGCTCAATTTCATACTTTTAAGTCTGTGTTGATTTAATCTATGCCTTTGTTGACTTTCTTTTTGGAGTCTTCTGTTTTCTACTCTTGGATAAAACACCTATCCATTATTTCAAAGGGAAATTGCACAAAGTCTACTTAAAGTACACCAAACTATTGTACAAAAACAATGACACAAATAAAATTACTGTGTAGAAGGAAAGGTGGCATTGAAAACCTTTTCCACTGGGTTTAACCAAATGTCAGGATAGCAGTTTCCTTTCAATGATAATTTAACTGGATGACTGGGTGCTTCTTTTACAATAGAGAGCTGGATTCTCACGTACGAATAATGATTATTTATGGGATATACTTCTTAATTATTTTTGGTTGAATGTAAAGGATTTTTGAATTATGCTATGGATACCTGACAAGACTCAAATATGTTCTAACGAGTATTAGAAAACTATGTCAAAGTAAAGGAATTCTTTTAGTATTTAGAATAAAAACAGTTCTTCACCAAGGAGGAAGCAGAGCCTAGAAAACACCAGGTGGAAAGTACCATTGGTGGGGAAGCCAATGCATTCTGCTCCTTGCTGAAGAAGGGAAATTGGAAGACCTTTAGTACCTCCAGACAATCATCCCACATTGCTGACTGAAGACTGGTCTCAGCTAAGTTACTCCTTATAACAGGAGAGTGCTTATTTATGAAATGCTTTTGGTATCAGTACTTGGTCTAATTAAGCTTGTTGCTGGTGAATAAGTATGGGATATACTGACTTAAAAACATTCTTCTCTGACAAATGCCACATAAATATGTAAGTATCTGAGTGTAAAATGGAAAGGCTTCATGGGGAAAGAAAGTGAAATTACTTACTCCATGTACATAGCTTCATCAACTTTGTATGCTAACCTGGGCCAACATGCATCCTCACATGGCAAGCCCTGAATAATGCAGTTTCAGTGTATCCCAGATAACTTGTTATTATACTCATAGTTCTTAGTTACACATATCCTGAAAGCTACACTGTACCTCACTGTAGTTCTGAGAACTGACTAAGAGAACCAAGGACAGTTTAGAGCTTGGGAAACTCTTGGGACTGGTGAGAAAGTTTCAGGCCAGATTTGTCTACTTCTTTTATATCCCACAGATGTCAGCTACCCAGAAAAAAAGCCCTAATAATTTGATCAGAGCTTTTTTCATATGAATATAACCAGGTCTGGGTATAGAGTATGAAGTAAGGGTATAACAGAAGCAGACATACTTAGGAAATGAAACATATAGCCTAATTTATAAATGGTCAGCAATGGCTTGAACATAAGTTAGGCTTATAAAAAGAAGAAAGCTGATTGGTTGCTATTTGATTGCTATGTGGAATCAGTGAATCATGGTGCATTTGTAAGACTGGTGAAGGAAAATATTATTTTAATGATAAGCTATGCAAAATATATGAAAAATCAGTTATGAGAGATATATGTATATGTATACACACACACACACATATACATATATATATATATACACACACATACATACACACACATGCACCAAAGCCTGCTATTGATTTTATATTATTTGTGTAGGTGTGAAAGATTTAGGCAGTAGAGAATTTACCACTGGACAAAAGAACATGACTTTAATAATGATGTGTCACTTCAATATAAATACATATTTTTGACACCTGACAACTAAAAGAAAGTGGTAATTTTCTGTCCTCAAACATATTTCTTCTCTGGAAGTAGCCATTGGAAATATAAAGCACATTAGAAGCGTAGCAGTAGACATGTAACTTAAGAGATACATTTGCTCATGGATGTTCTGGGAGGGCATGAGACTTAGGGTAGTTCTTTCAGGGTGAGTCACCTTCATGAAAGAAAGAAATGAGCTGAGTATAGTGGGTCTGAACCTTCCTAACTCTGTGACCCTTTAATACAGCTCCTCATGTTGTAGTGAACGCTAAAAACATAAAATTATTTTCATTGCTACCTCATAACTGTAGTTTTGCTACTGCTGTGAATTGTGATGTAAATATCTGTGTTTTCCTTGTTTTTTTTCTTTTTTTTGTGTTTTTTTTTTTGTTGTTGTTGTTTTGATTTTTTTGTTTTTCAAGACAGGGTTTCTCTGTGTAGCCCTGGCTGTCCTGGAACTCATTCTGTAGATCAGGCTGGCCTCGAACTCAGAAATCCGCCTGCCTCTGCCTCCCAAATGCTGGGATTAAAGGCATGCACCACCACCGCCCGGCTAATATCTGTGTTTTTCAATGATCTTAGTCAACCTTTGTGACAGGCTTAGTCAGTCCCAAAGGGTCATAACCCACTGGTTGAGAAAAAATGACCTAGTAAATGTAGGCAAACAAATGACTAGGCTCTCTAAGAGAGATGACTGAGCCAAAGGTACACTCTTTGAAATTGGCTGAATGGGAAACTAGGCACAATGAGCAAAAGGATGATCCCGGTAGGAAATGAGAAAAGATGTATGCTGTCAGGGTTGTCTGAGGAGAGAGGAGAGCACATTATAGTCTTCTAAAGTGAAGATGTTTATAGATGCAGGACTGAGAGAAAAGAGAAGACTCTGATGCTGCTGACAGCGAGCAGAGTGGGAAGCCTTTTCCTAAGTACCCCAAAAGGAAAGAGAACTGCAAATGCCAGATTGTGTTTTCAAAACTTGAGACCCCTTCCATTCCAGGATGGATATATTTAGATTACAGTTTAAAGAAAATTTATGCTAATTGTAAGTACTCCAAAGAAAAGATGTAATTCCAAAAGCATAGTATAGTTTAATTTTCACAAAATATTCTAAGCTATTTTGAATTTTCAGAGTCCTACTTTTTTGGCTTAAAGAAAAAGAAAGAGTTGGGCAAGATTCTTTTAGGGCAACTCAAACAGCAGAAAAGACACAAGATGGGCATGGAGACTCTCTGGCATTAGATAGTAGAAGTATTGGAAGAAAAGGAATGGAGTCCATAAAAGTAGTCCTCCATCACATTAACTTTTGGAATACAGAGGTAAATCATATTCATATGGAAGATAAAGGCACAATTGATAGTGTTAGATACATCATCCCACAAATGGCCACAGTGTTAACATTTTCCCAAGAATAAACTGGTGGCTGGGCACAGGCAGCCTCTCCTCTGGGGTTCAGGGTGAACTTAACTGCTCCAAAGACAAGAGAAGACATTTAGCATCGTGACCTGCTTTTAGTGACAGCAGAGAAAATGAGTCCCTGCTGGAAGCCCTCACTATTTGCATTTTGTCCTCAGTGCAACCCTGAAGCCTCCTCTATAGGAAGTGGCTCCAAACATGCAGAAGTTTCTTTACGTGGTCAGTGAAATTGCTATCAGAAGGAATCTTGGTGTATGCTCTTCACTGACAACTGAGCAGATTCTGGACTTTTGGTTATCTTTTCCATTCCCCCACTGGCCTCCATGATCTTCCAGATGTTTTGGCCTAAATACTCAAAGGTCGTCTTTTGTGCAACCTTCACTGCCATGCAGATTTACTAACCTAGACTTCAACTCACAACTCATCATGGTCTTTCCTCCCTTTCCACTGCTCCCACACAGGTTCTATCTCTATACATCCCACTTACCCCAGCCCATGAATTCGCTCTTGATGGCATCCCAGAGTCTAGCAATCTTTGGTTCCAAAAAAATACCTTGAGACTTTCTAACTTAGCTGTCTTTAAATATCATTTCACATGATCGCTTTCTATGTCCTTTCTTTTAAAAAGTTTCATTTATTATTTATCGTATTTTACTGTAAGTGTATTTTATGTAAGTGTTTTTGCTTAAGCAGTTTTTTTTTTTTTTTGCACCGTGTGCTTTAATGCCAGAAGTGTCCAAAAGTAGATATCAGCTCTAGAAATGGTTTTACAGATAATTGTGAGTTGGCCTACAGGAGCTGGGAGTTGAACTAAGGTCTTCTGGTAAAGCAGCCAGTGCTTTTAGCTGCCGAGCTGTATCTCCATCACACTGCCTCTCACCAAGTTTCCATTTCTTTACTGCTATAGAATGATATAAAATAGAGCATCTATCCAGTGATTTTAACAAAAGGTGACAAGGCCATTCTTTTGATCAGATGCTGAATATGAAGAGAACAAGGTGCTACAGGATCCCAGAGACCACACATGGGCTTCCATGCACTTTACAGAACAGAGGGAGACAGTCCCTTCTTTAGACTCCAGCATATTATTTTTTATTTCATTCATTCTCTCATTCTCTAAGTATTTCCAACCTGAATGGGAAAAGCTCCTGTTAACACAGAACACCATAACCACTCTCCACCGTGTGATTACATGACGGTCTGGCTCAGTAAAATCATTAGCTTCTTGGAAGCAATGCTGGGTTTTTTGCTCCAAACCGTTCTGTCCTTAGAGATATAGGTTGGATCATTTGAATGGCCATTTCTCCATATATTAATTGAATTGCTGTTGTTAATTGCATGTTCTCAAAAAGATCTGAGTTTAGATGAAAGGGTATTTTACAGAATGAAAGGAAACATCAAGAGGCAACTGGTTGGTCCCTCCTCAGATATATGAAGCACATTTAAACCAGTTTAAGGGTCAGTCAGAGGAAAGAAGGCTTGAGACATCAAAGAGTACAATTAGATGTCATCAGAAGATCACATTCTGTCTCTAGGCATCTGAAGAGTTCTCAGTCAGCTGCCTTTGATAAGTCCAAATTTAAGGATGATTATTTAATATAAAATGAAGAAAAATATTTGGGGTGTTGCTTTCTTCATATCAGTCCTATTTAGAAACTTTCTTCCACTCTTATCTAAAATAGTAAATCTTTGGTCCATGAAATAAAGTGAGGGTTAAGAATGTTCCACTTTTGTGGGACTATGAGATGGAGTACAGCGCTTTCAAGGGAAAAGAAAAGATAAGAGTATCCAACATGCAAGAAACCACTTGGGATGTGCCCTTCAGCCTCATATCACACACATAGATCCAAAACCTGGGACGGAGTTCAACTGCTTGGGTGGATTCCACATACAGATAGTTGTGATAATCGATTTTTGATCTTAAAAGAATGCAATAGAGACTTTTCACTCAAAGTTCAATGAATATAAAATTATAATAACTTGTCTTATGTAGTAGAAAATCCTTGCAAATCAGCTTAGCTGGCTCCATTTCTTACTTTAAGGAGTTATGCTAAGAGGAGCATAAGTTGTGCTATGAGAGAAGCCGGTCCAGGGTTCCTGGGAGAGAATGATGACACTTTTCCCCGCCCCCAACCCTTCCCAGTTTTCTGCAGCATTGTGTGAGTCCAACATTTAACCTGCATAGTCTTGAGAATCACGTTTTGAACATTAAAACATATCCTAGACCTTCACACTCACTAAATTAGAGCAGCAGGCAAGGGACTAACGCACATTTCTACTTGGATGAACCCAACAGATTTGCTTAATGCCTTGTGCTCAGTAAGTGTCTAAGGTCATGTCCAGGCACCACAAGCTACATTATCAATATCAATTAAGAGAAAGGGAGATTGTAGCAGCTGCAGTAGCAGCAGCAGCAGCAGCAGCTGGTATTCATCACTGCTATATTAGGACATGCAATAACAAGCATCTTAGCATAAGTTGATCTGGTAATCCTAGCTCTTAAAAGCAGAGATGAGAGGCTGGGTGATAGCTTACTCATTAAAAGGCCTTCCATATAAGTACAGAGGTTTGAGCTCATTGCCCAGAACCTATATTTGAAAACAAAATCTGGGAGGACTTCAGGGAGTTGGAAGATTATAATGGAAATATATTTCCTAAGCATCTTATTAAATAAAAAAATCAACCAAGTCAGAAATCCAATAGTTTCTTGTAATCCCAGGGCTGGGGAGAGGAAGATAAACTGCCAGTTCCTTAGGCTCATTGGCTGACCAGCCTAGCTTCCTTGGTGAGTTCCAGGCTAGAGAGAGAGATGGATGGAGTCTAGACTTTAGTCTAGACATCTGAAACCTAACACACACATACACACACACACACACACCTGCACCTGCACACACTCCCCTGCACACACATAAATGTGTTTGCATACACAAATGTATGCACACACTCAGAGATGTGAAACACAGTCAGAGATATGAAAACATGAGAAGAGACATTACTACATCTAGAATTAGCATGATCATGTAGTTTAATTTGTGCACCAAAGCACTTTCAAGAGCAGGGAAGTTCTATCACGAGTTCCAGACTGTGTCTGAAACCACTAGCATATGGTCATCTGAAATCTCTGGAAAAGCAAGCTTTTTGTTTCGAAAATACAAATGGAAGAATTCCTCATTTAAATAAATTCCTCATTTGAATAATTTCATCCATGTGTATTTTCTGACACAGTGGCTTTTTTTGCAGCCAGGCTTCCAATGACTAAAGTTTCTGGGTGAGATTCAGAGGCCCTGAGAGATTCCTTGTGAAACATATGAAAAAAAATCATCACATTGGGCCTCTGACCCTTTCCTTATTTCTTCTGCCAGCTGCCTTAGCAGTATGTCAGTCCTGATGAGAGGGCTTGAAGAGTAGTAAGTTGAGGCTATTACATTCAGTGAGTTTGGGAAGTTCTGGTAGTTTCAATTGCCCTTGTGACTTTTACAGAACTCTGACTACTGTGAAGGCTGATTGAGCTGAATGTTAAACCTTCCTTCTTCTACAATGCAATCAGTCCATTCTTTTGATCTGCTTTGGATGACCTGTGTGTATGTGTGTACTTCTGAGTCCACGTCTCATTATTATCAGGTATATAATCAAGGCTAGCCTTGAGTACTTGCTTCAATCTCTCTTACCTCTTGCTTCTTCTTTTCCTTTTATTGAATGTAGGTTTTTTTCTCACATAATTTATCCTGATTATAGATTTCCCCCTCCCCCACTCTTCCCATTTCCTCCCCACCTTGCCCCCCATCTGGACTCCCTCCCTCCATGCCTCTAATTAGAAAACAAGCAGGCTTGCAGAGAAGACTTCTTTCTCACCTATGTTAGACTGTCTTCAGATAAGACTATAATTAACTTGTGAATTCCTGCTTTACTTTCCAAATGAGAAAACAGAATTATCTGTTAAACTAGATCACATATTTTCCTGTTAAGGTCAGTTTGTGATCCGTCTTTGTATCTATTGCTATGACCTAAGCGTCTTTAGAACATATTTAAGTTGAACCTTGTGAATCTGCCTACGTTTGATCACTTTGGGATTGCAATAAAAGGCAATTTCATATGAGTAAACCTACTAACAATTGTTCAGAAACAATTGTAGAATGAATGAGGTTATTTTTAAAACTTTTAAATCTTATCTGTACATAAATATACATATATACATAAATGTCTTTATGCACAGATTTATATGAGTATACAGAAATATTACATGTATACGATGATAAAATCTTTTGGAATGGAGTTTAATTTATTAGTTTTCATGGAGGCATTATTGTGCTACATAGCCAATTAGCCTGACACTGCTATGTTACTTAGGCTCTCCTCATTACTCCCAAGTGGTTTTAATTTTTCTTTTTTGAGTAAACACCCAGCTTCTACTAGGTGTCAGTTTAGTAGTTTTTAGATTTGTGTTCCCAGAAGAGAAAAGAACATGGCCACCTTCCGTCCCCTCATAGAAGTAGCAGTAACCAAGCTGACATCATGAATTGCTCTTTCATTATTAAGTTATTTATCTGGGACTGTACACTCTTGGATATCATTATCCTGTCTAATAACATTAGCAGGAGGTAATCTTTCTTTTTGGGTGTTGACAATATGTCAGGCATGGTCCTCAGCACGTGATGTCTGTTGCCTCTTTCTTGTTTTATCTCAATCCTTTGAAATGGGTATCATCGTTATCTTCATTTTTCAGATGAGGAAAGTAGGGCATCCAGAGCTAGTCATTTGCTGGAAATCACACAGTTCACAATGAACGAGGAGCTGGCTGTCAGATCCCAGCATTGTGGCTTCATTCCTTTCAAATAGCACATAGAATCCCATCAACAGGAAAGTATGTGCCTTAGAAATTGGAATGCATTGAAAATCCACTGGCTCTGTGAAATACATAGTATCTTGTAAGTACTACATGATTTGAAGTTACAGCCTTGGAAATGTACCTAATGTTTGAAGGTTGCAGCCTACTCCTCTTATAAAAAGCTCAAAATAATTTTGAGTGCTAGGACCTTGTCGGGCCATGGAAGGATGTCTTGGTTCTTGGGTGGGCATGGGCCTGGAACCCCAAGACTCCAAGGGAGAAATGGCAGGCGTTCGGCCACGCCCACAGAATCCAGGCTCCTACATGCGGTCCACATCTCTCATTAATCTGCGCCTTGCATACAAGTATGGCTCAGTAGCTCCTCCCAGAGAGGTTTTAAGTCACCATCTAGGCTACAGGTAGAGGGCGTGACTAACAGGCTTAAGCCTCGAGATTTCCATATTCATAAGCTATTTAAAGGTTGGGAACATAGCTCAATTAAGTTCCTCCTCTTTCCCCCTCCCTATTTAAGCCAGCTCCCCCTGGCTTTTACTGGGGGCACGCACATTCAGACCCATCCACATTCGCCATGAACAATAAAGCTTTGAACTCTTGGACTCCACGTGTCTTCTGGGGCCTGCCGCCAGGTTTCCAGCCTTTGGAACCTGACTTTCTTGTATCTATTGGGACCCACAGTCGTGGAACATCCAGCCTCGGGACTCCCCTGCCTCGACTTTGTTCCCACAGGACTTCATCTCAGTATCTTACACTAATAATTGGGATGTAAAGAATCAATTTCTCTATAGTTGATGAATAGCAAGAAAAGTCATAATACATCCTATTAAGAGGTTTTTATTAGAGAGGTTTATTCTCTGTTTGATTTTGAGTGAATAAGTGAGTTTGATTTCATCTTAAATGGCTCACAACGGCTGTATTTAGACACTTGATCCAAAAATTGTGGTACCACAGAGAGGATGGAGAACATTTAAGTGGAGTGTGGAGGAAAGTTTGATCGTTAGAGGCATGCCCCCGATGAGGATACAGGACACTTGGCTTCACTCTTGTGCATTTCTACGCCATCATTTAACTAAGTACAAACACAAAAACAACAGGGTCAAGAGATCATAGGCCTGAACCTTTGAAACTAGGGCCTGAAGTAAATCTTTCCCGTGTAAACTTATTAATCCTGGTTGTTCTGTCTCAGCTATGGAAAGCTGGTACACATAGCATGAAAATACATTGAGAAAATCGTGTTTACTCTTTCCTTTCTATATTAATTCTGTTTCCTAATATATTTGCTTCTTAATTGTTTTTATACTTTAAAACTATCAATTTGTAAAAAAAAAAAGTTGCATAGATAAAAGAATAAATAAGCTGATTAAGTGGGCACATATTCAACAACTTGATATATATTGATATATATATATATATATATATATATATATATATATTATATAGATAGGTATGCAAGATATACATGTATATAATATATGCAAGATATACATATATAACAGATATATGCAAGATATATACAAATATGTAAATATTTTATGTATATTACATATAAGTAATATATATATATATATTTAGTAAAATAATTTGTGGTATCCTTTAAGTTTGAATGAGAATCACCCCACTGTCCTCTGTAAATCAGCCTTAAATAGTGACAGAATATTAATGGGAGGAAATCAGGATCTTAGACATTTTGCTTTAAGCTTTGGGCCTTAGTTGTATTGATAGAGTTAAAGAAAAGGGTTGTGAAACTGGATTATTTTATGTTTCACAAACAACACTTTTCTGCAAGTATCATGAAGGGAAATTGCAGTTGTCCAGCTAAGATTTTAGAAAATGCAATTCTGCCTCTAAGATAAGCCAGGCACACTCCACTCATTGGGAAGTCACACTCTACCATTAGGTAGTCAAAAAGTTTTCTTCACTATGACGCAGCTTAAAACAGTAGGTCAAGCCATTGAAGACTTGGGAAGGCTGTCCATATGCAAGTGGCTTTTCTCTTTGGATACCATTGCAACCCAGTCCTGAAGAACAGGCAGGATTGGGTTGGTTAGGCAATGAGGCTTGTCATTTTCAAGTTAGGACTTTGGGCATTGTTAAGTTATATCATTTCATGAATTGAATTTTAAAAAGTATAATCAAGCCACACTTGGGAAAGCAAAACATGGGTCATTTGATTGTCCTTGTTATCTCTATATAAGGAAACACGCTTAAAAGGCCAAGCTTAGGTAGGTGCTGATCTATTGGCAGGAAGAACCTGTTATGTGAAAGGGTTACCTTTTTACAGGCTGTGATGGAGCCAGCCAGGTTGCCTGCTGTACTGCTGGTGATCTGCTGTGGCTCTGAACCTTCATGCATCAGTGGTGACTCCACGTTGCTGTGTGCCCCAAACACAAAAGAAAGAAAACACAGTCACTCCAGTGATTCATCTCTCTCCTTAGAAATGCAGAGCGAATCACATATTGCATGCCATCAAACTCATTTTTTTCCTGATTGCATTCAATATAACCAGTCCTGCTCAAGCTGGCATTTTCTTGTTGGGATCACCTTGAGAATTGGAAATATGATGGGCAGTCATATTATGAACAGAAAGCTGCAAGCCATTGCTTCCCACAGTGCTTAAATGGACACAGCCCCATCGGCCTGACTTCTGACAATGCTAGCTGCTTTTCTCAAGCAGGTTTTAAAACCAAATAAAGCCTTCTCGCTTGTCACATTAATTCAGCTCTGCCAAGCCAACACATCATAAAATACTCATCTCATTTTTTCAAAATGAAGGTAAAAAACAATTTTAGCCAGAAATGTAGTGCAACATGACATCAGAAAGAATATGAGCTGAGCAAGGGCCAGCTATCCTCTTAGCATCTCTCTGGTGGCAGGATGTCCTTCAAATTGTGTGCTTCTAAGTTTTGAAATGTGTCCCTACATCTATATCAAACCTTGCTGGGTTCGTCTATGAACAAGAAAGCATACATATTTTTTTTTAAAGCTTTAGAATTATTACTACATTTTAAGAGATGATAAAAATACTGAAGTTTTGAATTTTTTTTCATTACAAAATTGACAGCTGAAAGTTAAATCCCCCTTTAAATGCTTAAACATCCTGCGAAACTTTATAAGCATTTAAAATATCATTTTCCATTTGAGAGATATGACAATTTGGAATCTGAAGACATTCTTATGTCTTAAATCCAGCGCTTGGCCATGATTGTTGGTCATCACATAGAATATGCACAATTTATTAAAGAATTTCTTTTGAAATATTATCTAATGGCCTCATATGAAATTTTCTGAGTCGTAGATATCTTTTCTTAAAATCAGTTTTTAGAAAAAGTAAATAAGTTCAACACACAGCATGTTCCTAATAGTACTCTACTCTTAAGTGCGAGGTTATGAATTAGTTTTATGAGATCAGGATATGAGTGTAGTCTGTTGGCATTTTTCATTAATGGTAGTAAATGGTCATGTTTTGTGACAAACCATAGGATCTAGCAAAGTTTCTAGAGAGCTCAAACTTGTCGTAGGCTACTTTCTGACTACTTGATACCCTGAGGACTACAACACATTTAATAGAAAGGAACATGCAGCACTCACGTTTTTCTTGCTTAAGGAAGATAAAGTAAAAAGGGAAAAGAAAAGAAAGTAGACATGGAAGAAACATGAGCAATATGAAGGAATGGAGTAAAGACAAATGCAAAGAAGGAATAGGAGGTTAACATCGATTACAAATTATTACCATGTGATACACAAGACCATAGCCCAGCTAATCTTGGCCCACTATTACTGGTCTATGAATAGAGAAAAGAATATATTTTTCCTTTTAGCAGTTGATCAAGCCCTATGGGCAGGAATTCAGGAAAAGACCTCTGTGTCCTGTTTCTATCATATCCCCAATTTGCTTTGGCCAGCTAGTGGATCACTTGTACCATTCATTCTAGGACCTGGGTTCAGAATTAGGGCATATTCCACATCTGTATTTTTTAAAATAGGGTTAGGGACCCTAGAATGGCTGAGAAGTAAAACTGAGAAAGGTCCCAGGCTATTCATTGCTGATAAGAAACATTAAAGTCAGCAAGTCAGCAAACTGAGACTGCTCTAGAAGGAAATTCATCTGGTTGAATGAGTCAGTTAGACCCCAAGTCAGCAAGCAGGTGACATGAAAATAGAGAGTGAAGTATATAGCCTTGAACCTTAAGTAGCTGCCCACTAGGCATACACTGCCAGACGTTAGAAAGCCTTGAATAGTGCTCAAAATCTTTAGAAATGTTCACTCATCCACTAAAAGGAAGAAACAGAAACTTCCCATCAATTTCTTAATAATGGTCTCTCTCCTTTTTGACACGCTTGCTAGATATAAAGATGCATTATAGGAATATAAGTTTTGTTACTTGTCTACAAGGCTCACTCCATTTGCTCAGTTAAAACTATAGAAGCAAATAACTGTGTCTTTGTATATATATTTAATTACTGGTTTTGGGATTAAATGAGGAAATAGAATGACATCATAAGTTTTAAGTCAGTTTGGTGAGTGTATTATTTCATGGCAAACACTGTGCAACCTCACCACACCAACATTGGAAGCAGGTATATCTATCTCCTCATCTCCCAAAGCACCAAATACAGAGCTCTGAGGACATCTAAAACTGACAACAAAAGACAGGAGGGTCTGCCTTTTTTAAATCATGTTATATAAATGTAGATTTCCAACATGTACCATTGGTTCCATCCCTTCCATGGCCTTTGGTTAGAAGTGGGATATTTAGGTGTTTATAAAGATTTGTCCTTAGTCTCCACCGAGGTAAAACTTGGGCTGCTTCAGAATGAAGGAAGATGGTGGAGACATGAACCTTGTGCATTTACTACCATGAGCTTAAGTTGACATGAAAAGAATCACTGTCAAGGCACTCATTACAGTTCTGTAAGTCTCTCTAATGGGCAAGCCTGTAAATCTTCCTTGGGAGGTTTTCCTTTGATTTTTGACAAGTGTTGGCAATATTTATTAAGGCCAGCCTTTCAGGCTGGATTTTGTGTGGAAGCTGCAATATCAGTTTCAATGAGAAAGAAGATAAACTGGGAAAGAAGATATAAAAGCAAAACATGATGTAAAGAAGTGCTTTAAATGGCCAGTGGTGGCACACGCCTTTAATCCCAGCACTTGGGAGGCAGAGGCAGGGGGATTTCTGAGTTCAAGGCCAGCCTGGTCTACAGAGTGAGTTCCAGGACAGCCAGGGCTACACAGAAAAAACCTGTCTTGAAAAACCAAAAAAAAAAAAAAAAGTGATTTAAAGCTGGCCCTCTATCAAGCAGCTTTGTTTACAGAAAACTAAAATGTCATTTGTGAACAAAAGAGGTGTTCAGGGGCCATTGCATTGCATCCATTATGACTCATGTATACTGAAAGACTAGGTCAACATCAAGGGTTCCATGATTTCCTCAGAGACAAGTATTTCATATGTAGATTTTTCTATATATTCCTACTCAGAACTTTGTCCAGGAACCAGCACCAGCTGTATGGATCCTGGGCTCCCTAGAAACTTGGGAATTCAGGTTCTTCCTTATAACTATGGAATTGGACTATAAAAATTACACTAAAGCCAAGGGACTTCCATGCCCACTAAGTCTAAAAAGTAGTTGTCTGTCATACTAAGCAAGGTGCATCCTAATTTTCCATGATCTTTTTTGAACGTGATGTTTTTCATCCAGGAACATTCTTTCTAATTCTTTTCTTGACAATCCCTCCTCTGCCAGTTGTATCTCAGTTTATATGTTACTCAGGTTCCTCCTTTGTTCCTTCTCCCCACTGTGGAGACCACAATCCTCTTCAACACCATTCTGAACCCCAAGAACACAGACATGTTTATACTCCTAACTATTCCCACCCTTATCTAAGTGAAATGAGATACTCACTGTCCTCTGTGTCCCAGGAGCCTCCTGAGCCACGTCCTCCCCAGCACTTGTCAAGAGGCCAATTTATGTGTAATATTTCTCTCTTTCTCTCCCTTCACACAGTGGGCTTTAAAAGTGCGGCAACTGCAGAGGCCCCAAGACAATGCTAGGTAGCAGACAATTGCCGAGGTTGTTTGCTCCCATCTTTCCGGGAAATCAGTTAACCTCAAAAGATTAGACACAAACATGTGTTTGCGTTCACTGTTTAATTTTCGGCAGCAGTGACAGATGGTAGGATAAGCCGTATCTGAGAAGATAATTTAAAGTATTTCCCACGATAGTTCTAATGAAAAAAAAAAAAGAAGAAGAAGAAGAAGGCCTGCTGTTATTGTTGTTAAACACAGTGTAAAGTCAAATGCTTTCAGTAGATTGTGAAAAATAAGTTTTGCTCTTGAGCTCTGAACACTTAAAGGACACTTTTGGTAAAATGTAGTGATTATCATTTGCTGTTTGGTTGTTTAAGCCTTGTCAAGGATATGTGCTCCTGAACTCTCTACTAAATCCTCTCATCTCAACCCAACAATTCAGATCCATCTGAAGAGGTCTTGTGTGAGCAATTGAGATACTCTCATTAATATTAATTTAAAACAGTGCTATGATCCAGAATTATTTAGAGGATTTTAAAATATGTGTTTGAACAGCACAAAATGAAAGATTACTCCACTGAACGTCCTTATTTTTTTATCCTTATTCGAAAGGATTTACCTACTAAATGGGTGAGATCAGGTACTTAGGTCAATCTTTCAAAAACTAATCTGTACTCCAAATCTTATAATATGCTATTGTCTCTTGCTTTTATTTCCTGAGCCATCTTTTAACTGGGACTTGGTTTTTGATTTTGATTAAGTTTTAGTCTGACTTCTGTGAGCACCCTATTCAGCAATGCCTGCACCTTGGTCTACCGAGTCTTATATTAATAATAAACTTCCCTACCAAAGTTTAGCAAGAAGCCTCCTACACTGGGTTTCTGACCAGGTTTCAGATCCGTTCACCCTTGTTGCTGTCCTTGGCCTGTTTTAGCAAGTACACTCAATTAAGTGTTACAGACTCCCCCATCCTTTATATCCCTTCCTAATACTTCCACTTTCAGTGGTTCATTCTTCCTACTTTCTGTCTATAAATTCCCACTTAATATATTTAGAGCTAAGTCCAAATCTGTACTGATGTCACTTTGCACTTATTATAATGGCTAACTTAAAATCTCCCTTGCTAATTACAGATATCTGGTGCAAAAACCCCACAAATCTATTTACATGGTATTTTCTAGTTTTATTAACTAGGCAAGACTTTGTCCTCTTCTTAGTTTAATTTTGTGCTCATGTGTATCCCCCTTCCCTGCAATACCCCAGTTTGGAGGTATTCCCATGCAAATTGAGTTCACCAGTCCAGCTGTGGTTGAAAGGTCTATTGAGTCCTCATGAGCTATAAGAGTTTAGTAAATATCAGAAGAATCAATTAGTCAACATTGAACATATTTGGAAATCATCTTTAATGTATTCTGTTTTAATATAGAAAGGTCTTCAAATAACTAAAGAATGAAGTATATACCTTTGATATAGTACACCAGTGGAGTAATAACAATAAAAATTCCAATAGAAGCAAATAAAAGTGAACACCTTACTATCTTTTGTTACTAGAAAGTACAAACAATATTATAACATTGTGATGTATTATGAAAGGATAAAAGGCATTCCCTTGTCCAAAAAAAAAAAAAAAAAAAAAAAAAAAAAAAAAAGACTTTCCTATCAGTTTTATTCTTGAATCCATAGAATATGGTTGCAGAACTAAGCTTGGGTACCATCTTTGTGCAGTGCTCGGTGATTACAATAAGGGATGACAACAGGTGGTTCATTATTAATCATAAAGCAAGTGGGTTCTTCTTAGACGAGATAATGCCACAAATTAGCTATGTTCTAATTCAATCTCAGCGATTAAGTAGCAGACAAAGAACAAAGGTGTGATTATAGTCTTGTTACTTCCTTTGAAATATAATTTGTAAAGCCAACAGCTGGTAATTTCTTCGTTTTCAGTACCGCTTGTACTTAAGTCTTTCATACTAAGAATTGTGTTGAATATTGTATAATTAAAGCTTTTTATTTGGAGATCTTAAAATCTATCAGCTATGTCTGTCCACAATCTGGAAATACATCTTAATTAGATACTAGGAAAAATGACTGGATTACAATAGGAAATATAACCAACAATGACTGTTCATATATGAAAATGGTTGTGCTCTCTCATGCTGTTATGGATAATGCCTGGTGATGAAGAGCGTTTGCAGAGCAGGTTCTGTGTGTCAGATGTGGGCTTTTCAGACTCACGCTATTTCTACCAACCAGGCGATGACAGACAATATACACACAGCTTTAATTGCTACTGTGCAGATATTTAGATTTTATTTTTTTTTTTAATGTTGCTTCAAAATCTTTGGCTTCACCAAGATCCTAAAATGGCTTTTGGAAACTGTACCGCATTGCTCAGAAAAGGAGTCCAGCCAGAGAACCTAACGACTTGGCTCTTTTCTATTTGTGTTAACCAGGGCTATGGGGGAAAATTCATTTATTGTGGGGTCTGCTTAAATCCTGCATAACTCAAACACCAGGCCAATGCAGATGACAAAAATATATTGTAATCAAACCACTACTGATCAATCAGGACCACAGAACAGAGTTGAGAGGTGAACTATGATCCAAAAGGGTTGCTGCACAGCGTATTTAAAGGATAAGGCCATAAAGTGAGAGGAACAGGGTGGACTATAGCATTGTGTAATTATATTTTCTCAAAGAGTAGAGCAAGAAGTTTCTATCAATCAGGATAGGAGTAGGTTCCTGGACCTGGAACCATGAACTTAGTTTGACCCTGTCAGCAAGATGGAGAAGTTGTCCTTGAGATGTCTGGACTCAGACAACTATTTCTTTATAATAGAAGCTGTTCAGCTATTGGGAAGTCCTAGGGCCTGGGACCTTAAATTTAGTTTCTCCCTATTATTAAATAGAGTCTGAAATGAAATAGTAATACTTAGAATAAGTCTGTTGTTTGTTACCAACACTTTCAAAGCAGGTGCTACCAATGATACGTTCAGAAAGATGAACTAGTAACAAAAAGACAGCAAGTTCACATTATTGTTGCTAAGTTAAATTTTCATGAATAGGCTACTATAGTAACTATAAAACTACCAAATGTTCACCATTTTTAAAATGAGTATTTCAGCTTCAAAGATTAAGTATATTGGGTATGTGGCTTCACTCAGCTGCATCAGACCTTAGTTCAGATGAACGTAGAAAGCTCTTCACGGGCGCCATCTTAGTTCCCTCCTGCTCAGTACTTCCATCCAACTATATGGGCAAGAGACTCTCTGGGTTATGTAAGTCTCTCCATCACACCACTCACTTCCCCCAAAGTTTCCATTGTTTACTTTCTCAGTATTTGTACCCCATGGTATAGTTTGCTTAGTTACTTAGTTATGCCTACTTTGTATACAGGAAGTTGAGCATTAATATATAAGCTAATATTACAGTGCTGTAAGATGATGGCCTTAGATTTATTTTGCTGCTCTCTATACTGCGTGGTACACTTCTCTTCTGTGCTCAGTACCAATCCTTTTCAGTCTTTGCTTTTATGAAAAAGCTAAGTGAATTCAAACATGGCCAGTTCCCAGAGCCCCAGTGTTCAAGAAATCTATCTGTAACTTTTACTCAAACCTCTCTATTTTTTGTTTTACTTTTATTTTATTCATTTACACCCCAAATGCTGCCCCCACTCCACATTCCTCCCTCTTAATTCTTCCCCCATGACCCCCTTCACCTCTGAGAGATATCCCCCTGGGTGTTCTCCCACCCTGGGGCATCAAGTTTCTACAGGATTAAGAACATCCTCTCCCACTAAGTCCAAACAAGGCAGCCCTCTGCTACATATGTGCCTGGGGCCTTGGATCAGCACATATACCCTCTTTGATTGGTGGCTTAGTCTCTGGGAGCTTTCAGGGATCCAGGTTAGTAGACATTGTTGATCTTCCTGTAGGGTTGTTATCCCTTTCAATTCCTTTGATCCTTACCCTAAGTCTTTCATAGGGGTCCCTGACCTCCATCTCATGCTTGGCTGTATCTGCATCTGTTTCAATCAGCTTCTGGGTAGAGCCTCTTAGTGGATAGTCATGCTAGAATCTTGTCTGCATTAAAATATACCATCAGTAATGGTTTCAGAGATTGGTGTTCACCCATGGGATGATCCCAAGTTGAGCTGGTCACTGGATGGCCTTTCCTTCAGTCTATGCTCAATTTTTGTCCCTGCATTTCGTCTTACTTTTTTTTTTCCTTTAGAACTTTTTCTTTTCTTTTTTATTGAATATTTCATTTATTTTCATTTCAGATGTTATCCCCTTTTCCCATTCCCACCCCCATAAACTCCCTATCCCATCCCTTCTCCTTCTGTTTGCTTTTATACCATTTTAATTACATGCATGTATTAAGGTCAGTTCTAGGTTGAAGAAATAGCAATACAATAGATGCAAATAGTCAAGGAACAAACAAGACAATAAACAAAAATAGTCAAAGAACAAGCAAGGCAATAAACAAAATTCCGTGAACATGCCCTGTGATCATTGTTTCTAAGGACTTATCAGGATGACTAAAATATCTGAGCCAACTCTCCTGTCCTAGCCCAAAGTCATTTTCATGCCTGAAGCCTACTTCTTTGTTCTAGCCTAAAATTTAGATTCCTGCCTGAAATTACTTCTTTGTTCTAGTCTAATGTCAGATTCCTTCCTGAAGCCTACTTGCTTGTCCATGGCCAATGTCAGTTTCTTGCCAAGCAGCCCCCAAAACTCTCCACATCTCTGCCCTTTTTATTTCATAAATAAGACTGAGCCTGTCTTAGGTCATTCTGACAAGAATGCCTTCCTTACTCGTAGTAGAAAATGCACTATCAAAAGCAATGCACTTCTGTCTTAGATTGGTAAGACTCTGTGCAGAATCTTACCTGTCCTTGGCTTGCCAGTCTGTTAAATTAATAACTCTGTCTGGGGGTCCATTTTCAGTTTCAAGTCATGTTCTTTGGCTGCCAACATGTTGATGTTGTTAAAGACAAGCTTTTACATGATGGGCAGGAATAAAAGTATTCCCAGGACAAAAAGGGCTAACATAATCAAGAAATATATGCCATTCTTGAAGCTTGATAAAAATTGAAATACTGACCTTAAACCATGAATAATTTTATCGGCATTATCTGCAGCATCAAAGCTCAGCAGAACAGCACATTCTTTAAATTCATAATCTCACTATGCAAAGTCAAAACATCCAGAGAGGTTTTAGAAGTATGCCAAATACTCTGCATGTGTCTTTAAATCTTTTCCTAATTATAATGACTATCACTGTAAATTTTAGAAGTAATACAACTCCATTGATATTTGGCATGACACTTGAGATGGGTCCTTACTTTTAAACTCTGAACCTCCTTCCAACAATTTGAATAGGATAAAGAGCATCAATCCATTTTTCCTAACGCCTATCTAAGTCCTCTGGTATATTCAACACATTAGTAACATTTTTTGCTAAATGATTAACAAAAGTAGCTGTCTTAACTTCTTGTGTCAAAGCAATTGCAGAAGTAGTGGTGCTAGCAATTAATGTAATTAAAGCTGTTATACCAGCAATAATCAAGCCCACTACCCTCTTGCTTCTGCTTAAAGCCTAACTCAGTTCTTCCAGTACTTGCAAGCTTTTTTCAGAAAACCAAGGTTCTGTAATACTCAGGGCAATAAGACAAAAGTTGGTTGATAGACCACCCCCCTCATAACAGACATGCCAGGTTTCAACACACTAACACAATTAGAAAGTGTAACACATAGATTGTGTAACACAATCAATGCAACTTACAATAAATACTATAGAAGAGACAAGTAATTTTTACTTGACAATTAAAAGAACCTTAACATATGCAAACACTTACTTGAAATCCTGATTCTGTCCCAACTTTATCTCATGCTAACATAACATCATAGAGAACTGCAGCTAATTTCCAAATATGTCTCTGAAAATGTCCAAAGAATGATGCTGACCTGTGAGCTTGCTGAGTGCCCTGACAATGGTGACTGAGAAGCTGTATTAGACATATGTTCCTTACCCACCTTTGTTTTTCTATATCCCAGATGGAACAAGCTGCCTTACCTCAAGTTTCTAGACCTTGTAAGACAGAGAATCAAAAGGAGGAGTTACAATGACTCTTGTATTTTTCTTAAATGTGACCAGTTATTCAGACTCAATTATGTATTGGTCTAGAAATCAATCCAATATTGGAAATAGCCATCTTCATTTAGAAGGATGGATCTCTGGGACTTCTTAGAGATTCCCTCTATTCCCCACTCCCAGCAGCTGCATATTTTCATTCATTCTTTTGGCTCTCTGGGCCTCTCTTCTGTCTCTCCCCATACCTGATCCTACCCCCTCCCATGAGTTGGGTATTAAAAATGAGAACATCATGATTTTGCAGCCAAATAGATGAAACTAGAAAATATCATCCAGAGTGAGGTGACCTGGACCCAAATGACATGTGTGGTAATCACTCACTGATAAGTGGATATTAGCCATAAAGTATAGAATATCCATGAGACACCCACTGACCCAAAGAAATTAAACAAGAAGGAAGGCCCAAGTAACAATGCTCAAATCTTTCTAATATTTACATTTTTCTTCTCACCTGTAGAATGCAAGTGTCACAGACTACTATGGTAGCTTGATAAGATTGTTTCCTGTAAAGCTGTACTATCATACCTGGCACAGGAAGTACTCAGTTTGAAGCTGAGAAATGATGCTATAATCCCTGAAGATTTGTTTAGTCCAGAAGCCTTCTTTTAGGCTTTCATTCAGTTGGAAATATAGTATCTGCAGACTTATAGTGCACACATACTTAGTTGTCTTCAGACCTGAGTATTCAAAATATTCTTCAGAATAGACATTTCAGTATTTAGGGAGATTGATGGTCATTATCATGAGGCCATAAAATGGAGACTCCCAAAGGTCTTTGAAAGACCAAAGAACACAAGAGAATTCAATTAGTCTAAGACTATAAAAATGTGGCCTCTGTTAAATACACAATGTTTTGTCCATCAATATGGAAAATAATTATAATAAACCAAACTTTATAGATTTCAATAAAATTCATTAGGAGGTAAAAACCCCAAATTTAAAAGCAGATGTGTCTAGAGAACAGACATTGTTTTACAAAAAAACAATGCTACTTCAACTGGCAAAACAAATCAATAAGATTTCTTCAATGAATATCTAACAATTATTTTTCTAAGGTAGCTTGTGCTATCCCCCTATCCAATGTTCCATCCCCCTCATAGAAGCAGGGGGATAAAAGATTGGATAGGGGGATTCTAGAGAGGAAACCAGGAAAGGGAATAACATTTGAAATGTAAATAAAGAAAATATCCAAAACAGAAAAAAAAAGATACCTTGATGGTGTTTGTATGCACATATTAAGATAATTCTCTGTTCCTTCCCATATGCCATGGGGAAGTGCTCCACATTAAAGAAGCAAGGTTGAAGATAAAGTACAACTCTGTAACTATTAACACAAGAACATTGTTTTTTAAACACAAGACTGGTCAGGCCATTTCTGTGCTTAGAAACTCATTGTAGCTCTGCATTTTACTTCTAGAAGAACTGTATGTCCTTGTCATAGACTACAAAGTTCTATCCATCTAGACTGCATGCCACTTCTGTAACTTTGTTTCCTTCAGAATCTCCCTCTCTGGTACTCTGTCCACACTGAAGTTCTTGCTATTTCTAGAAGAGTCTAGGCACCACTACTATGGTAAGAGCCTTCTCTAGGTTTTGACATGGGGGATGTGCTTTGCACAGAGAGTTGGCATACCTCAGGTTACTGCCTGCTTCATGTCCTTTCCACATCCTCGTGGAGGCTTCTCGACCACCGTGGCTACTATACTTGCTCCTAGCGTTCCTGTCTCTGGCTCAACTTTCTCCTACACTATCCTAGGTGTAAAAAAACCCTATGCAATGTATTTATTTCCAATGTCATCATTCATTGTATGTCCCTCTTGCATTGCAGTTAATAAACTGTGTAAATATGGTTATCATTGTTGGGTTCTTGTCATGTGTGATTCCCAGCCAAAGACTGATATCTGAGGTCTAGCAGGTCTCAGTAACTATGCATCAAATCAGTTAGTCAAAGAATAAATACATGTAAAGTTTTACACAGAACCATGAAAATGTTAATAGTAGTTGCATAAAGAAATGGTCTTGTGTGCCTTCTTTCATGTTCCTGGCTGTATTGCCTGGGTATTTGCCATCTATTGTTTCATAGTCAGAGACAGTTCTCCTTTGAAATGGGTGATAAGAGGATATTTAGAAACAGATCATTTAAAGTCAAAAGAACGAGAAAGGCACAATTGGTGCTCACAATTCTCACAAATTATCTGATTAGTAAACAACTTTTGCTTTTTAAATGTAATGAGATCTCTGACATATACATACACATTATTGTTTTCGTGATTGGATCTCATAGGTCCTACCACATTCAATGTGTTTACCACAGTGAAATGGGCCTGAGTGATGTAACTGGAAGAAACAGGAAAGCCAACAAAGCCAGGAAACTTTCCTGCCTTAGACCAGAAGCTGCTTCTCTCAGCAAAAGCATCAGTGTTGCTGGGGAGAAACCCATTATCTCAGGTAAGTGCCTTTTAATGTGCATCTTGCCTCTCTTGTGTCTCTTTCCTGAGACTTCCGGATTATATCACAGTTGTCTATGTCCATGAGTAATGGAATGAAGTTAAACTCAGAGAGTCATCTCGACTGATTAACTGTGAACAATGGGACAGGAGGAGCGGAAGCTCTCAGAGACTGCTTAGTGGCACTGCTGATACTGTGTAAAATAACACTTTAAACTGGAAAAGGTTTTGTTTTACTTTTTTTCCCAAATAATTTGATTTATCTAAAGTGCTTCAAGTTCCAGCATATTTGAGAGTAAGGTACAAAGAGTTTCAGTAGGCCCCCTTGCCTCCTCCACACAGACACCAACATGCTCTTCCAGGCTTCTCTGCTTGTTACAACTGGCAAATCTATAGACAAATGCATATCATCATCACCCCAAGCCCATGGTCTACATTAGGGTTCACAGTTTATGTAAATTTTATGGGTTTGGAGTAATAACATGCATCCACTATTGTAGTGTTGTATGGGGGCACTTTCAAAGCCCTGAAATTCCCCTGTTATTTCTACTTAACTCTATACTACCTAACCACAGATTTTAAGTTTATAAAGCTATGCGTTCTCGGATTGCTTCTCAATTTGCACTACTTTTTGGAATTAAGAATTTTGAAATACTGTTTGAATGTAGATGATATCTTTTTCTTTTCTTTTCTTTTTTTTTTTTTTTTTTGTTGTTGTTATCATAACAGAGGGCTTTGTAACTTAGCTGGATAGCTACTTATATAGCTAGAAAAGAATTGATAATTTTTTCCTTCTCTGTGGCAAAACTACCCATACAGAAATCATGATTCAGTAAATATATCTTTACCTATCAGCATCAACACATGTCAGCCACCATTTAAGACATTCCATTTGTACTTAAGAGAGTCTTACGACTTAAATTGGAGTAAGTTACAATTGTCAAATTTTGTCTTTAAATGTATGATAATTCTGAATATTAAAAGAGTACTTGACTCACCATGAGATCCCATGAAAGACAACAGTGCCTCTAACTAGTCACCCTTCCATAAATGTGATAGGTTCAATTATGACAACACATTAAAGATTTTCCTATTAGTGTTCAAGTAAGTTAAATATAAACATCAAAATCTTAATTTCAGGGTTTTTTTTGGGGGGGTGTGTGAAAACCAATACTCCTAAAATGCAAGTGCCAGTGGCTGTATCAGATACATAGAAATATTTATTCTACATGAACGACAAACCAAACATTTACATTTAAAATTTTTAATTATTTATTTTAGAGCACACAGAACATCTGTACATCCTAATCGCAGTATTTGATGCCCCAGGAGTGACAAAAAAGAGTGTAAAAAGATCAACACATTAAAAATCTTCTATAGTAGAGGATTCACAGTCCATTTTAATAAGTCAGATTTCATGATTTCTCTGTGGAGGGTGTAGAACATTAAGGCACAGTGTCTGTTTAAAAACTGCAATTGGACTCCCAGTCTGCTTTCATTGCACTGACCCTGGGACTGATATTTATTCTTGTTGAGATATTTAATCTCTGCTAAATGAGACTGATGTTAATCACTTTATAATATCCATTGTTAATGCAAAAAGGCAACCTCAATGAACAATAGACACACTTTGAGTTCTATTCTTTGCAACAGGACTTTTACAGTTGTCATTTCTTTGTCTTGGTGTGATGCAGGGTAGGTGCTACTGGCCTGTTATATTCATAAGGACACTGAGTCACAGAGTCTGTGTTTGTTCAGGTCATTACTCAGAAAGCTGAGTCTAGAAGAACCTGCCCCCTAGTCTATAGTCTTTCCTAGACGCCCAGCTATTCTCATATGGTGTCCTGTCATGGAGAACTATTTTCGATAGGATTTTCTGATTTTATTAAATGTTTGAGTCTAGAGAAAAGCAATGAAGACTGGGAGTAAGGAGAGGCATGGGGAACTACCTTCAGGGTTCTAGTCAGGTTGAGAGGTAGGTTATCAATGAACACAACAGTGGGTGTGGACTTGCATGAAGATGCAGCAGAAAGCAAACCTGATTTTAAGTTTTGGGACACAGAGTTCTGCCTAAGTAAAGTTCTGACCACCTGTCTAATCATGCCATTGAAATGTCTCCTAATATCTTGGAGACCTTTAAACTGGAGGAAGGGAGGTAGACACTGAGGGATGGAACATAGGGTTCACGGTATTGAAATATTTCCTAATTCCTTCGAGTCTTTTAAGCTGGAAAGGGGCAGGGCACTGAAGGGATAGAACACAGAAGTTAAATATGACAGTAAACAAGAGGCCAGGTGCCTGCCATGGTTTGTGTTTCCACGATGGTGCCATCAACTAGTAAATCTAGAACTTCAAAGTCAAAATGTTCAGCCACGTACCCCAGGGCCTCATGGGTACTGGCATTAAGAAGACCCTGATCATGACTTGGCATTATAATCCCCTGGACCCCAGGCCCCACAACCAACCTGGATTCTTGGCAGTGTCTCTTGACCGGCAGGGCAGCAGAAAGGCAGGTAGCACAGTTTGGTTCAACTACCCACATGGCTGATGGAGAGGACCACACCCACCATAAAGGGGTTAGAAACACCAGCAGATTTGGAGAGGAAGCCAGAGAAGAGAGGATAGGGGAAAAAAAGAAAGAAGTTTTAGTATCATTTAAGAGGAAAGGAAGATTCACAGCATGCCAGCTTTCGCACACCAGTGGCTAAATGGGCATGTTCTAGCAAATACTTGAAAATTCAGCAAAGGGTCTAGGGATTCTAGACCTTTGCTTGTGTGCCATCTGACTTGGGTCGACTTGGGTCACAGTGGATTTGTATTTGTGACTGTCACACCTTCATTCATCAGAAACAGCTTTTATTTTGCAGGTAAGAGTCTCAGGCCTTCCCAGTTCATTTTATGCATGTTTTCTCCTGACTATATTTTAAGAGCATAATAAGGCACTAACTAGATCATTTTAGATATTTTATTTGTAGCTAAGGCTTATATATAATGCATGTGTGTAAGTTTAAATTACTTTTGGAATGTAAATTACTAGTATATGACTTTAAATCTCAGCACCATGACATGATGACAGCTATGAAGAGATAATACATATGGCTAGGAGGATCTACCCAGCCTAGCTGGAGGTGAAAAGAAACTGTCAGTAAAATTATATTTATCTTATTGCCTCATAGCCACTGGTAACTCATTAGAATACAAGGCAGTTTTATTTTGTGAGTGAAGCTAACAGAGCCATACCAAACACCTCATAGCAGGAAACCCTGGTGTGAGTCAGAGAGGGACAAGCATGGATGAGTGACCATCTTTGATGAGATGAAAATACCTTCATTTACTCTTGCAGGCTATTTTCATTGGAGCACAGAATTTTAAACTAGGAATTAGTCTTTCTGACACATCCAAAGTATCACCTGCATAAATAGCTTTCACCACAAAGAAATTTTACACTAATAGAGATTGCATAGCACAATCCTATCTTGGAGAAAGAAGCCAAGTGGCAGATCTTTCTACAACCATACTTTCACACTTAGTTTAAGCAGTCTACCAGATTCTGACATATTCAGATGCAGATGCTCACAGCTAACAATTGATCTGATCAAGGGGTTCCCAACAGAGGAGTTAAAGAGAAGACTGAAGGAGCTGAAAGGGTTTGTGGCCCCAAGAGGAGAGCAACAATACTAACCAACCAGAGCTCCCCAGGGTCTAAACCACCAGCCTGGGAGCACATAGGGAGGGACCCATGACTCCATCTGTATATCTAGGGGAGGATGGCCTTGTCGGGCATAGGTGGGAGAGGAGATCCTTGGTCCAATGAAGGCTGAACACTGTGTGTGTGTGTGGGGGGGGGGGATTCGAGGGTGGGGAGGTGGGAGTGGGGGGAAGGTGGGGGCACATCCTCATAGAAGCAGGAGAAAAGGGGATGGGATGGGCGTTCTGGTGGTGGGGGAATGAGGTAAGGGGATACCATCTGAAATGTATATATAATATCCAATAAAAAAAATGAAGCAACTTCAAACCATCAGATATTACCATGAGGTACAAAAATGTGGGAAAGAATAAAATATTTCCTGTCTTCATTCTCACATGAGTTTCAATTACCTCAAAAAAAACTAATTTGTTGATAAATGCATGAAATATAAATCCCCATTTGAGTCCTAAAGTAGAATGTTTAAATACCTGGCACTGACACAGAGAAGAGTATATCTACGTTTTTCACCTCATAAAAAGTGTGGGAGCAAAATTACCAGTTAACACATCCTCAAGTTGTAAAGAATGTTTGAATTTTAGTATCTAATTAGTCTTCTAATTGTATATCTGAAGGAAAAAATCTTCTTGAATAAAATAATAAAAGCTTTTGTTGAGTTACTAATGACTAAATTATATTTTGACACACATTGATAAGTCATTTTAGAGCTGTCTTATAAGGTTTACTATTTAGCCCATTTGTGTCTAACACTACCATGCTCTCTTACAGAAGATGAGATGGAGGCCAGGAGACAGGCCTAGCACCTCCATCAGAGGATACCTGAATATCTTTGCCATTCATTCAGCTGTCTTGTTTCTAAGATAAGAATGAATTGAGTCAGTCTTCTTTGCTTTCTAAATGTAAATAATGAGAAAAAAGTAACTGACATACAGGCTCATATATCTATAGCTTCATACAGCTCTGATTAATAGAAGTATTATGGCCTGCATAAATCATATCAACAGATAAAAATGTGCTCTCTAAAGAGATCTCAAAATGTGCAGGATATAAGCACCCATGTTAGATTTTTATAACTTTGTAAACTCCCAAATAATCAAGATCCGAGAAACCTTGAACTTTTCTTAGAGACGGCATTTCGTCTTCTCCAGAGAAAACAGAGCACGGAATTTTACTGAAGCTGAGAGATGAACACGTTTCCTAGTTATTAGGACAATAGAGCCATTGGCACAGCAGGTCTGTGTTGCTGCCTCATTAAATGCGGCTGGGAAGAGTGAACTGAGAGCAGAAAGTGAGCAAACCCAGCCACAGTCATTATGTAAAGACTGTCTCGCTGCTAAGGAACTTCAGACACACTTGTTTTCTTGCATAAAATATTGCAAGAGAGCCATCGCAGATTTCCAAGAGGAACCCAGCAAAGTTAATATTTCTTGTAAATTATGTTTGTAAACAAAAGGAGCTTCCATGGGGATTATGTAGGAGGAGTGAAGTCTTAGACTGTAGAAGTCTTCCTTCCTTGTGGCTCAGAGAGGAAACAGCAGGTCGTGGGTTTATTAGCTGTTTCTAGGCAGAGTGGGATGGACTGTGTCCTATATAAAAGAACATTATCGTGAGAAACGTCTTCCCTTGGGAAGGATTATTTAAGCTAAAATGTGTCACCTAAGAAAACAGAATGTTTTCTTCTTCACCTACTTTGAGATGAGAGTAGTACTTGACATGTTTGCTTGTAATCTGCCTGCACTGGTTTCCCCAATGCCTGATGCATGTATCTCAACTGTAGCTATGATCCAATTACAAGATCTAGACACAGAGGCTGCTATAGTCTGGATCTTTAGCGTTTCAAGTCCCTGTCCCTTGAGTGATATTCTGGAAGAGGCCGTGTGACATTTAGCAGTTGGCAGAGTAGGGATCTTTAAATCATAAAGGAGTTTTCTTGAAGTCCTCTTTTGTTTCCTGGCCATGAGGAATATGTGCTTTTCTGCTGTGATATAGGGAAAATTTCCAACAGTGGGTTCAACCAATCATAAATGATAATTTAAAACTCTGGTCATAAGTGACCATTTTCTTTCTTTCTTCCTTCTGTTCTTCCTTTCTTCCTTTCTTCCTTTCTTCCTTTCTTCCTTTCTTCCTTTCTTCCTTCCTTCCTTCCTTCCTTTCTTTCTTTCTTTCTTTCTTTCTTTCTTTCTTTCTTTTTTAAAACTTATTTATCTCAGGCTTTTGTTATAGCAGCAGAAAGCTAACTGATAAGCAGCCAGGAGGGTGCTTTATTGATATCAGAGTTCCTGCTGCCTCCTGTGTGTTTGGTTGAACGGCTCCTTTCTCTCCTGTACACTTTATTGCTACAAGCCCAAATGGAAATTTAAGGGACAATTACATTAAGCTAATGAGCTGCCATGACTTCATATCTAAGTTCGTCACGTCACTGGTTCAGAGTTGCTCATTTTCTATGGTAGAATCTTTTAGGAATTCCAGGCATACTTGCTTTCTTTTGTTTGTTTGTTTGTTGTTTTGTTTTGTTTTTTTGGTTTTGTTTTAGTTTGTTTTGTTTGGGAGGGGAGTGAATCTACCTATCAAAGTGAAACTTCTCTCTAACAATTTGTTAACCATTGGTCAAACTCCCAGCACAATAAACAGAAAAACATAACTCTTCTGAGCAGTGATAAAATCCTGCACAGATCTTCTTAGTCCTTCTTTATCCTTCATCTAATGGCTACTAACAGCCAAGTGTTGTGCAGGGTGCTCAGGATATGCCAGCAAACAAAGGAGAACCAATTCTGGCCTTGTGAATTTATATAATAATGAATAAAACAGGCCCAGCAGCTGCCACCCACAAGAGTGAAATAGGTGAAATATAAGGAAGGTGAAGTTCCATGCATTTGTAATAGACTATTAATTTCTTTTGCACATAGATAGTGAGAATCAGATTAGGACACATCGAGGGTATTCAATTCACTTGATTGGTCATAGAATATGTGTTTCTCTCTCTCTCTCTCTCTCTCTCTCTCTCTCTCTCTCTCTCTCTCTCTCTCTCTCTATGAGTGCTCTGTCTATATGTACACCTGCATGCCAGAAGAGGGTATTAGATTCCTTTATAGATGGTCATGAGCTACCATCTGGTTGCTGGGAATTGAACTCAGGACTTCTGGAAAAGCAACCAGTGATTTTAACTGCTGAAGCATCTCCACATCCCCCATAGAATACCATCTTACACTCGGGAACCCAATCCCGTGTCTTCCTCTCTCCACTCCCCACACCTCAGCCCATTATACGTCACTACCCAGCTTTACAGACACAAACTGGTGTGTATTGAATGTCATAGAAACACAAATCATGTGTATCTGAACATGTAAGTTTTTCACTCACAGCTTCAAACAATAGAAGACAAAACAAAACTAGTAAAATGGAAATGAACAGGGCGGGGTCTAGATGATGGGAGCAGAGTGGAGCAGCTGCATCCTTAGCAATGGGACATCTGCTGCTCACCTATGCTATTTTTGTTGTTTAAACAGAAATTGCTTTGAGAGGAATTGTGAGTCCATTTGGTCCAATGCAGGTGTTTTTGTTGCTTCGGGATCAGAAGTGGTCATAGTTTAGACTGTAAGCACTGAAGCCCGGAGGGTACTACTGTACTCTGATTGTTTAACAATTGCTATGAAAACTGTTATTGCAGAGCATTGGGAAATTGTTGATGTTTTTACATCAACAAAAGCGACACTGTCTATTTTCACAGATAATTTAGATGACCACAGAAGGGCATTGGATATCTTGCCTAAGTTGAATAATTGTGATATTTAAAAAGAAAAGAGCACCGGCCATATAACTAGGCATCAAATTTTAATTAGAGTTTGGTTTTTCACTAAGCATAGTTGTGTAGCCTGCTGAACTATGCTTAAGACCAACATAGAAATGCCAGGGGGACAGCAGCATGTCAGACATGGTGTAGCTAATTATGATGGATAAGCTTGCAGAAGGCCAGGAAGTCTGCAGCAGGATGAACAACACACAGAGACTTGTTTATTATGGGACAATTATCTAGAGAATTTAATCAGCATTGCTGAGCAGTGTTGACCGTATATCTAAACAACTTCTAGCCACTGTTCAAACTGGCTATTAATAGTTTTCATATGCCTTTCTCTTTTACAGACCTGAGGGGAACATATGAAAGCATATACACACAGACACACAGACACACAGACACACAGACACACACACACACATATTACACTATACCAATACATCAAACACATGCCATACAGATCACACACACATATACCACACACGCATACACACACACCACACACATAGACACAATATACAGACACACACAAAGACACATACCACATACACATACCACACTACACACACTCACACACACCACACACAGACACACACACATGCATAGCTAACATAGATAATACATTATACACACAAACATACAGACACACAGACACCATACTACCACACACATACCAACACACACATACACACATATACATATCACACTCATAGACACACACACAATGGCAATTGTTGAATTTACCTCTTTTAGCAGTATCTCTGTGATTTTATTCTATGTAAGAAGGCCAAGAAAACAATTACAAACAGATGTTGTACAAGTGGTTAAAGTGGTCAAGTGTTGGCACTATTCTAGAGTCATCCATTTATCCTAAAGGATGTCATCTCTCTCATGTTTTCAGTCTAGAATCATATTTCCGCTCTCATCACCCTACTTCTACACGAGCTTTAGAACCCATTCACAGCTGCTGGTCATCCATAAGCACTTTTTGTATCTATTGAAATTCAACTTACTTTCATCTGATCTGCTTTCTCCCCCTTTCTTCACCTTGGAATTTATTTCTTGTCATTAAAAGCAAGCCAAGATGTCCCAAACCAAAGATAAGTTGGATTGATCTTCCGCCCCTTTCCTCTTTATCATGAATATTTACTTTGTTATGAAAATCTTCCAGTTCTGTTAAGTATGATTTGCTTTCCACGCCCTTCTTTGCATTCTCATTATCTTGGTGAACATTCAACCCATCCTCCCATATTCTTTTTTTTTTGTTTGTTTTTGTTTTTGTTTTTCAGGACAGGGTTCTGGAACTCACTCTGTAGACCAGGCTGACCTCGAACTCAGAGATCCACCTGCCTCTGCCTCCCAAGTGCTGAGATTAAAGGCGTGCACCACCACTGCCCGGCCATCCTCCCATATTCTAGATGACACAAATAAGACTGAAGCATGAGATAAAGTCTGAGGGGAGGGATGAAATGAAAAGAACACATTATTTAAGGTCGTTGAAATGGGGAGGAAGACCAGAATAAACCCTAAACTTAACTCTGCACAGGCCAGGAGAGAGTTTCTTAAAAGCAGGAGTACTGAATAGAGGGCTTGCTCAGGAGCCACATAGGAAGGGAAAACACATTTGCACATTTTCCTACACTACCATGAGCTGTCATAGTTTTATACTTTGGTATGAGACACCCACAGATAACTCCTTCCTGATTTCCCAGAGATACTCAGAGATACAATCTCTCTCTTTCTTTCTCTCTCTCTGTCTCTCCTTTTCTCTCACACTGTTACTCTTGTTTACATTTCAAAGAGATGGCTCCTTAGTTCTTCAGGAAGGCAGTTATGTTTTATAAACTGCCAAGAGACTTTGAATATGATTCATTGCTCAAAAGATCAGAGACTGAATCACATATTAGAAAAAAATTATTCTAAAGACCTTACTCTAGGAAATTAAGAGTTCTTGGATAATCTAACATCAGCAAAAGGCTTATGTTAAAGTTATTTGCTTTGAGAGTCAAACTAAGATTTTTTTTAGTCAGTAGCTCACAGGGACTTCCTCCCTTCTCCATTCTTACTTCAGATTACAGGGAACTAAAGACTATGCTCTTATGCTATTTTTGCTACATTAGCACCACTATTTCTTTATACGATAGACTTTAAATCAGCAGTTCTCAACCTGTTTCATGACCCTTTTGAAGGTCAAATGACCCTTTCACAGGGGTTGCCTAAGACCACCAGAAAACACAGATATTTACATTGCAATTAATAGCAGTAGCAAAATTGCAGTTATGAAGCAGCAATGAAAATAATCTTATAGTTGGGGGTCACCACAACATGAAGAACCATATTAAAGGGTCACAGAAATAGAAATATTGAGAACCACTGCTTTAAATAGTCTGTGTATAAATACACACATATAGTTTCCATGACATTTTTTTTCATCAAGTCTGACAATACAGCCTCCAAGAGCTGAAGAGCGTCTAACTGAAACTGTAACCCCAAGCACGAGATTTCAAAAGTTTTTGGCTAGGTTTGTTCAAAAGACTTCCAAAACATTACAGACTACCTGTTACCTCTGGTTGTCTCCCAGAGCTAGTAGGAAAGTCCTGATTGCTGAAGACATCAAGCACTTAAAAAAAAAAAAAAAAAAAAAAACAGGGCCCAGAGACCCCTGAGCTAGAAGTGAGCTGAATGGTTACTCCCCAGGACTAGCCTTCATGGTACCAGAAAGTGCCATGAAAGCTTCCAAAGGAAGAAAGGCATTTCCATCTATCTATGATGCTTATGAACCACATCAGTGACCAGCATGGGAGGACACTGAGTGTCAATCTTGGAATAAGAATTTTGGAATAAGAATTTTTACCCATAACTTGCATTTCATCATCAGTGAACCATGAAAACTTCATGAGAGATTTTTACCTGAAACACAGATGCACAGGACATTAAAGCATGTTTACAAAGTACTCTTGATTATGATATTTGACTGGGTGGTTTTACCAAGTGGCTTCCATGCTTTTGTGTTAAGGATTTTATAGTTAAAATGCCTTGTTAATTGGGTTACAGGTATGGTGCTAAATATAAAAATGTTAATAAGGTTTTAGCATATAGTCTTTCAGGTATATATCTCATGAACAACAATAGTGGCCTTGTGGAAGAAGTCAACAGAAGTAAAAAAATATTTAGAAATATCTAGAATATTCAGCTTTGCTCAGTGGTGTTTGTAGTTTGTTCATACTCTTCTCTATGAACCAACCCTTGTACAGTCTAGTGTCAATCCCCAATCTAGGCTGTCACTGTCTCTAAGCAGAGAACAGAAATGCCTTGCATACTTGCCCTTCTGTTATAGACACATTAACAATTCAAAACACCACATTGGAGAATGTTGGTGACTTCATGATACAGGTGATAATTTGTAGAAAGGTCTTTTTTACATTTGAATTACACTTAGTCAAATCAATTAGATCCATACACATGACTCTTTAGTTATCTCTATTTTGTCTTGAACAAGACAAGTGAGTTTGGTCATTTTTATTACATTTTATTTGTGCATCCACTCAAAGCTGCCAATACTTAGTGGAAAGGATTTGCTGAAGTTAAATTCTTTACTGTTATTATCAATCACAAGGAGTGTAAAATTCACTTATAATGCATCTTGCTATAGTAATTTGACCTCAAAAGACAACGGAGATAGCCAGAGCACAGAGACTGGTAGGGAAGCCAGCCCTACTTAGAGAAAGTATCATGAGGGGGTAGTGAAAACCCAGGAAAGAAAGACTTTTTGTTCCAGAAGAAGCTGAGTCACTAAGTACTGCACTTCAAATGGAACAGATCTTGCTGTCCCACTTTCAAAGTGAACAGAGAGGCAGCTGCCTCCATGATCATCTGGGGATCAGCAGCCACAAAAGGAAGAGACAGTCGAAAAGGTTTTACAGTAAGCTTCAGAATTACACATGACCCTCGAGAGGGCAGTAGCCTTTTTGTTATTAAAAGAAATAGAGGGTTCTAGGAACACAAAGAAAATACTGTTGAACATTTGGTAAATATTGAGAGAAATACTGTCATGTATAAGGGCATGTATGGTAGCCAACTGACCCATTCCCTACCTTACAGGCACATGTGATGTGACAGTCTTCCTAGAGAGATGTAACACACACACACACACACACACACACACACACACACATATCCCTAATCACCAGAGAGAGAGAGAGAGAGAGAGAGAGAGAGAGAGAGAGAGAGAGAGAGAGAGCGCCAGCCTATGGCAGACAAAATAATGACGAATCAATGTTGAAACTGGTCAACCAGTAAGTTATTCACTGGGTTATCACAAGGTGTATGACGGATGGAATATTTACTAGGAGCAGGAATAACTTAAAAGTGACTACATATTTGGAAAGCCCACCTGAACACAGATGATGATGCCTGCAAACCTGGGGCTCTCTCCTTAGCTTACAAGGCAATGCCATAGTCTGAACAAATTTGTTTGCACAGTCTGGCTGCTCAAAGTTTACACCCCCAGCACTGTTCACTACATTTTATGCTGTCGGGAAAGGGCCGCAAGAATCTTCCAAGGCAATGTTCTCCAGGACAGGATGATCTTCATTTATTTCCTGGTACTGCTTTAAGCTTGTGAGCCTCCTCTTTTATACAGGAACAAATGTTTCAACTTGGTGGAGCATGCCAGACAATGCTCCATCTGTACATTCTCAAGTCATCTCTCCACTTTCTTCCTCGCCTCCCCCGCCTCCCCTACTTTTTCCTTTTCACCCCATTCTCTTATATTATGGAAATGAAGCTAGTGCCCTGGCAACCAGCTATACCTATCTATAATAAGCATGAAAGGTCAGCATGCACACAGGCAGATATAGGCAAACTCAGCCCCTTCCTTGCTGCAATCATTGAGAAGGTGGCAATATGTCGACTGACATCTTGCAGAAGAATTCTCCTCATTGTCTTCTCGTGTGTGTGTGTGTGTGTGTGTGTGTGTGTGTGAAATACTAAAACTTCCTGGGTATGTGTTTCCCAATAACTTTTTATATCTTGAGCAACAACAACAATAACAACAACAAAAAATCAAATGGCCTCTTAATGTCACCAATCTTGAATAGACCTGGGGATCTTGTGATATTTTTTTTTAAGTAGTCTGCCATACCTAGTTCTGCTCTCAAGTATTGTGCTATTGAAAAGGCTTCCCAGACCAGTGTTCTTTCAACTGCAGCACATGTGAGATGCAGTAAATGTGAGGTTTAGGATTTAATGTCATTATTCTTCCTAAAATACAGATTTGGACAAAATTACACCATGTGGCTATATATCAAAAAGAAACCCAAGAACAGTCTTGCCCTATACTTAGGAAGACAGCTAGATCTATTCCCTAATAAGTTTCTAATTAGCAAAAAGACCACTTCAGTGAGTGTCTTTCAAAGGGCTTCAACAGCACGCCATGTATAGCCTTCATGTATTTGAGTAGTCCTTGAGAATTGGATGGCTATTTCAGCTTTTCTATACCTAATGACTCTTTTGTGATATTAGGAGAACAAGCGGTGCTGTCTCTTCACTTTAATAAAGATGGAAAGAAAAGGGAGGGAGAAAGAGAAGAGTAAAATGAAGAAATAATTTCTTGTAGCATTTCAAGTGTCAAATTTTAGTTCACTTACTGTCCATGGCAGGAATAATAGTGATCCCCCTAAGACACTTGGTGACTAGTCCTTGGAAGCCATGAATATGTTGAGGCAAAAGAGGATTACAGTTTAAAATAGAATTAATTAGATGGATTTAGTATATAAAGATTATGCTAGATTATCTAGGGTACAGAATTATTAGTAGTATAAGAGGGAGGCAGAAGAGAAGGTCAGATACCAGAGGCAAAGAGTCAGAGGGTTGTTATATGACCCCCGCATACAAGAACTGCTAGCTTTACAGATAGAGCTGGTAGCTATGGGGCTAAGTGTATAGCAACCTAAAGAAGTTAGAAGGACCCAGCTTCTTTAGGACAATCTCCAGGAAAGGATGTGTCCTGTTGACCCTTCCTGTCATTCCAAGATGCACATCAGGCTTCTGAACTGTGAGGTAACAGAGATAAGTATTATTTTAAACCTAACTGCTTTGAAAAGCAGTACAATTTATATTTTTTTTAACTAATTTGAGTATCTGAAACCAAGACTCTTCTACAAAATTTAAATAACTAGTTCAATACATTGGCTATTTGTTGTATATTTAAAATGAAAGGAATAAATGGAACTTGTTATAGTTATAAAATGTCCCACATAGAAAAATATATTTGAACAGTTGGTACTCAGCTGGTGGAGGAGCCATTTCTAGAAGGTGGTGGAACCTTTAGAAGCAGCTAGCTTTAGAGCTAGCTAAGGGCAGGTCTTGATATTTAAGAGCCTAGAAAATCCCTGTCCACTGTTTGCTTCCTGGCTGTTGATTCAACATGTCCAACCATTTCATACTCCTTCTCCTATGCTGTCCTCAATACAATCTATAATATCTCTTTGTAATAGTAGCACTGGACACCTAAAACTATTTTCCCCTGGTCAACTATCTACCTCTGACTTGGATGGGGAACTAACATTCCAAACTTCTCAAAGCAATATCAAATATATTTCCAAGGAATAAAATCAATCAACAGAATCAAGTAGGGAAGAAATGTTGGAACTATTGAAAATTCAATAGTAATTATGATTTGAATGGCTGAAGTGGACCAAGTGGACAGCGTGCAAACTACCATGAAAACTCTATGATGAGAACAAATGGAAATTCCAAGTGAAATATTGGCCTTTGCCAATCACCAGCTGAGCCACCTCAGCTATGGAAAGGTTGAGGCTTGAGGCAAAACAAGAAACAGACCAACATAGGAAGGAGATTTGAAGAAATCATCTTGAACCTTTACTAAATTAATAATTGGCAGCAAATCATAGACCTAAGAAGTTTAGATACCATCACCAGGGTAACATAATAGAGCTGCTATCTCACTTCTTGGTTCTTTATATTTAAATTGCTCTAAACAAAACAAAGAAAATCTTGAAAGTGGATGGGACAAAAAATGGATAACCTGGCAATTAATAATGGTGTGACAAGAACAGCAAAATGGAGAGAGTTGATCCAGATGGAGATATACAACAAAGAACTAGATGCACTGATCAGAGATAAACACAGTACAGCAGGCTGTGGAGGAGAAAGGAGCGTGACAAGGAGAACCCACAGCTGATATTTCCCATTACTGATTTGGAGTTAACAGTCTGAGAAGGCAGCACCCTAGCTAGATACCACCAGGGAGAGGTGTCTCTATCATGAGAAAAGTGAGCTGCTCAGTTTGGCACAGTCTCCCAAGGGGGAAAGGCTATGAAGAAACACCAAGTGACAAAGGTAAAGAGGCATGGTAGATACTCCACATCCCCTCAGAACTCCAGTTACTGAAAAGACTGGCAGCCCCTAGCCCCAAAGTATATATCTGAAGAGGTTGTTACCAAAAACAACACAGGAGGAAGGAGTAATCATACCAAAAAATTATGTTGATTATTTATTTTTATATTATTTAATAATATAAATTTTAAAAATATTTAATAAAAAGATATTTGTATATAAGACTTGAAATATTGAAACTGCTAGCAGAAACCAAAACCAAATATAAAAAGCCACCAATGTACTCATAGACCAGAACTCTTTGTAAAGAACTCGAGTAGCACAAATAATTATGGTAATAACGGGCAAATTTGATTAAATTAAATTTAAAACCTCCAAGGCAAAGGAACAAACACCAGAAAAAAAAAAAAAACCAGAGCACTTATAGAGTATTAGAAATATCTTTGTCCATATACAGCAGATAGGTTTTTAATGTTTAGAATGTATAAAAACTGTAAAAACTTAAATACAGACAACAAAATCTTACAACCCATGAACAGGCTAATAAACTCAACAGAGGGTCTTCAAAAGAAAAAAAAAACAACACAAATGGTTAATAAATATTTGGGAAATGTTCAACATCTCTAGTCATCAAAAGTGGAGATTAAAACTATTTCAAGATTCCATCTCACCCCAATAAGAATGGCTAACATCAAGAAAGTAAATAATAGCAAATGCTGGCGATGATCTAGAAAATGAGCAACCCTTGTGAGCTGCTGATGATTGTAGACTTCTGTAGCCACCCTAGAAAGCCTTATGGAGGTTTCCCAAAAAAACACATAAAATTAGAACTACCATATAGTACAGATGTTCTTCTGGGGAGATGCTTGCTCATCTATTGCTGTACTGGTCACAGTAACTAAGAAGTGGATGCTTGCCAACTTATGAGTGGATAAAGAGAATGTGGTCAACATAACAACAGTTGCATATTATTCATCCACAAGGAAAAATAAAATGATGAGATTTTCAGGGAAGTAGGTGGATCCAGAAATTATTTCCTAAAATGTAGTACATTCAGAAAGGCAAAAAAAAAAAAAAAAAAAAAAGAGAGAAAGAAAGAAAGAAAAAAATACATGTTTTTTTCCATGTAGCTCTTAGATTTACGTGTGTGTGTGTGTGTGTGTGTGTGTGTGTGTGTGTCTGTGTGTCTGTGTGTGTCTGTGTGTGTCTGTGTGTGTCTGTGTGTGTGAAGGAGGTATGGATGATGAGACTAGAAAGGTGATCATGAAAGGAGAGGTTTTTAAAAGGAAAACAACAACAACAACCAAAAAATAAAAACAAAACAAAAAGCAATGCAAAAACCTAGACATGGAAAGGCAATAAATGGGCCAGCTGGAGATGTGTAGGTGGTTGGGGGAGTCGAGAAGGACCAAGAACAAAATATGTAAAAAACGCTACAGAAAACCCTTTACTTTGCACACTAACCCAAAAACTCCTTGAAAATAGCTTTCTATTTTGAGCTATATACTTTAAAAGAGTATGTTTCACAAAGTGAAGGAAATGTAGTCTTTACTAGATGAACAAAATATGCATTGTTAACAGGCATTCTCCGTGGGAAAGACTGAAGGAAGTTTTGTTGTTGTTGTTTGTTTGCTTTTAACAGAAGCAATGCAACACAGACAGAAAAGATAATTTGTGAACAAATTATCAAAAACTTCAGAAATGAAGGAAAACTCATCAAACCTTTTTAAAAAATTTCTGAGTACTCTAAAATAGATGACTTAATAGAAATATGACAGTACACATTGTATATGGCATTCATAAAAATAATATATATGCCAACCAAAGGAGAAAATTTGAATGTACAATTAAACTGGATGTGAAGGGATACATTATAATTTGAAAGTACATTCTAATTATTTAGAGATATGCAGTCTAACCTCTGTGGCACCAACTTTTGCTTTAGCAAACTATAAATAGCGAATCAGCAGAGGAGCTAGCATGGAATTATACGCATTTCCCAATTAACCTCAAATAAAGCACACAAGAGGGAAAATAAATTTAAGAAGAGGGCAGATTGTACAAACAGAAAGTAGCTTGCTGGATGGCATATTTCAGTCTTACCCCATCTACAATGCGAATGTACATGGGTGAGGGAGTCACATTATATAAGAGATGATTAGATGATGTTTTAAAAGGTCCTAATAGACTGTCTTCAATAAGTAACTTTAAATATGAAGATGCAGAGTAGAAAAAGGTAAGGCAGAAAAAATCCCGAGTGTTTTATAAATATCAGTTAAAAGAAAGAAGGCGTAACAACCACATTTAGAGTTTTTTTTGGTGGTGGTTTGTTTGGTTTTAGTGGGATCGTCAGGTTTTCCCTAAGCAGAGAGCCATGGCCCCCACACAAGGCTATCTCAGCTCACTCCACAGCACTCTCAGGCACTGTTATTATTCCCTTAGTCAGGTGATGAAAACAGTCACAGAGTTCCTAAAAATCTTTTTTTCCAAGATAACTGTTAGGTGGCCAGTGCTCTTTTCTTAGGTGCTGGGCCACCTTCTCCCAGGAGAAGTAATCCTTTGAAGCACTTACTGCAAACTTGTTCTTCTTCACCTATGGGGGGTTGTAAAGAGAAACAACCCTTCTTCCAAGCTCAGCTCTCTTACAGAACTATTTCAGTTCTCCCATATGACTTGATTTTTTTTTTTCCTGTCAAGGTAGTTATGTCTCTTATGGACAAGAAGCTCTCTAAGAGTTGACTTACAGGAACCACAGAGATGGAGGCCATGTGCCCATAGAGTTGACAGTACAGTGAAACATTAAAGGTAAACTTCACGAGTGTTTGCAAAGGTGTTTTGATTAGAAATTGCTTTGAGAATTCCTGTTTCTGCCCATTACTCAGAAGCACTGTTACCCCTTTTAATCTTATATGTTTGAATAGATTCTGAACTCCTAGGTTCTCTTTCTATAAGAAGTTTTAGCTTTTATGAACTGGGAATACCAATGCATATCAGTGCTGTATTTGGGAAGAGAATATTATATTCAATGAAAAAACATTTCATTTGCTTTCATTTATACTGTGCCCCTCCCCCTTCCCAACACACACATACACACACACACACACACACACACACACACACACACACACACACACACATTCATACTCAAAAGAGTTGACCAGTGCTTCCTCAGGCACATTTGTAAAGAGGACCTAGAAATGAAGCTATGACCCTGCATCTCTGCCACTTTATGAATTCAAAAACCTAGAAACATCCACTAAAAAATATATTGTTGGGTGGCGTTTGGTTAGAATACAGTTTGGAGTTGTTTAGGCACATTAAAAAAAATAGGTTTTTTCCCTCCTAGGTCCTAACAATATAAGTGATATGACAGGACAATGAAATCAATAACATACCACACAAACATACATGAATACCCCCACAAACATACAAAAATATATGAAGACACAGAAACACACACACATGTAATCATACACACATATAAACACATATATTTTAAAATGAACTTTTGGTTTCTTCTTCATAGGCCCATATACGAAGTAGCGGATTAAAATAGAATCCAGGATGTCCAACAAAAAGAGAACCTCTAATGGTATCAAAACATAAGCGAGCATTGGGGAAGAGCATAACTCTTCAACTTCAAATTCTAGCTCAAATATGGCATAGATAGAAAATGTTCCTTTTCTCTTGCTCCCCTGCTTCTTACCCCTTTCCCCCTCTCTCCCCATCCCCCTCCTCCCTCTGTGTTCATGGCTGGCCTCTACTCCTCTCTCTTTCTCTACCCCCCTTCTCTGTCTCTACTACCCCCTCAACTCTCCTCTCCATACCCTAAATAAACACTATTAAAATGTTTTGTTTGTAACTTTTTAAAAAGGCATTTGCAAGGCTTGTGCTTTAAAGGTCATCTTGCATTCAGGCTGACCCTGTGTGTCTGAGAATGACGTTCCCATTAAGGCCAGGCCAGCGTTTCTTCTCTCCTGTTAAAAACAACTGTGAGGTCATAGTCAATACAAGGGGAAAAAAAGCTAGTCTTGTAGCCAGAAGAACTTTGAGGTGTCCTAGGTGTTACGTATGTGGACTTCTAAATCTGATATTTACTTTATTTAATTTCCTTTTGCTTCAAGGTTTTGGCTAGGAAGTAAAAGTAATATCTGTTATAATTAACTCTCAAGGATGTGATGGTTAAATAATCTAATATATGAGATGACACTTAATAAATTCTAAACATGATTCTGCACACAGTTGCCCATGTCGACAACATTGACTTGCATCTATAAAGGGTAGCTGTGATGCAGGAATAATAAGCTACAAGAATCATTTAGGAGAGAACCTTGATTCTTTTTTTTTTTTCTTCTAAAAACCTTCTTATGCGACTTATCGAAATGAACTTCATAAAGCAAATGAGTGAAGAAACACTCCCTGAACTTTTAGCTGTAAAAGTAGCTGAACAAAAGCAAAACAAACAAACAAACAAACAAAAAACCCCAAAAAACCCTTCATTTTCTTTTTAAACATTTTATTTCTACCAGACTACTAGCCAGAAAAGAACATGAAATTCTGGGTTTATAATACATCTGCTGCAAGGATATTGATTTCTCTAGTGCTTGATTTCCTTCCTGGAGACATTGGCTTCTCTTTGCAGTGGTTTTTAAAAAGCCCTTAATCTACTTCATACAGCTTATCACATACTTGAAAACTCAAATCATCACAGTCAAAATAAGGTGAAACTTTTGCAAATACAAGGTTAATAGATGATAATATCTCAGAACTGTCAACATTTTCATTGTTAAAAACTCATGTTTTAAAGTCACCAAATTATTATCCCTATTCTATTTTGAGATCACGTGCCACAGAGTATTGCTAATTACTATTCCATTTATGTTGTTTTAACTGAAATCACCAAGAAAGTAAAATATTCTCACAGCACAAAGTATCCTGTAATTAAACTGTACTTTGAAATCTTGTTGTTTTCTCTGTGCATTACTGAATAGAAGTCTAGATTATTTTATCTTGCTTGAAAGAAATGCTGTTATTTTAATCACTGACTTAACTTTATTAAATACTGAGAATGTTTCTGATGTGTACAATACATGCTTTATCGATAATGATTTGTTATTACTTGATCATGTTGCCACTTTCTCAAAAACACTTGTGTAGAATATCCAACTGCCAGTTCTTCAAAGCTCAAGCTTTCCTAAATAAGTCTAGTGATTAATACAAGGCATACAGGAATCAGTTCAAATTCTAATTCTGTTTTCACATATATATGGAAAGTTAATTCCAGTGTCTTCCCATGAGATCTAATGGGAGAGAAGCTGTGATTCTTACTTGAGCTAAAGTAAAGAAATGAACAAAGATGCTTCAATAGATAAAATTATTATTCTGACTTAGGGGAGAGCTGATGTTTCTTGGTAAGTAAGTGGTAATATTCAGAAGATTTGTTTCTGGAGATATACTATCGAGATTCATACATGGGCCTTCAATTAGTTTGATTGCTCTTTATAAAGCCACTTTTGGCACCACTCCATAAGAGATCTTAATAAGTTTTCGGAATGATTTATTTCTAATACTTTAGAAAATGTTTCAGGATTAGAAGGAAATTGCGTCATGACTGAACCACACTCATAACAATCTGTAAAGGTGGATTTGAAGTAAGCATCCTCCCTCCCCCTTTTTTTGGACTTGAGGGACTACTTAGCTCACCATTTCAGTTTGTGGGAATAGGGGTAGAAACTGAGGGACTTAGGGCCTTGTGCATGCTTGATAAATGACCTGTATCCCTAGCCCTCAATTCTAAGGACCATTTCTCCAGGCAGTAAATAGCAAACCTCTAACCTACTCGACTTTCAAGATGTTGTTATACTTTTACCTAAATCGACAACAATGGTTATTTTTTGAGCTTTTAAAATCTTCTCTCCCATACTTGCTTTTCCAGACATGAGGCTGAAATAGAGAGAGAGACTCAGTGTTCATTTGTTCCCCTTTGAGCCAGAATTAGAGACTCACTTAAGAGAGGCTCAGGGCATTGTATCCAAACCTCAAAGCCCTTTGTGAGATTCACAGAGGTGGGTGATGGATGGGAAGCTGGGAAGGCTAGTTCTATCACACAGCATAAACACTTGCGTCTATAGATGGCAGGCTCTGACCCTTTGAACGGCAATATGTATGTGTAACTTCCTGTACCCTCAGCCCTATCCCAGCTCTCCCACTGTCTTGGCTGAGGTGTGTGAGCCTTAGCCTGTGAAAGGCTGAGTTTTCCTGTGTTCCAATGCAAGCCAAGAATTCTAGCTTAACTTGTTTATTTTAGTGCCTGACAGTGTCAGCTTGGTTGGGGTGAGGTGAAGTGGGGCGGGAAGATAGGAAGTAAGAGCTTAGAAGATTAGCACTGAGCCCTGGGCTATGAAAGGTGGGCTGTGACAGACCTCAGCACAGCAGCCCAAGGCTGCTGCATTCAACAGTGCCGGAGCTCTAGGTGTGAACCCTGAATGCTCTCAGCTCCATGCTCAAAGGCCTCAATGCTACCTGCTCAGCTGGGCGGCACCTGCGAGATAGCCTCAGCTCAACCCAGAGATTTTTAGGGAGAAGAACAAAATCCTAGAGTATTGAATTCTCCAGCTGGGTCCGGAGGAGAGCAGAACAGGGGCAAACAGAGAGGAATCAGAAGAGCAAACAACAAAACACCGTAACCACGTCTCTCAGGTAGCTGTGCTTACCTGTCTGGGGAGGGGATTCGGACACTAGGTGGAACTAGCGCTTCAGAGATGCTAAAGGACCAGGAAGGTCTCCTCTGCCCAGGATTACAGGTGGGCTCAGGTTAGGTGTCAGTGAGAGATCAAAGAGATCTCCCCCTCCCCAAGCCTACAAAACATTGTAGCTCACCCCAAAGCCCCAAACACTAATCCAGGGTAAGGTCAACAGAACTGGAGAAATATCGACTTTGGTCTTGATCCTTCAGGTCTCTAATCTCCACCTTAGAAAGCATTCCAAGCCAAGGTGCAAAACTGCTTCAGGTAACACACACTAAGGCAGAGGAGACCTCAACCCTCCAGCCTTAGAGACAGGTACCTGGCTTCCTCCACCGGGTGCAGCTCCAGCACACAGGCCCCACCCAGCCCGGCACCCAGTGGGGTAGCTAATAGAGACCGAGGTCCCCAGAGGGCGGATCTCAAGGCTCAGTAGTGCAGGGATTTGACTTCTCCGTGAGAATCTCTAAGGAGAGCAAAGGGTGGAAAGCAACTTTGCCTGTGATCTCTAGTGCCCAGCGGAGTTTGAGAGACATCGTGTGTGGAGAAGCGAGTCTTACCTTTGCACAGAAAGCAGGGAGTTGACATCCATGGTTGACCGCGGGCAGAGAAAAGCTGACAGCGCAGGCGAAGGCTAAGAAGCCTGAGCGCCTGAGGACAGAGACGTGCAGGCTGATGCAGCGGTGGCTGAGACCCACAGCGGAGATTGATGCTTGCTCCTCCCTGACCACCAAGCGCTGCAGAGATGTCCTGGTGGCGCCTCCTGTGGTCTGCTCAGATCTCAAGACTGCTGGCTGGATTTGACCCTTCAGCCTAATTCCCGCCTCCCTCCCAGGTCTCCAGGGACTGCCTTCTGTGCCTTTCACTGTTGCTCTCTGCTCACTCACTCCCCTCCCCTTAGTCCAGTCCCGCCCCTTGCTATCTCTGGCGGCGAACACAAGGTCTGAGCCCTGAAGTTGTTCATCCACTTCGTTGCATTCACAGGCTCACTTCTGGCAGTTCTGGCTTCCGGCTGCCCCTGCAGTTGGTGCACACGCCCCCTGGAAGACCCTCTATTTGTCCTCTACAACCAAACAGGAGGTGCAGGCGTGGTCACTTGTGTCAATGTATCCAGCTCTTTTGCTTTTCTCTAAGCATCCTGTTCTGTTTTAACTCTCTCCTGTCTTCATTTAACTCATTTTCCTTAGATGGAACTCCACCATCTCTCACCTGTTAGACCCTATAAGCAGAAAAAGGTTTCAAAACTCGCGACAGTGGCCATCCTTCTGAGGCAGCTTTCAGAACCTAAAGGCAAGCTTTACTGACGCTCTATGGTCTGCTCAGTATCTCTTAGAGCAAAATCAGGCTTTCGTTGTTTTTTGGTTTTTTGGAGTTTTTTTTTTGTTGTTGTTTTGTTTTTGTTTGTTTGTTTGTTTGTTTGGGTTTTTTTTGTTTTGTTTTTTTTGTTTTGTTTTTTTTTTTTTGTTTTTTGTTTTTTTTTTTGAAAGAAATCAAGACACCAGTGGTAGCAACTGTCTGTTAAGAAGAGGGCGTGGAACATTCTGCCCTTTCTTTTCTAATGGAAAAGCAAACTAAAAAATGAATACCCTGAGACTTCCAGGAATGGGAAGCTGATATAAAAAAATTTCCTCTTTTGCTTCTTACAAGTCTAACTAGGACTCTCCATATTACAAACTGTATATAGAAAAAAAGTCTGGCAGAAGCAAGGAAAGCAACTAGGGGCCTGGACATGCAAGGAATGTGGTAGGGGTCTCTAGCCAAATGACAGAGACATCCTAGCCAGGCAGAAAATGTACAGATACCTGTTTCGCTATGGTAGAATGTTAGAGGAGAAAAACCCCACTCTGAACTGTAGCATCAAAGACTAAAGGGGAAGTCTGTATTACAGTGTCCTGAGCTGGAAGGATGCAAGTCATTCTCTGGGCCTGGTAGTACAGGGAAGACTAAACATGGATCAGGACTTTCATTCCTTTTAAGAAGAAGCAGCATGCCCTTCCTCTTGTCTGCTCTCAGTGCAGCACCTGTGAAATTCACATCTCCACAAGTTGGCAGCAATCGAGGGTTCTAATCAGCCACAATGCCATACAGATAGATCTTATGAGAGCAGAGAAGGTGCGGAGATTTTTAGCTCTGTGTAGCCCAGAGAGAACCTTGGTGGCAATTTAGAGGAGGGCTATAGCTCAGAAGTAATGAGGTCATGTAACAGCCTTGGTGCAGATCTCTGGAGACACAGCCACTGAGATATCAGACCAGAAAGGAGCCTGTGATTTCTACCTTGCAAGGCTGAGGTGTGGTCCCCTATCCCTTCAGAAGTAATCTGGGAGCATAACAGGCTAATGCACTGGTAGCAATAGAGCAGTATTGCCCTGCCTGCTTTGACCTGCAAGAAGCTATGCAATAAGTCCTAGCTAATCCTCTCTATTCCCACAAAACCACTACTTTCCCCTAGAAAGACAGCCCAACATTTACCACCTCAGTCCCCAAGCCCAGGGAATAGGGGCACTGACTCTTCATTAGCTTCTTCAAGCTGATTATGGGCGTTGAGATATTAGAAGAGGAGTATGGGGAAGAGTAAATTGATAAACCTCTGATGCTGTGTCTTCACTGCATCCAGATGGAATTCCAGGACATCAGAGGTTTGAGCAGGTCTGCCCAGCTTGCTTGATGAGTAGATACACCAAGGATGATTATTCTGCAATATACAATTCTCAGAACAAATTTTAGTATCAAGATAATTTTTTTAAAGAGGGCTGACATTTTATTAAAGATGTTGGTTCTGCTTTTCTTCCCCCCCTTTTATTGGATATAATATTTACATTTCAAATTTTATCCCCTTACCGCGTTCCCCCCACCACCCATGAACCCCTTATCCCATCCCCCTCCTCCTGCTTCTATGAGGGTGTGCACCCACCTACCCCCTCCCCCTCCCCCCTCAGATTCCCCTCCCCCACTCAGTGTTCAGCCTTCAAGAAGCTAGCTAAAGCAGACAATGAAGTAAGACTCAGTCTTCAGACCTATCACCCTAAGCCATCACATTTGTGAAGAAATTATACATCAGGTTAATAACCAGGAAGGTTTCGAACCAAAGGACAAAAAATAGCACAAAGCAATTAGTAGGAACTCTGAACTGAGATGACAGAGATGTTAAAACAATCCTCCACAATTTTATAAACAGGTGTTATAAAAATAGAGCTGCTCTCTCACATCAGTGATTTCCATATCTGTGGGGACAACGAACCCCTGGTAAAATGATTTGAGAAGACAGGTCAGGTTTGCATGTCTGTGGCCTATGCTGCGCTGTTTCTTATGGGAACTTGAGTATCGTTCGATTTGGGACATTATCCCATGGCACAAAGCCAAACTCAGTAAGCAAATTTAAAATAGTTGAAATAACACAATAGAAAAAAGAAGCAAAATCAAGAACAGAAGAAATATTGGCAGGCATGTCATTCTACAGGCTTACCTTTAAAAAGTATTCTAAGTTCAATGTGTATATCATTTTCTAGAAACTATTAAGCAGGCCTGGCTGGAAGTTACTTTGCACCAAATGAATATATAAGAAAAGTACCCATCGGTGATGTAAGCTTCATTCTCAAGGATGTAGCGAGAAAAGCAGTGCAAATTAATGTCAAACCAAGAAGGCCACAGGTCTGGGGAGGAGCGGCTGGGGAAAGAAAGTGCTTGACTTGCAATAGCAATAGTGCCGAACTGATGTTGGTACTGAGCATCCATGTAAAACACAGCATACTGGAGAATGCTTCTATTGTCAGTGGTGGCAAGAGACAGATAAATCATTGTCTGATCTCCAGACACACTCCTGAACATGCACACATGCTCACACACATATGCACAAGGCAACATACAAATAACCAAGATCAGAAAGCAATGAAGTTTAATGATGATGATGATGGTGGTGGTGGTGATGATGATGATGATAATGTATAAGACAAAGAGCTGCATTTTTGAAAAGTTCAATAAATCTGATAAGTTTTTTAGCAAGGCTGACAGAAAATTCAGAAGGCACAAATTACCAGTCAGCAGTGAAACAGGGATATGTCCCAGATCTTGCAGGTAAGTTGAGGTATTCAAATGATGCTGAATGCAATATGACTGATGTCTTCACAGACAGGGGAATTTATGCATAGGCATAGAATGGCAATGGTCTTAGCAGACGCCAGAGAATAAATATCCTGTAACAAAGAAGGCAGAGGTGAAGTCACACAGCCACTCAAACGAAGAGTTAGGCAGTCGTGCCTTCTCCATGTCTCCAGGGAGTCACAAGGGAACAAGGCCCTGTTGACGTCTTTGTTTGGGACTTCTAGTCATGGGTGCTGGGAACTGAACTTGGGTCTTCTGTAAGGACAGTATTCTCTTAACTACTGCTCTGTATCCCTAAAGCAGAAGTTACTTTAAGGATACGAGGACAGTCCTGAATTTGAAAATCACATTGATTACTATAGTTTACTGTATTTGTGAGTAAAAACAAACCAACACCATAACCATGATCCTATCAGTTAAGGCAAGAAAAAAATATAATGAAATCCAGTGCTCACTTTTGACAAAAAAATGCTCAGAAAAATAGGAATATTAAAGGAATTCGTTTGATAAAAAGCAACTACCAGACCCCTGTATATCATACAGTGAGGAAAGACTACATGGATCTCACTAAAACTGGAAAGCAGACATGGTTATCCATACTGTCTACACTCAGTCAGTACTGTGCTGGAAGTACTGGCTCATGCAATAGGCAAGAAAGAAAGAGATAAAAACAAGTAGCTTAGCCAAGATGAAGTAAAACTGCTCTCTCTCTCTCTCTCTCTCTCTCTCTCTCTCTCTCTCTCTCTCTATCTATCTATATATATATATTATACTTGGTGTTCTTGATAGGCTGAAAGCTAATGACCACTCTGCCTCAGCCTCCTGCTTGCCAGAGTTACAGGGATGAAAAATTCAGTGAAAAATATATTGTTGATTTTTTAAAAAACAAGCCTAGGACTCAAATCTGCTTACAAAGTCTCAGAATAAAAGATCAAAATGTAAAATGCTATTTTTTATATTGATTATGGGAACGTTGAAGTTAAAGTATCATTTCAATTTATTCAAAAGAAAACCAAAGAAGTACTCAGCCTAATATCTGATAAAACATATACAGGATTGGTATTTGAAAGTGATGAGATTCTAATGGGGAGACTACGGAGAGTTATAGGTACCTGCTGTGCCAGGAATTGGAAACTCGTCACAGTAAAGAACAGTAACATATCAAACTTCTTCAGACTCATACTAGGATTGATAAATTTTCTATACTGCAAGAGTATTTTATAGATACCAACAGGATTATACTAAAATGTACATAAAAGTGGAAGAGAACCAGAAAAACTAAAAAGCTGTTAGAAAATCAAAGAAGAATAGAAATTAGTTTATAACACTTGAAGACATAATATGAGAGTAATTTCAGGCATGTACTTGATGGAGGGATGGATGCAAAAATCAATGAAACAGAACAGAAAAAAATTAATGCATATACAAGACAAATATGCCCAATGATTTTATTTACAAAGTTAAAAAATAACTCAATGAACAAAAGATAAGCTACCCCATTCTCTACAGATGATGCTGTAAGGTCTGGTCACTCATGTATTAAATGATGATTGTCCATCACTGTATAAAACATATCTTAAAATAGAACACAGACTTCAATTAAACATCAGATAGAAAACTCAAACACAATGTTCATACAACATAAGAAAAAAATCTTTGAGATCTAAGACTAAGCAAAAACACTTAATTTTTATACTAAAAGTGCAACCTACAAAAGGAAAATTTGCTACATTCATTGTACTATTCGATCTGAATAATACAGCTGAAAGGGTTTAGAGATGAGTTGATAGCTGGGAGAATATGTTTGCAAACAAGGTATTTTGTGAAAGAATGAAACATAGGATACGTTTTTAAAACTTGTTAAAATTCAAATGCAGGCAAACTCATTTTCTAACTAGACAATGAACAGGGATATAAGTAGTCATTCCAGCAAAGAAAGTTTATATGAAAATAAACTCAAAATAAAAGATCAACATTATTGTCTATCAGAAAGATGCAAGAGGAAACCAGAATATTTCACTGTATGCCTGTCAGAATGATAGAATTAAAGAAAGTAACAAAACCAGTGATTGGTTAAAATTAAGAGTTTACCATCAGTCATCCATTACTTAGGGATGTAAAATGTGGAATCACTCTGAAGCAGTTTGGAAGAACTTAAAACACTCCATGTTCTGGGACCTCATGCAGTTGTGTCTGTGTGTGTATCTTGTTGAAAATAACCTTTGTTTTCACACCAGTTCATTATGCAAATGTTTGTAACAGTTGTATTACAAAGGTGGAAATAGCACAGATATCCTTCATGGGCTAGTTGACTAAACAAACTGATGGACTGGAAATACAATTCAGCAAAAAAAAAAAAAAAAAAAAAAAAAAAAAAAAAAAAAAAAAAAAAAAAAATTAAATAAAATCTCAGTTTATAAAGGGATCTGAATGTTCCTATGGGAAATCAAATTGAGTGAAAAAAGCAATCCAGGGGTTATGTTGGCTATGGTTGTATTTATATAGCATGTCTGTTATGCATGTTAGGTAATATGTAGTATGTTATGTAACAGCAAACTCATAGAAACATTGCTACATTAAGATGGAACAGAGAGGAAATGGATTTGAACAGGAATACTGTATAAATTTCATTTTACCAATGTTATTATGACAATGTTGTGATATTGTACTATAACTTTACAGTTTGACATTATAATGGTAAACTAGATAAAAGATTCCCAGCTTACAACTCTTTTGTTTTTCATAGATGTGAGAATTATCTCACAATAATTTCAATATAAAAAAACTTAAAGTATTATTTTTTATTGATGTGTATGCATATGCATTTACATGACTTTATGTGTGCCACATGCATGCAGGTACCTGTGGAGGCCAGAAGATGGCATTAGATTCCTGCAACTGGAGTTATAGAAAATTGTGAGCCATTCAACATTGGTGCTGGGAACTGAACCTGGGTTCTTTGAAAGAGAAGCAAAATAATTTATTTCCTAAGCCATCTTTCTAGCCCCTAAAAAAAATAAAGTAAAATATTGTCAACTGGTGTAATGCATGGAGTAAACATAGAACCTACAGAAAAATGTAGACCATTCCCTCTGTTTTATATGTGTGTGTGTGTGTGTGTGTGTATTATATATGTATGTGTATACATATATATGTATATATAACATGTGCATATATATACATATATATGTATATATCTTCTCTCTCTCTACATACACACATATCAGAGAGAGAGATAGAGAGAGAAAGAGAGAGAGCGAGTCTTTGTAGACAGAATGGAATGAACAGATGTGCTAGCATGATCTTGCTGCTAAGAAATATTTCAATTTTAAACAAAGCAATTTTAGAATATGTTTCTAGAGAGAGAAGCTTTCTTCCAACTGGATTCACAAATGGTGAAGTTTTTGTTCAATCTACAGATGCCTAGACTTTAAAGGTCTAGAGTTAGGAGTTTTGGGTACACACTGCACCAGGACACAAGAACACTGATGTTATTTGCTTGTTATACTATTTCATTTTCTCATCGGGACCTTTCAGAATCCACATTTTGTTTTTCTACTGCCACCTTTAACAGATAATTAGAGATAGCACAGGCAGCCAAGTGCTAAGATGCAAACACTAGAACTAAATCATGATCCCCAACATCCATGTAAAATACATATATAGTGGCCTAGAAATACCATACGAGTGCAGGGGAGGCAGAGATGCCAATAGCTCTGGAGCTCCCTAGCCAGTTTATTTTGCTGCATCTGTGAGCTCCAAGTGAGACCTACTGTTTGAAAACTAAAAACGAGGCAACGAACAATAGAGAAGAGCAGCCAGAGTGACTCTCTCACGCACACACCACGGCACTCTCCCAAACTCTTACACTACTGGAACCTTATTACCCTAAAGCAAGCAGAGATTTAAGATATTACAGTCTACAAGCCAGGCAAATCTGATTCTTACCAAGTTAAGTTCCAGGTGTCTGCAGACTACTTTCCTCTTTGAAGACTCTGAAGAAGTAACTTTCTGGTCACTCAGGTTATTTTCAGAATGTCAGTCTTGTGTTCATAGGGCTGAGGTCCTCATCCTGCCTCTAGGATTTGGTACATTTCTTGGCTTAGTGCTCTTCCCCCCCCCCCCCTTCATAAATTGGCATGATGAGCCATATGCTTCGTTGATACCATCTGTCTGTTGTCCTCTTCACTTTTAAGGACTCATGAGATTGATGAGGACACCTGGAAAACCCAGTGTGTGGGGAGCTGACAGAAGGCAGCTATCATCCTTGCAGCCATCTTGTGCCATATACCCTGACAAGAGATTTGATTACAATAGCCTACAACAGCTGAGCACACTCTGATAACATCTTGTTTTAGATACCCAGGACCTTCCCTTGGGTGTGTGAGACTTAGAGATCAGATTTAGAGCCAAGACTTAAGGGCGTGACTTAAGGTGTGATTCAGAGATAAGACCTAAGGGCGTGAGTTAAGGGTGTGACTTAGAGGCATGGTTTAGAAGTGAGACATATAAAAGGCAAGAGGCAGACAGAAGAGTTCAGAACAACTTGGAGTTAGGAATTAGACATTAGGCACTTAGCACTTGGAAGAAGTAACTTGGAACTTGGAGTAGGCACTTGAGACTCGAGACAGACAACTAGGGATTAGGCATTTAGCAGTTGGAGAAAGAACTTGGAACTGGGAAAGAGACTAGCAACTGGAACTAGAATTAGGTGCTAGGGACTAGGAACTCAAGACTTGGGACTTGGACTAGGAAGAGAGACTGAAGAATAAATGGGATTGAATCACACTCTGTCTGGTCTTCATTCCTCAAGTCCATCCTCACTCTCTTGCTTGCTGAACCCCGACCCACGGACCAGAGCAGCTTAGGGCAGTGCAGGCTCTAACAATTTAGCCCCCAAGGCTTTTGGCAGTGCGGGTTCCAACATTGACAGAGCGGTCCAAGACATTTTGGCCCCCAAACGTGGGCTAGAGCGGCTCTCAACATTTCTGGCCCCCAAGTGTGGGGCAGCTCGGGCGGCAGCACCAGTGTGTTCATATCTCAGAGTTTTTTTTTTACCTCATCACATTTGCAGGGTCTCTGTGACCATGAAAGGTGATAGATTTGCAGTTCAGGTAGATCACAACATGAACACCTTTAGGTAACTACAATTGTAGTTGCCCAAGTCAATCTTAGTGGCTGGAGTCAGGGATAGGGAGGGGAAGCTCCCTATCTCCAGTGGGTAGAGTGACATGGCAGAATCTTTCTTCAGAGACAGGATCCACTTATGGAGATGATCCCCTGAATGTGTCCAGGCCCACACCCCTCTATTTTGGAGAGTCTAAAATACTAAACTTGGCTCCTTTCCTTGGTCTATCCATCTTCTCATCATTCCAAAAATACCACATCTTCAGTTATTTTGGGGGTTTGCTATCACAGACTATCACAGTTCTACAAATAATACTTATTTCTCATGGTTGTAGATATTAATCCCTATATGCAAGACACTCTCAGATTCTGTGTCTAGTGTGAACTCATTTTGTGCTTGATAGTTGGTACTTTGGGGGGTTGAGGTTTCGAGACAGGGTTTCTCTGTATAGCCCTGGCTGTCCTGGAACTCACTCTGTAAACCAGGCTGGCCTCAAACTCAGAAATCCATCTGCCTTTGCCTCCCACGTGCTGAGATTAAAGGCATGCGCCACCACTGCCCAGCTTTAGTTGATACTTTTTATCTCATATTGTCCATGAGGTGAATTTGTGTTGGGCCCGAGCTGCCCCATGTTGGGTGTCAAAAATGTTGAGAGCCACTCTGCTCTACATTTGGGGGCCAGAAATGTTGAGAACTGCACTACCCCACGTTTGGGGGCCAAAATGTCTCGGACAGTTCTGTCAGTGTTGGAACCCGCACTGCCAAAAGCCTTGGGGACTAACTTCTTAGCTCACACTGCCCCAAGCAGCTCTAGTTTGCAGGTCGGGGTTCAGCAAGAGAGAGAGTGAGGATGGACTCGGGGAATGGAGACCAGACAGAGTGTGATTCAATCCCATTTATTCTTCAGTCTCTCTTCTTCTCTCCAAGTCCCAAGTCTTGAGTTCCTAGTCCCTAGTGCCTCTAAGTTCCAGGTTTCTTCTTCTAAGAGCTAAGTGTCTAGTGTCTAATAACTAACTCCAAGTTGTTCTCCTAATGCCCAATTCCTACTCCCAAGTTATACTCTAACTTGTACTCTCTAACCTAATTCCTCGTTCCAAGTTGTACTCCCAAGTGCCTAATAATCTGTTGCTTTCTTCTGTCTGCCTCTTGGCTTTTATATGTCTCACTTCTAAGCCATGCCTCTAAGTCATGCCTTTAAGTCATGCCCTTAGGCCTTGTCTCTAAATCTGATCTCTAAGTCATGCCCTTAAGTCTCAGCTCTAAATCACAGCTTTAAGTCTCACACACCCAAGGGAAGATCCTGGGTATCTAAACCAAGATGTTATCAGAGTGTGTTCAGCTGTTGTAGGCTATTGTAATCAAGTCTTTTGTCAGGGTATATGGCTCAAGATGGCTGCAAGGATGATAGCTGCTTTCTGTCGGCTCCCCAAAAATTTGAACTTAGAACACTATTTCTGCTTCAGCCTCCTACTTGTTGAAATTATAGGTGTGTACCTCCTTGCTTTGCTCTGTGTCTTTTACAAGGAAGCTTCATGAGAAATACTTTAATCAAGTCCAAATGGCTTCATCCTCTGATATGATCATAATGGTGATTAGATTTCAACATTGACTTTAGGACGACACAAGCATTCAACCCATCCTGATTATGTCATGACATTCAGGGGTCATTGTTGCTGATGTGCACACTGAATGGTGACAGGGGCAGCAAGAACTTTACCTCTTCTCAAAGGCTTAAGAAGACCAAGGTTCTGCTAGATAGTGTTGTTACATACAACAGGGTGACTCTGGGTTGGGTTAGGGCAGATGTGATCAAAATATGTTGTATATGTAAAAACATTTTAAAGAATACATAAAATAGTATTTCCAAAGAGAGATTTAACTCATAATAAACCAGAAGGACTTCAAAGGTCCAAGGAAAGAAGCTGGACAACAGGCAGATAAAATGTTGAAGACTGAGTGACTCCCACACCCAGTGGGATAGTGGACTTGGTGGCTTCTGAGTGCTGTACAAAGGATAGAGACAATGTCTTTATGATGGTGGTATTCCTTTCTTTCTTTGTAGGATTCAGCTGGCTAGCACTTACCCTTTACAATTCATATAATTCATTAAATATACATCTAAGAAGTATCATAGTAGTCTCTTGCCCTCCCCCACTTTGGATACTTAGTGATGCACTTGGTTTCATTGTGACAATAACTTATCAGCAGTTTTGATCACTGACAGTAGTTTCTTTTCTGCCAAACTATCTGACAATGATGGCGTATATTTCCTTGTGAAGAAATGAGGAAAAGAACAAGAAAAAAGTTAAAGAATCAGGCAAGAAGTTAATGCCACAAGAAGTGGCTCAGTCTATAATTTACACGTCACACAGTAGGGTATAAAACTTGCTAAGAGACAAGGAAAATGTCTATGTACATGCAAGATCCTAAAAATTCCCGACTGTTGCAACTTGGCATTCATTTACAGAACAAAGTGGAACTTTCTGAGATTTCCTAGTGATCACAGTGCATGCCACTGCAAAGAAACAATGACTTTTGAAAACTAATAATTAGAGATTTCTTTTTAACATTTTGTGTAGTGTGTTAAACAATTATAAAAAATGTTTTTGAAACAAGTCAGCAGACAATTTGACATTGTAAAATGTTCATAAACATCATTGGTCTGATGGAAGCATTGGATCCCCCTTTTCTCAGCTTTGTCATAGTCCTCTCAACTGTGGCTCTTGTGACACTGTTCCCCAAAATGTGGGTGTATACCAATTATGAGAGCAAGACAAGGGGGCAATTAGGTAGCTTATTCCAGATGGCAACTGCCAGGATCTCAGCTACTCCTGGATTTACTGGGTACCAGGTGCTGTTCCTTAAAACTATAAGGCGAAGTTTTGGTTCAGATTTCTGGAACACAGCTGAGGAGCCATGATGTGAGAATTCTGAAATGACAGACCCAAGCATCCATGACAGTACTAGAAATTGCTCAGATTACTGGACAGGGCCGGTAATGTTTCTGAACATGCACAAGAGATAAAAAAACCTTCCTGTATAAGTAAGACAAAGTAAATGTCTTCCTTAACTCTAAGGATGTCAGCATTGATGAGGAGCCAGTGGAATGTGGTGTTTATTGACTAGCTTAAGGAATATGAAGATGAACAGAGTCCCTGTGATTAGAGGTAGTGGTGAAATTGCAAGGTACCACAGTAGAGTCCAGTTATTGTCACTCTTGTCTGGGTAGTCTTTACTGTTCTTCTCTGTGTACCTGTCTTTGATCAGCTTCATTAGATGTATTTCAAAACATCCAACTCAACATAACACATATCCTATTTGAACGTTGAGTTTAAGCCCAGGAAATTATGTCTGTTAGTTCCATAGGTGCTTAAATCTCACAAAGACTAAATCATTTATGGATACTTTTTCCAAACATTGCATCTTACAAACATTTCTGAGGCAGGTCTAATTCATAAAATTTCTTTGGGATTTTACAGTATCCATAGTAGATATCAAAAAGCTTTCTCTCCAGTACATTTTTGGGACATTAAATGGGTATAAAGAGAAGAGGGCTTTATTAAGAGCTAGAGTAGAGAGCTGAACCTAAATGATCAGTAGTCTAGTCCTGCCCCAAGCAGAGCCTGTATGGGTCCTACTTGACAAATGGATATGCATGAACCAAAAACAGGATGTTTTAAAAGGCGTTCTCCGTACATCCTTACAACTTCTAGCAAGACATTCAGGTTCACAGTACTCCTTTATTTATTTCCTACCATGCAAAGATATGAACCCCAAGAACTACACCCAATCAATGCTTGTGATATGAAAATACAGTCTACCAAAGAAAGAGGAGACCAGCACCACATCTACTGGATGGTAGCACCCAGACTGTACTGGAAACATTGTGGTTTGATTTTATTGTTAGTTTTGTTTGTCAGAGAATGGACCCGAGGGTCTATTCAGCTGGTGGCATCGTAGGTGCCTCAGGAAGACACTACTGGCAACTGTCAACAAACATGCTGATGGATGCACAGTTTACAATGATACACTGTCAAAAAAGTGGGAGATGGGGAAAACTTCAGAAAAGATTCAGAGTTAAAAGTATTGCATGACTCTTATTTTTAAAACCACTATTCCAGACATAAAAGGGTTGGCTCACATTGAAGGAATCAGTTACACTTTTATAATTCATTCCTTTAATGAGAGTTATAGTTTCTATAATGAGCTGAAAAATGTTCTGGCAGAATTCTTTCACTCTTAGAGAAATATTAAATATTCATGCTTACTCCATAAGTACAAATTTACTCTAAAATAATCCCTTCTCAATTTTATAAGTATTGTTTGTTTTCTACTCTTTTTAATATTTAATAAAAAATACCAACTGTGCAGCTATGTATGCTCCCATAGCATTGTGAACTTTGTGGGTTAACCCAATATATTATGCCTGATGGTTTACTATTCCTTTTTTAGAAGTCTGCCATTCTTGTCACACGAGAGTAACTCTCATGCAGGCAGGCATTACATCGACTCAAGCATAGTTTCTCTGTTGTAAATCTGTTGGTTGACTACATTCATGGCTAAGTACAGGATAACTTCATGGTGTACAGAGTTTTCAATTGGTAAAAGTAATTGTTCAGTGTTCTGGGCTGTGGGCTAGTGGAGCATAAGTACAAAAGGAGGTATATGGCTTCATAAAACACCTACAGTTTATAACAGAAGGGTGTCAGGCATCTACTGCTGCTATAACAAACTACCACAAACTTGGTGGTTGAAAAAACTGGCACAAATTTGCTTCTTTACAGTTTTGAAGGTCAGAATCTGGTATGAACATCTTGCGGTTAATATTGTAACTAGGGCTTAATCTTTCTAGAAGCAACAAGAAAACATGTATTTCTACTGTATACATTAGTGGCTGCCTGCATTCCTTGGCCAAGACCAAGTAACTCTAGTTGCTGTCTCTGTTTCACAATAACTTTTCTCTCCTTTCAAGTTCTGAGATCTCTTTGATATGGACCCTACAGCTACATTTTGAACCCAACAATGCAATCTAAAATAATCTTTCCATCTCAACTACTTTCAGTTAACAATACTCGGGGAGTCCTTTTGCTATATTATTTATATACGCTGATGTAGTTAAAGGTCCTTGGGATTAGGGGATGAAATTAGAAGAATATTTTTTCAGTCTAAAAAGGAGAGTATATTTCACACAATTTCTTGTAATTAAAAATGTAATTGAATTCGTGTTAAGTGCACCTTTCCCCTATAGTTCAGGTATTTTTAGAATTCCTGGAAAGGGGTAATATAGACCCTGTAAATAGACCCTACATTGTCTGAAAAAAACCCTAACAATAAGTCATGCACTTATTTGATGTATTCTATTGCTTTATGATTCAAATGCTTCACAGAGGCACTGAGTTTTGTGTTGTTAATGGTACAAATGTCATAAACCTCGTACCTGTAGGGTCCTCATGTGATGTCCCGAGAAATTAATGTTTGTAATTTCTGTTTATTACCAAAACCAGACTTTATAAGGCTTGGAAATTTTACTACTAGATTTTAAATCCTTAAGAAAAGAAAATCGTCATAGACAATAAAACTCTATCACTCCCTGTAGGAATTATACAAACATAGAGCATGGGAAAAACACACAACAATCAGGAGCTGAAACACCAACATTTGAATGGTGTTTTTAACTATGAATTAGAATGTTTTTAAATGACCCAATTCTGAGTATGCTTTTGAAGATATGATGTCTTCATATATTAATATTTTCTTTAGATTGGCATCTGAAGTTGTTTCTGAAATCCACAAAAATGAAAGGTATCAGAGTAATAATATCTTGCATAGAATCCTGAGGTGCTGCCTTAGGAAGCTCAAGATGACCAAGAGGAATGTAAATGATAAGCAAGCCTCCTGAACACATGTGCATAGTCAATCACACATCTTCACTGTTGTATGCATAGATACAAAAAGAACTATCATGTCAGGAAAAGGTAAGCCTGGGCTTGTAATAAAAACTAATGGCAGACCTAAAGAATGAGACTTTCTGCCAGCAACCCAGTAAGATGCATAGTTTTGGTCCAAGATTGCTGTCATTTATTTATTCCTGAAATCTCCTCAATAAGAGCTCACTTCAAATATCAAACATTGATAAGAAAAGATGGAAAGTAAATTGATGGTTTAGCATGCAGAAGAGAGCAGTTTTAGTTTTCTTTTTTTTCCTGGAAAACATACGTTTGTGTTTCTGTTTGTTGTGCTACATTACTAGTGGACAAAATTGTCCACAAGTACTAAATGTCATGGCAGAGGATTCCATTAGACCATTTTCATGTCCTATCCAGAACTGAAAAAGAACAAATCAAATTTAAAACCAATCATTACTCATTGCAAGGCACAGGCATCGAAAGGAGATTGCCACGTGCCCATTGCTTTTGAACATGAACTCAGAATGGAGGTATTCTAGGAGTTTCCCCAAATGTAGTTGTAGCAAACCTTAGGTTGGAGAAGCGCAGCTAAATGCTTGCATCACTAGAAGGGGACTTGGGCTATGCTATTCAAAACATTAAATTTTAAGTTATTGACAAAATGTACCATAGCAGCTCTTGAGTATTCCTATCTCTTCAAGTAAATAAAATGTTGACTCTTACTGTTATTCTATCCTCTGTTACTGTACATCAGGAATTTAGAATATTTGAAAATTTCAATGGGCCAATCTAGAAATTTGTTTGGCTTGACATTTAAATTTCATTTAAATTTAAATTTCATATAAAGCAAGCATAAATAGAGATGAAGCAAGCCAGAGACAGAATTCACTGAAAACAGTTTCCTGTGGGCCATGTATCATATCTTCTTCAGTGATGGCGTCTTTGTAACCAATGATGCTTCCAGACCTGTCTTTACAGGGTTATTCTTGCTAACTCACTCTCAATTAAGCACATACTCCCTGGTTGCTTTGGTCTGAATGTTTGTGGCCCTTGTACCCTTATGTATTGAAATCTTAACTTCTAACACAACAGCATCTCAATTCATGCTTGCTTCAAATGACTGCTCTGAGGTTTTCTTTTTTAGTCCACAATGAAGGACTCAAGGAAATCTGTTCTTTCTGTTTTAACCCTGGTTGTTGACGTTTTATACCATTCAGTCCTATTTTATTAGCTTCATTTCCTATCCTTAGATTCTTTTCCTTTTAGATGACATCAGGGTATCTGAATTATTCCCAAAGCAGAGAATACAGTGACTTGGAAATGTGTAGATGGTAGACATTATTTTTTTTACTGCAACTATCAGATTAAGGACCATTTGTGTACAGTCACAAATATTTCTGTGCACTTCTTATAGATTGACTGAGAGTCTTATCCTTCATAAAATCAGACTCAGCATGAACACACATTATACTCTTATATGACATTTGAGGATAGTGTTCTCATTTCTAAAAACAAGAAAAAAATTTTAAAACACAGTTATGAGAAATTCAGTACCATATTGAACAGATTTTTGGTCTCACCTATGTAATTATGTTAACTATGAGCAATAAGCCAGAAGTCCCAGATGGTGCTCAGATTTCTGCCTTTGGAAACCTGCACTGCCTAAAAAATTGTTTTTCTTTAGCTAAGAACTCAGCTTGCAAAGACAGAAGTATTATAAATATGCACATATGCATATTTATTAGCTGGACATTATATGTTGATTATGCATCAACTAGCTTATGTGGGTTTAAATTTTCTATCATATTGACAGTTTATTAGCTGCTATCAACAAATATCTCAAAGTAAGTTTGACTTCAGGTGTAGATACAGGTGATTTTAAAGGTATGTAGAAAGTGCATATTTTGTAGGCTGACATTAAAATTATGATATTTTTTATTTCTGAGTACTGGTATACCTGGCTTGTTTACCTCTTGACATTGTAAATTATTTCATATATTCAAAAATTAGTGATTATAGTAAATAATCCCATTTTGTTTTTAGCATTGAGGACTTTTAAAATGGTAATATTTATAGTAAAATTGCACACAATGTGTTACAATTCTTTTATAAATTATTATGTATTATTTATTCTTTTGCTTTGTATCTGAGTATGTATGTGCATATCCCAGTGTACATAGGACAATTTGTATTGGTTCTCTCCTTGAGCAATATGGGTCCCAGGAGTTGAAGTCAGATTTTCACGTTTTATCATTTGAGCTATCTTACTGGTCCCAATTCTTTATTCACCATTTCATTCCATATCAAAGCTTTTGTATTTTCCTACTTTGATAGACAGCTGTATCTCTATCAGATATTTAATTTCTTCTTGCTTGTTTTATCCTAAAGGTTTTATTCAGAGTCTATAGCTAGGGAGACAGGATTCCTGTATATATGTATATGTGTGTATATATATATATATATATATATATATATATATATGTGTGTGTGTGTGTATGTGTGTACATATATATACATATATATTCCTTATATATTCCATATATATATATTTCATATATATTTCATATATATATATATAGGAACTTTATGTTTCATGATGACAGTTCTCTCAGATTTACTATGTATTTATTTACAGAAATGTTTTGTTTTTACATGATCTATAACTGCTTGTAGCAGAGACCATGTGTCATTTACATGTAGCTCGCTTTATCATGAAGACTTTCAAATGACAGATGGAACTTGAGTCCATCTCTTTCTATTCATATCTACTCATATTAATTTCAGCAACTGCTGGATTTAACTGAGTCAGATCCAAGGATGTTACAGACACATGATGTCTTAAGGTTAATAATGAAGTTGGATAGCCAGCACCGATGTGTCTTCAGGAACCCCCCTGTAGGATGTAGGGAAGAACTTGTGTTTAAGTAGATTAACTGAAGTTATTTTTTAAGGACACTTTTGATGGTTAACCTAGAGCCTGGTCATGAGTTTGTTTCAGTGGAGTTGGCCAGCATTTTCTAGAACATGTGAAGATTTTATTCTGGTAAAATGCAAAGTCATCAGTTAACTGTTTCCTAGCAGCTTACAGGACAAAGGACCTGGTGACTGTGCCAAGAACAGTTTGTCTTTGAAAACAAAACAAAACACCACGTGAATGACACAATGAATGTCACAGTGCAAAGATGGCCATGAATATGTAATTGTGACCTTCAGTTGGTAGGAAACAAATATGTAAAGGGCATATGCACATACATGATTTCCCCTCACAGGCTCATCTGTAGTGATTTTATGGACAACAAATGCATGCATTTTGAGTGAAAGAACTGAGAGTCAACCAGCTGCATCATCTTTTATTTACTAATGAAAATGATTCCATGAAGTTCAAAACTTGCAGTCAAGGTCACATGATGAATTACTGACAGAACAGAACCAGAAGGAGCAAAGCAAATGATGATTTCAGGCATCGATTTCCTCAAGGGACAATCCCTACTGATCCAGACAACGCTTGCCAGCAAAGGCTTCTGCTTGCCTCTGCCTTGACAGTTCTTGTAACACATTTGAACCATCTGCACTACTATGAGCCAAATATCTTGCTTTTGTAAACAACTGCAAGGGTTTTCCATTATTTTGGGTATTTTTTGAAAGTGTACTATCTACTTCTATATTTGAATCACTCTCTTTTTCCTTGTGAACTAGCTAAAACCTTTTTATTTTTAGAAATAGTTGTGCATACATCACATTTCAACAATGCTTTTGGCTTTGTGAAATGCTTCTATACATGTTGGAACACTTCGGCAAGTATCTGCATCATCTTTGATGGGTATCCAAGGTGATTTTTTTTTATAACTTTACAACTAAAATGATTCAGATGCTTTCCATTGCATGAAAACATTTTCCCAAGTCTGTACAAACCCTGGCAAGGTGGGCCCACCTTCCTCTGATGTTTGCATGGCCTGCAACTCATTGCTTTCTATTTTCAATGACCCTCCTGGGCATCAAATGCATCTTGTTCCTTTCTTCTCTGTGCCTAGTGTGCATCTTGCTTTGCTTTCTTTGCAATGCTATCCTCTTTATAGCCGGGACAGGTTTTTAGAAAAAACCTTTTAAAAAGGTTTTAAAAAGTAGTATCTGTTGTTTAACTTGTAACCCAACATCACTTTTTCGTAATCATTTTTCAACCACAAATTTGGTTCTACTCCTCTCCCATTGGTGCATGGTCCCACGCATTTTCCTACATGGAAGATGACTATTGTGTGGGGTTACTCTCACTCTCACAACCTCACTCTCCAGTTCACATTGCTAAATGTTATCATCTAGGAGGACAAATTTTTATCATGGTTGATCTCATTCTTGCCACAGAAACTCGTCCTTTGGCTTAGCTGCTTAAGAGCACAGTTCCCTACCAACTCATGCAGTTCTAGGAGTTGACAGTTTCTTGGGGGAAAATTTATGCTTTCATAAAGGTCAAGGGGCAAAGGAAGATAGAAGTATTTGAAGATTTCTTCCCATAATTTGGGTGCTAGGAACTAGGAGAGCCAAGGGGCAGGCATGAATCCTCATCTCGTTTTTCCATATCTCTCCAGCTTTTGTCTGCCTAGGGCAGGTGGATTTCTTCCAAGGTCAGCTGAGATTGCACAAGTACCTGTGAAAAGATTGTTCTCAGCTAGCCAAAGAAAAAAGGGTGTGCTATCCACCGAAGTCCAGTCCAGTAGATAGCACAGACCCAGTGTTCTTATTCAGATCACAAAGGACAATGCTAACTTTAATTCATTTGTGAACTGCTTTCTTTCCCTAACTCAGGCTAGTTCAGCTTCAGAGGGCAGCCTGTACGATGTCAGATTTACATTGATTTCTGGCAAATAAATGCTCCACAGAGCATTGGATCATCTTTTTGACTAAAGAACAAGAGGATGATACAGGAGTCTGCTCTCCGAGAGGCAGGTGTATCTAAAATGATTCACTTTTGTCTTGAGTAGTTTCAGATTTTAACAGTGACTTCACATATTTTTAATACTTCTGGTGACATGAATAGGTTTTGTCAGGAGCATCCAAGTGAACTAACTTCAGCACAGATGGTCAGGATAATAGAGACAGATTTTTTTTTTTTTTACCTTGCCCTCAATCACTAAGAGACATGTGATCATTTATGCTCTCCACAGACACATCACCCACTGCATTCAGATAGGAGCATGCCTGTAAAATCCTGTGTTAATGACAAGGACATTTGTTTGTGTACACAGATAGAAGGGAGAAGAAATGACTAAATGTTCCTATTGGTTTATAATAGAAACAGATTTTGATTGATATGGTCCAAATTCTAAATATAACTCTATACATTTTATAAAAGCAGGCATAATTAAAATGTTCTTTCACATTGTCTTCTGTGGTAATGACACATCATGTCATTTATCTTCAGTGGAAAGAAAAGAGACCTGTTGTTTCAAAAGTAGAAAATATTCAGTGACTTCATAAAATGTTTTTAAAAGTAGTTGCAACAATGCAGACTGCAGTGGGCATGAATGGCCAAGGCTGGGAGTCAGTTTCTGTGACTGAAGGAGAGTGAGTGTCATTCTGGATGAGACAGGTAGGACGATAGCACATCTCTTATTAAGTTTGGAAAAGCTTTAATGAAACCAATGGCTGAGCAGAGGGTCTGGTAGACCCCCAGGTTCCTGTTACTGTGAATGGAAGCAATCTTCTGTGGCTTCAGTATCTGCACAAGTCCTTTGTCAGAAACCAATGTGGTTGCCCCAAGGTCAGCTCTCCAAATTACATGTCCTCTCTGACAAATCAAGAAAGTCTGTCTGTGGTTATTGTTTGATGTTTGGCTTTACTTTTCTCCTTCCTTCCCTACTTTTTTTCAGTCTCTTCCTCCTCCCTTCATTCCTACTATCCTTCTCTTATTTCTGTCTTCTTGAATTTTTGAGAGAGTATCTCCTTATTCATCCAAGTGTCAATCTTCCTGCATCCGCCTCCCGCATGCTGGGATTATAACTGTGTGGTGCCATGAACAGCTTGTGGTCCTGGACTACTTTTCCAGCAGCATCTCCATGCAGACTCCATGTTTGCTAAGATGCATTTAGAGCTACATATGTTTCCTAAGAACTATAAACTTCTCCAGAGGTATAACTTATAAAAGTCCTAATAATGATAATAATTTAGAATTCTAAGACCTTCTGGGGTAAAGTTATTAAGTTTATAAATTATGAATACTTACTTTTCCAAAGAATTTTTCTTGTCATGTCAAAATATAGATACACACACTCCATGTATATGTACAGAGAAAAAGAGAAAGCAGGGGAGGAGGAAAACCCATTTACAATTCTAATGTTATATTTTAGTGTTGAGTGTTGAGTAAATACCCCCCTTTCATCTCAGCATCAGTTTTATTTGGACACCTGAATATTCACCAGTCCCACCCACTGGGCAGGGCTCTAAGGATCAGGATCAGGTTCTTGCCTAAAAGCCAAGGGAAGGCCCAACTGTTTTTTCATTTTAATCTTTTTACTTGTTCAAGCAACATTTCTTTCAGGAGTAAACTTTCAGGCCTTATTAAGTTTATTCACATACATTATCCTCTCAAGAAGACTCTTGATAGGATACATATGTACTGCCTTCATCTCCAGTATGCAATTTAAAAATTCTCCTGTAAATAAACAGCATGGGAGAACACTATGTTTTGATAATGCCCAGAGTCTACAATATGACAGGACATGCCTTATAGTCTAAGAGGGTAATTAAATGGGTTATAAATACACATTTGTCATCCGCTTTATAAGATTTCTTATGTATCATCTTTTGTGATGCTCACAATGACCTTGTGATCCCAGGAAAGCATGTGCAATGGCTATTTTTATAGATGAGGGGTCACAGGTTAGCTCCAGTGGTGATGTTAGAACTAGACCTAAAGTTTTGATTTTGTCTTAAAGTCTTTAGTCACTATATGTCTTCTGAAAATTAACTCTAATTTTTCTTTGTGCTTTAGTAAGCATACAAAGTAACCCATTTCTTCATAGAATTCTCATGTTTGTTGTTGGATTTGGTTCTTCTCTGCATCTCTTGTCTGCATTTCACATCTGGATTGGACTCTTCCCTCCTAGAGTTTACCATCTACTTTCATTTCTATTACCCTTCAACCACCTTTTCCCTGAAAGCTTCTCCACCCTCTAGTTTCTTGGCTACACACATTTACTTATAAATAAACCCACATATATAAATTTTAAAAGCTATTATCTACATGAGAGGGAGAGTAAATGATAACGGTCTTTCTGAGCCTGTGTTCTCTCACATAAGATAAGCACTTTTCCTCTTCCTTAATGTTTTATAATTCATGGTTGAGTAAAATCCTGCTACACACACATACACACACATACACACATACTCATAAAAACTCACATATATACTTTTGCACACATATACTCTGACACACACATATACTCGCATACACAGAAACATACTTACACAGACACACATACACACACACACATACACACATACTCATAAAAACTCACATACATACTTTTGCACACATATACTCTGACACACACATATACTCTCATACACAGAAACATACTTACACAGACACACATACACACACACACATACACACATACTCATAAAAACTCACATATATACTTTTGCACACATATACTCTGACACACACATATACTCTCACACACAGAAACATACTTACACAGACACACACACACACACTCACATAGACATACACAGTCACACACAGAGACACACATACAGACATATGCATACATACTCATATACACACTAATACTTTCTTTAACATACACACTAACCCAAATACAGACACACACACACACACACACACACACACACACACACACACATTTTCAATGTTCTATTGATGGACAGCTAAGATGTTTCAATTCCCTTTCTATTGTGAATAGAACAGCAGTAAACACAGACACAAATGTATCTCTGTAGTAATCCACAGAGCTGTTTACCTGCTGCTGAGCGGGCATTTGTTTGCATTTATTCTTTATTTAGAATATTTTAAGTGTTTAAAAATATTGATGTGTGTGCATGTGTATGTGCATGCATGTGTAGATATACATGCATGTTAGTGACATGTTATACCTCATGTGTGGAAGACAGAGGACAGAATTGTGGGGTCAATTCTCTCTTTCCTTTATTGCCCATGCTCCAGAGATTGATCAGGTTACCATGCTTTGATGGCAAATATGTTGTATGTTTACCCCCTGAGCCGTCTTGCTGTCACCTAGAATATTGACTCATTCTCAGATAATGTACAGATATTCTCTCCCATTCTTTAGGTTGTTTCTTCATTTAATGTTTCATTTACTACACAAAAGCTTTTTGTTGTAATATAACCACATATTATGAGTTTTAACTTTAGTCGTTTGATTGTTTGGAAACATTTTTTTAAAAGTACCTGGATCAATATTATTTTGGTAGTTTTAATTTTTCAAATACAATATATAAAAATAACATATGAACACATGCATATAAGAAAGTATATATCCTTAACTATATACAAATTATATATTAAAATATACATGTGCATATACAGTCACACTTATATAGAGAGTGAGACAGAAAGAGAGGGGCAGAGACAAGAACTCATTGTTGAGAGAATGCAGTTGTTTGTGGTGCTATAAACAAATACCATAGGAATATGGTTCTTATCATGTTCCTTTCTATACTTACAATTTTAAGCATGTCATGACAGAGGATAACATGAGTGAACAGTCTTTGGCATTCTATTCCAATGCATTTAGCCCAACCATTCATTAACTTATATGACATGTTCTGTCATTTTATATGATTTCTCAACATATGTATTACCAAAAAAAATCATCCTCAAATTAACTCTGTTCATGTTAAGTGTACCCCTTCCCACCTTCTTTGATATCTTTCATGGGAATCACATTTTTCATATCATGGGGAAAACAGAAATAATGAGGAAGAAAATGGCTTCTCTCCCATATTCTACTGAGCGTAAACAAAATAAAAAACTGAGACATGGTCTTTCAGAAAAAAATTAGCTACATGAGAGCTCACTTGAGGAATATTTGAGCTAACCTAACTAACTCCCAGATTCTCCGTGCTCTGTTGCTGTGACCAGGGAAGTTCATCATGGGCATGCTGACTGAACCAGAGCTCTTTAGTAAACCACTATGAAAGACTGGGCTATGAGGAGGACACCACACTCATCTTGTCCTTCTGGATAGAGGAAGTATGTGCTGAAGAAAGTCAGCCATGCTGAAGTGGGGCTACTGTGGCAAAGTGCCCTGTGCAGAATTTTAAGAGCTTAATAGGCACATCAAGGAGTCAGGCTGTGCATGAACATCAAGATAGATATTCTTGATATGGGAAGGCTTTGAGCTGCTGTGGAGGATAGCTAGAACTTTCTGGATTTTTCCTAGGCCCAATGGTCACAGTAAAACACAACTGACTTGTTTAACAAAAGATAATCTGCCTTCATGAGAATAACTCAGCATAGAAGACAGTGGGTTGGATTCCAAGATGGTAAAACAGGAATAAATGACAACATAGTGCCGCACAGAAAATGGTGCAGAGAAGAACACAAAGAAAATCTGGCCATAGGTTGCACAGAAGGCACATATTTTAGCATAAGCCACCCAAAGGACACTGAATATTGAGTATAGACTTTAGTAGCTACATAAGTAGTTGGAAAATAAATTTCATCTTTTCCTTTAATTCTCATTCTCTCTTGTTGGTGAAACTAGAAATAGAAGAGTAAGAGAATGCAGAAAGAGCTGGGAAGAATAATTCATGCCATAGGAGGTACACTCTGCTTCTGATATGCCTGACATCAGGACATCTGGACAGAAGCATTCTTTTAATACTAACTACCATATTTATATAAAAAAATGAGGACAATAAGAAGTAATATGCCTGAGGAAAAAAATGAAGTTAGAGCATGTTTTTCTTTTCTTGAATTTTATATGAAATTGACCTAGTTAAAAAAAGAAGGGGAATTTAAAATAACTAATAATGCACATACAAAAAATAAATTATTGTATTCTTAAAGAAAAAAAATCTTTGCACCAGAGTGGTAGACTTTCAGATTAATGAATTTACACATTTCACACAATAGCTTACCTTGTATATTGTAGAATTCTTTCTCTGTATTTGTCAGTAGCCATTAAATTATATGTCACTTACCCATGCTCTTTTCTGAGTGAAGAACATATTTTAATAATTTTAATTATAAAATGTCTCTTTCACACATAGCAATAAATCTAAATATAGCTGACAGGAATCTTACATATAATAATGAGCTTGGCAGAGAAAAACTTAGCTGTTCAATGTCATAACAAATTTGAGAATCAGTACACAATTATTCTGGCTTCCATTTCTCCTGAGTTGATTCAGAAGGTCATTAAATATCTCTGACATTTTTCTGCTAAACTAAGACCACTAAAAAATTCATCATATGCTTGTGTTACACTTCTCAAACACTTCAAAGGACTTGGATGAGAGATAACATTGATTTTGTCTGATTTACTGATCTAGAACAAGCATTCTGGGCTTGGTGACAATGGTTAAAACATTGAGATGTTTACTTTGTTATCTCTGAGGATGCGAAGATATCATCTCTGTCCTTCCTCTCTCTGGTTAGTCTTTTTGAAATGGTTATACTATGACTCAAAGTTCTCCATAATAGCTTCTCAGAAAAAAATTCTTTTTTGAAGGGAGGATATGAAAACTATGTTCCGTTGAAACTTACATGCATATTATTAAAAGTCAATAATTGTTTAGATGTGGCAACAAAAGAATTTATATCTCTGTGTCTATGTCTCTGTCTGTCTGTCTGTCTGTCTGTCTCTCTCTCTCTCTCTCTCTGTGTGTGTGTGTGTGTGTCAGTCTGTCTGTCTGTCTGTCTGTCTGTCTGTCTGTCTTCATAGAGTTTATTATTACCTGGCTCATGACTGGATGGTTCGGATGCTTCTCATCCTCTGATCAACATACCTCAATGCATCTGTTAACATAATTGTCCACAAATGAGATCAGTTTGAAGCTGTGGGTAGATGGCAGCTTAGAGACAGAGGTGGAAAGGAAACTTTAGTGTAGATAAGTATAGCTCTTTATGCTTGAAGGATGTATCAGCACAAAATTGGTTTATTAAAGTTATGAGAAAGCTATAGGCCTGTCTGATACATCTCCATAGATTAAGTAGAAAAGACACAGATCAGGGATGCTCTCACTGAATAAAATAATATAAGACTTTCTCTAATTCATTTCTATTCAAGGTAATGGCTGAAGACACGACTGCTATATTAACTGCCCTCCTCTTGCAAATGATAAAGCAAATGCAGTAAAACATTTCAAAGGATGAGCTTTTTAATTTCATGATTTTGTGCTGCTGAATCATCATATTGCTTTCTGGTAAAAAGATAAGAAGAGAATTTTAAAGGTTTGTATTTTATTTATGTCAAGATTCAAAATAAAAGAAGACAGTAATAGTTCACACATGTCACCGATCCAATTGTATTTAACAAATAATGGGCTATGATATTTGTAGGCACATATTTATGTTTAAATCTCTGTCTTTCTCTCTGCCCCACCTCTGGTCTTCTCTCTCTCTCTCTCTCTCTCTCTCTCTCTCTCTCTCTCTCTCTCTCTCTCTCTCTCTCTCTCTCTCTCTGGCTTATATGTGTGTGCACATGTTCCCCAATCCAAAAAGACAATGCCAAGTGCCAGTCCCCATCTTTTGCAGTTTGAAGTAGGGTCTTATGCTGCTGCCTAGGTAGCTGCCAAATTGTTAGGATTCTTCTGTCTCCACCTTCCACTGTACTATAGGATCACCAGAATTACAGACAGGCTGTGTCCAGCTTTGACTGGATTTGATTTGGATTCTGGAGATGCAAATTCAGTTCCTCTTGCTTGCCCAGCCAGAGCTTTTACTAAGCCATTTCCCCAGCTGACCTTTTGTGTATATACAATGGTTATCAAATAACATATTTCTTTTTTGTCTTCATTCATTCATTCATTCATTCTTTTTTTCACTCCAGATTTTATTCCCTTGTCTTGATCTACCCTCTGACTGTTTCACATCTCATACCTCCTGCCCACCCCCTGTCTCCACAAGGATATCCAGCTTTTGTCCATTGGTTGGATGCTAATATCTGCATTCAACTCTTTCAGCTGCTTGTTGGATCTTCCAGAGTGCTTCCATAGGTCCCTTTTTGTGAGTACTCCATGGCTTCACTAATAGTGTCAGGCCTTGGGACTTCCCCTTGAGCTGGATCCCTCTTTGGGCCTGTTGCTGGACCTTCTTTTCCTCAGGCTTCTCTCCATTTTCATCCCTGCAGTTCTTTCAGACAGGAACAAATATGGGTCAGAGTTTTGACTGTGGGATGGCAACCCCTTCCCTCACTTGATGCCCTGTCTTTCTGCTGAAGCAAATAATGTACTTCAAACCATAGTCAATGCAGGGAAAGTGTGAAAGGCAACTGCACTTTACTTTCCCTGTCCCCTCTCCTAAGGATCAACACCCCTTCTTCTTTCTCAGTACCTGACTAAGATCCCCTGGCCACTGCAGCTTTCTTTTCCAGCTCATGAGAAATGTTGGCAGTAGATTGGAGTCTCAGGAGAGTCTAAAAACCACCACCCACAATGTGCTCAGGCTGTAGTTGTCTGTGACAATGTCTATCAGGCAGCTAGCTTCTTCTAACATTTTGTTTACTTATTTCTCAGACCTAATGATGCTGAGATGACCCATTTCTCACCAGTGCTAGAGAAAGTACAGCAGGTAAGCCCTAAGCAATTTTCTTATCTGTTAAATGGGAAAACATTCCAAGTCACAAGGATTAAAGAAGATAGTGTTGCACAAGCTTGTAAACTCAGCTATTTGAGAGACTGAGGCAAAAAACCCCCACAAGTTTAAATACATACATACATACATACATACATACACACACACACATATACATCACACATACAAACACACACACACACACACACACACACACACACACACACACACATATGCAGGGTGGTTGTGTGAGTTTACAGATCAGAAATCCTGGTATATACCTAGTAAAAGGCTTGCTCTTTCCCTCAATTCTGTCAACATTCCACTCATTACATTTGATCTGTTGTAACAGTCTCTTCTTTCTCATGTTGGCTGTTTCACTAATGTTTTTTGTCTCTTTTCCAGAGTCTTCTCATAAATGTTTGCGTCTACTTGCTTATGACTTTCCCCATCACAATGATTCTGTTTGCCCATTAAATTCTATTTTCATTATATTTTAGTTTGGGTTGTATGTCAAAATAAGCCCTAATCAATTTTCTCATCTGTTAAATGAAAAAACATTTCAAGTAGCAAGGATTAAAAGAGATAATGTTGCAAGCCTGGTGGCACAGCCTGTATTAAAAAATCAGAATGTTTAAATACATACACACACACACACACACACACATACACACACACACACACACACACACACACACACACACACACACACACCAGAGGTGGGGCAGAGAGAAAGACAGAGATTTAAAAATAAATATGTGCCTACAAATATCATAGCCCGTTATTTGTTAAATAAAATTGGATCAGTGACATGTATGAACTATTACTATCGTCTTTTATTTTGGATCTTGACATTAATGAAATACAAACCTTTAAAATTCTCTACTTATCTTTTTACCAGAAAGCAATATGATGATGATGATGATGGTGATGGTGATGATGATGATGATGATGATGATGATGATGATGATGATGATGTATCTGTGTCTGTGTGTATACAGATAAGAAATCCTGGTACCTAGGTGTATGTAGTACTGGTAAAAGGCTATCTGATTTGCCTTGAAAATGCTAAACAACATTTAAAACTCCTTCTTAACTTACCTACACCTCCTTCAGTTTGGAATCCCCTCCTTTGTTTTCAGAGTCTTAGTTTTTATTACTCCTAAAGGTATTGTGACTTTTGTGCCTTCTTCATTCTGAGAGGTATAGAATGGGTGGAATCTAGATTCTAGAGTCATGACACAGTCTCTTCATTTGATAAATTCCTGAACCACTTTCATCAATCTAATTATTTGAAACAATACAGTAAGCATTCCTAAGCATGCCCCTTCGAGCTGTTGACGCACCCTACTAATTATCTCACCTGTCTGTCCTCCAGCTACGTGATTCAAGATACATTGCCTTGATTCTATTTGTCTACTATAACTACATATACATTATATTTAAAAAATAAATATATCATCTTTTGATGATTTGATAATCATTTTTGAAATCCTATTTTAATTTTCTAACATTTTGACACTGTTGCATGCTATCATAATTTTTTAATTGTGAAACTTGTCTCATGTTCCCCTTTATGAGTAATTTGCTCAATCACTGTCCTTTAATGGAACCGAGATCGATCTGGAGAAAGAATCTGGCTCCAGGCTTACTATGGTGACAAGTGAACATTACTGACAGTCTGATATTGAGTATCCTTGTTGTCTTTACTTAGAGCTCCCTTGTTAGAGCATCTTTACTCACACTTCTCATTGGCTATGTCTTGAAGTGTAATGACTGAACCTCAGATATAAGAATATTCAACTTGGGAATGTAATATGATACTTTCTCAAAAGTGTATTTATCTGTCTTAAAATTTGTCAGTTGTGTGGTATGGGGACATAGCTCAGAAAACAAAGACCCCCCCAAATCATTTATGTTACTGTACATTGTTTTATTCATTTATTATCCAAGTGGAATTGAGCCACATACATTAACCCCACCCCCTGGAATTACTTTTTTGTGTGTTTTCTTTTGTTGGATTTTCTATGCTTTAATATTGAAACTTAGAATACTTTATAGAATCTGTGTTCCATGTGTTTTTCCTATGGGGATCCAAACTAGAACCTTGAATATGCTAAACAATCACTCTAAAACTAAGCTAAATTCACATTCATATATATATATATATATATATATATATATATATATATATATGTGATTTTTAAATTTATAATTATTTTTAATCTGTGTGTATAACTTGCTATTTACATGTTTATTTTCTTTGAGGCATTTTTTTGTGAACCAAAACAAAATATAATTTACTGATGTCTTTCTGTTTGTCAGCAGTTACTTGTTTAAAAATATTCGTCATCTAGGGGCTGGTGGCACACACCTTTATTCTCAGCAGTTCCCTGAGTTTGAGGTCAGCCTGGTCTACAGAGCTAGTTCCAAGACAGCCAGGGCCACATAGAGAAATCCTGTCAACCAAGGGAGAGAGAAAAATGGGGGGGTGTTCTTTGTCTCCTAGTTCTTTGTCCCCTAGTTCCTCTGGACAATTCACTATCAGCCAGATACTTTGACTTGGCACTCATGGGGACGTATGATAGTCATAGAGAGTAAGTGGAAAGGTGACTCTCTGAAACGGGTCAGGAAGAGGGAACAAAGATACAACAAAAGTTGGGTCTTAAACTCTACAGTTGCTTCCCAAAGTATTCCATCCATGCCCAAAGGCACATAATATGTTATGGGTAGGTCCCAGGGTAGTTCTTTTGGGTGCTTGAGGGACCTTCAGAAGGAGGAGCTTTGTGGAAGTTTCTTCACTGTTTGTCCTCAGACCTACAGAACTTCTAAAATTACTGAGTTCTAGTTCCCATGCACATGATTTTCTAAAGTGGTCTTTCTTCTCAATGAACACTGCCAAAAATACAACAAAATACAGTGTTGTATTTCATTGTATGCTTAATTTTTACTTTTATTTGTATTCTGATATTTTATTTGTGTAACTGGTAGCTACAGGGGCCAGAAAAAGGTACAGGATCCCCTGGAACTACAATTGGGAATGATTGTCAGCTGCTGGTGTTCTGTGAAAACAGCAAGTTCTCTTAACTGCTGAGCCATCTTTCTGGCCCCAATTGCAACTCTTTTTATAGTATTGTGCAGTCAAGGATTAGGCACTGCCTACCTAACATCATGGATGCTAAGAACTGCACTAGTGTATGATGTAGCACAGAATGGGTCTAAGGCACTTTTAGAATGTTTGTTGAATGAATGAAAGAGCAAGAAGTGCAGAACCTGTAAAGAAAGGTAAAGTTGAAATGCTTGCAAAGCAAGAGAAATGCAATGTGTCTGCTGTTCAAATTACTTGAAGAGAGTAGGCAGGGGAATAGGTGGCCAGGGAAGGATAACTGGGTGGCACAATTCTAGGAAGGAGCTGTCAGTACACAGTTTACATAAATGGCTCCCATGAGCTTCAGTGACAGTAAATGGCTTCTCCTGAACTTTGTGATGTAATAGCCCTGCGATAAGTGATGGAGAGCTCTGGTCATTGTGTCCTCTAGGATTAAAGCAGAGAGATTTATTGTTGAGATTTTATAGCTGTGGGAATACTGAAAGAAAAAAATTCCATACTAATTGTCACTGTGGTTGACCTGTTAGCACATTCTGGGTGCACAGATAATTAGCAATTGCAACTGCCAGGAAATTCTAACACATACACTCTATTTTAGCACTTGTGAAAACATTATCGAATGCAAAACAGTTTTTAAGACCTAGGAAATGGGAAGGGTCTAGAGAGACAGTATGTGCTGCAAACTAACAAAATAGTTCTTATATGCATCTCCACAAACCAGTGATCAAGCAACCAGTATTATTTTGAATAATTGTGTTTTTTGTTTTCTTTTTTTTTCACACTTTGTATTGATGTTTAAAAATGGGAGCACTGTATTGCATCTTAAACCCCTTGCAAAATTGTCAGGACTTACAATGCAACCCCCCCCCACATCTCCTGGTGTTAGGAAATGTTCCCTGAAACAAGAGGGGTAAATTATGAAACTCAGTCCTACTCTAACGTGAAATTATTCGGCCTGATGTGTGCTCTTCTATGAAAGAGCTTTCAGGCCACCATAAGAGGGGTTAACATGCATGGAAAGAAGAGCAGCTGTTTGCTTTTCCACTGGCTTCACAAAGAGCTGTTGGCAACTTAATGATAAACCCCAAACGCCCTTTATTTCATAACCAGTGATTTTTCCAAAGGTTGGGAATCAGAGAGAAGTTCAATCTTTGGCATAGTTGCTACAGAAATTCAATAGATTTGGGACCAGATTATTCTGTGAGATGCAACTCCTATGGCTGTCATTGAAGTGGTTTAAGCCTTAGTGACCCGAGGCGTCCAATGAGGTTAGCAGTGTTTTGCAACTGAGTTTTTTCTAGACCTAGAAATATTAAGAGCTAATGTAGTAACTGGCCTAGCAATTTTCATTTATATTACTGAATTTGTAATGTCTTATTTATTAATGATTAAGCTATAAAAGTTATTCCATTTATTAACTATATCTTTTTTCATACTTTTAATATTTTTTCTAATCTTACTTTTAATCTTTAATTCCTATTTTTTTTTTTACAGTCCAGTCTTTAGCCCCTTACTGGTTCATCCTTTGACAGTTCCTCATCCCATTTCTCTTCCCCCATGACTCCAAGATGATGTCCCCACCCATCCCCAACCCATCCCACCAGGCCTCCCCACTCCCTGGAGCTTCAAGTCTCTCAAGGTATATTTTTTCTCACTGAGGCCAGACCAGGCATTCTTCTGCTGTATATGTGTTGGGGGCCTCATATCAGCTGGTGTGTGCTGCCTGGTTGGTTAACTACATCTTAATCCCTCTTAGATATATACTTAGGATGCCAAATCCTAAACTCTTAAGTATAGGGGACATTGATATTTTAGAAGACTCACTGCTAGCAATTTTCTGTTTCCAAGTCCTGAAAAGTCAATTGAAAAATTCAAGAGAGAAGAAAACGAAGGATAAAACTCTAAATAAGGCTTGAGGGCAGAGCTAAACTAGACCAGGGCCAAAAGATTTTCTTAGCATCTTTCTAACCTCCTGAGCAAACTCATCCCACTAGTCCTAGTAGTCACCTCAGAAGCATGTCACACAGAGGTGGAACCTTCCAGAAGCAGAAGGCTGGGGCAAGGAGACAAGCATCCATTCCCTAGTTCATCAGTGAGGTAAATAGCTTCTTCTTGGGGAGATGAGTACGAAAGGGTGCAAAGGAGAATGGGAGCAAGGATGGCTCCTTCCAGAAGTGCGCATACTCCCATGGAGAGCACAGGAGTGGGTGGGACCAGAAAGGCCTTCTCTTTAGGGATGAAATAGAAAGTATGTTTAGACAGAATGAGTCTGTTTCCAACTTAACTGGTCCTTCTCCATCTCCAGAAACAATCATCACCCCAGTCACTCTTTATGTCTGAATGACCTTTTTTCACATTTATAGATATTCATAAACTAAATATAACTTTAAATATGGACAGTATCTTCACAAAATCTGGCTAATGGTATAATATTTTATCCAAGATCTTATTTTAATGTTTTATAAATATTGATATAAATCTATGCAGGCGATGAATATTAATATCACATAGTATTTTATTGTGTGGCTGTACCATATGCCCATTGATAGGCATGTGGGAGTTTGTGCAAGTGTTGTGATCAGTTTTCTTATTATAATATGTTTATTCATGTGTGAGAGAGTGGTGCTGTGAGATTTTATCTAGCTCCAGAGGAGATCTGCTGGTGCAGAGATAAACAGCTTATATCGTTCCCCTCTAGGGTATATTAATATTGACAGAGTTGCTCTCCAATGCAATGGTGCCGGTTGCTCATCCCTCCAGGTGATATGAATTCCCATAGCCTCACACTCTTACTTCAGGGTTAGACAAGCTCACTTCCCTGCTCTAAGCATCACCAGGCAGAGAGGAGGTCAGCTTTGTAGACAGGTTAGTTTCAATCTGGAAAAAGAGAAATAATTGGGTATTTGAGTGATTATTGATTATGTCAATTTATCTCTCTCTCTCTCTCTCTCTCTCTCTCTCTCTCTCTCTCTCTCTCTCTCTCCCTCTCTCTTCTCCCTTCTCCCTTGCCTTCCCTTCATTCTGCCTTTTCTTTCTTTTCTTTTTTTCAAGTCATACTAGCCTGAAACTCACAGAGACCTACCTGCCTTTGCCTCTCTAATGTTGGGAGTAGAGAAGTTAGTCACTACACCTAACTAGTTCCCTTTCCAACATTTACTAATTGGATAAACAACTTATATGGCATAATAACTAATTTGACAATTTTCCTGTGCTAAAATGTACCCAGAAAGCATAATTTCTAGGTATATCTGTGAGAGCATTTTGGAAGACATTAGCATTTGAATTGATAGACTGAGTAAAATGTCCCCCTTACTAATGTGGGTTGATGTCTTACAATCCTTGGGGGACATATCTGCTTCATTCAGCTGAAGCATCCTTCTCCTCATGTTCTAAGACACAAGTCTGTGCGTCACAGCCTCCTTTGGCTTTCAGAATCTCAGACCCAGGCTGAATTAGACCATGAGATTTCCTGACTCTCCAGGGCACACACGTCATACAGAGGGACTTCTTGGCCTTCTTAACTACATGAGTCAGTTCCCATAATAAATCTCCCTTTTAATCTCCATATATCCTGTTCATTGTGTTTTCCTGGAGAAGCCTGCGTGAGACCTTCCAGGCAATGTGAATTAAGAAAGAGGCCTCCGAATAAAACACATTCTCTGTCTCCTAATCTGGCAGCTATCTTCTACCCCTTGTTCTTTCTTTCTCTCTCTCCAAGGCTATTCTAGGCCATATTTATGCGCCTTACACTGTGCCTGTATCTTCTTATTCTGAACATGGAGCGTATTGACACTTTCCTCTTATCCTCCGTCAATCTTGCACTCATTTTTTCCATCTTAGGTTTTGTGGTATGTTCTGTTGCCATCAGCTCTATTACACAGTTCATTAAATTTCTCTTCCATAATAACTTACATATAGAATTTTAATCAGAGTGGCAGGTGTATCTTGCAGCTATTTAGGGAGAGGGCAAAGCATTAGCTCTCAGCCGTCAGACTGATGATTACTTTCAACATGTGAGTTCTAGGTAGATACACAAATGCCCAGCTTACGGGAATATGTAATCTTCCGATTTTATAAAATAAATGGCATTATTATTGCTCAGGAGAGCTTGTTTACAGCTGTTCAAGTCTTCATGGCTCATAAAGAGGAGAGCCATGCTTTGCTTCCAATTGTTCTAGAACACTATCTTCTTCAACTTATATCTTTCTGGGTGATTATTGTTCATTTATAGTTGTGACCATTATCCACAGTTTAACTCTTCTGCCCTGTGACTATCTGCTGCCAGTTTTAAGATGTGATGTTGGCAGCCACAGTCAGTTCTCCTTTGTCAATTACATTCACAGATGCTTTCCTTCTATACATATTTTCTTGCAGCTGCCCATAACTACTCTCTGTAGTCTGTAACTCCCACCCTCTATCCTCTGATCATGATATGGTAACTTTCATAGAGAAAATGCTTACTGTATGTTTATTAACCAAATAAACGTAATGAACAGATCAGAATAACAATCAGAAATCCATTCTTTATAAAGGGACTTTGTGTTGGACAATGTAAAATGTTGATGGCCTTACCATGTTAGAACGAATGTAGTCTAGGATAGTAAAAACAAGTGCTTTGAAATACATCAACATTGGTTTAAATCTATATTTTATACCAATAAACTCTTATTAATGTAAATTGTTAACCTTTCTGAACTTAAGTAATCTGTAAAATGAGATTAATAGAGATAACCTAGAATATTAAAAATGTTAGTATTTGTAGAGTGCCCAGCACAAATGATTTCTGGGAAGTGGATCTACTTTTGTTCTTGTGTCTTCTATCCTAATCCCTTTTGTATATTCACCGAAGAAATCTGAAGAAAAGGTAAGTACTATCCTGAGAGATTTTCAGCAAAATATAATATTTTAATATACTACTTCAATTCAACAAACCATTGCATTAATGAAACATTTAAAATTTATATCTTATACAGCATCTTATATTTGATTCTAATTTAAGAAAATTATGTCAAATACAAAATAAATATTACTACAAATTACTCCTGACTATTGTTCAGAATAGGCTATTTGTGTGTGTATTTGTATATGAATGTGTGTGTGTTTGCTTTCATTCATTGATTTATTTTTTTCCTTGTTAACATTTCCATTAATTTATTTATTTATTCACTTTACATCCTGGTTGCAGCCTTCCTTCTTCTTATCCTCCCAGTACCACCTTTATAAATTCCTATTCCCCCAATACCCCTGCCTTTCTCCTTAGATAATGGGAAGTCCTTCTTGCCCTGGGACATCCAGTCACAGCAAGACTAAGTAAATCCTCTCCCACTGAGCCCAAACAGGCAGTCCAGTTAGAAGACTGGGACCCAATGGTAGGCAACTGAGTCAGAGACAGCCCCAGCTTTAATTGTTATGGGACCTATATGAAGACCAAGCTGCACATCTGCTAAAAATTTTGGGGGGACCTAGGTCTAACCCATGCATGCTCTTTGGTTGGTGTTTCTGACTCTGTGAGCTCCCATGGGCCCAGGTTAGTTGACTGTGTAGATCTTCTTGTGGTGTCCTTAACCCCTCTGGCTCCCTCAATTCTATCCTCCATTTTTTCACAAGACGCTCTAAGCTCCTTCTTATGGCTGGTTGTGGGTCTTAGAATCTGTTTCCATATTCAGCTGAATGAAGCCACACAGGATACAGTTATGCTAGGCTCCTTGGGACATCAAGTCACTGCAGGACTAGGCATACTCTCTCCCACTGAGGCCAGACAAGGCATCCCAGTTAGGGGAACAAGATCCACAGACCCCTGATCCAGTTGTTGGGGAACCTGCATGAAGATCAAGCTGCACATTCGCTATATATGTGCAGGGAACCCAGGTCCAGCCTGTTTGCTTGCTCTTTGGTTGGTGATTCAGTCTCTGGAAACTCTCAAGGATCCAGGTTAGTTGATTCTGTTGGTCTTCTTGTGGAGTTCCTATCCCCTCTGGGTACTTCAATCCTTCCCCCAATTCTTCCACAAGACTTCCTGAACTTAATCTAATGTTTGGCTGCAGGTCTCTGAATCTGTTTTAGTCGTTGTTGGGTGGAACCTCTTAGAGGACAGTTATGCTAGGCTCCTGTCTGCAAGCATAACTGTATAATTAATAGTGTTATAGATTGGTTATTGACTGTGGTCTCAAACTGGATTGTTTAAAAACATTGGAGGGAAGTGACAGTGCCAACCTAGTTGACAAAGGATTTTTCCAAATTGTTTAATATTCATTGACTCAGATTAGAAACAAATGTATCAGGCAGTAATCAACCTCTAAAAGTAACAACTGAGGCCCTTATTCCTTGCATCTTTCTGAATGCTACATTTACTAGTGCTACTTTTGAGTTAGTGTTTGCATTTTGTTACAATGAATGTTATTATAAAGAGACTGGCATTTCAAATGCTTTCTTAATACTTTACTTTTTAAGACCATTCAGCATTTTTGACTTTACCTTTGAAGGACAGACATCTTACCACACTGTATCATTTTGGTGACAGGCATTTTGAGCCAAGCCAGTACCACAATGCCTTTTTTTTTTACATAAACACACATGATGCTAGTCTTATGCTGGCATACTTTAGAGTACTAATTGCTCTCTTTGAAGTCATGTGGCCTCTGTGTAGACACATAATGTAATTCTAGGAACTGGTTATTGCTTTATGGAATATTTATGACAAGTCTCCCTCTAAGTTTATAAATGATTTTATATTGTATGCCATACTGGGGGAGCAGTGTACAATGAAGGTTGGGCATGTCCACATTATTAGATACATTCCTTTTTCTAAACATCTGGCTGAATTTCCCAGTATCTGATGGGAATTGGAATCAGAATAGCTTGGTTTTCAGTTGTGACAGACGGGCAAAGCACAGAGGGTCTTTGAAATGATAGTTTATACTTCCTATGAATGGAAGGCCAACTGTTTTCCAAGGTGGTTGCACCAATTACAACGTCAACAGAAGCCATGTTCTTGGTCTCTTTATCCATATTCATAGTTTATGCTTGTTGTTATATTTTGATATATTTTCTAAGCTAATAAAAACACAGCCCACCGCCCCACAACTCCCCTTTTCTCTTTTATAAAGGAGAGGTATCATCAGAAAAACTGTCACCTATATTGGGAACAGTTTGATACTGAACCAAGACCTTTGCACTGCTACTCATCTGCTGCTTTAGAAACTGAATGAATGAGGCAGGGTGCCAAGAGAAGCAAAGCTCCAATGGCTAGTATGGGGCTAAAGAGGGGAAGAATCCAAATTACCAAGAGGTTAGAGTACCAAGGGGTAGGGGTGTTGGAAGTATAGAGTGCCCAGAGGTGCCCCCGGAGCTCTTTGAGCATTTGTACATTTTGTTCTACCAGCCCAGATCCATTGACACAGAAGCAACATTCCTCCCCCAGCAAAACACAATTCCCCCCTGTTCAGCAGTCAACAAGTCCAGGGACCTCCAGTTTTGGAGAGCTACTCCTGTTAAAGAGGTTATCTGGTGTTGAAGAGCTTCAAGGCTGTCTGTAGTAAAGGCCATTGCCTGGTCAAGCTTGTCCTGGAAGTCACCGGCCAGATGTTGTGTTTGGACAAGGGCTGCTCTAGCAGTTCCAGTCCAGACAGTAGCACCAAGTGAAATAGCAAGGCCTAGTCCAATGAGCAGAGGGATAAAGATCTCTCCCTCTTCTTTTGGCTTCCTCTCATCTACAAGGCGAGTTCTTCAGGTTCGTAGAGATAAACCTGGGGGACAACAGTCACGGGGGTGCAGGAGCCCTGAAAATGAGGGTTAATACAGGCACCTGTAGTGCCTTTGCACCAGAGGAGTGCAGGACGGAGGACCATAAAAAGGTAGCATGGTTTCTAGTCAAGCACTGGCTAGAGATGACCAGAGACTCAACAGGTATCCTTGCAAGGGACAGCATGCATTTCGCCATGCTCCCAGACTTTAGTCTCCTGACACAAGGCTGAAGATTTCCATTGATCAGCACCTTTCAATCACATAGGGCAATACTCCCACAGCCCCTCCACAAGTAGAGGGCATGACTACAGGTCACAGAGCCTCAAGAGATCTTTATATTAATGAGATACCCAAAGGCCAGAAGGTGTAGCCAATTAAGCATTCCTTTCCAGACCTCCTCCCTGCAAAAGATATTTAATCTCAGGCCCACCCTGAGAGCAGGGAGGTACAGCTTCATTCACTTTCCGCCATGACAATAAACCTTTTAAAACCATGGACTTCCTCCTGTTTTTGGGTCCTGCCATGGAGAACTGTAGAGGGAGCCTTCAACTAATGAGCCAGCACCTAATCTCCCTTGGAGAACTTCTCTGCATTCCAGCCACAGAGCCCACCAACTCAAGCAAGATAGCTGAGCCAGTCCAGACCCAGCCAACCAAGTCGCCATGACCAAGAGTCTCACTACCCTGCGGGGCACTGCTGGAGCTTCTCTCCCTCATCTCCCTTGGCTTCAGGCTGGTCCAGCTCATACGCCCCCAGTCTCAACTCTTCCGTGACTCCCAACAGTGCCTGGGAGCCCAGAAGTCTAAGACCAGTTGATCCCCACATGCTTTCTTGCCCTGGGGTCCCCACCCAAGAGCTCTGCCCCCACTGGTCTAAGACTGAGATCTCCCCATGCCCAGAGTGGAGCTCAGGGGCTTCTCATAGCCCAGTGTCCACCCTGCACCACAGAGAGTGAACTCAGTCAAATTCCCGTGCTTCTGCCCCCCTGAGCCAAGGTTCCAGATGCCTGGGGTGGCAGACTCGCAGGAACCACAATGCAGCCCAACATGTGAGCTACTGCACCACAACTGGTAGAAGATGTGGATATGGGCACCACAGCCCCACAACTGGTGGAGGATGAGGACAGTTCTGGGTTCCTATAACTTTGTTGTGTCCGTTGTAGGTTTCCCTAGCATAGAATCTCCAATGGTAGGTGTTGGGAAGGCTAGGGAGTGGGTGGGTGGTAGCAGAGTTAGCATGAAGGATGAGAAAAACAGACAAGAGAATAGAGGAAGAAGGGCTTGTGGAGGGCACATGGCCTGGGCAGCTGTCACCAGGTGATGGATGTCCTTCCAGGAGATCCTGCTGTTCCTTTGGGCGTGGTATCTCCTCTGCCTTCTCTTCCCCCACCTTGGTTCCTGATCTGTCAGTGAGAGGCAGGCCATCTTCTTGTTTGGTGTGGTGGTGTTGGATATTTCTGGCAGGGACCCAGATAGGCTTAGGCTGGTCCTGTGGAAAAACACAAGTGAAACGCCTCCCAGTTGTAAGAAGGGGGTCTGGGCCCTTCCAAAGTCCATCCAAAGGATCTCACCATTGTACTAGGATAGAGTGAGCTAATTTTGGTGTGTGCCAATGGAGGGAAATAGGAGGGTGTTTGTAGTTTTTGTAGATGTTAATGTCTCACCCAAGGGAAAGAGTCTTAGAATGAGTGTCACAGCAGGTGCTGGGGCCTGAAAGGCAGCTGTTAGCTTTGAAGGAGCCCTGTGGGGCTGGGAGATGGGCAGAGAGTAGAGGATAGGAAGTCATTGCTATCTTGCCCTTGAGTTGGAGGCTGTAGCTAAAGGTCAAAGGGAAGAAACTAGCCAGGAACACATGGAGAGAGAGAGAGAGAGAGAGAGACAGAGAGAGAGAGAGAGAGAGAGAGAGAGAGAGAGAGAGAGAGAGAGAGAGAGAGAGAGAGAGAGAGAGAGAGAGGCCTAGTCTTTTGAACTAGTCAGGAGTTAAACTGTAGCTGTGTTAAAGGGAGAAAGCAGGCCAGGAACACATGGCGCGCGCGCGCGCGCGCGAGCGAGAGAGAGAGAGAGAGAGAGAGAGAGAGAGAGAGAGAGAGAGAGACAGAGAGAGACAGAGAGAGACAGAGAGAGAGAGAGACAGAGAGAGAGAGAGACAGAGAGACCTAGTCTTTTGAACTAGTCAGGAGTTAAACTGTAGCTGTGTTAAAGGGAGAAAGCAGGCCAGGAACACATGGAGAGAGAAAGATTGGGGGGTGGGGTGGGGGGCAGAAAGAGGCCTAGTCTTTTGAACTAGGCCCAGAGTTACTCACTGTCTTTGAGTTCTGTGGAGTGGTTCTTCATGGGTGTCAGCGAGGGTACTCTTGAAACTGGTTTTGTCTACATCTTCCACCAGTTGTGGGACAGTAGCTCGCGCGTGGGCGTGTGGCCTGTTGAGCTATGTTGTGGTTCCCGTGTGTCTGCCGCCCCAGGCATCTGCAACCATGGAGAGGCAGCTGGGAGGTCAAGCATAGGCCTTCAACCCTGGACACTAATGGGACAGTAGGTGTTTGGCTTTGCTCCTGAGCCCTGGTTCCTTTCACTTAGCTTCAGCCCTCTATAGCCCCTCCGACATTTCTCCTTGCTTTTGGAAATAAAGTCCCAAATGATTTTATGAAATTTTATACCAAATAATATTAATATCGAGTATTTAAAAAAAATAATTCAAAATACTTATATCAAATTGGCGAGAGTAAAATTATTCAATTTATTTGTTACACTGAACTAAATCTCTAATTTTTAAGGTCTTCTGAATGTTTTGAAAATCAAATTATTTTCTTTACAAGGATGACGCATTTATTTTATTATGTGAATTCTTTAATACATTTTGGTGTTTACTTTCAAATTTTAGTCATAATTTTCATTTGCTGGGAATTTAAATATACCAGTTAATACATTAAAATATCTACATATTTCAAATTATTTAAACTTTATTTTCTTACATATTTTGTTTCCAATTACCTCTTTTATTAATTAAATTTATTCTTTGACAACTCTGTGCATGTATAGGATACATTGAGATCACTCTCAGTCACATACCCTCTCTTACATTCCTTGTACACCATCGGCAAATCCCTCCTCCCTAAAGTCCTTTTTACAAGTTCATATGCTTTTGCTTTGTTTTGTGACACACTTAGTTTTCCAAGGCCACTGGCATGACCATGAAACTATCTACTGGAACCTGGAGGGTTTGCCAGTGAGCACATAAATAAAAAATGACTCCCTCCCCCAGGATTAATCAATTAGTTCAATACATAAAGGCACAGAACTTAGCAGGATCATCTGAGTCCACAGTTGAGACTAAAGTGTTATGTATCCTGTGGCTCTGGGCAAACATAAAATGACATACCTGCACTGAAATATTATGGAGAATATATTGGCTACCCTGAAATTTTTCTTTATGTGACTTGTACTTCCCTATGCCACCCATCTAGATTTCAGCAAAATGTCTTCATGATTTTCACTTTCCTAAAATACCACCCAGAGTAATATAACATTCACCCTTTCAAAGTCCCTTCTTACAAAACAAACAAACAAACAAAAAACAGCAACAAAACACAAACAACAAAACAGAACATTGGAAATTCTTATGCTCTCAGGTTCTGTTCAGAAAACCTTTTTGGTATGCCAAGCAATTCAAGCTGATTTCCTGATTTTCCTTCTTTCCAATTCCGGCTATCAAGTATCATTTTGAGGTCAACGATCCATTTGAAGTTAAGTTTTATACAGGGTGAAAGATAAGGACCAAGTTTTATCCTTCTACATAGCTATCTGGTTAGATCAGCACCATTTGTTGAAAATACTGTACTTTTTATGTGTATTGCTGGCTTTAAAAAACAGGTTTCTTTTAGAGTACAAGTTCATATGCAGGTTCTCAATTATATTTGATTAATAAATATGTCTGCTTCTATTCCAACAATATGTTGATTTTAAAACTAAAATTCTATAGTATGATTTGAAACCTGGAATAGTGATACATCCTGCAGTTTTTATTTTTATTGTTCAGAATGATTTTGACTATCATGGATCTTGAAATTACCACATGAAACTACGGATTAATCTTTCAGTTATATGAAAAACCGTGAAAGTTCAGGCATTAAGACCAACATTTAATAAATGGGACTCTAGAAATGTGAAAATCTTCTTATAGAAAAATAATACTATTATTCAAATAAAGACTCTGCTTACAGAATAGGAAAAATGCCTGCTATACATGTACAGAAGGTTAATATTTATAGAAAACAAACAACTCAATAAATTAAATATAAAGAAAACATAATTTCCAATTTTACAAACATGGGACACAGAACTGAACAGGGAGTTCTCAAAAGATGAATGACAAATGTCTGAGAAATATTTTTTTAGATGTTCTATATCTTTAACCACAAATATACCCAAACTACACACAGACACACACATACACACACATACATAGACACACACACATACACACACATACACAGACACACACATACACACACATACACACACATACACACACATACACATACACATACACACACATACACACACACACATACACACACATGTGTATGTATATAAATGAGTTACCTTATATTAAGGAGCAACAATGCCTCCAATTTATACCACAGGATAACTAATAACAGTCTATCTCAGAAACAAGATGCCTCTTTGGGGATGGATGACAATAATACCCTAAAGTTAAGCATACATTATAGAGTATTGCCAATGCTCTTGGTTACTTTCTGAATCTGATAATAAAAGAACTGATGGCTGAATATACCATTGACATGAACCATAGAGAAATCAAGCTGATACTCACTTGGAAGCTTCATTCCTACTGGTTAGCTTTCATGTTTCTTTGAATTCTGTGAGCTACAGTAATAACTATCCTAGCAAGATATTCCCACTGGAGAAAAAATGGCACTGACAACACAGGAGAAACCAAATGCCCTCTTATTAGATTTAAAGCCCATTCATTCCACAAGAAAAAGTTCCATATATAGTACAATTATGGGTCCAAAAAGCTGTAGTCCTAAATCATTGCCCATAGGAAACAATATACTATTTTCCTGCTAAACAGACATAGTATTAAATGGACACTTAGTACATAAATTATCATTATGTATGTGAATTGGTGCCTCTTTCAGACTTTATCAGGGAAGCTTTTTTTCTCATTAAGTTGCAATTAACCCAGAGACCCACAACTGATCAGGGTTCAGAGACTGAGACTAAAAAATGTTCAACCACAAGTAAGACATCACTGTCACAAATTTTCTTCCTAAGGCTCAGGGATTATTGGAGAAGAAGAAAAAGAAGCAGAAAAGATGAACTTTAAAAACATTTTAATTGTGTTTTAGAAAATTACATTTTGAACATTTATCTTAAGTCCAGAGGCCATCTCTAAATCACTTTCATAATTGTAACAGTAGATTTGAAGGGGTTATGTGGTAAGTACAGATTTGTTTATATTACAGTATAATAATGCATAATAAATTATAAGATTAAAAATTAACATTTGCACCATGATTTCTGTATGTCAATGACAATCCTATTCATGGTACATTACAGCTAGTGTTTTCAACAAATCTATTAAGAGAAATGTTGCCAGTGTCTTCTCTGTCTTAATAAAATGTAAAAACTGGTATACACCAAGGTTAAGTATTTTATCTAAGGTAGCCTCTTTAATAGATGAGGATGTCATGACTTTGAAAAGATTAATTTACCATTATTACTTTTATATATGTTTTAATGTATTGGTTTTAGATTCTGAGGATTGAACCCAGGGTATTACATAGGCTGAACACTCACTGTAGCAAACATCCCAGCCCTGCCACTGGAGTTAAAGTTCTTTAAAGAGGGTATTAATTTGCTTCTCTAAGAAACAAATCAAATAAGTCAAATATTATAGGATTCTCCAGAGAAAAAGAGATACTAGGAAAGAGCTGTTAGGTAGTTATTTTCTATAAACTGGTTTCTTCCTGGAGGGAGGAGACAAACTTATATAAGAACAGGAAAATTAACTTCTTGAATATTTTTTCATTTTTTTCTTGATTATCTCATTTAAGATTTTTTCCTTCTATTTTATTCTAAGTAGTTTTATACCAAAGAGGTGCTTATTTTTCATTATGAACCATTTCCTCTAGCCCACAGCATAAAAGAACACTTTATTACAGTGTTTCTAATGAATACCATTACAATGTCTATTTTCTTAAGCTTTTGTGTTTTGTTTAAAAAGTTCTGTGAATGGAAGTGGCCAGAAAGAGGCAGTGTCTTTCTACAGAACCTTCTGCAAAACCGATTAGAAACTAGATGATTGGAGAATCTGAGATGTTTCAAGTCTAGAGTCAAATTACCTCTGGCCATCTTAACCCCTCTCTATTCTTCTCTCTAACCTGACCTAACACTTTTATGACTATTGAGTATATCATTTAGAATGTACAAACAATGCATCAGTTTTTCAACCAACCAACCAGCCAACTGACTAATCAAAAAGCAAAGAATATTGCCTAGTAATATCTGAAGTTTCCAACAGAATTTTCATGCTTTGCTTTAACTTGTTTACTTAGTGTTTCTACCAATCTATATGAAAGGTGTCTTGATTTGTGACTTACTTTTTTTTTTTTACTATAAACCTTCATCAGGCTCTTACCATGTGGAATTTGAGGTGACTTATGTATGTGTTCATGGACTGTGGACAATCATATTTTGCCCCAGAGTAAACTATTTATTTAATCTTCTTTGAGAGTTGTGTTTATGCAAACTTTGTTGCTTTAATATCTTATACACACACACACACACACACACACACACACACACACACACAAGGGATGTAACTTTATTCAGATGTGTAGTGTATGATCAACAAACAATACTGATAATATATAATATGAATAGACTCTCTTTAATGATATTACCAACAGATTCCTATTTGTGGAAAACCTAATGTGTTTTATCCAAATCATTTTTGGAGTATAATCAGTAAGCTCTTGGACATAACCTCTTAATTCTTCTCAACTCTGACCACTGAAGTGTATGCTCTGGACTGATATTTTCAGCCCCTAACTAGTTTAATTTATGGTAGATTGTATTCTTCTGTATCAATGTTTTTAGGAAACATAGAGCTTTGTTACTTTTTTTTCACTTTAAATTCAAGATTAAGGAGAAAAAAATGTTACATTACACTTAAATTTATCATAATAATTTGTGCTATTTCGTATGATCTGAAGTGATTAATCTTTTTTATTAAATAGCTCCTTTGTGGCTTACAAAGCACACCCTTGTAGTTTGTTTTCCCCTATATTGGAAATGGTGATGCCACCATAAATTTTATTTTAAAACTATGATGAATGTCATAGATTCCGGAGATGACATTTTGTTATTTAGGCAGCCAGCACTGAGCTTGTCCACAGCTGTGAGCCCAGTGCTCAGTTCAATGTACACCTATAATAAGTCACACATCTTGTATACTTGTAAATAAGATACAACAAGCTCACCCAGAATTCATGGAAGCATGTGGGAGAGGCTTATGTCTGTCCCTCCAGCATTTCAAAGAATGGTCTCCAGAGCAGTAGTAGCAACCGTAGGGTGTAATAATAGATATTGCTAAAACTTAACTTTCTGGTCCCATCAAACTTATTAATTACAGCAAAAACTTTTGAAGCTGGTCCTCTCACACCTAATTTATGCTGGAATGATTATGCCAAATGACCTAAACATCCTATATGGTACAAACCATTCCTCTACTCAACAAATAAGTCCATTTTCATTATGAAATAACCTTGTTCAACGCTAACATTCTCAGGCCATTCTTCCAGTCATCAGTGATCAATTCTTGCTGATCTAAATCAGTCTTTACCTTTAGAGGTAATTTTCACCTTTATAGAATCTAAATAAGTCCTTACCTTTACTATTTACCAATTTACAATTAATCACTAATTAATTACAGTATTTAAGAATATAAATCAGTATTTATCTTTTTCTATTTATCTTGGACAGTTATTGGTCTCGAAGAGAACTATTTTACCCACCTCCCCCCTCCACACACACCATATATTCTTTTTCTTCATTAATCTAGATATGTGCTACCTGGAATGGCTGTTAGGAAATTAACACAAGGAAGGTGAGAGAAATACAAAAACCTCAGCTCATTGGGTAGATACTTTAGAGCCACTGCAGAAGCCATATCATCCTGTAGTTTATGCCACAGCTAGCCAGGTGTGAAAGCTTAACATTTCAACAGACACCACATCAGTTACAGTGGTTTAGAAAGCCTAGATATTTTCAGCTCATAAATAATTATGAGGAATGCAACCATCAAGATATGAAGATTAATTTTAATACTTACTTCCCAGTTCTTTGCAGTTATGCCTCAGAAGCAATAAGTGGGAGAAGGGGAACTGAGACAAGACACACAATAAGTTCATGATGGTGTTAGGAGAACAGAGAAGAGAAGCAAGACAGTCTGGTAAGTAGCTAGAATATACAGTTCTCCACTGGGATAAATAGCTTATCAGAAGCTTTTGAGCAAGAGAACACATGAACTGACATGCAGAGGGGTAGGTTATTGGAAAGTGATGGAGTGGAATTGGGATTTAAAAGAGAATAGGTGGTGATGGAAGCTTTTTTTTTATACAGGAAGAAACATATATGATATGGGAAAATAAAGTAAAACATTACCCTAGCATTGAGGGATTAGAAAAGATAAATTTTAGTATTTAAATTTATACTAATTAAACAGCATTTTATGGAGCATCTAATGCCATCTGTTCAGTGCTTGGCTAGGGAGACTCATGAGAACCTGCATAGAGCCATATGCATAAAGCGTATCACATCAACATTGCAAATATGCATAGCTGGGCAAACAGAAGAAACACACAGAAGTGTCTGGACCAGGCACACAGATCTCTTCTTACCTGGGTGTGGTAGGAAGAGATTTTTTTCTTTTTCTTCTTACCTGGGTGTGGTCTCATAGATCACATTCTCTCTTAGTATGAAATTTGCAATATATTATATGAGATGTCTTCCCTACAGAAAGTTATCAGAGGCCAGCCACATAGATATTTGCTATTTAGCAAGCAGCAAAAATCCCATGTTCCCTGAAGCTATCCATCATAAACCAAGGCATGGAACATTCTTTATGCATAGCCACCTTACTAGTTATAGAAAGCTTTGGAAGCCAAGCCAAGAGCTAGCCGAGAGTCCAACTTTGCAATTAAAACATTTGAAAAGATGTCTGCTGTGTCAGCTGTTTTTTGAGAAGTGGATTATTTTCTGAAAAAGCAAAACTAGCCATGAATATTCATATTTCATATATACTTAGTTGGTAAAAATATCAACTTTGTTCTGTAATGGTTTCAGGTTGATAGTACCTGGAGTATATAGGTATCAAACCCTGAATGCACCTGACTCCTTCTTCTATTAAGACAACTGAATGATGACTTATGTAGTAAGTAAGATAAGAAACCATAAAGCTATAAGACTTCAATATCTCCCTCAGGTACCAAGAAAATAATAAACAATATAAACATTCTAGACTTTAGTAAATGATAATCCACTTATTTTTTTTAAGTGATCAGGCTTCAGTATAGAGTTAATGCTTTCTGGCATTTGCATGCTTTTTTTTTAAAATATAAAGGCTAGTGAAAATAGAATATTAACATAAGAAGTGAATTTAATTGTCATAACTTGAAAGGACAGTGTTGAAGAATGGAGTTGAAAAACTTATGGAAGCCAGTAACACAAGCACATTGCAATTATATGTATATGATAAACACATTTAGAAATTTTTTATATAAAATCACAGTATCAATTCACTCTGAAAACTGAAAGGTGACTAAGAATGCTTCAGTTTTAAATTGGAAAAGTTTCCACTCTCATTGTGTATCTTTTATCAGCTCAACTGGTAGGAATAACAGATATATCTAACAAGCAGAGTAGATTTTGATAGGTGTTTGCAAAACTAGATTGTTTGTCATCAGTGATACTTTATCTGATCACTTCTTACCTTTTGGTTTATATCTATATGTCCATCTATACATGACATATAGATATAAAGTAAAGATATGCCTTCTATAATTCATAGCAAGCCACCAAGACACAGAGCTTTTAGATTAAAAGTTCATCAAGACAAAAATATGCTTCTTCATATTCAGTGGGAGAAAAGACTTTTATTTTCATGTACCAGAAAGAGAACTATGTACAAATGACAAGCCATCATCTTTTGGTTGACTTTAAAATTGTATGATTATAATGGTACAGCATGCAGGAAAATATTTAATGTATTTTGTGTACTGGGTTGTAGAAGTAGTCCAAAAAGACCTCAATTAAAATATGATTCCTAAGCACCAGTTGTGTTGCTAGAACCAATAGTCCAATTAAGGTAATGTATATACCATGATCCATTTTATCGTTTCTCATAATGTGACAAAAAAGCAAAGTTTTGCTACCATGTCACTTTTATATCAACATAATATTTTGTATGGGAGGTGAAAAACTTTGCCTAAGCTGCCCTTTTGCAAAGTAATTCAGAAAAAATGGATTGTGACATAAAGTAAAAATTACCTTGATGAATGACTTCCTCTCCTGTCTTTATAGAAGGCTGCACACAGGCAAGGATAGCAGATTAGATAGAGGAGCTCCAGTTGCCAAGCTCTGCTTTAATATGTTAACCTCCCCAAATCCTCACTTGTAGTCTGAAGCATGATTGCTTATTTGTGTTGCTCTCAATCTTGGTCAGAAAAAGGCACTTATTGCAGTGGGTTGTGGTTGAGACACATAATTGTTTAGAGTATTAAGAGAAAACAACTGGCACTGCCTACCCATACATGGGACAGCTGTATCACCTACTGCCTTTTCCCCCAAGACTCATGAAATAACGGGAATAGGAGGCAGAAAGAAAGAAAGAGCTGCAGCACAGGGGAGAGTGGTATGCAGTGCTATACTCTGGACTGACATGGATGCTGCATACTTACACTCTCAGCAGATATCATTACCTACACAAGATCAAGCCAGTTAAACATTTCAGTATCCATGGAAGAAATGGAGTTACCAAACCCTCACTTCTAGCTAAGGATCTACTGGCAGTTGGTGGCTATTCGATGAGAGTTAGTTTTCCATGGTAGGTGGGTAGCCACAGGTAGGTTCTTCTTGCTTCAGGAGATGGCACCATACACATGTGCCCACTCTTAGCATTATTTGAATCAGCAGACTAAACATGGAAGAACCAATTCCTATGTCCTGTTTTGCCACTGATGAAAATTAGACCTCCAAGGGATGAAGTAGAAAACTCAGGTAAAATGGCTTCCTGTGGGAAAACTATCAGCAGCAGATCATAGTGTATTCTGGTCTACAATTTTAAGTTTTTGTTCACTCTGGTGACTGAGTATAGATGTACTTTTATTTAATAAAATAGTGAATGTGTGGGGCTGGAGAGATGTTCAGTGATTTAGAGTGCGTACTACCCTTGCAGAGGATCCAAGTTTGGTTCTCAGCATAAATTGTGGGTGGTTCATAAATGACTGTAACTCTAGCTTCAGGGGATCTGATGATCTCTTGCATCCACAGACACCTGCTCATGTGAACATATCTTCAGTACATGTCTAGTTAAAAAGTAAAGTCAACGCTCGCCCCTCCTGCAGTCTGAGGCCTGCAGTTTTGAGAATTGTATATTGCAGAATGATCAGCCTTGGTGTATCTACTCAACAAGCAAGATGGGCAGACCTGCTCAAACCTCTGAGGTCCGTGAATTCCATCTGGAGGCAGCGAAGACACAGCATCAGAGGATTGTCAACTTGCTCTTCCCCCCCACTCCTCTTCTAATATCTCAACGCCCATAATCAGCTTGAAGAAGCTAATGATGAGTCAGCGCCCCTATTCCCTGGGCATGGGGACTAAGGTGGTAAATGTTGGGCTGTCTCCCTAGTGAAAAGTAGTGGTTTTGTCGGAATAGAGAGGATTAGCTAGGGTTTATTGCATAGCCATAACCTATTAGTAGAAATCTGTATAATTAATATCAAGATGAAGATATAAATTCTTAAATGGCACCAATTTACTTTGTTTACAAATTTTAAGGTTTTCATTGGCATGAGCTTCTTAGTGATATAAGAGTGAGATGAATATTGTTACTCTCATAGGCATTGTACCAGTATAACACACTTAGGAATACAAAGCTTAGACCCAGTCCTTCTTTAACTTTTTTAACTGATTTGAGATGCTCAGCCTGTGAGTTAAGGGACTATAGCAAATTCATGACTTGGAGTTTATTATAAGGGTGTTCTCTATGTTTTATTTAGAAATTGCTGAGTGGAGTTAACAGGCAACAGTCCAGATTACCTTACATGGATAGCTGTTTTTCAAAACATCAGAAATCCTTAGAATTGACATGACAAACATTTCAGTAGTAATGTTCATTTTCATTAGAGACCTGTCTGCTCCGGACAGCTTCCTATGTTAAATTCTAAGAAGAAATTGAGCATCCTTGGAGTTACTCCAGTTGTGGTGAGACAACCACTAGGCAAGAATTGCCACTTTCCTTCTACAGACAAATTACTGTTCAGAAAAGGACACACTTGCAGAATAGTCGACTGATTATATCTGCCTAGACAGAGTAATCAGCCCTTAATAATTCTGCAGCACTAAGGTCTGTCAGATGATCCTGGGCCAGAAGGCAGAAGAACAGATGCTCCAACGTTTTGAAGTAGAGCGAGTGTCCAGGGGTTCAGAGGTCTCTATAAATTGGCTAAGTTTTAGAAGCTATGCTTTGTGCTTCCCACAATTATAGTCAACTCAGTCATTCTGGATTTCTGATGGGGTTGAAAACTTATAGCTATTTACTTTGAGAGAAAAGATCTGAGTGTATGGTCATCAGCTGACATTCATCCTAAAGCCAAGGAAAAAGCCAGGTTCAGAACTAAGTGTTTTAGTTAGGATAGATGACAGAGGTGCTGGTTAGTCAACAAAAGGATGGACTGGGTATTAGGAGTATCTTGTACCTTACTGGTACAAATAGGCATAATTATGCTCTAATTGTATTTTGAGAGAAAAGTTTCCTTTTAACAGGAAGGGTGATGTGTAGGAGGAGCTAAGGTGGGAGGAGTACTGAGAGGAAGAAAAGGAGTAAGAAGAGGAGAAGAAGAAGGAGAGGAGAAGCTAGGTGATGAAAGAGAGATAGAGGGGGGAGACAGGGAAGCAGAAGTTCATGTATCTCCACCAGTCAAAGATAGTTGATATATCTAGGTTGGGTAGTGGGTTACACCTCTGATTGAACAATACCAAACTTATAAAGCCTATGATTAACATTTCTTAAAAAAATGTATAAATGCAAAAAGGAAAAGGGGGCATGGGATAGGGGTTTTCTAAGGGGGGGGGGAATGGGGAAACGGGATGGTATCTGAAGTGTAAATGAAAGATCTAATAAAAAAAAACAAAAAAAAAAACAAAAAAAAATAAAAAATAAAAAACAAAACAAAAACAAAAACAAAAGTAAAGTCAAATCTAATAAATATAAATAAAAGATGAAAATAAAAAATACTCTTTAGAATATCATGGGAAATTGTAAGTCTCAGTTCAGGCATTACTTCAGGTTGATGCCAGATAAAGACATCTTTTTAAAAGCAAAGCAAGAATAATTTTATGCTCTGTCTTACTTTCTTCTCCTTTATTGCCCAGTTGTTCACTTGATACTCATCAGTGAGATTTCTCATACCCCTAGCTCTTATATAGCCATTTCACAATTATCTGGAGTGTACTCAACAATATTGTAGAAAAAATTCTTGCTTCCTTTTTAGTTCATTCAAAACTAAGCTCTGAATAATGGGTATCCCTCCCCTTTGTCATCTCTGGTTTTCCATTGATTTAATTTTCCTAGACCTCAAAATACTCAATGTCTTCAGTGATAGTCAAATGTGTCTATTAAATATATCTAACTGTGGATCCCAAGGAATTAACATGATAAAGGGAGTATGAAGAACTAAATTCAACTATAAAGAATGTTAGTCCTTTGATAAGCAATATTATAACATCAAATGGGTTAGAAATAAGTCTGATAGGTGTGGTTAGTCTACACTTTGGTTTCTATTGCCTTGGAATGTCCTGAGTCAAGGAAGTGGCCGTTAGATAGCCTGAATATTTTTCTGAACAATGTTTATTTACATAGACCTGATACTTTGGGAAAATGGGAGTCACATGATGCCTTGATATATACAAAATTCATCCTACAAACACTGCAAGTTATTTTGTCTCAATGGCTGTTCCCCTGTTATTTGAGAATGAGAGACTATGGAATGAAAGGAAGTACTTGGTAAGGGTAGTGGGGCAAGAACTTATGGCTCATTGGAGAAGATGGCATTGTTGCTGATAATTGACCTACTGACATTATTTAGACAGTGTACAGTCTAGTGACAAGCCCTGTTGGAAAATTTGGGATCAGTCCATAAGCATATAGCATAAGCATATAGCATAGTCACCATATGCTATATGCTTCTATGGGATTTGGTATAATTCTATTCCCAGATGGACAAATGGTTTCAAATTTGGATAGAGATCACAAAATCTTAACAAGATTTTCCACTTCTTAGTTATTTTGAGGGAACTCAAGATTAACATGTGCTATGATGGTTTTAGTTAACAATGCAGCATTCAAAGAAACATTCTCACAAGAATTTTCCTTTTAAAATTGATTTTGGCAGAAATAAGGATTCATACCAGCCTTAATAAAATACAGGTTGTCAGTTTCATTGAATATTTTAAGTGGTGTCTTTTTCATTCCTGGTTAACAGAATCTTTGTGACTAAAGACTGTCTTTGTATCATTACTGATCTTCTAAACGGAAACATGCTGTGGCTCCCACGGGCTCAGTTCTGTCTTTATCTGTTTTTTTCCTGAAACATTTGAAGAGTTCTTACACTTTAAAGCTCCTTTCAAGAATATCACTGACTTTGAAAATTGTTTGCAGAGACATGTGTCAAAATCTAATAGGACCACATGCATTCCTTAAGGAAGGATCTTCCTTTATCATTTCCTCTTCTGTCTTACTACTTAACAAGTTACCAAAATATTAAAGGCAAATACCACATAAATATGACTGTCCTCTGGCGAACATATTATTTACATTGTGGATTTTCTTGGGTAGATGGTTAGAGTGCTACTAGCAATGCATACTTGTGTTATTTTTTGTTTGCTAATGTTTATTATATGTCTTTGTTTATTTTACTGAGACAGAGTCTAATTTTTCCCTTGGCCTTGCTTGAACTCATGACCTGAGTATTCTCTAAGGCTTGCCTGAATTTGTATCAATCATCTTACTTCTGCTTTCTAAGTTCCAGAACCATACACAAATGCTATCATTGCCCCCCAAGTCCCCTTTATTTTATTTTCTTGTGTGTGAGCATGGTATGTATGTACATGATGTGTGTGTGTGTGTGTGTGTGTGTGTGTGGTGTGTGATCATCTGGAGGCAGTAGAGGTTGATGTATGGAGTCTTCCTCCATTCCTCTCTACTTTCTTCCTTTTAAGGCTGCTTTAGTTAGGGTTTTACTGATGTGAATAAACACCATAACCAAGGCAAGTCTTATAAAGGACAACATATATTTGGGGCTTGCTTACAGGTTCAGAGGTTCAATCCATTATCATCAAGGTGGGAGCATGACAGCATGTAGGCAGGCATGGTGCAGGCATAGCTGAGAGTTCTAAATCTTCATCTGAAGGTTGCTAGGACAAGACTGGCTTCCAGGTATCTAGGACAAGGCTCCTAAAAAAAAAAAAAAAGCCCACATTTACGGTGACACACCTAATCCAACAAAGCTACACTTCCTAATAGTGCCACTCCCTGGGCCAAGCATACGTAAATCATCACCTTGACACTGTCCCTATGTCACATCTATAGCTCTTTGATATTGCTAGTCTCAGTAGCCAGCTTGCTCCAGGATTTCCCTGTCTCCATGGTCTGTGGCTGGAATTACAGAACACCCACCATCCTTCTCATGTTAACTTGGGGTCTGGTGACCTGAACTAAAAAACTCTTGTTCATGAGATAAGCACTTTAACTATTGAGCTATTCAAAAACCTTCCTTTTATTTTATTTATTCATTTACAGGGTTAGGGATCAAATTCACAACCCCATGCATGCCAGCACCACGCCAGTGAATTATATCCTTAGTCCAACATATCTTATTGTTTGTTCTTATTACAAATATTTGGTAGTTCCAAATTCAAATAAATGTATGGAGCAAGACAAATTTACCAGGACAAAACAATCTATAAATTCTCTAAGAAACATTTCTTCCTCCAGCTTTTAAATGGCTTATTAAACACTAATAATATAGTATTAAAAATTGAATTCTGAAAGTATGCAGTTAGTACAGTTTGATGTCTATGAATACTCATAGACATCCTTGTTTTATCCACAAAGTGAATGAACCTAGTTATTGTGTATGTCTAAACCAAGCTATGTGGTGACTCTCTTTGACCTCATGATCTCAGTCCTCCATAGTTGCCATAGCCAGAAAATCATCCCTTTTTTAAAAAGCAATTGAAGAATAATTTGTTTCTTCTAGAATTTTATACAATTGAATATTACCTTTCTATCACTGTTATATAATACTTAAGAAATCAGGATGAGGAAAGAATTCATATCTTGTCTCAAGACTTTGGGGTCTTCTATTTGTGAGTCTCTTGATCTATTCCTATCAGGCTTTTGGCACAGCTGAACATCATGACAGAGAAAGCATGATGGAGCTAAGAGAGAAGTGTTAGGAAAAAATGTAGCCTGAGAAAATCCACTCTTTCCCAATATGTCTGAAATCCTAAAGTGTGTATTACTTCCCAGTTGTAACACAGGCTGGTGACCAAGTCTTAGCACATGGTCTTTGGGATGCCATAACATATGACATCACACAGTGTTAACTCTTCCTGAACTTTCTTTTGCTGGATGTGGTCATTTGAGATGTAGTTGTGATGCTGTCTGGGTCTGTAGCTCTCTCTTTGCTTCCTCAAGTTCCTTTCACTGTTGAGGAATTCCATAATTCTTTTACCTGCCAACGTATTTGTGAGCAGTTGAACTTTCCCCAACAGTTGGTTTCTACACACAAAAGCACCTGCAAATATTTATGCTGCAGAAATCATTGCAGAGGCATACGTTCAGGTCTCATGGAGAACTACTTATGAAAAAAATGGTTAGATGGATAGATTGCATGGTGTTTAAATTTACAAGAAACTTCCAGATCACGCTGTTCAGAAGTCTTAGTTGGACCAAGATGACAAACAAAATAAAAGGCTTTCCCAATGTAAAATGTCCATCCCATTTTGTACACCATATAATTTTAATTATTACTTAATTAAAACATTAAAAATATTTAAACGTTATTATAAAAATGCTTTAAATTAAAAAAATTCACACATTGAAATTAACCAGGTCACAGACTATGTAACTCAAGGAACTTCTGTATAGTTAAAGTAGCCAATAACAATGGAAGTTATGGCACATCACACTGAATTTCATGTTTTCACTAGCAAATGTTTATATGTACTTACCCACAACTAACACAGAAAATCCAAGAGTTTTCTTGTTGATTATATAGGGTCTTTTGGTAAAGAATCCCATCACATATAAATAGGTATGGTTTCCTTTACAATTTTTGTGTATTTTTCTTGTCTAAATACTGTAGCTGAGTCACTGAGTACTATGTCATATAAGAGAGGGGAGAGTGGACATTTTTGTCTCATTCCTGATTTTAAAGGAAACTATCTCACTTTTTCTTCTAAGAGTGGATCACATTGATTGTATGATCTTCAAACTTAAAAGAAACTTCCAAACCATGCAAATTAATATTGCTTAAAAGTCCTTTCCAGACCAATAAGGTAAAGAAATAAGAGTCCTTTCCAGTAGGAAAGGGTCATTCATGTTTACATATCACATAGTTATGTATAGAGAGAAACAGATTTTGCACAGCACGCTTAGGAATATTAATTTCAGCTCCAGTGAGGGTACAGGCTACAGAATTCAAATGAGGACTTGAATCTGGATCCTTAGAACTTGCATAAAATGCTGCGAACAATGGCGTATGCCTTTCATCCTAGCTATAGGGAAGTAGAGGCAGGAGGCTAGTCTTGATAAGTTCATGAGCTCCAGGTTCAGAGAGACATCTTGTCTTGAAATATAAAGTCAAAAGCAGTAGAAGATAATTGACATGGAATATGGCATCTGTGCGTGTATGCATGTGCATATCCACACACATGTGCAGGCAGGCATACACACACACAGAAAAAGACTGATTAGAGAGCTATGCTCAAAACACCTTAGCATTTGTTTTATTGATTAACTTTATGCACTGTGATGCTGGTGGTATATGTTTCCTGGTGTGTGTGTGTGTGTGTTTTTGTGAGTGTGTGTGTGTGTGTGTGTACATGTGTGAACCTATGTACATGTTGACTGGAGTGTGCTTAAGAATCTTCACACAGCAAGTGCTCTTATCCACAAAGCCAACTTCCCATTTCTTCAAACCTTTTTGTAGAAATAAAAATGAATTCTTTATAAATGTTTAAATAGTTTAAAAGAGAGGGGAAAATGTTAAAGGAGTTGATGCTACTAATTATATAAATTTGATCAGCAAATTTCCCATATATATCAAATTACCATAGAATATCACATAAGTGGGTAAACATGTCAATTAATAAAAGGATAATTCCAAGTAAATGAAGAAAGAGCAAACAGAATATGAAAATGGAAGAAGGCAGCCTGACTCTTAGCATATTGTGTTAGTCATTTTGTTACTGGAACAATTTATCTGACATAAACAAATCAAAGAAGCAAATTTATGACTAGAGGATTCAGAGGTTCCAGCTTATGACTTGCTGGCCCTATTGTTCTTAGGATGGATGCTGGCAAGGAAGAAGATCATGGTGGACAGACATAGCAGAGGACATGCTATCCTTATAATAACTAGAAACTGAGAGAGAAGGGATCAGAGGCAAGTTATATCCTTCAAAGATAGGTACCCATTGACCATTTTCTTCCCTTTAGGTATAACCCTAACTTAATTTCTTTCTTTTTTTCATTATTTATTTGTATTCACATTATATATGAATTGCAGCCCCTGATTCCTCTCCTCCTAGTCCCACACTTGCAAATCCCTCCCCCATTACTCTCTCCTTCTAGTCTTCAGAGAAGGGGAAGCCCGCTTGGGTACTATCCAAGCAGGGCTAAGCACTTTTTTCCCCAATGAGGCCCAACCAGAAAATCCAATGGCTGGCATCAGAGACAGCCCCAGCTCTGATTGTTAGGGAAACCACATGAAGACTAAGATGCATATCTGCTACAAATATATGTGTGTGTTGGGGGGCGGTCTAGGTCCAGCCCCTGCATGCTCTTTAGTTGGTGGTTCAGTCTCTGTAAGCCCCCATGGGTCAAGGTTAATTGACTATATAGGTCTTCTTGTGGTGTCTCTGACTCCTCTGGTTCACTCAATTCTATCCTCCACTCTTCCACAACACTTTCCAAGCTCCGCCCACTGTTTGGCTATAGGTATCTTCATCATCTGTTTTCATCTGCTGCTGGATGAAGCTTCTCAGGAGTCAGTTATGCTAGGTTTCTGTCTGCAGGCAGAGCAGGCTATCATTAATAGTGTCTGTTATCTCCAACTGGATGGGTCTCATGTTGGGCCAGTCGTTGGTTGGCCATTCCCTCAATTTCTCCTCCATCTTTATCCATGTTAATCTTGTTGGCAGGACAAATTTTGGGTTGAAGATTTTGTGGGTGGGTTCCCTCTCCTTCCATTGGAAGTCCTACCAGGCTACAGAAGGTGGCTACTTCCATCTCTATATTCCTAGCTGGTAGGAATATCAGCTAGGGTTATCCCTATAGACTCTGCATATTAGTCTCAGAGATGCCTTCCCCATTTACAGCTCTTTCTCCATCCCCCTAAAACGGGTGGACATCCCTATAGCCCACCTTATCCTCTCCAGTCAATTTCCTCTCTCCATCCACCTCTGATGACTATTTTATTTCTCCTTCTGAATGAACTTCACATATCCTCCCTTGAGCTCCCCTACTTATCCAGTTTTTTGGGGGTTATGGAATGTAGAATGTTTATCCTGTACTTTATAACTAATGTCAAATTATAAGTGAGTAAATACCATACATGCCTTTTGAGTCTGGATTACCTCACTCAGGATGATATTCTTAAGTTTCATCCATTTGCCTGCAAACTTTATGATGTCTTTGGTTTTAATAGCTGAATAGTATTCCATTGTGTAGGTGTACCACATTTTCTTTATCCATTTTTCAGTTGAGGGACAGCTAGGTTGTTTCCAGTTTCTGGCAATTACAATTAAAGCTGCTGTGAACATAGCTGAGCAAATATCTCTGTGGTATAATGGGGTGCCTTTGGGGTATATGCCCATAGGTATCTTGAGAAACCACCAATTTAATTTCCAAAGTGGTTGTGCAAGTTTGCACTCCCACCAACAATGGAGGAATATTCCTCTTGCTCCACATCCTTGCCAGCATATGCTGTCATTTGAGTTTTTGTTCTTAGACATTCTGACAGGTATAAGATGGAATCTCAAAGTTGTTTTGGTTTGCATTTCCCTGATGACTAAGGATCTTGAAGGTTTTCTTTAAGTGTTTCTTGACCATTAGAGATTCTTCTATTGAGAATTCTCTGTTTAGCTCTGTAGCCAATTTTTAAATTTGATTAATTGGTTTGCTGTTGTATAACTTCTTGAGTTATTTATATATTTTAGATATTAGTCCTCTGTTGGATGTAGGGTTGGTGAAGATTTTTTCTCATTCTCTAAGCTTCCATGTTGTCCTATTCATGGTGTCCTTAGCCTTGCAAAGCTTTTCAGTTTTATAAAGTTCCATTCATTAATTGTTGATCTTAATGTCTGAACTATTTGTGTTCTGTTCAGGAATTTGTCTCTTGTGCCAATGAGTTCAAGGCAGTTCCCTACATTCTCGTCTATTAGATTTAGTGTGTCCAATTTTATGTTGAGGTCTTTGATCCACTTGGTCATAAGCTTTATGCAGGGTGATAGAGATGGGTCTATTTGCATTTTTCTACACGCAGACATCCGGTTAGACCAGCACCATTTGTTGAAGACACATTCTTTTTCCCATTGTGTAGTTTTGGGTTCTTTGTCAAATATCAAATGTTCATAGGTGTATGGGTTTACATCTGGGTCTTTGATTGTATTCCATTGATCAATATTGTCTGTTTCTATGCCAAAAACCATGCAGTTTTGATTCCTATTGCCCTGTAATGTAGCTTGAAATCAGGATTGGTGATACCTCCAAAAGTTCTTATAAGTAAATTACTATAGAAGGACCACAGGCAGTCCCATTATAGAGTAGGCAAAACTGAGGGTCAGAAAAGGAGTGATTTATGGAGGCCCACATTTATAATACAGAAGCAAAAACTATTAGCTCTGTACTTTTTATTTCAAACTTGGTAAAAAAAAATATGCCCAAATACAAGTGTTGTTCTAATGGACAATACAGACTTTGTACACAGAAGTTTCTAGGGGAAATTTTACTCAGTCATTTTGGCTTGTTCATATGAATAAAAAAATATTAGTCAGTGCTCACCACAGCAACTATTTTAATTGAGACTATGTCATATTGTCTTATCACACATTTCGGTTTTAAATAAAAGACTGCTTTTATGTAAAATTTTAGTTTATATAGTTTCCATGACTTTTTCCTTTCATCACTAAAGATAAAGACACTTAAAAAAGCAAATCACATTTGTTAAAAATTACTTGTTCAAAGTTGTTAGCCGTGTTTCTCAAATCAGGATTTTATGTCTCAAAACCCTTTCATAGATTAACTCAGTAAGTACTCTTTGATTTATCTCTTCTCAAATAAAGTTATACATCTTGGAAGATAATTTTTAAATTGGAGTCATGACTCATATCTTCCTTTGAAACTAGGTAAAGTCCAACTTTGACAGGTTAGTTAAAATATAATGAAAACTTGCAATATTCTGTGATTTAAATAAATGGAGAGTTAGAACTTGAGCCCAGGTGCCTTAATTCTAGAAGCCATTAGCCTAAGCATTATGTCTTACAAAGTCAGGTGTTCATTTGTTCTAATTTACCACCACCAAAGGTTATCCATGACAAAGGTTTTGTTCTAGGTCAAAGTGTTAGACATATTTTAAGCACTTAGATCACACAGTTATCACTGCAGTGGATAAGTGAGAAGTGCTGAATATCTTATAGAATGAATTTGCAAAAGATGACAGTGATATTGCTGACTATTTTCCTATGCTGGGGTCCAGTTCAGATTCCCAAGATCCCAAGAGTCATAAAGACTAACCTTCAGAGAAAACTTCATATCCATAAGTAGAACATAGCAAAGTGTTACAGATGTAATTAGAAAGTGTTTGGGAATTCCTAAAAGAGGGTAAATTTTTACTTTTACTCCTTTGAATGTAAAACAGGGACCTTCCATTCTGATCAGGGCAACATCAATATTTTTTCTTTCAAGGTTTGAGTAGAGGAATGGACAGAATACACAAAACTTCCCATCCACTTAGTTTCCTTGATACAACGGCACAATTGCTTTTCTATTTTAACAAGTTGTCTTTGTTTCTTCTCTGTTGGGGTTATGAGACACCATAACCAAGACAACTTACAGAAGAAGGTGTTTATTTGGGATTTATAGCTTCAGAGGATTAATTAGAGACCATGACCTTCACAGTGGGGAGCATAGCCACAGGCAGGCAAGCATGATGCTGGACCAATAGTGGAGAGCTTGCATCTTGAGACACAAGTAAGAGGCAGAGAGATAATGGAATGTTATGGGATTTTGAAACTTCAAAGCCCACCACAATGACATACCTCCTCTAACCAGGCCAAACCCATTAATTTTTCATAAGCAGTTCTACCAACTGGGGACCAAGTATCCAAATGTATATAGGCCTATTAGGTCATTCTCATTCAAACCACCACACAAGTCATTCAGTAGTAAATAGAAATGGTAAAATAAATAAATAAATAAATAAATAAATAAATAAATAAATTTTAAAAAAATTTAAAAACTCTCAAATTCTCTTATGCATCCACTATAAATATCTTTTAAAGTCTCACAGAATATTCTTCCAATGTACCATCCCTACTTGGTCACTAGTCTGCAGAAATTGAGGCTCCCTATAACAAATACTACAGAAATTGCAGTAATATTCAGAGATGCCTACAACTTCTCTTTACTCAGTGCTTGTGAATAAATGTCTAGGGGAATTTCATCACAGAGATAACAGTTTCAGCATAGTATGCTAGTATTATGAAATGTCTTACTCAAAGGAGTAATTGACTATTCAATGGGAAATTCAAGGGCAAATCCTTTTGCTTTATTGGAAATTAAGTAGAACAAATTATATATATATATATCAACTTACTTTGTATTAGTCAATCATCAATTTACTTATCATCTTTTTTCTATAATATAACTTTGTATAATTACCAGTAGTCTATTATATATCTTTTTATAATTTATCAATCAATTATCTAGTATTTTTCTGTGTATCTATGTATTTATCTGACATCCATCTATTTATCTTTGCCTCTATTTGTCACCTATAAGGTACGTTTTTGTAATCTATCATTCATCAATATACTTATCTACTACCTATCATTTATCACATATCATGTCTCATTTTCTATCACTTATAAATAGTGTAGCATCTATCTATCTATCTATCTATCTATCTATCTATCTATCTATACATATATCTACCTATTTATCATCTATCTAATCCATCACATGTCTCTCTTTTATAATTCTAAAAATAAATACATTTACATGTATAATTATTAATAATCATACATTTCATTTAGTAGTAGCTTTAGTTTTCCAAATTGAGCATAGTCATTCAGGTATTATCTTATCAGAATTCTAAACTGTTGCTCCTACTTATTCCACCATGAAGAAAAATACTCCTTTGCATATGCATATATATGTACAGATGGTGTAGTGAGAAGCCAGTGACTGTACACTCCACTTGTGGAAGGGGTGACTACTAGAAGGAGAACGGAACTGAAAAATCATTGCAGCATTACTACTCACCCATTATCCGAGGTGCTTTCCTTGAGCTTGTGTTTTGTAGAACTAGTAAGTAAATGTAGACTAACTGTGATCTGCTTTGTAAATGTGATATTTTAGCAATGGGGTCCTTACCTGCCACTCTTCCAGCCATATTCTTGAATAAGTCTCTTGTTTATTTGGGAAGAAACTATAATTATTCAATAATTATTAATATTCTAAATACTGGCATTGGTTTCAATGATGCACATCTTCATGATATGATTGCTCATACTTCATGTTCTATTGTCATTTTCTGGATGCTCTAATGCTCACACTTTCATCACTTCCCTCTTAAGCTCCTTATCCTCTAAACATGTATTTGTAAATTTGTAGGACAAATGAGTACATCTTCATTGATGCCCAGTCCTCCAGCCCATCCACTGTACCCTCTTTCTTCTCTCCATTATGTTTCTCATGTTCTCTCTGTTCAAACCAGAATCCAACAGCCATCATCAGAGTCTTCTCCTGGCATATATAGTGTACTTTCTCTCTTCTTGTCTGTCTTACTTAAACTTTCAGAAGAATATTGCATATGTTATGTCCAATTTCTCCTGTCTTTGAACCAACTCACTCTAAAATCTTTCTGATAAAAAAGTACAATGATTTTGATTATCCATACTTAAATTTTTCATCATAATTTTCAGATAGACAACACTGCTTCCAAGTAATACCTTAAATGAAATGGAATCTTACGGTTTTTGGAAAGTCAGTTGTGTTGGTTGGTGTTTTGCTAAAGCCAACATATGAAGGAACATTTCGCTGAAGTGGACACAGGTCAAAGGACATTTCCCTAAGGCAGACTCATGCAGGAACATTTTGCTGAAGCAGACACAGGTGAAAGGATATTCTGTTAAAGCAAGCACGTGAAAAGACACTTGATGAAAGATTCTTAGCTAACAAAACACAAGTATTGGTCTGCCTTACATTGTATATTTGAGCACCATTTTTCAGGACTCCATAGAGAGAAACACACCAAAAAAACTTCTGGTAGTGTGTTGCAGTTTCTTGTCACTTCCTCAGACTCAGCCTGATTGGCAGAGTGATATCAGCTGAGACAGGCTCAAGTGGAGTTTTGCTAAGTCAGACTCATGTGCTGAGGAATGACATGTGGTGAGTCAATGCCCATGGAGGACACATGATGTTTGGAGGAAGTATAAACTGGACACCATGGACAGTGATGGAGGTTGGGCTAGGCTTGCTTACAGAGCTAGCTGGGTATTGCTTATTGGTTGCTGAGAGAGGCAGAGCCAAGAACTTCTGCTGGTGTTCCTGCTGGTCACTCCTGTTGACTCCTGCTGAGGCTGAGGCCTAGATGCTGCTAGGTAGTGCTACTGCTACTAATTCATGTTGCTTATCCTAACTCTTCTGAACTGGACTGCTGGTATATTCATGAAATGTTTGTGAGTGAATTGAGCTTCCACTGCTGATCTATGAACTGAACTGCCAATTTCCTGACAACATAGATGGGAGTTTCTCCAAAGAACCTTTCTAAACTGGTCCTCTTCCCCCAAATTCTTTCTTTTCCACTACCTCTGGTGGGTGGTGGGCTACATTGGAGGTTAATGTGGTTAAGAACCATCATTTTTAAAAGTAGGCTTTGAATAAATTAAAGTTACACACAACTTACCTGGTCAATCCTTTCTCTCTCTCTCTCTTTCTCTCTTCTCTCTTCTCTCTCTCTTGTTCTCTCTCTCTCTCACACCTGAATATACTATATCATATTTTATTAAGGAAAGAAATCATCACAAATAAATATCTAGTATTTTAATGTAGCTGGAATTCTACTGCTAAAGAGTGGATTATATAGTTTTAGGCTTTTGTGCAAGGACAGCACTTCTATTCACTCTCTGGAGTCCCACCATCTCTGGACAAAAATGGCTTCCTCCCTGCAACTATTCTCTATAAATATTATTCATATTCTCCTAAATATAAGTAATCTTCATTTGATTGTCTGAGTCACCATACATATGGTACTGTCTTTCACTAAAGAAAAACCAAGATGGGAAGGAGAGAAAGTCCAGTGGTTATGATCATGAAATATTTTTCTAGAGGATCCAGGTTAGACAACTAACACTCATGGTAGTTCAACACTATCTGTAGCTTTAGTTCCAGGGGCTATAATGCCTGTCTTATAGCCTCTGTGGGCGCTTCATGCATGTGGTTCACAGATAAACATGCAGGCAAAACATCACTGCACATAAAATAAAAATGAACAAGTAAAAAACAAATAAATATCTGTATGCCTCCTTCATTTCATTTATTTATATCATTAAAGAAAAAATGCCTTCAATGGGCTATCTATATCTGTGGTTTCTATTTGTTTTCTTAGGATAACCCCAGGAATAAATTTATATTATTGTATGTTTGAAATATAAGATGTTTTACTCACACTTGATTATGACTGCTAAATGTTAGTATTCAACCTGTTCATTGTTGAAGCCACATAGTGCTTTGGGCTGATGAAGTTCACTAAGGACATTTCAGAGTCTCAATAAAAGGAACTGAGTTGGGGTACACTTAATTGGCCTGGTGGCTTGTTGGATAATGTGGTTTACAGTAACTTCTTTGTATATGTAGCTTTAAGCAATCCAGGTATAAGAATGGACTCTACAGAATACTATACCCAACGACAAAATATACTATACTAAAGTCAGCTTGTTCAACACATAGGATGGACTTTTATAAGTGATGCTCCCTACTCCTGGAGCCCTTCTCCCTTCTAGTGCCGGTGGCACCTTTGTCCTACAGCCAACAGATAGCTTGCCAGTGCTGTGTTCCTCATCCTGTTTTGGGGTGAATCTACCATCTGTGCTAACCTCCAGGGACGACCTAGTTAAGCTTAACAAAATGTGATAATTTTATTTTTGTCTTCTTCTTTCTTGTGACTTCATCAGTAGATTCAGAAGGTCCCTTGCTATGTTCTTGGTCTAGGAATCTACTGCATGAAAATTACTGAGGGCACTTTGACATTGGACACAGACACAGCTGCAGGTTTGTTGAAAAAGGTTATCTAGGGATTGGTAAAGGATGGATACTTTATGAAATATGACCTGCAATTAATATTTACAGAGGAATGGTAACTGTAAATATAACTTGGGAAAGAAGAATTTGGTAAGAATTAATGGTAAGTGTTGGAATTTAGATATAATGTTTCTTTCTGTGCTTATCAACCATACACACAAGAAAAGCTCTGCTGTGGTTTCTGAACCACCTTTTTAATATGAATAACTAATTTCCTCTGGGCATCTGTTACAGTGGTGAACAGTCCAACCATTCTTATAGAAATATTTGATTAAAAACTCATGTGAAAATCATTATGTTTTTCTTATAACCCCTTTGAGGTACCAAGATAGTTGTTAAGATGGAATTTCTGTGGATTATGATACAGTTCCCTCTGTGTTTATGGTGGAAAATAAATCTCATATTTTTTACTTATGAATAATTCATATATAGGCAATATGAAAAGAAGAGAATATGCTTGTATTTCCACATAACATAGCCTCATCAGCTCCTGATTTGAAAGTCATAGCATTCAACTGGAACTTCTATAATATCTGGAAATTTATGGCTTTAAATACAAAGACAATTACTTGTTTATGTTATCAATTTTTCCAATAAGGAAAAAATGAAACACGGGATTTTTTCCACAATTAAATTTATGATTTTTCTTTGACTAGAAAGAGACAGATGGCTGTAGCTACTATCACCTGTTTCAGAAAGGTGACTTAATGATGTTAGAGTGAAAAAATGCTGCCTTTATTCTCTTTACATCGAACCCCTGAGATTACACTGTTTCAGGACTTGATTCAGTACAGAAGAGAAAGCTTTACAGCAAGAAATATTAACAGTCCTAGGGCCGAGAGACTGTGAAATAGGCACAATTGGTCTCTGGAGTTCCAGGCTGTGTTTTTCAAACGTTTCTCACATCTGCAATGTGAATACCTGCATGCTTGGTTTCACATGCTTGTGCTGGAAGAGTTCCTCACTGCCCAAAAGGCAAATATTTGAAAGGGAATTTAATAGTGAGGGAGCTAGGAGGAGGAAGAGGAAAAAGGAAAGGGGGCCGTGAACTCCAACGAGGCTAGCCAATCAGTGAGTCTGGAGAACACACTGCACACACACACACTGTATACACTTCACACACACCCTGCACACACATGTCACTCAAAAGATAATGTGGAGAGCAAGCCAAGAGGACACAGAATGTCCAGCTCTGAACACCATTACACCCACATGAAAGTCTACTCATATGCACATGTCCACATGCACTGCACCATACATAAAAAAGAAAAGATTGCACACAACCATCTAAGTGTCCTGAACATAGAAACAAAGACTGTTATAAAACTGTTTATTTAAAATGGCCATCTTTTGAAAATTGTCTGTCATCTAACATCAAAAGCCAGCATTAAGAGGCAGCATGGTAGAAACTCCCACAATAATTCCAACAAAGAGTATTATTTGTCACACCTTAATGGGCAGGTTTGTTTCTCCTCCCTGTCTGGGAAAGTATGTTTATTCTCTTTTAAAATGGGCTCAAGGTCTAATGCTTTTCTGAGCTTGGTTTTAGAGCACAAGTGAGAAAAATATGCTGACAGATACTGTGGCAGTATTTTTATACAGTTGCTATTTGATGTGCAGGTGTCAGCTCCTCAGCCAGCCCCTTTCCACAGGCAAGCCTGCATGCAGGTATAAACACAGAGTCAGCAAGAGGACACAGGTGTTAAGAAGAGTGGGCAGACACCTCTCTTTAGGGGGCCACATCCACACACAATCTTTATTCCATAATCATCCAGGATTCCTGATCACACACTTGGAACTGAACATATACTTCTCAAATTTTTCTTTTCTTAAGACTTCCATCATATAATTGGTCCTGAGATTATGGTGAACACAAGAAGCTGTGCATGCTATGGGGCTTTGTTAACCCTTCATGAATACCAGGGAAGTATTGTTGGTTTCATGGTATGAAGGCTTAAGTTTACACAAACTAGTTGCTAACTGGATGCAAACTTTAATTCACCATGCTATTTATTTCCTAGATTTTTGTGTTTCTGCAACATCTAGACAATAAAGACACCCAGCTAACATCAGGGAGTTGAGGGAAATTAGTCACTTCCTTCTACTGTTTTTTTTTTTCACTAACTAAAGGCTAACAATGACTAGAATATTAGAATATTTATTTAATTAAAGGTATTAATTTTTTAACAGTAAATATATTGAATAATACCAAATCTTATATAAAAATGTGCATTAATTATATACCAGTCCACTAGCTGAGCAGTTATAATAAAAATATCATTTTATTTATTTATTCTATTTATTTATTTCTATAAATCCAGAACTAGGTAGGTACACTCTAATTTCATTTCAGATTTGATTCTCTGACTACACAAAAAGCAGAATTGTGTATAGTTATTCAAAATAATAGTATTTATGCCATACATTAACAATAATAAACACTAAATCACTTACAATCTCTACTTAGACTGAAAAATAATTCTAGAAGGCAGATATCTTATTTGAGTGCAATTGAGAAAAACACTGATAAACTCAAGAGTCCATAGACTGTGATTATTCAAAGATGGACTCAAATTTATGTCTGTGTGGACATGTGAGTGGTATATGAGAATGAGATGGAGCACTAGGTAGATACAACTTTGGAGCAACGCACCTGTAGGTGACTTATATTATTTACCAAAATATATTTTTATAATTTAGTTTATATGTATATATGTGATTGTGTGTGTGTGTGTGTGTGTGTGTGTATGTGGGGAGTTCATGTGGGTGCTTGTGAGCATATACACATAAAGTCCAGAGGTCACCCTCAGGTACCATCCCTCAGGAGCCTTTCAGCTTCTTTTGTGAGACAGGACATCTCACTGGCCTTGAACAAGCCAGGAGATTAGGCTATCCAGACATGGAGCCTCATGGGTACACATCTCTGTGCCTCCCTTGTACTAAGATTTACCAAAGCTTCCCTCAGTCCAGGTTTCCATGTTGGTTCTAGGGAGCAAACTCAAGTCTTCATATTTGCATGGCAAGTACTCTATCAACTGCGATGTGTCTACAGCCTAACTCCTTACATCCTTTAAAGCCAAAAATGTTTCTTTTATGGAAAATGATGACAGAAGGTTTTTTTTTAAGGTTCTACATTGTCATGTGCAAAAGTGATTGCTTCCACTCTGTTTAGAAAAAAAAACAGCAATGGATGTGAGGATCCCACATCAGGTCCTTCGTTCTCCCCTTAAACCTGTATATGGTGTGAGTCCTCAAATGTTCTTTGAAATAAAAAGAAAGGTCAAGTCTTTTCTTCATATATGCATATGATCTTATATGTAAATCAGGTATAGAGCAAGGCTTCAGAGGAGTAGCATTAATTCAGAAGTTTTTTTAAATTGATGAACTTATTAAGGACATATTGTTTGAGTTATTAAAGTAAAATATGTTGCTCTTTGTAATTCTAATGCCAACTTTTTAGAACAAATATTATTTTAAATGGTTTCACTACATTCTACTAAATCAGTTGAACTTCATATTTTTGAATGAATATGTATATCAAATCAATATGAATATCAAAAGACATCAATATTCTTCCCATTTTAGAATATTCTGTGTTATGAAATAAATGGGAGGGATGCATGTGAGACAACACACAGCTGATTAGTGTCTTTAACTGGAAAATACAGTCACTGCTGAAGAGGGACAAACTAATCCCTTAGTGGCCCTTCAGCTGTAATTCCTCAAGTAACAAGCCTAGGCAGGCCCCAGACAGCATTATGATGAAGGTGTACCTTTGTTCTTAATGGCAATCAAGTGACAAAGTATAGCTGGTTCAGTAAAATTATAATCCACCAGTAAACAAGGGCTCTCTGCAGGACATATGAGGATCAGTACTCACTTCATGCATGAAACAAAGCAGCTTCTCCCTGTAACCAAATTATTGTTGAAATATTTCTCCAAAGTGTAATATGTCAATTATTATTTTAAAGTCATTTTGCAAACTGAGGATGATATTAGAGAAACTAGTGACTATCTTATTCTTCACTGAGTGGGTTTTACAAGATAGGGCAAGTTTTCATTTTCACTGCTAAATTCACACCTTGATGTACACTGGCTATTTGCTTAGAACCCAAGTACTGGGGGGTGGAGATCAGTAAAATCTCAGGGTTTGGAGAAAACTTGGGAAGGGAGATGTCAGAGGGTATGGTTGTTTACTTGAGGACTATCTTCTATAGGTTCAGACATGTGAAATTTGTTCTTCAATATTGATGGTGTTTTGGAAGAATAAGAGATGCAGCATTGTTGGAGGAAGTTCATCACTGGGGGTGGGCTTTGAGAGTTCATAGACTTACTCTAACTCTGTGGTTTCATGTTTGTTAAAGATGAGAGCTCCTACCATCATGCCTACTACATGCTACAATACTTTCCTGCTGTGATGGACTCCTATAAGCCTGCAACCATAGGCCACCATAAATTCTTTCCTCTACAAGTTCACTTAGCAATGGTGTTTTTTATCACAGCAGCAACAAAGTAGCAAATACAGAAGGCTGAGTGTCAAGGTTACTCAGAGAGAGCTTTACCAGTCTGTTGTTTAGGTTTTTCCCTTGCCACTAAAACCATAGGTAGATTATAAAACCAACACATTTGCAATGAAGTGGTCATTAGCCTACTGCGTTCACTGTACACAACCAATGGAGGTTTGTGTCTTCTTCCTATACTTCGAGCTGGAATACATTCATACAGCTAGAAGCTTCCTGCCTGCTGCAGATAATTGTGTGTGTGTGTGTGTGTCTGTCTGTCTGTCTATATATCTATCTATCAACATATAGAGTATTGAAACACATGGCTAAATTATTCAGCTATGTTATGTTTGCTTGTTTGAGAGATCCAATGCAAGTGATTTCTATTAACATAATGCTCTTCAAGGGAATTGAGGGCCCAGAGAAGCATGAAAGAGGAGAAAGGAATCATTGTTTTCATCTCCTCAATGGTTTTGTCCTAAGACACAGCAATTATATCTCACACATGCTCACTCCGTCTTGACATCTAGGTCTGAATGCAGACGGGAAATCAAACTCCTACTTGAATAACACATGGGAGTCCAAGGGCTTTGAAAAGACAAAAAAGAATGTGGGGAAAGGTGATTTTATCACGCTCCACCCTCCCTTGAATCAAGCTGTCTGATCAAGTCCCTGTCAATGTGTTGTGACTGTTTGGGTACACAGTACTGACTGTACAAACTGTTAAATAAGATCAACATTTTTGAATGGCCCCAGGTTTAATACAGTTGGAATTAGGATCAGTGTGGACAATTTGTGACTTGCTATCAAAAGCAGGGGAACAGTGGGTTACCTGATCAAAGGCCAGGCCCCCAAATTGCTGATCTATTGAATTACATGTATATGAAAGGGATGTCTTTTTAGGCAGCAGGGTATTTTTTTTTTTTACCACCTACACATTGAATTTAAAAGGTTCTCAGTGTGAAATTTATAAACCAACTTATTTCTCTGCTATTCATGACGTTAAGTATATATTATTTGGTCTTCAAATTATATAGATTAAATTTTTACTTACTTTTTACATATAAAATGTGGATGCTTGTGTGTGTGTGTGTGTGTGTCTTTGTTCACTTGGTTCACTTGCATACACACACACACACACACACACCAAGTGAACAAAGACAGGGCTATATGAAGGATGATTTTGTTTACAAATGCAGAAATGGACATTCAGATCTTATAAAAAAGTTCATGACAGAAGAAATGGCTTCAGTCTTTTGATGCCAAAATATCAAAAACTGTTTCTGTTAAAAGTGCAAAGTTCTTGTGCACTGTGGACAAGCTATGCACTGTGATCACAGAGTAACTAACATTGGGTACAGATGATCTGTAGGTCATAGGAAGCCTACCTGAATTCAAAAAATGGTGAGAAATCCATTTTTCATTCTTCTATGCTTCAGTTCAGAGGATATGGCTCAGCAAGTTCCTGCTGGCATCCCCTGCCCTGGCTTAGTGTCTAGCAGGAGCCTGAAGAATGACTGTCTTGTAACAGGGACTGCTTTAAAAGTCTCATGCAGACTCAGTGATTTAATGCCCATCAAAACACCGACATAGCCATGATTGTTAATTCGTATTTAACACCAAGAAACTGTGACTTAAACAGGTCAAAAACTTACCAGAGGTGCCAGTGTTGGCGCTGGGAGGTTCAAACCCAGGTGTCCTAGTTGCAGACCCTGGGATCACATGGTATGTCGCCTACAAAAGAGGAGTAATGAAATTGATTTTGCCTATTGTTTAAGTAGCTTAATTTATTGTTATTGTATTGAAATGTGGAGAAAAATAAACTTGTTTTTTTAAGTAAAAAATGTTTGAGGAGGAGATGATTTCTTTTTTTCTCTCTTTTTCTCTACCATTCCCATCATCACTATCCTTCTATGTCCTAGGGAAAATATCTGGAGAAAAAAAAAAGAAAGGTAATGTCTTTTAAATGATAACATATTAGTGCCATGAATGCAGACTCTGGTTATTTTCCTCATTCCCATTACTTCAGAGATCCTTGAGAGGTTTAGCCCACCTCCCACTGAAATGAACGGTGCAAACATAAACCGCTGCCCATAAGTGGACCGGGTGATTTTGAGTGCACAGGCATCGCAGGGACCTGGTGACAGATGGAATCGCCTCGGGCAGCAGTTGCCAGGCATACTCCTCTCTCTCCACACCTCCATCTGTCAGCACAAGTGTGTTTCTATTTTGGGACTCGGTTTATCCATTTGCAGAGCCAATTTCAAGCTTGTTCTTAAGGTTAAAATAAAACCTGCAACTCCCTGGACTTCCCTTTTCAATGTTGTGTTCTTTTTTCTTCCCTACTAGAAAGAAAAATATGGGGAAGGGAAAAGAATTATATACTTTAGATATGCTGGGGTTTGCTCAGAATTGGTGATAAAATAATAAATAGTGGTATTACCATAAAATATTTAAAAGGAGAATAGGGGACAGCATACTATCTGCACATATATATCCAAACAATCAGATATATGCAAGGAACATGCCAATTTCAAATAAAATATTGTATAATAATTCTTGAGTAGGAGAGTCCAAAATCAAAATAAAAAAAAAAACTGTCAGTTCTTACTACATTTAAAATGTTACTGCAAAGCTAAATTTTGAACTTAGGATATTTAAAAAATTAGGGGTTTTTGCCTTATTAAATCTTGATAGTTTATTTTATTTTTGGTTATTTTACTTATTTACATTTCAAATATCCCCTTTCCCAGTATCTCCTCTGAAAATCCCCCATGTCATCCCCCTTTGCCTCTAAGAGGGTGCTCCCCCACCTACCTTCCCACTCCTGCCTCACCTCTCTAGGAGGCCCCTACACTGGGGCAACAAGCCTTCACACCACCAAGGACCTCTCCTCCCATGGATTCCAGATAAGGTAATCTTCTGCTACATATGTAGCTGGAGCCATGTACCTGTCCATGTATAATCTTTGGTTGTTGGTTTAGTCCCTGGGAACTCTGGGGGGGGGATGGTCTGGTTAGTTGATATTGTTGTTATTACTAGGGGGTTGCAAACCCCCTTCAGCTCCTTCAGTCCTTCCCCAAACTCTTCCATTGGGGTCTACAGTCTCAGTCTGATGGTTGACTGTATCTGTGTTAGGTGCTAGCAGAGACTCTCAGAGGATAGGTATACTGTCCCAGGCTCCTGTCTGGGAACACTTCTTGGCATCAGCAATAGTGTCAGGGATTGGTTTCTGCAAATGGGATGGTTCCCAAGGTGGGGTGGTCTCTTTATGGCCTTTCCTTTAATCTCTGTTCCACTTTTTATCCTACATTTCTTTTAGAAAGGAACAATTCTGGGGTAAGAATTTTGAGGTGGGTGGGCAGCACCATCCCTCAACTGGAGGCTGTGCCTATCTATTGGAGGTGGCCTCTACAGGTTCTATCTCCCCTCTCTTGGGTATTTCAGCTAATGTCAACCCCACTGAGTCCTGAGAAACTCTCGATTCCCTGACATCTGGAACTTTCTACTGGTTCCCCCAGCTCCCCATCCCCCACTGCTACATATTTCTATTAATTTTCCTGACCCTCTGAACTTCTCTCCTGTCTCTTCCAATACCTTATCTCATGCCTCCATTTTTCCCTTACGCTCCTCTCTCCCTCCCAGCCCCCTTCCTCACTCTACCTCCTGTGATTATTTTGTTCCCCCTTCTAAGGAGGATTGAATCCTCCACACTTTTGTCTTCCTTCTTGTTAAGTTTCATGTGGTCTGTGAGTTGTATCATAGGTATTCTGAGCTTTTGGACTATTATCCACTTATCAGTGAGTACATACCATGTGTGTCCTTTTGTGTCTGGATTACCTTACTCAGGATAATATTTAACCAAAATCTTTTTCTTCATAATTGAAGAGAGAGCTCATTGGTTAGATTAACTATAGTCTCAACTAAGTAAAATATAGACAAATAAATGGAGAAGATCCTATTTTATTCATACTCTGGTAGTCTGTTAAGAGGTTTACTCTCAGAAAAAAAAGTAAGAAAGTTCAAAGGATATAACATTATCCATGACACCTAAGAAACAATGGCCAAGAAAGATTGCTTCACTTCTGCCTAAAATGTTCAAAATTTTGAGTTAACAAATACAATAAAGTTTTGTTGTGAATACATACAAATAGTAAGGCTTGATGCAAAAAAAAAAAAAAAAAAAAAAAAAAAAAAAACAATATTTGCTGAGCAGGCATGAGAGACAAACTCTAGGCAGGCCCGGTTGTCCTCCTGTATTCCAATGTTTAGGAGGCAGAGATTCCTCAGGGACAGCTGGGTAGCCAGACAGGCTGAATCTGAAAGTTCCAGGCTCAGTGAAAAAGTATACCTCAATGAGAAAATTGAGTACAATCAAGACAAACCAATGTCAAATGTTTTAGATGCTTCTGTCCACACACATGACTCACACATGATAAATACAGGCAGTAAAACTGACAGGTTAAGATCTAAGGATAAGTCCCTGCTCTTTTAAAGGGGTTTTTGATGTTGGCAGTTGCTATGCTAGTGGCTTTCATCAATGGGGTTTTCTAGAAAGAAGTGGCTCTTCAAAAGTACTTAACGCTTTTTTCACTCAGTTTTGGGCTTCTCTTACTAAAAGTCCCTCCCACAGTTCATGAATAGAGGTCTAATACCCCTCTTCATAAAATTCTTTCAGATTGTTCCATGATTGATAATCTTTACCTTCTATTTCTAAATCTCACTAAGACCAACTGTCAAATGGGGACTGTTGCTATAATAACATTGGGCTGTTTGAGCAAGAACACACTGAGCTGGAGTTATGAGGAGTGAAGTGTGTGAAGGAGAAGGAGAAGGAAGCAGGACAGGATAGAGTGTGATAGTGATCTGACAAATACATCCTGAGAGTAGAGTCTCATGTTGGATAGAAATGAAAAGGTTTGGGAAGTCTTTCTGTGTTGAATCATTAACTAGCTGTTCTCTCAAAGAGCTTACTTAGCCAAAGCTGTGAAGGTTGCAGATGTGTGCATTTGACAAATTATTTCTTGAAGAGAAATGCCGACATTGAATCTCATGAGCATCACATTTGCAATCTTCTGACTTGTGTTAGGCATTCATTATTGTTTGTACCTCCTGTCTGATAAATTCACCAGGTGAGGCAGGTTACATGACCCCCTATGCACATGTACATATCAGAATCTGCTGCACTTGTGAATGTGTGTTCAGAGATGTTGCAACCATGACTTAAGAGTATTGTGGAAGTAAGATAAGTTACTTGCTTATCTGCAAAAGAGTGAGAATATGAATTATCCCCTAAGTATTCTAGAAGGAACACAGCTTTCTTAATATTATAACTGTAAGACCTCTGAAATGAAGGAACATGAGATCACAATCAATGTATTTTCTAAGGCTCTAAATTCAATATAATCACAGCATCAACAGGAACTGAGTATACCACACCTTGACTCCTTTACTCACCTGTGTAGGTAGAAATGAAAATTTACATATTTTCCAATAAGCCATTTTAAGCATCTATTTTGGCCCCAGGCATTTTTTAGAAACATGAGTTTCTAATAGCACATTAAAGAAAAATTTTGCCACTGTGAAGCTTCCATCTTAGAGGGAGATTAACATATGACCTTTCTCTGAAGAGATGCTATTTGAATATTTTTCCAAATCAGGAGCATGCCCACCCACAACTTAGACAAACCTTGTGCATAGAATGTGTTCTTAATAAAAACCTCTCTATGGAGTGATATTTATTCAAGGACCTCTCAAAAAAAAGGCAATCAAATATGTGGCATGCTTTATTATTCTGCATGAAACCTCCTTTATGAGATCTTATGCTGGCTGTCTTCTGAGTGGCTATAGTGTGAATTTGATGTCTCCGATGTCTCCATCAAATTCTTAAATTGAGACTTAATCTTCATTGTGATGTCAGCAAGTAGGGGTTCTCTGTAGAGGATTAGGAAATGTGGACAAAGTCTTCAAGAACAGGATTAATATCTCAGAGAATGGCCGTACTCCTTCTGCTATGCAAAGGCACAGAGAGAAAGATCCATCTGTGAACCACGAAGCAGGCTCTCACCAGACTCTGACACCTTTACGGGGGCCTCCCTTTGAAATCTCTGAGAAACAAACTTCTATACTTTATAGACCACCAGTTACTGGCATTCTTTTCTATTAGCAGAATGTGGACTAAGGCACAAATGGAAATGTTGATCAGCAAATTTATCTTGTAGCTTTAACATTTGGCATATCGCCTAGAAAAAAAAAATCACTTCGACTATTTCTTTTCTCAAGCAAACATATGTTCAGTATGCATATGAGTCATCAGATCGCCTCAGTACTTTTGAGTAATGTACTCAGATTATGTGGAAGACGTTTCACTTGTCTGCAACCTGTGTTACCCTGACACAATGAGATGGCAAATTTAAACATTTATTATAATAGGAAATGGACAAAACTTTAATTTCAATACAGAATTTTAGCACTGAACTTGACTTAGAAGAAATTTATTTCTGTCACATACAACCTGAGGGTTTCTAGCTGCCTGTTGCCAGCTGACCTTTTTCTAAACTGCAGAATGGTTTGCTTGTTTTCTCATCAGTGTACAGAGGCTGTTTTGTGGTTCCTTTATGTCCTCATAATGTGGTGACTGGAACCTGATGCAGTGTGACTAGCAACGGGATATTCCATTGTTAATTTCTTTAACTTGATCTCAACAGGGCTTAGGTGAATGGATACAAGCTATCTCCAATCAGGTCATGCAATATTTTAGCTTTCTGGGGGATTTTGCATGAGTGTGTATGAAGGTTTAAGTAAGCTGAATTCTGATGTGTCACCCCTTTGTGTATAAAACGTCTCTGTGTTTGTTATTTTCTTTCAGCACACCAGTATAATACAGTTATAGAGTTCAGACAACTTTGGTAAATTGTCACTTAATGGCATCTATCCATAATGCTTTAATTTTCTACCTTCCTCTGAATGCGATTTCGAAGCAACTTTCCTTTTGCTAGCCTGTATCTAAGAGAAACTCTTTCCAGGTAGCTAAGGCTGGCTTTGAACTCACTATCCCCCTGTCTCTTGCATCCAAGGCACTACAGGTGTGTACCTTTAGACCAAAAATGAAAAACATATTTATAAAGGATAGAGTATTTTTACCTAGTCTTGGCTAACCTTGTTAACCATGAGTTATCACATACTGCCATTTTAAGAAAATTATCAGGTTAAAGTGCCCATATGTTTTATTTTTGTATTTAATATGTATTTAAGCATTGCTTTATTAAAGACAGAAAATTGTGATGTGCCACACACAGGCCTTGGACTCATGTTCCTTTTTCCTCCACCTTTCTGGAGCTAGGAGTATAGGTGTGCAATGCCATGCCCAGATTTAAAATAACCCTTGGTTCTTTCAAAGTTTTACTCTACAGGGAGAGTTGTACCATGTAACTGTTGTTTTTTGACGCCTTGTGCAGGATTGTTTCACACTGATATTGCTCAGTTTCTGTTTATAATATATGTATCATTTTCCATATTTCCCATCTGTCTTATGATTGTTCTTTCTCTCATTTTCTGCTTTTATGTTATTCATTATAAAGAATAAAGAAGCCTGAATGGAAATGAGGTTCCAGGCACAAATCTTCCCTCTTCAGAAACAGTATTGGAGATGGAGAGATGGCTCACTGGTTAAGGGACCTTGGTGATCTTTCATAAGATGCTGGTTCAGTTCCCAGCACACATGTGGTGACTCACACACAACTCTTTGTAACTTCAGTCCTAGAGGATCTGATGCCTTCTTCTGGCCTCTGTGTGCAGACATGTGGTGCACAGTGATTGTGCAGGCAAAACAACTATATATATATGAAAACAAACACTGTAATCTCGATTACAACCAAGTAATTCAGGTATTTGTGATACCCAGGCACAACACAGACATGCAGACACACAAACACACACACACACACACAATGCACACACATGCATCCAAAGATAAGAATGTGACTCTTCTCTTCTCCTCTTCTTCCTCTTCCTCTTTCTCTTCCTTCTCCTCCTCCTCCTCTCCCTCCTCCTTCTTCTTCCTCTACCACACAGTCAGCGATTCTATCCCCACTGGAAAGGGAGATCTATTATCACTGCCTCACTTTATGATTCTACTTTCCTCTGTTCATGTCTTTGTTTTCAAACAATTGCTCTGTTCTAGTTGTCTTAACTTTTTTAAAAACTATAAAAACATGGTAAATAATGATAATGTATTTCTTTGTATGCAGCCTAAATTTCCACTTCTAATATGTCTACATTGTTATTATTATTTTGGTGGCAGTAACTTGGGGGGAGGGCAGTCATTTATTTATTTTTTGCACAGTGCTGATCATAGACAGCATCCTGGCCAGTCTTTTCTGGTCCATTCCAAATGAATGCAGAGCTAATGGTACTATTGAATTTCACCTTTTAACGTTATATTCAATACTGAGGATAAGACCTTGTTAAAATGGTCTACTGTGTTGAGAATGCTCTTGTTATATGAATAAAAGTTATTGATCCATATTTCAAACTAATGTATAGTTTGCCACCCAAACATTTATTTAGTTCATTCAGCAAGAAGGGAAATTTAGTAACTATTACAGAGCTAAGAAATCATCATTTGTGTGAAGACACACTATTCACAGTTATAACAAGTGGTATTTCTGTCCCACTATAAGGCAGGATATCTACTTGAAAATGCTAAGGGCTGACCAAGAAGAATGAAGTAGGCAATTAGTGCAAATCGTTAAAGTAATTTAGTTACATAGAAGAAAATAACTCATAATGATTAAAATGTATCTGATTTGGGTTTATTTCTCTTTCAGCATTGTGATTCTTATTTGGAAGAAAAATTTTTCTCTTGATTACAATGTGTTAATGACAAATGTTTGTTAATATTGAAAAGTTCTCGAATTAACCAATGTTTGTTTAATTACTAATATCCACAGTGCACTCATGATCACTGCTGTAAGTATTAAAAATGTGAAAAGTAAAAGGACCCAGATCTGTACAACATCAGGCTTAAGTGTCTTCCAGGGCACATTTTAGATGATAAATGGCAGGATGTAATTGTATCCAGTTTTAAAGTCTTTAAAGATAGAAGTTTAGAGAAATACATGCAAATGATCATCACTCACTCTAGCCTTTCTAAATATAGAACTCCAATTTGTGTGCTTTTCAGATAGAAACCACATTGAAATAAGTATACACAGAGGTGCCAAACACTACACCATTCATGTGGCTACTGTCTTAGAAGCAATGTTCTACTCCATACCTTTGAGAGTGCAATGATGGAAACCATAAATAAGAAAGATACTGTTCTGTATTACTTAACAGATGCAATGAGAAAAGTGATGTCTATTTTTTTTAAAGGGGAAAGTGAATCTCAGAGTATACAGAACTGGGACTCAAAGTCTGTTCTGTAAGCAAAACTGTCTTCCTCATGTTATCCCATTTTTAAAATAATCCCATCATTTTTACTATGAAGGCCACTCTTCTCTTTTCCTTTGTTAGTAGAATGGTTTGCTTGACCCATAGTCTTCCTTGTTTTTTTCATAATTATTTCAAAAGTTTTGTCTGTGTCAGGGAACACCAGAAAAATCAGAATAGTTAAACAAATCCTCACTAAGGTAAAAATCAATATGCAAGCTTGAAGAAAATTATAGATTATTTCTAATTACATAGCAGTACTTCATATACATTAGTGATTATCTGATAATACCAATTACATATGGTTATACTTTATAAAAGTCTTCTATGGATATATGTTACTGATGTTATAAATATTATACTTTCTGCATAAAATAAACCCACTGTCAAGTAATTTCCATCTCCACAAATTTTATTAAATAGTCATTGTGAGTGACTGCATTCTGAAGATAGCTTTACAGTTTCTTATTTCCTGACATTTGCTAAGAGTTGGTAAATCTCACAACTAAGTAACAGCATTGAAGAAAGAGATGCTACATAGCTTTTGTACAACCTAAATCAAGCAAGGTGGGTAGCTTTAACCTCTTGCATTTGGAACACGTGTTAATGGCACACTCACCTTGGGAAATCATCTGCCCTGATTTCAGAAGTTAGGTCCCATATAGAACCTGTATAATCTAGCTAAGTCCCTCCAAACATCTAGCAATTACTGAGAGCAATGTGAACTCTTCATAAAGCCCAACCTTGTCTTCCTTTCAAAAGATGACAGCTCCTTCAGTATCTGACTGAAACTTCATGAACTAGAGACCCCAAAGTCCCCTGCTGAGTCTAGACAAAGGACAAAATCATAGCAGCAACTAATAAACTTTCATTTGGGTTACTAAGGTTTATTAAGGCTTATTATGCAACAATTTACAACTTCAATAGTATCAAGAAATTCTATTATGGTGTGTGTGTGTGTGTGTGTGTGCGCATGCACACGTGCACATGTGCGTACTCCCAACCTTTAAGAATCATTTAATAAACCCAAGTATTTTGTGCAAGGCAAATAACATAAGAAGCTTGGCTTTCAAAGCAGCACCATGGAGTATGTTACTATTCTTATCTTCCTTTAATAGATGTGGAAAACAGATATAGAGAGGCAATATTGCTTGATGAAACTCTCGAGTAAAAAAAAAAGGTAGATTTTAAAAAGAAATATTGGAAAATTAATGTAGTCTCCATTACAACCTTGATTTAATCACTTTTCTATCTCAACCTAATCTTTACTACTTTTATTCCATATTTCTTGAGCACAGGGCTCCAGGTTCAATGCTCAGTAACACATATATACAAACTGGAAGTCTTTGTATTGTATATTTTTACACATAAAGAACATTAACCATGAATGGTGATCACAAAAACCATGTAGATAAGTTAAGTTGCTTGGAAACTCTGTTTTCTGTTGGTGGTGGACTTAATCATGACATGGTAGGTCCATACAGAACAGCAATCATGGCAGAAGTAAAGAATATGGCTGACCTTCCTAATCACCTACACTGATGTAGCAACCTCTTCTCATTAAATTCAGTTGACTTTAACAAAGTATACTCTTGAGTTCCTCCTATCTCTTAATGAGACAAATCTTTTAATAGAGAGTTCTGTGCTGGAAGGAACAGCTTTCATTCTTATCAGAAACAATAGTATCTTCTAGGCACTACTACTTTGTTCATAGACATACATTTAGGGCAAGTACTGTTATCTAAGGAATCAGAACATGTAATTCATCAAGAATCACATTTTATAGAAAAGGAAATATGACTGTGAATCCATGATCTCAATTCTTGCCAATTATCCCACAAGTTCTGGTGATCAGAAGAAAACGGTTTGGCACCTTGATTGCATGGATCTTCATAGAGAATTGATGTACCACTTAGATATTATATCCTGTGAATAAACAGCTTCACTTTTCCAAAATAAATGTATAGCCTCAAAGAACACTGATTCTATAGTGTCATATCCTCAGTCCAAAGGTGTCATGGTCATAGAATTAAAAGGTAGAGACTTATTTCCTCCCATCCATAAGAACACTCTGCATTATATTGTTGAGTGATACTGGAGTTTGTCTAGCAGTCATTTCATGCCCATCAGTTGGCAAGATTCCAAGGTTTGTTAAAATGCTGCGTTAGCACTGCTGGAGAAGGGAGCTTGTTGTTATTGTTGTTTTGGTTTGACTTTCTCCTGTAGCATGTGATGAAAAAAAATGAGCACACATTCCAAGGAAATTTTAATAATGCCCACAAAGATAGGTATCTCTCAAGTGAGTTCCCTCCCCCAGTGATTTGCACCTTGAAAGAAACTTCACAAAATTCTGTGTGCTGTACCCACCACTTAAGACTAGGTAGCACAAGTGAAGCTTAGTGACAGAGTACCCTTTATAGATGAAACACTGTCCCAAAGGTTAAGTCATATAGGCTGGATTACAGGCTGTGATAGCAGGCTCCCTTCCATAGAGTCAAAATCCATCAGTGACAGACTTGCCACAATATTAGTGGAGAAACAACCATTCCTACCTTCAAACACAGCAACTTCTCTTTACAGAATTTTTACTTCTAGTGGTTGAAACTTGGAAGGTTACAGGCTAGTAAATCTTAATGTCTAAGGGCAAATGCACCCACTGTGGAATAACAGTGATCATTCGAAACTGGTGTATCCATGCACTCAGTGAGAATAATTGGTGTCTGGCATTCAATCTAATCTGCAGGTAGGCTTACTACACATAACTCTGCACTGTACCAATTTACTTGGGGGTTACTTTTACTCATCACACGAAGTCTTCCTTCAAGCTATGTACTGCTACTAACATGTATTTTTGAAAAAACATCAGGAGTCACCTTGTCTCTCCTGATACCTGCGTCTCTTCTTCTTGTCACCACACAGTTTACTTGGGTAAATGTTATAAATACCACAGAATATTTTATTTGCCTTCAAAATTCAGTTAGCTCGTGGAGTCTAAATAACATAACTTACACTTCTTTTATGAATATCTCTACTGTTCTGGTTATTTTCTGGGTAAATTTGTGGTACAAACCTGGGAGGAGGGAACCTCAGTTGAGGGTCAAGGAATTGTCTTTATCAGATTGTCCTGTGGGCTTGTCTGCAGGACTTATTTTTCCTTTGATTGCTAATGGGTGCAGAAGAGTCCAGTTCACTAGGGATGGTGCCATCCCTTGGCAGGTGGTCCTGGGTTGTAGCAGAAAGGTAGCTAGGCAAGTCATGAAGAGGAAGTCAGTAAAAGCATTCCTCTGTGGTCTCTTCTTCAGTTCCTGTCTTGACTTCCTCCCTGAAGTTCCTGTGTTGGCTTCTATGGCAACAGATTTTAATATGGAATCAGAAAATGAATCCTATCTTCTCCAAGCTGATTTATGTCAGTGGTAAATAACAGGAAGAAAGCACACACTACGGTAACTACCTTATAGCATTTCATTTCCAACAGAGTTCTTTTACAAGCTTTAAATGACAGGTTTATGGATAACTAATTTTAATTAATTTATTTTTGCCATATAAAACACTTATTTTTACCTTTTACCCCCTCTTCTCCCATTCTATACTCTCCAGGATCTCCTCCCTCACTTTCTTCAGACCGTAACAGGCCTAAATGTGGTTGATTAATTTGATTTGTTTTATTCAACAGACGTTGTGTTTAGAGCACTTAAAGTAAAATAAATGCAATATTTTAACATCTTCTTTTAAAAAGAATTGGGGAGTTTCCATTTTATCTCTTCTGTATTTTTCTGCTATAACTGACACACATAAGACCTACCATTTGAAGACTTCCTCTGAGAACTGAAGCCACTTGTGTGGCATCATACCTTCTGCTGTGGTCGTTGAGTCTTGTGTGATTGGTGAGCTCACTAGACAGAACTTAAGTACACACGTGGAATTTAACTTTTCTGGAGGCTTGTATGGGACATGAGATCTCATTTTTAGGGCTGCCATATACAGTTGCTTCCCATATTAAGATCTGGAAACCTCATGGCTGACGAGAGATTTGTGTCTCGTTAGGAATTGCCTCTCTCACGAAGAATTTTTCATTGCCTTCTCCAAGGAATTGACGAAGAGATACAAAGGTCCAACCACATTTTCATGATTTTAGAAAACACTGAATTCTGTCCTATCTCCACTGTTCTGCACAGAGCTGGTTAATACCGTACTTTCGGTAACAAGGCATGTGAAAGTGTCAGCTTTCACATATATCATTTGAATTCAACTCCAAATTCTTCTCTAAGAGGCTTCACATAGCCCTTGTCCTAGAATCTATTTCCTGGAAATTCATTCTAAGAAACAGACCTGATAGTGTTGAAGCTTTTGTGCGTGGTCAGAATGTACACCTCAAGTGCCTGCCTATTTGCCATGATATGCAGATGGACATATAAGTTCATTTTCCACGGTTCATGGTCAGGCAGGCCCTTGTACATATGTCTGAGATGAGTGGAATAGAAAACAACCTTCAGTTGTGCCAACTTGGAACACAGAGGTCATTAATAATCAGGAATACTTTATCACAACACATTTTTTTGGCAGCAGAGAAGTGTGGAAAAAATAATCTCATATTGTTGGTGAAGAAAATGCAAATGCAGATTCTAACACCTACTGAGACTTTCTAACATAGAAGCAGCAGAAAATAAGCTGCTATTTTAGATTTTAATCCATATGTTGGGCAAACGAAGGAAAGACTGCGAAGTATTAAGTCCCATGTGTAAGAAGGATAAAAGTCAGAACTTTGGAAGAGGCTAACTTCAAGAAGCCATTTCTGGATGTTCATATTCTCAACTTTGACTGGCATGTTGGCTTTAGTTGTTCTAGTTGGTGTACTCATGAAATTATGTCATCTTATATATAAAGAATTCTCATATAAAGAATATCTCCTATGAAGCCATAAGCTGCTGGCCCATTGCTCTGTAGTATACATTGCTTGCTTAAAGTATGATGTGTGCTTTTGTGCCTATAGCTTGCTTCTATGTCATCCACAACTATCTTGTTGGTTTATTGCTAGCAGGTATTTGCCCACAGCTCTCCCCTCTTACATCAGTTGTTATAGCTCTGACTCGTATTTTGCAGCTTTCTGTCCATAAAAGTTTGACAAAAGAATTGAACAAGTTGGAAATCAAATAAGAAGGTAGCTCTCAGGACAACATCCCACTGAAGGACTTATTCTAGGTCTTAGGTTTTCACAGTACTGTAGGAACGAGGAATGATATGACCACAAGAATTACCCAAAACACCCAGTGTGTAACTTTACTTCTTTGTTGAAAACACATTGCTCTTAAACACAATAAATCTGTCAAGATGACATAACGTATTGTTAAATGATGACATTATACATTGGGAATGACTAAGTTTGTTTAGTGGTTAGGGAGAACTCCAGCCCATTTGGTGAAATAAAATAGTCCAGGTATTAGTAACTCTGTGTTGGACTTAGGAAAAATATGTTTATTAGGTATTTGAAATGGTTCAATAAATTTGTCCTCATATGAACCCTATAGATTCACTTTATATTTCCAGAATAAACTCTGTGTTTGAGTGTAAGTCTGTGACATCTTGTTGAAAGGTATACTGTAATTGTACTAAATTTGAAAGAGATTTGGGGATGATATGAAAATTTGAATTTCATAGTCCATGTGTTCATGAAGAAATATAATCTCTCCTTTTAAATATTGTGTAAGTTTTGCTTACAAGATTGGGCTTGAGGCAATTCAAGTCATAAGAGGAACCAATTTAAGTTGATAAATATTAAGTAAAGACACTCTTGAAGGCACCTGTGACACATTACTGTGTTTGTAGGTAGAATTCTTCTTGGATTGTATACTTAAAGATCATTTAGCTTTTCACTCTTTTTTAAAAATTGAAAACAGATTCTTCTCTCATACAATCTATTCCAACCCCAGTTTTCCCTTCCTCTATTTCTCCTAGTTATCTCTCCCCTCCCCTCTCCACCAGATCCATCCCTCCTCAGTTCTATTTTACAAAAAGAGCAGATCTTCAAGAGATGACTTGCAAACAGGTCAAGATAAGATAAATAAGACAAGGCAACCCCCACACCCAATCTATATTGAACAAGGCAACCCAATTGGGTGAAAAGAGCCCCAAGAACAGGATAAGAATCAGCGATACCTGCCCCTGTTGCTCTAAGTTTCACAAAACACCTCTCTGCCTAATGTCTGGGTATGGTTATCTGTACCCACTTCCATCTGGAAGATGCCTCTTTGATGACTACAGGACAAGGCACCAATCTATTAGCAGAATATTATTAGGAATCATTTCATTGATTTTTCCCTCCTGTAATGTTTGGTTCTACCTAGCACTCTGGGCTACCCAGTTTCTGGTTTGTGGCCATCCAGGCACTGGGGATCCAGAACTCCCTCTCATGGTGTAGGCCTCAAGTTAAAACAAACAATGGTTGGCCACTTGTATAAGTTATGTGCCACTATTGCCCCAGCACATCTTGCAGGCAGAACAGATTGTAAGTATAAGATTTTGTGGCTGGGTTGGTGTCCAGATTTCTCTTTTCATAGCGTGCAGAATACCTTATTGGACCAAGGAGACTAGAATGTAGGGGTGAAAGCTCCATGCTCCTACCAACTCAACCTCCTGATGTTTAGTGAGCTTTATGACCACAGGCCCTAGTGCTTTCTTTACTCCTTATTTTGTTTTCAAGATAATTCCATAGAATTGATCCTCTATCTGTCTGTCTGTCTGTCTGTCTGTCTATCTATCTATCTATCTATCTATCTATCTATCTATCGACTTATTTATGATCTATCTATCATCTGTCTATCTGATTCCATTATTAGTAATTTGTGGGGTTACTTTTTATTGAACTTCTTATTGATTTCTCTGTGAATTTCATATCATGTACTCCAATCCCACTCATTTTTTCTGTCCCTTTGTATCTGCCCTTTTGCCCAGGTAACCTCCTCACCAAAAGAAAATAGAAAACGATAATTAGAAGCAGGAAGAAGGGGGATGGGATAGGGGGTTCCTGGGTGGTGGGGGGAATGGGGTAAGGGGATATAATCTGAAATGTAAATATAATGTCCAATAAAAAATCAAATAAAAAGTAATTAAAACAAAACAATACAAAATATATTGTCGTGGAAGCTGTACTGTTTTACAGTGTATCCCAGTATACTTCTTTGTCCACACTTGCAAATGTTCATTGCAATGAGTCATAGATTTGGTTCTAGATCTCTGGCATCTGCTACCCTATCAGTACTGGATACTCACCAGGACTCCTCTTGAATATGCTGGGTCTGTCATGAAGATCCTTCAACACTAGATCTACAGAACCAACCCCTTCATGCACTCCAGCAGTGCATAGATATATTTTGGTGGGCTAACTCAAAGCTCTGGGTCTGGGCCTGCATGGTTGCTGAGTTGGTCAGTCCACAAACTCTTCCACACCCATACTACCAGTGCAAACTCTCAGTACTGTCTTAGCTAGCTCACCCAGTGCTGCAACAAGCAAGGAGCAGAGCCAGATCTCCTGTTCTCAGACCCACAGGGCCATCTCACTCATAACTTTGCTACCAGGACTATGCCCATTGTTCTTCCCAGGTGAGGTACAGAGTCCATTATCCCCAGTGCTACAGTGAGTGAGGGTCAGGGCAAACTCTTCCTCTCCACTCTCCCTGAGACCAGCTCCATTACCCACTGTGGGTACCAAGGGATGAGGGAAGATGGCATGGTTCTCAGGCCTATGCCACTTCATGGCAGACAAGGGGCACTGATAGCGTTCCTGGCATCATACCCTTTGGTCATACTCACCTGTGCATCAGCCACTAGTGCCACCTCTACTGTGTTACCCAGGTATGGTGCAGGTCCCAATCTACCAAGAGCTCCAGTCAGTCAGGGATGTCGCCAGCTCTCCAAAGTGCTGCAGCCACTGAGGTGCAAGGCCAGCTCTACACAGCCCTTGAACATTAACATGGTCCCATGCATCAGCCCAGACCAGGAACACCCAAATGGCCTTTAGTGGTAGTATAAGCCATGGACAGTGACATAGACCCCAACTGCTGCTAGGGACCCATATATGGCCCTCAGTGTTAGCACAGGCAGGAATTTCGAGATAGCCTTTGGTATCAGCACAAGCTACTCACATTGGGCTATTCCTCCCCATCCTCGAGTCTCCAGTTCCTCATCTCTTCACAGTCTCAAACTGTTCCATTTCTTTCTCGCCCATTTCTTTACCACATACTTGCACATCACAGTGGCTTCTGCTGTGGGTAAGCCATGTGGCAAGCAGGTCTCTAGGTATCTTCTGCCCTCCCTTGCCATGTGGCCTCAGTAATTTGATCTTTTACAGTAGCAAATATATTGATGTGGTGTGTGGGATTATTTTTTTAATGTGAGAGATGTGTCAGGGCGTGACTCACTCACATAGCACAAGATGCTTGATGTCTTGACCCTAAGTATAGTATGTCTTTATCATATTTTTCTTTCTCTAGAGTATTATGTTTGTGAAGACATTCACCCTTTCACACACACACACACACACACACACACACACACACACTTCCAACCTTTTTTTGAGAAATGGCTTCACTTAGGTTTCTGATATTATCTAGCTCCCTTTTTCCTCCTTGCTTAGCACATTGTAGCTAAAATACAGTTCATTCTTATCACTAAGTATAGGACATTATGCACAAAATTGGATATGATCTTCTTTATTTCCAAAAGAACCACACTCCATGTATTTTTCCGTGCTTTGTCTTTATTATCCAATTCTCAAGCGTACAGAACAATAATTCACATATATAAAATCACTACTGTGGGCATAAATATAATATGTAGAAACAAGACCCGAAAATGATTATACTACACAGTGAGACCTTTTAGAGGTGATTAATGTTAGTAAATGTATAAAAGATCATGGAAGGATCTTGTTTACTTTAGATACAGAAAAACACACACACAATATTACATAAGAGGAATGAGCCTCATCAGATACTGAATCCTCCCAGCTTCTAAAAATTTGAGAACTAATCATTTGTGCTTATTATCCAGTGTGGGTTGTTTGTGACAGAGCTGAAATAGACCAATATGTATCATTATGTATAAGTCTCCTCCGTGCTCAGATGGGCATTTATATGACTTTTACAAACATGGAAGCTTTTTTTCTATGTTTATTTATTGCATGCATGAATGTGTGCATGTGTGTCCAAGCATGCATGTGTGCCTGTGTGTGTGCATGTGTGTTTCCATGAACATGTGCAAGTGTGTGTGTGTATGTGTGTGTGTCCATAGGTGCATGTATGGAAAACAACAGGACAACTAGTGGAAGTTGGTCCTTTCCTTCTACTATGTCCCATGAACCAAACTTAGCTTTTCAGGCTTGTTTGCAATCACTTTTACCCATTGAGCTGGCTTGAGATGCAGTTCTTATAAGTATCATTATACATAAATTTTATAAGTATAAATCACTAATACATCAATTCATGCTATATATTCTATAAATACTAATTAAGGAAGTAAAAGTGATGGTTGAACAGCCTCAATGGAAGAGACAATGACTAAATATTTCTCTCTTTTGCAAGAGGATACATCAGAGAGAGGTGAATCTTATATCATCTAACCTAGGTCATTACAAAAGATGACAGCTATCTGGATTGTTGCAGTGAGACAAGTCTACTTTATTGTCCTAGGGATAGAGTGTATAAGGGGTTTTTTAGCGGTACATGTAGAAAGGGTTAATTGGTCATAGCATCAAATGAGCAGGAAGGGCTGACCATTTATAGTACAGTACCTAATTATCATGCAAGCGGGAAGCTGGAGCTGGACTTGTGTGATGAGTTATGCATCTTTACAGAGAGGATCACTTTTCAGACGGGTGTCCAGGGACAGTCTCCAGACAAATGCAGAGGGAGGCAAACCCTGCTGAGAAAGGGAGTTACCCATTTTGAGCAGAGCTCAGGGACTAGGGGGCCGCTGGGGTGCTGCTACCTTAATAGTAGGGTTCTCCGACACATTTGTACACTGCAGCTCTGTATGTGGTTGTGATAGTTATACAGAAAGACAAGTAAATGAGAGCCTCAAAATAGTTCATTTCCTACTTATGAAAGTCATAGGCTTTTGTTTTTGGCTTTGTTATTGTTATTTTGTTTTTTGTGTTTGCCAAAACCCATTACCTGAACTTTCAACATTATTGTGTAGTCACTATAAATTAAGGTCCCAAGAGCACATGATGAGGCCATTTTTCTAAAATACCTGTTGATTCTGGGGCCCATAGTTTTAATTACAATCCCATGTAATTTGCAGAACTTCTAAAAGGGAGTCAAAATGTTCATAGTAGATAAATAATGAGTCTGTTACTCCCCATTTCAGCTACACTCAGTTATCATGAGACCGTTGGGATCTGCCTGTGTCATCCCTGCATGATTGTGTAAGATGCGATTGGCTCTTTATACAAGTGCTAGGGAACCAAATGCAAGTCCTCATGCTTAGAAAGCCACCATTTGACCTGAGCCGCCACTCCAACCCCAATTACTGTAAACAATTTGATGAGTTCGGATAGTTAAAATTTGTTTGATGTGTGGCTTTTAGGATGACTAAGCACACAGACATTTAATGAATTCATTTTTTTAGCCATACCCAATAGCAGTTTAATGTAACCGTTTAGATCTAGTTTTACATTTTATTTCAAACTATAATCAACTTTTGCTTTAAAATCAATGAGCCATTTTATATAACTCCTGAGGGCTATATTAAGCATGTACCGTTTAAATCTTTTAAGTTTAAAATTTGATAGTGAACACTCTCTGTAGAATCTTATACAAGGCTGTTTGAAGTCTAGAATTTATTCACAGACTATAATTCATATGCATTATATTAAGTTTGATTTAATGGGTTTTTCAAGGAGAAATTTAAAGTAAATTACCTTTAATAAAAATTGAATTTGTCTTAAATTAGAAAGTAGATGACTTCTAAATGAACAATTAGTTTGCATTGTGAAAGTGTAATTTTGAAAGCCTTAGCATGAATAGGGCTATTTTGTTTGTCAAGAAAAAAATGGGGAAATGTCAGTGCAAAGGGACTCAGATTTTATGATTCTGTCAGCTGCCACGTTTCCATAGATACAGTGACTGAGAAGAATCACTGTTAAATTTTACTCCTGCACCCATATGGATCTTTATGCAATATATGTTTATCAATGCATGTGTTTATATACATATAAGAATTTATACATGAAAGCAATATTTATTATTGCTAATAATCACACTGAAACTCAAATCCTAGTCACAGATGTGATTTTAGAGAAAGCCAAATAAACCTCCATGAAAAATAAGTAAGCCTTGTGTTTTTATTTATTTTTCTTTCAGTAAATTAATAAAAATACACATGGGATCTAAAATTATCTTTTATTTGCCTGGTGTAATTTTCCTCTTGGAGGCTTACTACTAAATAAACTCACCATTTGTAGCTCTTTCTGATCTCTGATTGGCTACTTCAACTCAGCTGTTCTAATTCAAATGCCTATCCAAGCTAACTGATTCAATCTTGTTCCTCTCAGCTTCTCACTGAATTGTTCTGCTTGGCCTCAAACTAACTCTGGTAATTTGTTCTAATCTTCTGGGTCCTTCTTAGTCTCTGGCTTCAACTGGCTCTACTGACCTTCTCTGAACTGCATGGATTCACAAATGAACTCAGCTCCACTGTACTGCACTCACTACACTGACCCCCAACTCACTGACTCTCTCCATGAACTGCTCTTAAATACGTTGTCTTTCCTATGCTGTTCCCATGAGAGTTGGGAGTATCCTATCACTAACTCATTCTGTCAAATCTTTCTCTGATTCGTTACTTTTTCTGCTCTTCAGTTGGTGACATGGTTGCTTCCTTCTAAAAACTAGTCTTATCTTAAAGGTATATACTAAAGTCATGTCTGTATTCCAGTCAGATCACAAAGACCTAGAAGGACTTTGGATATGATTCCTTGCCTGGGCACCCATGTTGCTGTATTAAAATTACTCTTCAATGAGATCTATAAATTTTTTACAGTAATTTAAAATTTAATGCCATCAATTTTGTATTATTTAATCCAAAGTCTATTGAGGCCCACATTCTGCCTCAACACTTTTGCCTCAACACTTTTGGGGCTAAGTGCTCTGGTCAAGAGAGAGTGTGGCTCTTGGGGCAAGAGACTCGAAGAATGGAGACAAGACAGGGTGTGATTCAGTCTCTTCTATTTTCTCAAGTCTCTCTCAAGTCTCTCTCTTCTTGAAGGGAATTCTGAGGTATTTATATACACAAACAGGAGAACACAGGTGAAAACATTTTACCACGTGCACCATACAGCTGAGGTCACTAAACAGCAAAACAAGCTATGTGGGATAAACAATATATTTATCAGCGTGTGCTTCAGCTGTTATAGGCTTTTGACAACCAAGGCTTTCATCAGGGTATATGGTTCCAGATGGCTGCAAAGTTGATCTAGCCGCTTTCTGCTTAAGTCAGCTCCCAACAAAAGTCTATATTTTATAATTATGTTAATATTACAATATTAATATTGTTATAATTAAATTATTTATTATTAAAATATATTCTGCTCAGATTTGACTTCCATGTACTTGAAATTTTAAACTTTTACACCTGTAAAAGAAAATGGTAACTATTGTTAATATATGCATGGGAGTTTTTTTTTCTCTTATACATGGCACTACTGACAAACAGGTTTCATTTCTCTAGATATTTTCCAATGCATGATTTTGATAAGAAATGACTATGTATTTTCTATGTTTTCTTGATGTTAGAATGCCACCTTCCTCCAGAGAATAATACAGTTAGCTGGGGTTTGGAATGTGGAAGAATCATAGAAATAACACATCAAGTATGCTGTGAAAGGGATTCTGAGAGGCTTTCCCATTTTAGAAGTTTTCTGTCTCCTAACTAATGGAACTACATGGATGGAGGTTTTTCCAGCTGGTGTTGCACGATATCACCATGTCTTTATTCTTTGCTAACTGTCAGTAATATGTAGATTTTGGTATACTCACCGTACACATCATTTGTATCTATACGTTTATATCATTGGGTCTATATCTATGTATATTTACTATAGTCTGTGTACTATGTAAGGTGGGATTGTTATTTTAATTGAAGTGTCCCACTATATAGAACTATAGCTCATTTTCCATGTTAAACTTATATTCTATGATATTGCCAAACTCGTTTATTATAGGATCCTAAGTTCTTTGGAGTTTTTAAATACAATTATATTACCAGCAAAGAATATCAGTTTGTTTCTTCTTTTGTGCTCTATATGCCTTACTTTACCTTACCTAACATAACGTTGTACAAGGCATCTGTGTGGTGTTAGAGGCAACAGCGAGAGTACATAGTCCAAGCTTTTTCTGGATGTTAAGGAGAAAGCCCTATAATTATGCCTGTGCTCAGAGGAACAATATTATTACCCAGGTTTTGGACACTATTCTTCTTTTCTATCCTTTTGATTTCTCTGTTTGGATTTTTTTTATTATTATATCTTTAATTTTACCATTTTCTTTGTCTATATACAGAATACTGAATACACTTTTCAAAGAATTATTCATCTGTTTAGTCTGGTTTTAAATTTCCTACTGATATTTGTCTGTATTGCAGTAGAAGTGTCTGTCATATAACTAATTTAAAGTGGCTTTCATGTGTCATCACATGAATATACAAAGATTTGGACTCTGTAAGAATGCAATTTTCTTCTGCTTAGCTGTCACAACAAAGACATGGAATGTTAAAACTCCTTAGTGTTGGCTAAAGTTAGAAGTTATCTTAGTGAGTATCCTATTGATGTAAAGAGACACCATGACCAGGGGAATTTATAAAAGAAAGCATTTAGTTGTGGGCTTGCATAGGGTTTCAGAAAATTAGTCTGTAACTGTCAAGGTGGGAAGCATGGGGACAAGCAAGAGAGCATGGCACTGGAACAGTAGCTAAGACCTTAAATCCTAATACTCTCTCTCTCTCTCTCTCTCTCTCTCTCTCTCTCTCTCTCTCTCTCTCTCTCACACACACACACACACACACACACAGAGAGAGAGAGAGAGAGAGACAGAGACAGAGAGAGACAGAGAGACAGAGAGAGAGAAACAGAGAAACAGACAGAGACAGATAGAGAGAGACAGAGTGACAGAAAACAAGACTGGCTTTTCAAGGGCTTTTGACACTCAAAACCCTCCCCCAGGGATATACCTCCTTCAAAAGAATACACCTCTTCCAACAATGTCTTACTGCACCTGTACCTCTTACTCCTCCCTAAACCGTGAAACTGGGAGTAATACATTCAAATATATATGCCCATGAGGGCCATTATCATTCAAACAATACAAGATATGAACCAAATGCTGCCTCCCCAGAGTCTTGACTGACACTGTAGTGCAGGGAGAATATTCTGAGTGTTATCATTACTCCAAGTAGGCACTTACAATAAATACACAATAAAATAGTGTATACCATAAATATATGTATAACATGCTAGACAAAATGCTAGCAAATAAAATATAGTTAGCAATGTATAAAATTACATATAATTTTAGTAACAAAAGTATCATACACTTGTGACTAAGCAATACATGAAAAGAATTTATATAGTAAAATATAACTAGCTATCATTGATTTCACATCATGACTAACTGGAGCTTATTTTGGGGACACAAGACTAGCTCATGATTTAAAACTTAATCTATAGAGAGGACAGCCTCATGTCTGTACCAATCAATCAAGAAAAATGTTGGATAAAGTTTAACAGATTCACGTCAGAAACGTGGAATAGAAAGGATTCAGTCAATGAAGAGAACTCACCAAAAGCCCTTAACAAATAATGGTATGTTTGTAGTTGGCAGTTTGCTGTTTTCTTTCTAAGTTAAAATGAAAATAGATTATTTAATTTTAATATACTGGAAGTTATAGGTACTTCTCTAAAGAAGAAAAACAAGTCAGAAAGCAAGCATTAATACTGTGAAAACTTTAATGTTATAATTGCTTTTACAGAAAAATTGAAGAGATCGTAAAAAAAGTCCTTGTATTAATCATTGAATTTAGGAAATGATCAGGCTGTAGGATCAGTACAAAAAATCCATTATGTGTCTATAAACTAGCAAAGATTATGTGTACACTGGAATTAAAACATAATGCCATTTATAATTTCATTCAAGCTGAAATATTTGTAGCAAGAGCAGAATCTTACAAAACAGATACAAGGAGCTTGTATGCTGAAAAGAACATAATTTTAATTCATAATTATTTATTTATTTACTATTTACTTATGTATTTATTTAAGGACATGGACATTCAGCAGTGTGCATGTGAATGTCAGAGGACAGACTTGATGGTCAATTCTCACCTTCCCTGCTGTTGAAGGCAATGCATCTCTTGTTCTCTGCTATGCTTGTATTGAAGGGTAGCTAGCCTATGAGGTTATGAGGAATTTTTCTAATCCCCACATCCCACCCTGCCATAGGAATGCTTGGATTAGGCATTTCCCTAGTCTGGTTTTAACATGGGTTTCAGGGATCTGAACTTATGTCATTAAGCTTGAAGGTCAAGTACTTGTACTCACTGACTCATTTCCTGGCCTTGAAAACAACATAGTTGTTTGTTTGTTTGTTTGTTTGTTTGTTTGTTTTTCTTTTTTATTAGATATTTTATTTACACTTCAGATGCCATCCACTTTCCCCATTCCGCCCCCCTTAGAAGACCCCTATCCCATGCCCCCTTTTCCTTTTTGCATTTATACATTTTTTTTTAAATAATGTTAATCATAAGCGTTATAAGTTTGGAATTGTTCAATCAGAGGTGTAACCCACTGACCAACCTAGATATAACAACTATCTTTGACTGGTGGAGATACATGAATATCTGCCTCCCTGTCTCCCTCCTCTTTCTCTCTTTCATCACCTAGCTTCTCCTATCCTTCTTCTCCTCCTCTTCTTACTCCTTTTCTTCCTCTCAGTACTCCTCCTACCTTAGCTCCTCCTACACATCACCCTTCCTGTTAAAATGAAACTTTTCTCTCAAAATACAATTAGAGCATAATTATGCCAATTTGTACCAGTGAGGTACAAGATAGTCCTAATACCCAGTCCATCATTTTGTTGACTAACCAGCACCTCTGTCATCTATTCTAACTAAAACATTTAGTTCTGAACCTGGCTTTAGGATGAATGTCAGCTGACGACCATCCACTCAAATCTTTTCTCTTACGGTAAATAGCTATAAGTTTTCAACCCCGTCAGAAATCATGAATGACTGAGTTAACTATAATTGTGGGAAGCACAAAGCATAGCTTCTAAAACTTAGCCAATTTATAGAGACCTCTGAACACCTGAAAAGCCCCTATACTACCGAACGTTGGAGCATCAAATCTTCAGCCTTCTGGCCCAGAATCATCTGACAGACCTTGGTGATGCAGGATTATTAAGGACTGATTACTCTGTCTAGGCAGATATAATCAGTCGACTATTCTGCATGTGTGTCCTTTTCTGGACAGTAATTTGTCTGTAGATGGAGAGAGGCAATTCTTGCCTAGTGGCTGTTACCACACAACTGGAGTAACTCCAAGGATGCTCAATTTCTTCTTAGAATCCATGACAGGAAGCTGTCAGGAGCAGACAGGTCTCTAATCAATATGAACATTAATATATAAATATTTGTAGCATCAATTCTATGGACTTCTGATGTTTTGAAAACCAACTATCCATGTAAGGTAACCTGGACTGTTTTCCGTTAACTCCTCTCAGCTATTTCTAAGTAAAATATGGAAAACACCCTAACAATAAACTCAAAAATATGAATTTGCTATAGTCCCTTAACTCATAGGTTAACCGTCCCAAATCAGTTAAAAAAGTTAAAAAAGGGCTGGGTCTAGGCATTGTATTCCTAAATGTGTTATACAGGCACAATGCCCATGAGTGTATCAATGTTCATCTCATTTTTATATTAATAAGAGGCTCGTACCAATGAAAACCTTAAATTTGAGATCAAAGTAAATTTTGTACCATTTAAGAAATTATAACTTCATCTTGATTATAATTATACAGATTTCTACCAGTAGGTTATGGCTATGCAGTAAGTCCTAGCTAATCCCCCCTGTTCCAACAAAACCACTACTTGTCCCTAGAAAGACAGACCATTATTAATCACATTAGTCCCCAAGCTCAGGGAATAGGGGTGCTGACTCTTCTTTAACTTCTTCAAGCTGATTAAGGGCATTGAGATTTTAGAAGAGGGGTGGGGGGGAGAGTAAGTTGATAAGCCTCTGATGCTGTGTCTTCACTGAATCCAGATGGAATTCCAGGACATCAGAGGTTTGGGCAGGTCTGCTCAGTATGCTTGATGAGTAGATACACCAAGGCTGTGTATTCTGCAATATACAATTCTCAGAACAAGTTTTAGTATCAAGAAAAAAAAATTTCCCACCCCCAGGGGGCTGACATTTTTTTTTAAAGATGATGGTTCTGAAGACTTTTTTTTTCCCCACTTGTTAAAATTGGTTGTAGTATTTACGTTTCAGATTTTATCCCCTTAGCCTACTTCCTCCCACCACCCAGAAACCTATCCCATCCCCCTCCTCATGCTTCTATGAGGCAGTGACCACACCTACCCCCCTCACTATCCCCTCCCTGCCCTCACATCCCCCCCCCCACTGTGTGTTCATTCATTCATTTTTCATTCATTTTTTTTTATGGGACAGGGCCATCCTCCCCTACATATACCTCTGGAGTATTGGGTCCCTCCCTATATGTTCCCAGGCTGGTGGTTTAGACCCTGGGGGGCTCTGGTTGTTTGGTATTGTTGCTTTCCACCTGGGGTCAATAACAGATTAGGTGGCTGTACATGGGGTGAATACCCAGGTGGAAAGGTCTCCTGATGGCCCCTCCTTCAGTTTCTGTTCCATGTTTTGTTTCCCTATTTGTTCCCTTGAGCATTTTTATTTCTCATTCTAAGTAGAACTGAGGCATCCCCTCTTGGTAGTCCTTCTTCATGAGCTTCTTGCGGTCTGTGGGTTGAGTCTTCGCTAATCCAAGCTTTTGGGCTAACATCCGTGGAGATATGTTTGTGTAACTATCTTCTTTTGGGGTTTTTGGAAGATTACTTTCTTGCTTTTTCTAGGTTGTAGTTTCCCTCCTTGTGTTGGAGTTTTCCACCAATTATTCTTTGAAGTGCTGGATTTGTGTTGAGATACTGTGTAAATTTGGATTTGTCATGGAATATTTTGGTTTCTCCATCAATAATGATTGACAGTTTTGCTGGGTATAGTAGTCTGGGCTGGCATTTGTATTCTCTTAGGGTCTGTATGATATCAGTCCAGGATCTTCTGGCTTTTATGGTCTCTGGTGAGAAGTCTGGTGTAATTCTTATAGGTCTGCCTTTATATGTTACTTTGCCTTTTTCCCTTACTGCTTTTAGTATTTTTTCTTTGTTTTGTACATTTGATGTTTTGACTATTATATGGCGGGAAGTATTTCTTTTCTGGTCTAAACTATTTGGAGTTCTGTAAGCTTCTTGTATATTTATGGACATCTCTTTCTTTAGGTTAGGGAAGTTTTCCTCTATAATTTTGTTGAGGATATTTACTGGTCCTTTTAGTTGGGAGTCTTCCCCCTCATCTATACCTATTATCCTTAGGTTTGGCCTTCTCATTGTGTCTTGGATTTCTTGTATATTTTGGGTTAGTAGCTTTTTGTATTTTGCATTTTCTTTGACAGTTGTGTCAATGTTTTCCATGGTATCTTCTCACATGAGATTCTCTCTTCCATCTCTTGTATTCTGTTGGTGATACTTGTGTCTATGACTCCTGATCTTTTTTTTAGGTTTTCTATCTCCAGGGTATTGTCCCTTTGTGATTTCTTTATTGTTTCTACTTCCATTTTTAGATCCTGCATGGTTTTGTTTAATTCCCTTTCCCGTTTGGTTGCATTTTCTTGCAATTCCTTAAGGGATTTTTGTGTTTCCTCTTTAAGGGTTTCTATCTGTCTACCAGTGCTCTCCTTAAGTTCTTTGAGAGTGTTATTTATGTCTTTCTTAAAGCCCTCTATCATCATCATGAGAAGTGATTTTAATTCTGATTCCTGCTTTTCTGGTGTGATGGGGTGTTCAGGGCTTGCTCTGATGGGGGAGCTGGGTTCTGATGATGCCATGTAACTTTGGTTTCTGTTGCTTACATTCTTGCTCTTGCGTTTTGCCATCTGGTTAACTCTAGTGCTGCCTGTACTTGCTGTCTCTGACTGAAGCCTGTCTTTCTAGTTATCTAGCTTGTGTCTGATCTCCTAGGGGTCCAGATGTCTCTGTGATCTTTTCCAGCTGCACTGATTACCGTGGTACCTTTAGGATGCCTCAGGATATGGTGCCTCCAAGGTAGTAGTCCAGCTAGGTGTCTGCTGTTCTGGGTGCAGTGTCTCCTCTAGAATATCTCAGGATATGTCGAGCTCCTGGGATCCAGTGTTCCAGGCCGGGAGTGACTTCCTGGGTCCTTTTGGTTCCCAGTTACTCCCTGTTTAGTGCGGGCCCTGCTGTCTGCTTACCTAGGATACTGCCTGAGTTCGAGTGCCTGGGATCCCTGCTTCCTCTGGGTTCTTGGATGTTGGGGGCAGAGCTGCCACCCAAGATCTGCCTGTTTGTTTGTTTTTCGAGACAGGGTTTCTCTGTATAGCCTTGGCTGTCCTGGAACTCACTCTGTAGCCCCAGGCTAGCCTCAAACAACATAGTTTTAATGAAACAAATAAAAGATAACTAATTAATGAAAATACAGTTTACTCATGGGTTAGAATACTCAACCCTCCAAAGTGTCTATTTTCTACAAAATTATTACAGACTTAACAAAATCCCTATTGAAATTCCATCACACAATGGAACCAAAGTCACAGGTCTGGAAAGAGACCAACAGGGCAGAGGGATTTGGTAGAGTTGGGGGAAATTATCAGAGGAAGACAGTAACCAGAATAAATTATACGCATGTCTGAAATTGCCAAAGAAAAAACTTAATTAAAAACATTCCGCAAGGAGCTTTGTGTATTAGGTTGTTTGTTTGTTTTTTTTTTTTTTTTCTAAAATTTAAGAGAAGGCAAGAGAATCAACAGAGAAAAACAATTGGTTTCTCTATGTCATCTTGGCTATCCTGGAACTCACTTTGTAGATCAGGCTAGCCTTGAACTCAGATATACCCCATGTGGTGGGATTAATGGTATGTGCCACTGTTGCCTAGCTGCAAAAACTGATTTTGAAAGAATGATACAATGGAAGGATTCAGTGTAAATTTATGACAGTATGTAACATGCCAGCTTCCAACTGTTCATAACTCCAATTTCTGGGGATCTTACACCCTCTCTAGTTTCACAGATATGCACACAGTATACAGCCATACATGAAGCCATAACATAAACATATATAAAATAAAAATATTCACATTTAAAAACATGTTGTCATTTAAAAATAGTGAACATTTATTTGCTCAGTTTTCTCTCCTTAGCTAAAATAACATATAGTAATTAATAGTTTAGGTCCTAAAATAAATAAAAATCTCTAAACAGGAAAATTAAATCACATAGATTTCAGGATAACTTAAATTCTTGTCATTTTCAGAACTATTCATAGCAGGTTCCTTCATCACCCCTCCCTGAAAGAAAGTCAAGATTGCATAATTATAACAAGATATCTCTTCAACAAATGGATCATTCATAAAATATCATGGGTGGCTTGGGGTCTAAAAGGCACTAGTTTACAGGAAGGTCTTAAAATGCTTAATAGTTAGTGTGAAGGGTGATGTGAGAAGGTGTCTATACAGCAGAGAGAATGCTGCCCATCCTCTTAAATGCTTGGGAAGACAGGCTTGGGAGCTCAGTACACCCCTACAGTTCCCACTGCTAGAAATGAAGCATGGGAGGGTAGTTCAGGTGCCCATTGGGAATGTAGCCAATTCTCCTGAACTGTCACATCTACACACTATAATGCTCAGGAGAAGACTGTTACCTGTGCATACTGAGAGCATATTCTACAACTAAGCATAGCAAACAAGAATGGTATTTCCCCAGTGCAGAGCTGGCTACTTCTGTCTGCTAAATGAAGACTGCACATAAGAGCAACAGTTCCCCGCTGTGACCACAGTTTATGTGTTTTTATATGTTTGCTGGGTATGATACAGTACTCCAAAGCACAAGCCGGTTTCCCATTACTGCTATAATCTTAAAGCACTTCAGCATTTTGACTGGAAAAAAAAACCTGGCTAAACAGCCAATTGGTAGATGAATTGGGTAAGCCGGTGATTTTAATGGAATCTCAGAAGATTTGGGGAAAGGAAAATTGTGCTGGGGATGAGGAAAACGCAAACATGGATGCAGACCAAAAAACAGCATGTTTGCAAATCTTGGGCACTAAATTGTTATTAAACCAAGAGATGAAGATCCCACTAGGGGCCAGGGTTTAAGGTTTTGGTGAACTTGTTCTTGACATTTGGTCTACTTCTTCTGGACATTTGACAACTAAGACCACAAGATGTATAGTTTATAATGGATCCATGTTGTGAGTGAGCCAAGGACAAGACCTAAGACTCAGGAGTAGGCAGAACCCAGTCAGTTATCTAATCACAGTAGACAGAACCCAGTCAGTTATCTGATCACACAGAGTATTTCTGTTCAAATTCATGCTGAACATCAATCCAATAATTAGCGTGTCGTAACCAGTATATTACATGGAATATACCTATTCTAAAAACTGTTTATTTGGAATTCAAAGTCAGGTTTCAATGGAGTGTCTCTTATTTAATAGTCACAACCTTGCAACATCAACTTAACGAAACCCTTCATTTTTTCTAAGGTAAATATTTTTGGTAAAGAAAAATCTGGTTTTGAGAAATGAAAAACAGTATAGAAGTTAATTTCAAACATAAAGACTCTGAGAATACTGTTTGAAAGAAATATCAATATATCAACAACTAGGATAACTCAGAAAGCAGAGTTGCTTCTGGGATACTTCGCTGGCTCATGAAGGTAACAACTATACAGTTATAAGTTAAAGAGACCTTAAGTAGTCACTCCAAATTGCTTCTAATTGCTCTGTTTATTTGAGCTATGGGTCTCTTATAGGTCTTGATAAGATTTCATGACATTTTTCAGTGATTATGTTGGTTTTGCACCAGGGTAATAGGTACCATAGAGAGAATTGTTTGCATATATAGGATGTTTATCCATCCACCAACACACAGAACATGTACAAGTGGGCTAACTTTACTGACATGACCTCAAGATCAGCCACTTTCCCAGCTGTATGTAAGACCAGTGGCAACGTGGAGACTCAATACCGTCGCTGTAATCAGCTTTGGTTTTAGTTTGTAGAAACCTGTCAGCCCTTATTTCTTCATTTTACATCACCAGTGAATATTCGGGACCCATCACATTGAAGGAAATGGTGAGGATGAAGTATGAAGTTTGAGGAGGATGGACAAGATCCAGTACTGGAGAGAGAAGACTGCATGAAGTTAGATGTAAATGAGAGAGGTATTAATGAGGAACTGCCATGCAGAGACATGCATTGGCTAGAAGGGATAGTGTGTGGCCAGCTGCTTTAGACTATCTGCTCAGGGATCATTGATCTAAGTGCATAATATGTATGTTGAGATTCTGAGTTGGATTTTATAAAGATCAGGGAGGAAATACTGAAGAGATTAAAATGCAGATGCCATGTTATTATGACCAAAGCAAAATGGATCCTGGGTAGACTATGGGGTAAAAAGAAAGTTGAGAGACTTTACCCAATACCTTATGTAGGGATTAAGGTTCCCACCCAGTCTGATTTTACTGGGACTCCTGTAGCACACTTCAAGCAAGAGAATTCCATGAAAGAGTTGAAGCATGAGAAAAGAACCCGAAATTTTAAAAATGTGAGACCTTTTGTTGTGAGTTTAACAGACTAATTCACATTTGGTGTCAAAATAAAATAATTCTGCTGTACCAACATGACAAAACACAGAAAATATCTCAACAAAGTTAGTAGAAAAAGCTACAAAGCAGAGAAAACACTCAAAAAGTTATATGCCATCAGATATTATAAGAAATACAAATGCAATAAACTTTCTTTAAAGTGATTATCTACTATGTTAGTGAGGGACAAAGAAATCTAACAACATGGAGACTGGTGTGTTGACTCTTATAGAGAAGTTCATGGTGTCATTAATTCAGCTCTTTTGAAGCACATTTTCTAACAAAATTTTTTAAAAATGCACTATTAAATATTAAGCCCAACTTTTCAGATGTTGGCATTGATTTTCTGACGTCCAATATTAATCAAAGTACTAGTTCTTTCATACTTAACAAAAGCTTTACTCTAATTATTAATCATAGAAAATACTTGAAGATTGTTGGCCTAATAATATACAGTAAGGGATATTTTATTCATAAAGAGAGAAAGTATAAATAAATAAGTAAATAAATAATAAGCAACTGTAAAAACAAATTTGTAGGAAATTATATATATCCTTGAGGTAGACCTGAACCTGCCAAGACACTGGAAGATAATCACCATGGCAAAGAGAAATGACCCAAATAGAAGTGGCTTCAGTAACCCTTCACCTCCAAAGGATATGAGGGACTGATAGACAGAGGCAGACGGATAAAAGAAGGAGGGGGAGGACATACACATGAGAGACAGGGAGAGGCAGAGAGACAGGGACAGAAAATAAACAACTGTGGTCTGTGTGCTGTGTGTATGTATTATATGTGGGCACATGTATATGGTGTGTGTGTGTGTGTGTGTGTGTGTGTGTGTGTCTGTTTGCTACAAGAAAGTAGGAACAATTCTTTTGAAACCATACTGTGGCAATCATCTTAAATTCTATGTTTTCCTGTAGTAGGGAGATAATTTTGTTTTATAATTAGTTTCTAATTATATTCAGTATTTTATAAATGACAAAAGTGAGATATGGGAAGAAGGCATGAAATTTTAATTAAATGGCATGACAAAGGTAAATGTGGTTTAAGAAACTTGAGTTTTGGGAAACAGAGACTTTGCAGAGGCATGACATAATTTACACTTGACTGAATAAGCTGTGTTTGTAAGACAGCCCCTTGAGATTTGTAATATATGAGTTTGATTTTTATTTTAACATAAAGAGATAAACTGACACAAATTATTGGGATGTTTATTGTAGCCAACATTCAGTATTGGGAATTTGAGTCGATATTTTATAAATTGAGGCAATAAGCAATGAGGTGGCCCATGTAGAGTCTGAGGCCAGGACATTCTTATGTTGGAAGTTAAAACACTGGATCGCAATTTTCTTACCTTAGCAGTATTTATCATCATCACTACCATCACCACCACCAGCAGCAACACCAACACCATCACCACCATCATCATTATTATTATCAATCTTAGAAATATAGTCCAAGGTATTGCACATGACCAATGACCACTCAGTTACAGCCTTGCTTCATTGCTCACGTTTCAAATGATGACCCAGAAACTATCCCCTTTCAGAAGGAAAGCTTACTCCTTGTTCACAGTGTAGTAGTTTACAGTCCTTTAAATCCTCCCAATATGAACCAGTTTAAAAATAGCTTCTCAAAATTACTTTCCATGTCTGCTAAGAGAAATAACTGCAGAAAGAAATTGTTTTGATCATCTGGCAAATAAAAAGAAAGAACAAAGAATGCATTAGCTGCTAAACAAGCAAACCGATTTATCTCCTGAACAAAACACAGATTGCTGCCAGAGACAAATCTGTTATAGTTACAATAGTGCCTAAAAGGACATGATAATTACAGGGCAGACATCCTCCACTGGACCAGGCCACTGCTCAGGAAAGCAGGATGCTGCTGCATCTGACTTGCCTTCTTACCATCTGTGATTCATACCTTTCATTTCTCTCATTAAGTCCTTTGATATGTGTGACAGTCGATAGAGTTCAGATATTGAAACAAATCAGGCCAGATATTCTGTATCTGAACTATGAAGTGTTGTGACAAGCACTTCTTTTCCCTCAGCATGGACAATTGAAAACAGTGTTTTTCTAGTCGTACTCAAGTAAAAGGTTTTGGCAACATTCAGATAGTGCCCATTTGGGAAAACATTATCTATTAGACAAATTGAAAATAGTGATTCATTCCCTTACTTGGAGCCTAAATGGAGTTCCTTTGTGATTCTAGATAAGTTCTTACAATGATTCATTGCAAAGTTTTTTTTTAAATGTTCCCTTTGATTTTTTTTTCTTTATTTTTTATTCACTTAACATACCTATTGCTCCCTCTTCACACAGTTCCTCGATGACTCCACCTACCCTTCTCTCTGAGAAGGTACTGTCCTCCCCCTTGGGTATCCCCCAACAATCAAATCTTTGCAAGGCTAGGTGCATCTTCTCCCACTGAGGCCAGACAAGGCAGCCCAGTTATTGGAACATATTCCACAGACAACAGCTTTAACGATAGCCCCTATCATTAATTTCTGATAGAAAAACATTTGAACATTTGTGGAAATCACTTTACTTAATTCTTATATGAAAACTCGTGCTCAGGAACCTTGACATTCATACAGTTAATTTGCTTTGTTTACCCATTCCAGATGTCAATACTGAAATAGAGTTTTTATGTGCATGGCATCTCATCTTCAACACAACTCTACGAAGTAAACTGTTAGTCTCATTCTCTGTGAGGGCAGCACTTAATCTGACAAAAATTAGAAGTGGCTCCAAAGTGAGAAGGTAAGAGTGTGGTACCAGTGGCCTTCAAATGGACAAATGGTTTGGAAGGCAAGATGGGACCGTGTTAAAAACCATGTTGCTAAGTTGATGATGAAAAACCACTCTGGAAGCAGCAAAGAGAGAAGTGGAATGTTGGTTGCAAGATCATAAATCTAAACACATTCCGGAAGTAACCTTCCAGGGGCTAGTTGTCTCCTCCCCACTGAATGCCCTGGCCCTATCTGTCACAGACTTGTTTTTCTTTGAAACAACACAATCTCTATGGATCTATAGGGTGACACTTATCTCTATTTTATGCTCAAATGGAAGCTGTGCTTACACTCACTATTATCTGAATGCACGTTCACCAACCACTCTCAGATGTGATGTGAAACTTTCAAGTACTCTCGGGATGTCTAGCGGGTCTCAGAGCAAATACTATAAGTGAAATATGTGACGCTGGTACATGGAAGTTATGGTATTTATCTTGTTTGTTCAGAAGCTTTGAAAGCGTTTCTTCTTGGTACTTCAGTTTTGTTCTGAAGAAAAAAAAAAAGAAAAAAGAAAAACAGAGATTTTCCAGAGAGCCGAATTCCATGAACACAGCCCCATTAAGCAGAGTGTTAACCTGAGGCTAGAACTCTCTGAGGGCTAGTTTCCACATAGGTAAAAGCTTGGACTCATAACTTTAAGCTTAGCTCTAGAGCTGTTTTTACTGTTTGTCAAATGAGCATGTTGTCTTGTTAGTGTGTGTGGTAATGATTTGTTCTATTGTCTTCCATTGCTGTGATAATAGCCTACTTCTTTCAATTATGCACAAGCTCCAGGACTATCTATAAGCTTCCTAAGGACAATAATGAGGCCCCTCATTTCTCTCTGTATCCCAAGATACAGAGCAGCCTTTCCAGAAACAGAGGCTCATATAATCTTCACAGAACAACGATCATAAGCACTTTCTGCCAGAAAATTTAGCTATAGCATTTTGGATCATTATAATAGTCATCTTCTTTAGCAGATGACCCCCAAAATGTTATCAGACACAATTTCTCACTGTGATATCTGTGTGCCATCTGAAAGTTGGCCAGTCTAGGTTGAAATCAAACTATCCTTAGGGTCATCTGGGACAGCTCAATGTGTCTGTTAATCTCTCTCAACCCAAAGGACAAATGGATAAACATGGCATGTTGCTTTCATGGCAAGAGCTAGACAATTAAGAGAATAAGAAACCATCATAAAGCCATAGCACATAGCAATCCAATATCAAAACCATCCTTCACATGACCAAGCTGAAAATCAAAAGGTAGATGAATACAGTCTTGAAATGGAAACTAGTTTCTTTGGAAAGTTAGTTATGTCAAATGATGTTTTGCTGGGGCACACAGGTGAGAGTATGTCTTGCTAAAGCAGACGCGAGAAAAGATATTTTCCTAAAACAGACACAGGTGAAAAGATGTCTTGTTATAGCAAACATGTGAAAGGACCCGGGATGAAGAAGTATACATATGACCCCATAGACAGTGGGAGATAAGCACTGAACATTGGTTTGTTTCACCTCATTATTCTTACCTAACAACATATGACATGTATGTATTGGTTCACCTTACTTTGGGCTTTTGAGTTCAACTGGTGGTAATGCCACCATTGAGGGAAACTTGCCCAAGAACAGCTCATGAGGTTCCTGTGGCAGCTTGCTACTTCTACAGCCTCACCTCAGGCTGGCTGGTGAGCCTGGTGGTCTCTTCAGGATTGAACTACTGCTGTTGGTTAGTGTCTGGTATCTGCCTGCCTAGAGGATTGCTCTGCAACTGCTGAGTTGTGTTTGGTGTTTGCTATCGGACTGAATTGCTGCCAAAGAAGATCAAGTTCTCCCCAATATAACTATTGCTGAACAGGTCCAGTTCCCCCATATCCTAATAATTCTTTTCTTCCACTACCTCTGCTGGGTGGTGGGCTAGAGGAGAGGTTGAACCCTTAACCAACTACTCTAATTATGTGAAAGACAGAAGCCAACATATAAGTCAATATTTTAACTTCCTCCTTAATGGTTTCTGCTACAATAAAAATAAATTAGAATTTATTTAATACAGAATTTAGTATTAATATCAATACTACATATTTTATATTTGTATGCATATATATGTACATATACATATATATGTATATACACACACACATATATATACATATATGTGTATATATACACATATATAATACAGATATATCAATAGACACACACACAGACTTATTTAACTACAGAAATGTAAGGGGGCATGGAATATGGTAACACCCTCAACGCTCATTAATCTAGTGTGGCTAATGGTACAGTCAGATTTTTAGATTTTGATGGGTCATGTATTTTGTATTTAGGGGGTTTATAAAAATTTGAACTAAACATTGATGGAGGAGCTATAGTGCTGCTACAGATACTGAGGGAAGAGTGTTGCAGCAAAAAATACTGATGACTCAGGAAGCCCCACAGGATAAGGATTTGTACTGGTTTCTACACAGTGTAAGGGGGTCAGAGGGACTGAAGAAGCTGAAAGAGATAAACTGAGAGGTTTAACTGAAATCCATGCCACTGATTGATGAGTAAGCTTCATAAAAGGGACTCTTGCTTATGATTGACAGCTGTCATTTCTTCTCTCCAAACATGACTTAATGTCATATGACCATCTCACCTTAAATGCACTTACTTAAAACCTGGACTCTAAATGAATCTTTATATATGGTGCTGTTTTGTGAAAGATACAAAATCATCATCATCATCATCAACAACAATGCCGAAAGAGTTGTCTTCCTACTTTATCAAATAAGAGTAGATATGGATGCATCCTTCTATTCCTCTTTTAAATGATAACTAATGATCAACAGCATGTTTCTTTGCACACATCAGCCCTAGAAGTAAGAGGATTTCCCTAGAGGGAGGATTTAGGTACAGAATACAGAAGAGAGTGTTCTTTTTGACATATGGTTTGTGGGTGTGCCGCTGGCAGAGTACAATGTTGGAAAAGAAGTGAAGCTTCATGTGACACACATCATGTTTTCCTCGTACTGAAAGGAAAGTTATGAGTGATTGTGCTTAAGCTATATCATAAAGCATAGGATATTTGTTATTGAAGGCAAGGTATGATATCAGGCAAATTTCCCTTCTTTTCATTTTGCTTTAAATGGCAATATAATAAAAAATTTTGTGAGCATTCTATCAGCATTCGTCTCTCCTCTGTTAGCAACTCCATGTCACCTAAAAACAGTTGTAATAATAAATAAATATCAATTAAAAACAGATATGCTTATAACCAAGCTCATTTCCTTACAAATCTTACAAATCTTACATGATATAATAGTTAACTTTGTCTTCTTGATTCAGTACTGTAATTCATTGATCCAGAGCTAAGGCTTGATGAAACTTTGTAGCTTGATAAGGTTTGCATAGGCTAGAGGCAGAATTTTATTTGAATTAAATTTGAAGTCCAAACTCGCATCATAAATAATAAACAATTAGACATTTAAAAATTACTCCAGTCAATAGCATTTTATATTGTTAAATGCTCATAAGTTTACAAATCACAGTGAAATATGAAGTATTATGAATGTGTAATCACATCATGTATTCATTATAGATGAGGTTATTAATAAAACATGCTGACCATCAGTGTTCAAAAGATGGTATAGCAATGGCAAACTAAGTTTCATAACAATCTTAAAGGGATTTAAGATTTTGTAGATTTAAGATTCAAAACACACGTTGTTTTGAAATATAAGTTCCTTTTTAACCTATGTTTTGGCCTATTCTTTGAAAATTTTATATGTATTTATAGCACTTCCTTCACCTTTTTCTAGAGCCCTACCATCACATGTCACTCCCACCTCAATGTAAGCTTTTTAAAACCCATCGAGCCCAGTTAGTGCTGTCTGTATGTGCATGCGTGTGTGTTGGGGGGCATCCATTGGAACACAAGCAACTATTGGATGTAGCCACATCCTTTTGAGAATTTATTCTCCCTTTATGCAACTAAATCAAAATTTATTAAATTTTCAGAATGACTAACGCTATATGAACAATATCAAAGAAAAAAAATCTTATTATCAATTCTCAATTGGAAAAGTGGGGAAAACTATTTTTTCCAGTTTCTTGTCAGTTTCATTAAGTCTAAATAAACTTCTGTTTACAGCTGACTTCAGCACACTGGCATGTTTAATATAGGCAACAATCTCATAAGCATACTTTGGATAACTAGAACCTAGACTAAAATGCATGCTGTGGATTAATTAGAGCTACTGTTGCCTAGAACAGTGTGTGTTAGAACACATAGGTAAGCTAATTTTCCTTAGGGCTGACCCTAGCTGAGATTCCTACCAATGGGGGACATGTACACTGAAGTGACCACATCCTGTAGCCATGAAGAACTTCCTGTGGAGGGAGAAGACATCATCACACTCATTAAACCTTCAACTCAAAATTTGTTCTACAGACAAGGTGTGCAGGAATAAAGGCAGCGCAGAGATTGAAGGAATGACCAACAAATAACTGGCCCAACTTGAGACCCATCCCATGTGAGAGAGCCAATCCCTGACACTATTGATACTCTGCTATGCTTACCGATAGGAGCCTAGCATAATTGTCTCCTGAGGGGCTTCATCCAGCACCTGATGCAAACAAATGCAGAGACCCACAACCAAACATTAGGTGGTGCTGGGGGAATCCTGTGGAAGAGTCAGGGTAGGGGACAACTGCAGGGGTCAGGGACACCACAAAAAGATGTACAGAGTCAACTCACCTGGGCCAATGGGGCTCACAGAGACTGATTCACAAACTAAAGAGCACACAGGAGTAAGATCTAAGGTCCTACACATTTGTAGCAGGTGTGTAGCATGGTCTTCATGTGCATACTGTAACAATCGGAACAGAGACTATCTCTGACTTTGTTGCCTGCCATTAGATCCCCTTCTCTTAACTGCACTGCCTGCTTGGGCCTCAGTGGAAGAGGTTGAGCTTAGTCCTATTGTGACTGGATGTCCCCCTGTGAGATGGTACCCAAGGGGGCCTTCCCCTTCTCTGGGAAGAAGGGGTAGTAATGAGGGTAAGGATTTGTAAAGACTGGGAGGAGACTGTGTGGGAGGCAGCTGGGGAGTAAAGTAAATGAATAAATTAATAAAAACAAAAGAAATGCAAATTAAATATAAATATTTTAAAGAATATCTCTCCTTCTTAGCTACCCATAGAAAGTTGACAGCATGACATAGAAATTCTGACATGGTTGAAATCAAAATGCCTATATTGTTCTTGACACAGAGCAAGTCATCAATAAATTTTAGCCTCTATGATAGTTTGCTTTAATTATCTTCTCAAACCAACCTAGAGTTACCTGGAAAGAGAATCTCAATGAAAGATGATCTATATTGAGTTGGCCTATGAGCATTTCTGTGGGTATGTTTTCTTAATGAAATTAATTCTTGTGGGAAGTCTGGGCCCACTGTGGGTGTCATCATTCTCTATAAAGAGAGTCCTGAGCTGTATAAGAACAGGAAAACCAATCTGAGCACAAGCAAGCAAGTGAGCATTCATTTTTCTTGGCTCTGGACTGTGAATCTGATGTGACAGCTCTTTGAAGTTCCTGCCCTGACTCCCCACAATGATGGACTAGAATCGAAACTGTTAGTCAAATAAACCCCTTCTGCCTTAAGCTGCTTTTATTTAGTATATGTTAATCACAGCAATAGATCCTTAGTAAAGTCATCCTCCTTCCATTATAGTGTTTGTTTGTTTGTTTGTTTGTTTGTTTAATGTATGTGAGTACACTGTAGTTGTCTTTACCCACACCAGAAGAGACTATTGGATCTCATTACAGATGGTTGTGAGCCACCATGTCATTGCTGGGAATTGAACACAGGACCTCTGGAAGAGCAGTCAGTGCTCCTAACCACTGAGCCATTTCTCCAGCCCCCATTATATTGTTTAACAGAGTCCATGTATTCAGAAACCATACAAAGAAAGAAAGAAAAACTATGTACACAGAACAGTAAACTCCCCTGGAATTAGAGATATTCAAATGTAGCTTGGGATAATTGCAGAACTCAGGCAATGCTGTTTATAATTTTGCTTCTTTCTCTCTTTGCATTTCCTACTAGACATATTTTCATGAAAGACAGTCACCATTCCTTGGGTCCACATGCCTCCCTCTACCACTCCCTTTACCACCATCACAGTTGGGTACTGAGAATAATTGGGAAGCCCAAGGATTCCATCTTCAAGTAGGGGGCTGAACAGCCAGAACAGATGGAACATTTGAGAGAAAGTGATGGCAATTTCACTGGTGTCTCTGAAGCCACATAAACCTAATGAGGTTAAAGAGAAAAGAAAATTATTTCCCAATAGCTTGTTTTTATGAGGTTTTTGTGACTGTATAAGGACAACCCAAAATCCATTGTACATCATTCTTCTTTCAAATATGTACATTATGTAAGTGAATTCAAACAGATTTGTTTCATTGCAGAGAGCAATCTTGGTATTTTTTAAAAAAAGTTTTTAGGTAAAGTTTTGGATGAGCTTTGAAGAGAGAAATATGCAAAGCAAGTGTGTGATTACAATGCGGATGGTTATATGCTCTTCCCATGTCTTTCGGGATGCTGCTCCTTCTCAGAGTGAGATGTGGATCTTAGTTCATTGTGCTTGACACCATTATGCATCAAGTCATCACACTGCTTCAAGGTACTTGTTTATGTCAGTGTGAGTTAGAAGTAGCTTAGATTCCCCAATCATTTGTTACAATAGACATGCAGAAAGCACCAAGCCCATGGAGAAAATAACCATGAACTCATGAAGAAAAATGCAACCCCAAAGGAACCAGACAGTTGAGTAGCTACTATCTGTACCTAGAGAAACTGGTTGGAATTTTGGGAGACTACTTGGTAACTATCCAGTGTCAATCAGCTGAATCAACTGGATATCATATGTTCCAATGTTATCTTTGTCATCACCATAATAGAAATAATCTATTGTACCTACTGCCATGATTTTTAAGACTTCTAGCACAGTGAAATTGAGCAGAAGAGATAGTCATGCACCCCCAATTACCCCATCTCACTCATCGCTGTTAGATTCTTATCTCAGTTGTAGATGTGTTCCTTAAAAATCACACCAGGCACCTGTGGGCCCTGGAAAGACAGGAAAGAATGGAGAAGCAAAAATCACAAAAGTAGCATGGTTGCAGGGACAGTTCTGGGCAGCTTCAAAACTGCATATTTAGTAGCTAAGACAAATGGGGGGGGGGGGATATAGTATGATTTAATTTTGTGTGTCTGCCCCTTTAAAGGACCCTATGCCATTCAGTATTGGTTGCCTCTTAGAATGGTTGGAACAGGGGAATATATATATATATATCCAGCAGAGGTTGAGACAGGGGAGTCTGAGTAGGATGAGGATCAGAGCAGAGTAGGGACCAGTGGACAGAGGAGGAAGAATAGGGTCAGAGAGTAGGGTTAGAGAAGATAGTTCGTGACAGGAAAGGGTGAGCTGAGCTAGAGAAGATACTGTTAGGAGACAGTAAGAAGAAGACAGTAAGAAGAGCATGCACAAAGTATCAAAGTAAAAAACAAAAACAAAACAACAATCCCCCAAAAGCTATTAAAATATCCACATTGTTGGATTATGTATGTCTTTTAAATCAGACTGGATAATAAATTCCATTTCACAATTTAATTGCATTACTGTGATAGCTAATCTTAGTTGTTAACTTTGACACACCTGGGAATAGTGGAGGCCAGCTGAAGAATGTTGTCATCAGATTGATCTGTGACTGTCTGTGAGCATTTTCTTGTTTGCAGATTGATTTAAGAGGGCTCAGAATATTGTGGGTAATGCCATCCCTATACCCATGAGCCAGCCCTATAAAAGAAAGGTAGCTGAATGTGAGCCAGTAAGCAGTCTTGCTCAGTAGTTTCTGTTCCAGGATTTGCTCTCAGGTTCCTTCCTGGCTTTCTTTCCCTTACAGATATACAGTTACTTAGAAGATGAAATAAATTCTTTTCTCTTAAAGTTGCTCATGTTCCTGATGTTTATTACAGCAACACAGAATAAACTAGAATGATTACTGTGTTGGGAGTCTAGCCTTTCTGAGGCATTTCTTTGTTCTCAGAGAAGGTCATCTAGAAGAGAGTTTCATAAGCTTTCACAAACGGACTCATCAAGAGATTAAAAATAAAAGAAGAGGCAGGAATTCATGAAGTCCTGGAGCCAAGGTACATCTTTCCTCAGAAGCAAAGTTCCCTGTCTAGGTGGGTCCTCAGTCAACACAGCAGCACCAGCAGAGTTACCAGACTGCTTATTAGGGCTCTCCAGCTCCTCCCTGTATCTCCTGAGTCAAAGTAGATTTCAGTCAGATGTCAGACTATTCATAGACATAATATTTGTAAACAAAATGATTTAGAGAATTAAATCTCAACACTGGATGGTCAAAGGAATTTTCTAGAATGTTGAAAAATGAAATCCCAGCACTACCCAATGACACTAGAATTTTGGAGTAGTGTTGAAAAACTCTGAGCATTCATGCGTTTCACATGAAATATCTAGCAAAAACTGGTAGGAACCAGTTTTAAGTTTGAGAGAAAGGCCTGAGGGAGATAGGAAAGAAAAAAAATCAATAACTTCATAAAATTTGGGATCTGAGGGCATCAAACTTCTAACAGTAACATGAACAAAAAATGAGAAGGCAAAATCTCAAAATGGAAAAAATTTCTAACTTAGAAGCCTATGTCAATCCAAATGATGAATACAATTTGAAAGTATAATAAAATATTCAGATTATCATTTTCAGAAACTGGTAGAACAATATATCAAAGGCAGAGATAAACAAAGATAGGGAAAGACAGAAAGGTATAACACAGAATGTCAGGAGCATTCTCAGGATGATGTGTGTTTATGCGTGCTTGTAGAGCAGACATGAGAAAGCAAATACACATGACAAGGATGATCTTGCGAGAGGATGGGCTTGTTTCCCACAAGTAGAGGAACATAATATTTACCTTATTTTCTTGATAATAAGATTTAACCATATATGTACTACAAAATAGGTTTTAGGTCTCAGCTGCTAAATTTGCAATCAATTCAGGAGAATATGTGTATAATATATATATATATATATATGTATGTATATGTATATATACAAAAATATATACACATTTAAAATTATGAAACTAAAACAGGCAATTGTTACCACTATAGAAAAAATTTCAAAATGCAAATGAATTTAAAATTAGTGTCTTGGTTTCTAATGTGTCTGCATGGTACAATACTGCAAATATAAGATACTGGTTCCATAAATAACTTTGTGTTGCTATGTTGTAGATATGGGAAGAAACAGATGTGCAGAAACAGAGGTTACCTAAGTCAATACTCAAGGAAGACAACAGTGATACAATATTTCTTGAAATATGAAAGTAAAAACACATGAAAAAATGTGTACCTGTGTCACACTACTGTACTATTGGCTCCTGTTCATTTCAAGGAGGAAGAACATCATTGCCTTCAGACCAGGACCCATCAATGACCCCACCGGACCCCAGTGGATATTTCCAATCTAGTAGTCACACAGAGGACCCCTGTTAGGCTAAATGAGTCACAGAACCAAACAGAAAATCGTGACCCTGGGATAGTTACAGAGAGGGATTAGGGTGGGGCATTGATTGGGTTTGGGGAAGGTACCAGAGGGTAGGAGGAGCCAGTAATCAAAGTTCAAATAACAAAATCAATCAGTCAAAGAAGAAACATATGAAAGCGGTGACTTTGTTTCCAGGAATAGAAATGAATGTGTGAGAGTGTTGGAAGACACTAGGCTTCTGATACAAAGAACTTTCCACAGCATACACATGGAGTTAATAATAAGAACAGCTTCCAAAGACTGCTATGTGTCCACAGCATATGTATCCCAGCACTTGGGAGGCAGAGGCAGGTGGATTTCTGAGTTTGAGGCCAGCCTGGTCTACAGAGTGAGTTCCAGGACAGCCAGGGCTACACAGAGAAACCCTGTCTCAAAAAATATATATATGGTAGTTGTTTAACTTAGCTGTGTATAGAGTTAGCTGGAAGCACTTACAAACTTAACTATAGTTTTACTTATTCTTTGAGAATTTTATAAATGTATACAACACTGTTTTACCATGTCTATGTCCTATTGTCCTCCCTCAATTCCTGCCCACAATCACTGCCCCTTCCTTTTTGTCCCTCTGTCTGTCTCTGTCTTTTTCTCTCTCTCTGTCTTTTGCTGTCTTTTCCTCCCTTCCCCTCCTTCCCTCCTCTCTTCCACTCCCCTTGTCTGCCTTTCTCTCTTAATCCAGGAATTCTATTTGGTCATTCACTGGGGCATAAAAAATACATCAGTGGCCAATTGACCCTCAGCTATAGGGTGGAACTTCAGAAGGACATTCAGAGTTTGTGTTGGAAGTTTGACTGCTTTATGCAAGTAGACACAGCTTCTGTGAATTTGTGAGTGTAAAGGCACTGGTCATCTCTAAAAGAAAAGACAGAAAACACTTTTAAAATATAGAGATATTGCCTCTACTGTCTTATAATCTGATATAATTATCATTTAACATTTAAAAGTTCAACACATGATTCAGATAAATAATATTAAATGCAAATTTTTATTTATGTATTTATTTATTAAAATCTGTACTATAGAATAAGTACATATTCAAGTGTATTTTAGAGAAAACAGCACTTAAATGTTCAGATACTTCTCTACATGTACAGCAAAGGCAGTCTGTTAACACTCAGACAGGTTGAGAGGGATGTGGAAACCATAGTATATGACTATCAGAGGAACAAAGGGGAGGCTGGGGAAGGAGTAACTGGCCTTGATCACCCACAGGGATCTATCAAGAGAGAGAAGCAGTGGAAGTACTCTCAGCTGCAGCTCTGCCATGCTGAAGTAAGAACTTCATGAAGTGAGAAAAGTTAAAAGTGGACTTCATCAACCTAAGAAAGCACATGCCCTGAGAAGTTTGCTTTACCACATAACAAACCACTGTTGTTGTGGGATGTGTGCAGTTTCAGTTGAGTCCGCAGAAACCAAACAGCTGTTTTCAAGAGCATCTCATAAGACAACTGCTGCATGGTGCAGTATTTGGAAGAAAATGGGAGTCATCTTGGGAAGGGGAATTCGAAGAAGACTTCACTGAGAAAATACTGCACATAGTGACCCTGTAAAATTTCTCTTTAGTTTGGTGCCTCTAGTTATTATGGTCAGGGTGTACCGCTGTAGAAAATGTGATTCTTAGAATCAGAGAGACTCAGGGGCTGTATTCAGAATATGAAGGTTAGAGTATTAAAGGTTGTATAATAGAAGACGTTTTTCCCATTTCTTTATGCATTGGATAGCAGCTGGTCTCTCTATGAGCCATGCAATTACTTCTCCTCTTTTCCTTGTAACATGGTCATTTATATTTCCCCTGAAAGTACGAGAAAGGTCATAGGCTGTGGTTCAAAGCTTAATGAATGCCCATCTCTCACTAATGTGATAGCTTCAGGCACAAGACATTAACTACCCTGAGCCTGTGATTTCATTTATTAAATGACAATAATGATTGTGCACTATTTTAGTCTCCAAAGAAGTAGTTCACTGAAAAGACTGAACTATTTAAACGTCTGTAGGTATTAAAACATTTGGTATTGCTAGTTCTTAAGTGTTCCTTAAGTATTTGTCATGAGAGTGTCATCTAGTCTTTAAATCTGAACAATAGATTTAGCATCTTAGAATAAGGATTTCTTGTTCAGCCACATCAGAAGAGCAAGCCAATGTATGTTGGTGGTTCAGTTATCTAGATGATCATGTTCCAATTAAAGCAGCAACCTAGCATTTGACTTTGGTGTCATCATGATGGGGAGACAAGGAAAACATGGCTGCATGCAAAACCATAATTTAATTTTTAGTATATTTTAACTCAGTTGTGAGATATAATTTGTAGGATATGAGCTTGATCATATCAGGTCACTCCTAACATTAAACAAAATGGACTAGAAGTTTAGAAAGTTGAAAAAAATCTGAAAGATACAATAAGATTCTGAAGGTTATCCGGTTATTTATAATTTCCTAATCTTCATTCATATTTATTTCAAGACTCTGTTTATAACCATACAGATAAATAACATCTATAAAGCATAATAATTCATTTCTCTAGAACTTAGTGGAGAAATATCAGGAAAGTTAATTTTAAGTCACCGAGCACATTTGCTTAAGCTTCTGATTTAAATTTAAATGCACAGGCTAAGAACAAGTACTAATTTATGACTTTCATCCTCAAATCAGAAAACAAACTAAAGTTTTAAAGCCAAATGCAAGCATCACCTGTTTCAGCCAGATATGATGACCTCATTTCACTGGTCATTTTCTATAATAATCGGTTTTAAAAAGAATTTTCTATCATTGTAAACTGTAGTGAAGAAAGACACCTTTAGAAATAATTTAGCTTTATGGATTCAAGAAAATTATTTCTCTATAGCCTAGAAGGGCTAGAGGATAATTCTACCCTAAAATAAATAAAAAGCAAATGCATTTCAATGTTTTTGTCATAAGTTGTACTTTCATATCAAAAATAAATTTCTTTTGTGAGAAAAGGATAAAATCAAGTAAATACATTACTCAAGGTCACATTTCATCCTCAAACATGTAGGCTGACTTCTAGCAACATTTCAGGTCATGGACATTTTTATAAGTTCCAGTCCATACAGAAAAACATTCTTTGTAAAGCACACATTAGTATGAGAGAGTCCAGATGAAAACGAGATGAAGTTAACTACGAGTTTAATGAAAACAAGTAATATTTTAAGTATAAAAATGGCTGATGACAAATCAAACTACTTCTGAAATTTCAAATGAATTAGATATTTTCACTTCCTAAATTAATTTGCCTTTGGATTAGTGTTGCATTGATTGAACATGGCCGTTATGGTATTGAGTGTTGTCATCAGTGAACCACTCCAACAGAGCAAAGATTACAAAGATTCTGTTAACATCTCCTACACGCTATTCCTTACACATGAGGGAATGCAAACCCTAGATAATTCTAGCAGAAATGTTATGATGCAGTTAGAGTTCTACAAAGCATGACCATCCCACAAAAAGGAGCAGAAGTAGGGTCTGAGGATACATTTCACAAGTAAAGGGCTCACAATTCAAAGCATGATTTCGAGGACTCCTTCCTTAGAGCTGATGAGTCAGTCCATTTCCTTGTCGGAGGGAAGATGGGCAGACACTGTACAATAATAGATAGATGTGGAAGATAACACGAATAAGAAATATTAATTAAATAAAAAATAAATGTGCAAGAATTTTCAGGAAACTCTTGCACATTATGACATGTCTTGTGAAGCACATGCCAATAAACTACTGTACTTGTAGGAGACCTGGATGCATCCTGTTCTTGTTTTCCTCTTTCTCTTTAATAGTGTCCTTATCATTATGTTTCGATGTGATATCACAAACAGCCAGGCCACTAAAGAGAAGCTCATGTTGGCATTGAGAAGATTATCCTATATAGAACAGATTACCAATAGGATGATATTAAAGGATAAAGCTATCACCGTAAGCTTGTTGCCCTCCTGAGCAAACTTCACAAAGCTAAAGAGACTCTATAATTACAGGTACTTGAGTGTGTATACTTTTCTCCAAAGGATTCTGAGCAGATGGTTTGACTAAAACAGCATTGTATGCCTTTGGATAAATTAATTTCTGAGGCTTCAATTAAAAAAAAACCAAATGTAATTAATTTTTATTTCAGCATCCAGAGCTGCCTACTCTAATAAGAAATCATAGCTATTTGGTGAGTAGAAGCAGAGACTAGCATTAGACATGGCCAGCCTCATTCATTTCCTTCAGCCATGTCAATGCACAAGCACTGATGTGGCCCTTACTCCTGGGCTATTTACCTCAGGCTTTCTTTTTAATTGCTCTTTAATTTCAGTACAAATTTAGTTTTACAGAAAAAAAAAAAAAAAGCTAACCAACGTAGCACAGAAACTTCACATGCAGCGTTGCCACAGATCTCCCTGTGAGCTTCATATAATTATAGTTCCTCAACTTTGTTGACACATCTATATCAAAGTTTGGAACTATTCTGATTTCAACAATTGTCTACTCATGTTCTTCCTCTGTGACAGAACCCATTCTAAATTTGCTGCTAAGTGTTAGAGTAATTTTAAGTAAACTGTCATGAATGCAGGCAAATGGGTTGAGACACCGAGCCTATACTCTGCTACAGGGTGGGACAAACTCAGTCCTTGTTTGGATTTATAATTGCTTCTTAACAAATCATGACGTGGTTTGGACCAATGGACTGCTAACATGGCTGTTTCCTGGACTCTCCTAGGAAGATCTAGGCATGTTGGGGCAATTCGGGAACATCTGGCTAATGCCATGCTTAAGACCTACCCAGGCATGAGGATTTAATTGAGTTGAGATAAAAACTGGCGCCTGTGTTTGTGAAATCTCTCCAGGTAAAACAAGCCTACAAAGCTGTGTTCACTGTAGCTGAGTCAAGAGCCACTGGTGTCAGCCTCAGGCTTCAGGATGGAGAAGTCATTGGTCAGGTTTCCCAGGATGGTGAACTCAAAGTGGAGGGTCTAGATCTATAGTGGGGAAGTCTTGACTGCCCCTTGTGTTCTCAGAAAGACTTTTTGACAATTAGGAAATAGACACAACTTCGATGAGCTGGGCAATAATGACTGAATATCAGTTTGTGGACGCAAAGCGCTGTGTAACATGGTAGAATGTAAGTCATGTAAGACTATCCGTGTACTTAGCTCATGGACACTCTTTCGTGTAAATCAGCTTCCATTTGCTATATCTTATTCCCTAGCTAATTCCCTTTATATTGTTGTTGTTGTCAAATCTTTCACAATAGTCATTTAATATATATTTAATAGTATTTTACTTTCCCGTGTCTCGTGGGAAAAAAAAAGTTAATAGTATTTTACTATTATTATACTCTTAATAATCAAGTCTACCAAATGTAGGAAGCCTGAAATAAAGCATTAAAAAAGCAGATCCGGAGTAGGCAATTATGACAGTTGGAAACAAGGAGGTCAGGAAACAATTTATAGTAAATTTCTTTAAAGGTGTTAAGGTCATGTCAAGTTCAGTGGTGAGACCCTTGGGAAATCTATTACATGGCATTTCATAAACCTCTGTAAGAGATACTATGTACACACTTGTCCAAAGAGCCTTCTTGTCTTTTTAGATAGGTTTGCCCTGACAGTTGTTATCCTTGCTATACAAAAATGTCTTTAACTCTATTATTAGGGATTCTTCAGAGAAACACAGGTGTGTATGAGAAGAGATTTATGAGGATAATTTGCTCCCACGACTTCAGAGACCGAAGAGTTCCATGGCAGGCTATCTGCAAGATGAACTCCTGGAGAAGCCAATAACATTGCATACTTGAAGTCCTTTAGACTATTGGGAGATGGTGGACGTACTTCTCATCATAGGCTAACAGCCTGAGACCTGGGGCAAGAAGAGCTAACACAAGTCCTAAACTCAAGAGACTAAAGAACTCAGAGATCCAGATAAAAAGATGGCAGCATGGGGCCCTCAAAATCCAGGTCAAGAGGACAAACACACTTTCCTCTGGCTCATCTTGTTCCTCAGTAGATGGGATGTAGCCTGCACACACTGAATGAGGACTGATCTGTTGTATCCCCATTGTATCCATCACTATTCTCCTTCCTATGTCAGAATGCCCAAGAAGAAATAGTTTCAGGAAAGAAGGGTTTCTTTTAGCTGGCACTTTGTGAGTAGGATGGTCCAGAATGGGAAATCATGGTAGCAGAAGCCTTTCTGTCACCTTGCATCCATAGATAGATGAAAGCAGATGCTTAACTAACTCCCCCTTTAATTAATTAATAAGTTAATTAATGTTATTTACTCCAGGATTCCAGCCCTTTTTTAAGTCTTGTCTTTCCACAGTTAGGGTAGGTCATCCCATCTCCGCTAACTATATTTAGATCATCTTTCTCAGGTATGACCAAAAACTAGGTCTCATTAACTTGATAATCAATATGAACCATGAAACTTAACCACTGATTAAGATGCCAGTGTCCTCTCCCAAATCTTCATAGATGAACCAAGAAATAATACTTTACCAATTATCTGAAAATCACTTAATTCAGTGAAGTAAGTACATATTAAATTAAGTTTCTACTTAATCAGAGGTTAATAAAATGAGATTAGGCCAACTCAGATCATGTGTCCCTAGATCAAAAAATAATTCCCATGGGAATGTCTAATCAGGCATTCCAGTTTTAGCTGGGATGAGACAATGTTCCTCTCAGCTATTCAAACAACACTGGGGTCCTCTGAACCCTGGGAAGGAATCATCAGTGTCTGTGAAAGGAAAAAAAACCCAAAATTCAAAACAGCTCCATGCTGATTTCTGGTTAAATATTCCTCTTCATCTCCTAGATATGTTAGAAAGATGAAGGATTTTCTTTAAGTTCAGTTACTAGCATCATGTGTTAATATAGTCATTGTCTGGTCATTAGGATTAAGTGTTGCCTTGCATTGTAAAACAGGTACCATTTCCATGGCATATATCACCTTATATTAAAATGTGCTTACTCCCATATCAATAGTAGGCAGCAGCTGCCTAGTCACAGCAGTGTTTATATTTGGACTCATGGCAAGCAATGGTTTCAATTTCTTCCCTCTCCTGCCTAAGTGACACAGCTGGCCAGCCTCTCCACGTTATTTCATACTTCATTTCACCTTGCTATGGTGATTGCAGAATGCCAGCAGGCTCTGGGAGAGTTACCATCAACAAATGAAGGAAACACGGTTTTGAGATTTTGTTTTGTTTTATTTTTTTATTTTTTGGTACTGCGATCAGTAGAATCCCAGGAATCTTGGCTTTCAAATGTGAAGGCTAGATAGGTTCTGGGGACATAACATATAAGATAAACTGGGAGAAAACTTAGCTGGCCCACTGTGTAAGCTACTTGAGGGTTTCTTTACATGTTTGCTAAAAGCAACATTGTGTGCATCTCTCAATTTTTCTCTCTTCACCATCAAGACTTGTTTTTCTGCTGCAGCTTGCTCTGTTGTAGATTATATTCACTTTACATTACAGCTGAAACAAACTGGCAGATACTTAGAGTCATAAAAGAACCTAGGTTTGTTATTTCAGGGTCCGGGAGATCTGAAATCAATTCCAGATCTTCCGTGGTGGCTTCCCAGCTTCTGTACGCCTTCTGAATTCTAATGGCTGCTTGGCTGCTCCATTTTTCATTGTTTCGTTTTTATATTTTATTTAATTTTTTACTTATTCACTTTACATCCCACCAATTAACCCCTCCCAGTCACCATCTCTCACAATCCTTCCCCCATACCGCCTTCTCCTCTAAGCAGGTGCCCCCTCCACCCCGTATCACCCCACCCTGGTGCTTCAAGTCTCTGCAAGGCTATGTGTTTCCTCTCCCACTGAGGCCAGACAAGGGAGCCCAGCTTGTAGAAAATATCCCACATACAGACAACTGCTTTAGGGATAACTCCCATTTCAGTTGTTCAGAATCCACATGAAGGTCAAGCTACACATCTGCTACATACAAGCAGAGAAGCCTAGGTCCAGCCTGTGTATGATGTTTGGTTAGTGGGTCAGACTCTGAGAGTCCCAGAAATTCAGGTTAGTTGACTCTGTTGGTCTTCCTATGGAGTTTCTATCTCTTTTGGAGGCTGCAATCTTTCCTCCTATTTCCCAAGCAGAACCACAGTGGAACAATAGAGACCAACCCACCCACAAAACTTTCAACCCAAAATTTATCCTGTCTACATGTAATGCAGGCACAGGGGAGGGAGCAGAGACTCAGGGAATGGCCAACCAATAGCCAATAGCCAACCCAAATTGAGACCCATCCCATGAGCAAGCACTAACATCTAGCACAATTAATGATACTGTTGCTTGCAGACAGGAGCATGTTAACCTCTGAGAGGCTCCACCTAGCAGCTGACTTAGACAGATACAGACATCCAAGTCAAACAGTGCATCCTCCATCTTTTTTGGCAGAGGCTTTAGAAGTCTTTTTCACTCTGCTTCATTCCAATACTGTATTTTTAAGTGTTCTCTCTCTAATATGGATCTCTGTGAATACATTAGAGGCCACTGAGCAACCCAAGTTGGTACCCACTGGTTCAAGATTATTAGTCACATCCAGAGTATAATTCAGTCATAGAAAATGTTCTAGGAATTCAAATATGGATATCACTGGGAGTCATTATTCTGCCTACCACATAAGATGATTATATACATATGTGTGTGTGTATGTGTGTGTGCACATATATGTGTATATGAGTGTGTGTATGTATATATTTTGATTTATTAATTGTCAATATTCAAAAGACTAGAATGTGCTGGATTTGTAATAGCATGCTTTTTCTTTAAATTTTAATCTGTCAGAGAGCTTTGGGTGAGGTTTCTTGCTTTTATAGCTAGTCCCCTGTAGATCAGCAAGACCAACAAGACAGCACTCTCTACCTTCCAATATCCACATACTTTGGGTTATTGCTACCATCACCCTCACTTCCCCTTCATTTATTCATTTATTGAACTTTATTTAATCTTTAAGGCTAAAATGAGTTTTCATTCCCTCTGGACAAACTTTGCTAAGGTTTTTTTTTTTTTTTTTTTCTGCAAAAGTTAATTTTTCTCTTTGACCTCATTTCACTGCCAACCTTCATAAAATACTATACTTATTTATTTTATTTTAGCACATCTGCCTTCCTCCCTAGTCTGTGAAGCCTTGTAGAGGGAGCTTTAGAACCTAATAAATTTTTATTGGGATTTTTATAGATTCTGAACAAGTATTAGCTCAAATAAAGGTGAAATTGCAAGTTCTTCTTAAAATTACTCAATGTACCCTATAAAACTTGAATGCTGGATTTAATATTAAGCTATTTCTAATTTCCAGAGCACCTTTAAATCCTTTCTGCTTCATCCAGGTGCAATTGCCAAATAGCTTCTCAGTTAGGGTATGGGACATCATAAGGCACTCCTTTGTCCAGACTGGTTTTATAGCAGGTTTGAGCTCATACAAATATTGTGCATGTTATTAATTCATGTATGCAATGGCTCTCTGTTGGTGGCAAAGACTGTTTGTAATACCAGGCACAAGTTTCTTCCTATGGAATGCACTTTGAGTCCAATCAGAAAGACATTGGTTGCTGGCATGACATTAAATGCCACTATTTCTCCAATGGCTATACATTGCTATTATTATAGCTTACAGAGTCTGTTAGTCTTTTCCCCAGGAGTAGTTTATTCTTTAGATAAAAATTCAGTTTTTCACAAACTTTAACAACTATATGTTGTTCAATTTTTTAGATAAAATAATGAAATTATTGATATTTAAGTCGGCATGCTTAATCACATGGTCTGATTCAAACACCTTATAAGCTTCACTGTGGACTGATATTTTATACATACAGATCAAATTAATAGTTTTTTCACAAATTGAACCCATAACTTTTACACACTGGCATTAATTCAATATTTAGTTGTTAGTGGAAAAATGTCAAATTGAGAGCCGTCATTTACTTCTTAGACAAGAACTTTTACAAAAAGAGGAAACAGGATTGTTAGAAGTGTTGACCTGGAAAATCCTCTTGAAGGTTTTTCCAAGGATGTAAAAACCTTCATTTCTTACCAACAGCAACTGCAATTAGATTTTTATCTCAGGATGCACACAGCTGGAAAACTCTCAGAACCTCAATGATATCTCTAGTGTTAGCTAAAGGCTTTTAAATTAAAGGCAATGTCATAGTTGTCCCCAGTTGTTTATTTAAAACAGGCTGAAAATGAATGGCAGAAATGGATGTATCAGTGGTTGCCAACTTGATTAAATCACTTGACAGTAAATAACTTGGCAATCACAATAACAATTAACACTGGAAAAATAATCAGAGATTTAAGTGTTCTCTGAGAATACAGCCCCCCATATCCACAACCCTTTCCTCTCCCCTTCCCACCAGTCCCCTTTGGTCTTCTAGACAACTTGACTCCTCCTCTCTGTCTGTCTCTCTCGGTCTCTGTCTCCCATTCTCTTTGTGTTTGTGTATTTGTGTGTGTGTGTGTGTGTGTGTGTGTGTGTGTGTGTGCATTTAAAGAAAAATCCATGCAATATATTTATATGAAGATGATTCAGCAGACAGAAAGCCTTGGCAGTGGAGAATAGTGAAGGGCTAATTGCAAAAGCAGATCCCCAAGGAATCTGACTGAGATCAGGTGTGCAAAGAGAATAGTTTTCCCATTGTGGTATGAAGGAACGAAATTAAACCACAGACTAAGTGTGGGCAAGTGAACCAATTTTTGTTGGAAACACATAAAAATCTTCTCACTCTTTAAAAAATACAACTTTTGTTGGTAAATAAGAAAAGCAAATGTCATCTGAGATGAGAAGGGAGGGGTGATCAGTCTGGTTTTAGTCCAGGATCTCAGGCTATAGCACAGTGTCATGCACATTTAGAGTGCTTTTTCCACTTCAGTAAATCCAGTATAGAAACCCCCCTCACAGGCATGCCTAGAGGTTTGTCCCTTATGGATACTTCAAGTTGACAACATTAACTCTCACACAGGGGCTTTCCTACCTAAGCATCACAACAGATACCCTTTTCCTTGTTAATACCATTTTCTTCAAATTTTCAAAACCATTTCTCACACACAAACTTCATCTGGCTGACCTGCATAGATTTAAGCCTTGCTTAGTGTTCAGTTGTTACTGACCTTTATCAGCCTTCACGGTCTCTCTCTCAGTTTATCACTGGGTGAAAGCACAGACACAGTTTACAAGTTTATAGAGCGTTCAAATCAAAACTGTCCCTGAAACCATAACAACAATGCAATGAAATGAGTTTGCTTTTTCTCTTGCTTCACTCAAGTTGTCTCTCTCCTTTTAGACATATTGTGTTTATAATTGGACTAATTCTCTATAGGCTGCAGGCACTCCTCACTGGTCTATCATGTCGTTTTGTTATTTGCTTTGAAGAAACATTTTCTATGAATGTAAGTGTATTACTTATTATTAAAACTTTGGATGATATAAAAAAAGGTATTAGAAAGTTCTTTATTTCCCAAGGCAATTGATCATAGGCAAATGATACAAACAAAATTGACTAAACTTAGAACTAGCTTATTGCTGTATCAAGACCGCCAAATTTAGCAAACATACAAAACATTCAGTTAAATTTTAATGCCATATAAATACAAAAAAGTTCTAGTACAAGTATGTCTCATGGAAATATTGTACAAGACATATAGAATAACTGTTTTCATCATTATTCCAAAATTTAAATTTGTGTTATATTTTTAAATTGTCAATTTTATAGTATGTGACACAAATATGACTTGTTCAAATGTCTTGTATTTATATAAAAATATAACTATTTGCTGTAGCATAGTGACCTGAAAAGACTGCTCAGGCATGACTTTAAGTCAATAGAAAGTCTTTATTATCCAGCCAAAAACTACATTGGTATTCAGGATATCACTGTAGCACTGAGCTATTCTCAGGGTGAGCCTTTAAGTACAAAAGCCATGTTCAGGATTGACATACTTCAATTAACAAAAACCTTTATCAATAAGTGGAACTACAGAAGCCAAAAAGCAAGGTTAGTACATTTAGTGACTTTCCCAGAACTATGTAATGTGAAGGATTAGGTCTTTGTTTTCATTTTGGCAGGTGGTGCTGTCCACATGCTCAATTCTATAGCTTGAGTAGTATTTCTATCATGGAGTAAGTTGTGCTAAGGTCTGGGGGCCTGTTACATGATAGTCATGATATTAGTGCCTTAATTTTTTAACAATAATTTAATTTACAGTAATTTAATAGGATGCAACTTTATTTTTTTCTCTCCAAGGCAAAACATTCCATGAATAGAATTTACTAATATGTATTTAAGGATAGGATAAGCAATCCAGAGAATTTTTCTTTGCCTTTAATATTTAAAAGGTTTCATTTTAAAGCCCTGATTACATTTTTCTTCAAGTCTTCTTTCCTTTCTCAGACTGACATCTGATCATCACTATATCTGTGATGTCAGCCAACCCACTGACATTTGTTCACCATTATTCTCTGAGATTGACATCTGATCAACTGCTCACTGTATCTGTGATGCCAGCCAGCTTCACTGACATTTACTGTTATTTAAGAGAAACTGTATATATATCAGTACTTCACAAGTTTTCAGGTTCTTAATTAATTTACTTTCTTCTTACAAGTTTGTAAACACCTTTTAAAATGCAAATAAACTCATAAACAAATATATCATTTCAATGAACAAGGGTGTCATTTTTATTGTTGCTGTCTTAATAATATTTTTGCTAATTATGTGAGATTATCATACAATCTATGTCTTTCATCATAGTCAACTTTTTCCATAACCATTGTGTCCACTCTTACCGCCCAACCCACCCAACTTTGATTTTTCTTCATTTTTCCCTATTCAGTCTAGTTTATATTGTTCACCAACTCTTAGAAATGAGGCCTGCCCTGTATAGCAGTTGATCTACCAGAGTTCACTCCAATAAATAAAGTTGACTATCCCTCTCTCAGTATTTACCAGGCATCAATTTTTCCAGATAATGGTGGGACAGCATGTCTACCTTCTCTTTCCATGATGTAACTTATGTGGTTTGATCTGGCACAAGTCTTGTGTCTGCTGTAACAATTGATATGAGTTTGTTTTTACAACTGCCCTGTTGTTTCCAGAAGACATTGTTTACTTGAAGTCACCTCCACTTCTTGTTCTAATAATCTTTCTGTTCCCTTTTCCTTGAGGTTCCCTGAGCCTTGGTGGTGGTAGTGTATGATACATACTACCTCACAGTCTATTATCCTCTGCATGTCATCCATTTGAGGGTCTCCATGTTAACTGCCATGTAAAAAATAAGCTAAGCGTATCTGATGAGGATTTGAGAGACACACAGTTCGATGGGTATGGTAATAATCACTGGGAATCATTTTAATCATGTCATTTTATCAGAATAATCATATTAATTTCTTCTCTAGTGCTTATGATCTTCCTGTATAACCATTTGTTTTAATCTATGAAGCATGTGGGGAAGGTCTTGAAAGAAGAAGTCAATTGTGGAAGCCAAGGAAATCATGGGTGATATGTAATGTCTGACACAAGCACAGACATATCAAGGACTCGGTGCTTCAAACAAATTAGAAATTTGCAAAGCCCCTAGGTATAAGGGGAAGGTCAAAGCCTTCCTCTAGTCCAAGGGTGAATGGTAGCAGTGTGGATATTCTTTTTGACATTTGAGTCACTTCAAATATTCAGAATACTCTAGCTTTAAATTTTTCATAATAATGAAAAATAACCTCCAATCCCAAACCCTTCCTGCTTTTGATTCCCAAATCCTTCATTATTGATATCTTTTCAAAAACATTCTAACCATACATAAATGTGTGCATGCACACAAATGCTTGTGTGCGTGTGTGTGTGTGTCCATGTAGCTTGTTCTATGAATCACTTGTTACTTCCCAACAGAGGAGTAGTAACAAAACTGTTGAAGAAAGATATATATGAATTGTTCCAAGATAATAACTAAGGAATCTGAGGCATAGAATAGATAGTCTGCATAGCTCAAAAATATATAAGGGGGAGGGGCACTAAAGACAATCTCTGTCCGTGTTAACTATAAGGCTGTAGTATCATCCATGATTCCCCAGGAGGGGCACCACTAAGCCACAATCTCTGTAGGCCTTTTGAAAGCCAAGAGACAATGACTTTAACCTCTTTAAGAAATTAGAGCTGAGGAGATTTCTATTATTATCATTATTATCATTATTATTGTTGTTGTTGTTGTTTATTGAAAAGCTGAAAAGAAAGAAATATCTCAGATTGATGATTTTATCCACCCTCTACATTCCTTCCATTATCTCCTTTTGTGTCTTCATGTTGAAAGCACTCCTGGTTCTCAAGAAGTGTTTCACAATCCAATTCTATGGGTCTTCTTATATCCCCTGTGATTCTCCTGTCTCAGTGAGCTTTCAAAAATGAATGTGTCCCCAGCTTTGGAAATTGCAAAAGGAAAATGAACCACTAAAGACTAAAAAATAATAACACTTAAAAAGCCATAACTTGGAATTTTATTTATGAGGACACTGACAAAAATCCTACCTGGAATCCAAGTGGATATTGTGATCTAAGAATGTCGAGGACTTCTCATGCAGCCTTGTGTGTATTTATTGGCTCCCTGCTGGAAAATAGCACCAGATTTAGGTAACAGCAGAGCCCATACTTATTTTCCTCCCTTGGCCAGATGGTAGAGCATCCTGGGAAACGGTTTGTTGCCTGTCACAACAAGTGAGTCTGCTCTTCCATGAAAAATTATTCTACAAGCTCAGGACACTCTGTAGAGACCCCATGCTGTCACTCAGCATCTCAAATAATTAGAATTTTGTATTTTCTCTGATAAGCACCATTGGTAATGTCAATTAAGAGCCACTGACTAGAGTCAAAGAAAAATAAGGAACTGATGGTAAAAAGAGAGCCATTTCTAATTTTTTCTGACATAGTTTAATCTATCTTAAGAAAGTGTTGATGCTCAGAAAATGAAATAGCTCTTGAATATGCCCCAAAAGACAATAAAATGTGGCTGTCTGAGGTAAGAACACATATGCAGTCAAGCTGATGCAAAGATTTTTCTTCTCAAGGATCAGCAAAATTTACAAAATGAAAGTATACATATACACATACACACACATATACATGTATACTTTCATTATATATAATGTAATCACAGGGGATACAAGAAGTCTTACAAAATTAGATTGTGAAACACTTCTTGAGAACTAGAAGTGTTTTCAACATGAAGACACACAAGGAGATAAAGGAAGGGATTTAGAATACAGATAAAATATATATTATATAGAAGATAAATATAAAATATTATGTATACTTTTATTTAATATGTATATAATCTTTATCTTTGTATGTGAGTATCTTTAATTTTGTGATGAGATTTCTAAGATTAAAAACCAATGCCTTCCATATGTGGCATTAACAGACCTGAGTTACACTTGCAATTTGTCTTTGTTGACATAACCCCTAGCAAATAGCTTACATTCTGTGTCATCTGTGAACCAAGGGGTGCTATTAAATATTTTTGGACTTGGGTCTGGAAAGATGGCTCAGTGGTTAAGAGGGCTTTCTTACTCTTGCAAAGACCAGAGTTCAATTCCCTGTGCCTACTCATGTTGGGTGGCTCATGACTATCTGTAATTCCAGCTTTTGAAAAGCTGATACTCTATTCTGGATTTCACAGGCACCTCTACATATGCAGCATTCATACACACTGATAAATAATGTAAAAATTTAAATATTAATGAAATCAAGCACTCAGCACTAATACTGAAACTGAACTGGGTAAGCCTAGAGCACAATCTATAAGTTAATATGATGACAATGAAACTAGTACTTTCAAATGTAGAAAAATAATTACTCTTTTTCCTATATGTATCTTCTGTTTTTGTGGATTTTCTTAAAATTATAGATGAGGTTTCTGAGAAAAGTATCTAGAATTGTTTAATGTCTTACTGGGTATAACAAGCAGTGGGTGTCCAGTTGGTGGGAATCCATGCCAGGTCTTCCAGAAGAAAATGGTGAAATAGAAAGACTGGGTTGTCTGTGTGGATTCAGAATGGCCACAGACATGAGCAAGAGACAGCTAGGGAAGCTTCTGGAACAAGGGACACCTCAATAGAGGCAAAAGTTTCTAGCCTGGGCTGGAGTCCATCCCTCTCTTGGCCCTACTCAGCTAAGGCAACATTAAAAGTACAGCTGTAGCCCTGGAGCTCACCACTCTGCTTAAGGGAAGCTGGGAAGCCCACACATCCCTTTATGCCCAGCTCCTAGGAAAGCTGAATGTTTCTCTCTTTTCCTATGTCCTCTAATCTCCTGTGTTAGAGGACCATCCTGTGTCCTCTAACCTCAGACTGGCAAGTCAAACCAGTATCCCACTGTCAAGGATGCCTGGAACATGAAGTTACAGTTTATTCTGTTGCTTTTGTTAATAAAAATGACTGCCCACTGTGAAATCCAGAGTTTGACAACAGCTGAATGACAACACACTGTAGGGAAAAAAATAAGGCTGGGGATCCCAGGGTTCCTCCAGCCATGCGGCTGGGAACGCTCTGGGTTCCTCCAGCTGGAAGTTGGGCCCAGCTGCTCATTAACCAAAGGCCTCTCCCCGGCTCCTCACGGTTCCTCATGGCGGCGTGGCCCCAACACACGAGGAAGTCCTTGGGTTTCCAAAACCAGTCTATTCACATGGTGGACGGTGGATGGATCTGATGCATACCCCCTAAAACCCAGGATCGACCTGAGTTAAGAAGAGGAGGGGAGAAGGGGGGAGGGGCTGGGGAGGAATGTTTAATCGGCTCCACCTCTGGCCTTCAGGCACCTCATTAGTATGTAAATCTCTCTAGAGCCTGTTTGCACCGGTGGAATGGAGATTAGACCTCGTGTTAGGCCCGACAACACACCAATATTCTTATAGACCATCCAGTTGAAGAGTTCATAATATTTAGCTGACAAATAGATCAAGCGTCTTTGTGTTAAACTATCACTTTCCTAAACAATTAGAAGAGAATGAAATATGTCTTTATGAAAACCTGTAATAAAAATGGACAGTGTACTTTCAATACAATGTTTCAGGAAACCATTCTCTCTCTCTCTCTCTCTCTCTCTCTCTCTCTCTCTCTCTCTCTCTCTCTCTCTGTCTCCAACCTCCATTATAGAACTGAGATATTCACAAAGAAAAGCTCCCTTGCTCTTTGACAACTATGAAAGACAATCCCTGGTCTAGAGATCTATTAAGTCCCTTCCCTCACTTTTGCAATGAGTAATGAGATACCAAAAAGCAAAAGCAGCCTCACACTTGCCAGTATAGAGAAGTGATTTTCTGAATGGTTAGATGGTGTCATGCATTGAGTGTACTCATCTGTAAGTTGAAGCTCTTAGTCCCTGGTAGATTACATTGGAGGTAGGACATTGAAGGGAACAGCGGTTAAGGGAAGTCATAAGTTTTGATCCTAACAAAATGGATGGATGCCTTTATGAGAAGAGTGTTCTCTTTCTGTCTGTCACAAGAGAAACAGAAATAAGGCAGCCATTTAGAAGTCAAAAAAGAGTTCGTACCAGTAACTGATGGGCTAGCCACAACATTGTACACCTGAACTGTGGCAAACTGAGAAAATAGAGCTCTGCTTCATCAATGGATAGAGTATATGGTGTTTTTATTTGTTTATTTCTCATCACACCAAGAATAGTAGTGCAAGTGGTAACTTAAGTCATTTTATATTATTAAACCAAGTGCAAGACACATGATACTCTATAAACTAAAGACGGTTGTTTAACACAATTTTTTATTTGGCTGGTTTTGGCTTTTTGAGACAAAGTCTCTTGTAACCTGAGAGTAACCTTAACTCCTGATTCTCTTGATTCTGCCTTCAAAGCACTATACTTATAGGCTTGTGTCACCATGCCAGGCTACTCAAAGTTTTGGAGACCAAAAGATCAAAAACAGGCTGACGGTGTGCATCATCTGTGTGCAGTGTTCTGACAGATGGTATCATATAGCAGGAGCTAAAGGGAGAAATGACCTGGAGAAGAAGAAGATAGTGAAGAGGATGTAGCTGTCTCACTTTCTTATTTTAGTGTAACTCCCTCCCTAAAGGGAGGGATGCGATAGAGATCCAATTACTCTATAGAGATTCAAGACATTTTGTAGATCAGCAGTATTCAATATATATGAGTGGTCAGTCAGAAGCCAACCACCTATTCCAGGGCCAATATCCCCTGAGTGGGAACAAAGCCTTCAGAACACATACCTGGGTTGGACTCATCATAATAGGTGGCGAATGAGAGCTAGCCAACAAGGTTTATTCCAGTGTTTGAATATTAGCTGTGACAATGTGACCCTTGGTTGATTGCATCAAACTACAGTGTACAACGTGTCAAGCTACTCAACACACTTTTATATGAAATGCAAGTGACTGAGGATAGACTGCCATTGTTTCACCAGCTGCCTGCTCACTTGTTCTAACACCACACTTCCTTTACTTTCAATGCTAATCCTGACTTTTAGGGCTGTGATTTCCACCTACTGACCTCGATCTTTGTTGTGCCTCAGAACTGAGTGGACTTTTCTTCTTTCATGAATAACTGTCATTCTCTCTCCCAAGCTTTTCATGGCTCTTGCTACACCGGTTTCTGGGCCCCCTTACTTTATATTGATGCCTGACAACCTCAGTTCCGGAAAATGGGTTTTGGAAAATGCTTTCAGAAGTTGGTGGCCAGGCTGTACATATTGTAAGTCATGTTCCCATAGCAGCCACCCACAGAAATGCTATGTTTCTACAGAGAGCTGTGTCTGTGCTATGTTTGAAGCTGCCCCTCACAGCTCCACAAGGAACAGCTGGTGTCACCCTTGATGCCAAGTTTCAACCCAAGCCAGCTTTGTGCCTAGTGTGGCATTTTTTTATACCCCTAAAAAATTATAACAAAATGATCAAGCCATGAAAGCTAAAATATCCAACACCATGTGCTTACCTGAAAGCAAGATGATTAAAACACATTGAAGGGACACAAAATTACATTGGCGACTGGCATGTCTACACCATGGACATCTTTCAAAATGGGGGGGGGGGTCCTTACCTCTGTGATGTTTCTCTTTCTAAACTTGACATTTCTCTCACTGATCATTGTGCCCATTCTTTAAATCACAGTTTAGAAAAAGTTTCAAGAGTCCAGAAACTTCTGGGGATTTGAACTTGGTCTTAGAAAGTTAGCAAACATCTTAGGAGATTGATATAGTTTTATTGGTGGACATTGCTTGATTCTAGCCACAGCACTGAACTCACTGACTTTGCCTCCCAAGTTCTAAGATTAAAGATGTGCACCATCTTCAGCAACTGTCCTCTGGTTTTCTTAGTGATCAAGTAATGATTTGAGATTTTATTCATTCTGCTTGTTGTTGCTTCCCACAGTCTGACTTCAGGTTAAATCCATTAGAATTGGTAAAATCCACGACCAGCTCTTCATCTACTTGATGCTATTTAAAACCTGCCTCTCACGCTCATGCTCATGTGATATCAGACTCTCTTCTCCTTCCTGCTAGGAAAATTATGTCTCTTGTCTGCGTCTTGTGTTCCTATGAAAATATTGGGAAAGTAAGCTCCTGCTTCTCTGTCTGTTTCTCTGTGTGTCTCTGTCTGTGGGTATGCATGCATTTGTGTGTTCATGCATGCATGTACATATGTGTGTGCATGCGCATGCATGTGCATGTGTGTGCTTGTATGTGTGTGTACATGCATACCTTTGAGTGGTCTGGGTATTTTATAATTCTGTCTTTGTCTTTAGTGTTGAGAAAGTTTACTAGGATGAGCCTGGGAACTATTTTATTTTTGAACCCTATTTCTAGAATTATATAGAAATAATATATAGAGCAACAGAGGCTTTTTATGAATTTTGGAAGGTGTGTAGTGAATATGTCCTCAAATGTTGCTTATTCTGCATCCTTGTATTTTCTCAAGGTCTACATTATGCGGCTCAGGGTTTTTGTAAACCCTACCCTGAGTGTCTTACGTTTGATTCAGGTTTTTAGAATAGATCCCATTTTATTCCCTTGTATATCAAGCTGAGTGGTTTCCATTAATCTATTATTGTGCATTGCATTATACATTTTCCAGGGAAGTTCTAATCTCTACAACTTCAGTCTGCAGTTATGTTTTAAAAGAGGATCTTTAATGTAGCGATAAAACTAAAATAAACTAGTTGCACTGTATAATGCCACTTATATGTATTTTGGGGGACAGATCATTAGGTATTAAAAACCAGTCACGGTGCTTTTCCCTGGGAAAAAAACTATTTCTCCCACCTTCAGCAATCCTTAGTTGTCTGTAGTTCTTTGTGTAAAGTAGAGGACTGATGGTCCTCCATCCAGTCTAGCATCCAGTCTACCCCACCCAGCCTAGCATCTTTATTGCTATTGTCCTTGTTCAGCTCATGTTTAAACTTTATGTTGGTGAGGCTTTATGGGTGTATCCTCTGAAATTACCAGGAAACACAATCTTATCATAAACTCCCTGATCCTCTGGCTGTTACAATCTGTCTACTCCAGCATTTGCAACATTCCCTGAGCCTTAGGGTTAGGAGTTGAGGTGTAGGACTTATTTATATAGACATAGATATAACAGCACAATGAAACAAAATTAGATCATGAATTTGAAAGAAAGAAAGGATAGATGGGAGGTCTTGGAGGGGTGAAAGGGAAGAGGGGAATTATGAATTATATTATAATCTCAAAAAATAAAAGGAGTAAGAGAAAAGAGAGGAAAATGAGTCAATATTGCCTATACCACAAACTGAGTTGGAGCCCTCAATCAGAAGAGATGTCAGCGTTCAGAGATACCAGTAATGGCTGTGTGCCAGAAAAGACCAGGAAAGAGGGTTATCTGCAGGACAAGAAAAGAGGCTCAGATGCACCCAAGCCTGTTAATAATTTGACTGAGCAAGTCAAGTTTCTAGAACTTTGAGACGTTGCTACTACTTAGCCCTCAGGCTGGGACACTCTCGGTTGTATTTTGCCATGGTGGCCCTAGACAATAAATACTATATCTGTGCTTTCCAGCTCAGTAACTCTATCTTTCAGTAACTTGTCAATTATTAAAACTTTCAGTTAATGTTTTAGTTTATTTTGTTTCTAGTTCCACAAATTACATTCGGAGTAAATGTATCCATATTTACTTACATGAAAGGACTACTTTTCACCATTTTATATTCTGTGACTGATCATGATAGTACCAATGTGATACTGCAATATGAGTCTAGCATTTTTATTTTCTCTATGTTATTAGTGTTCTGTTTTTCATCTCCAGGCACCATTGTTTATTATCATTATTTAACCAAAATATTACATGTGGAAAGTTGTGATAGGAAGGTTCTCTTCCACCAAAGAGAATATTTTTATAATATGCAATTCAAGAATAAGCACATAGCTATGATCTCATTGAAAGTTACTAATAAATGTTTTTTCAAACTTATAAAGGCAGAAATCTCTATTAAAAGTCTAACCCCATCAGTATTCATCTCAAAGCCAGCTTTGCTTCCCTAAGAACAGAACACTGAAAATTCTACTTAGATGCTTATTCACTTAGCACCTACTTTCAGAATTTTTTGCAGAGCATTTTTTTCTGTGAGTTTTCTTTTCTTACATAGATATTGTATGTATTTTATAATAATTTAGGGACAGATTGTGTGTGTGGTCATGACATTTCTGTGGATTGTCATTCCTTAGGATCTCAGATTTTCATCTAGTTATGTTGGTCTTTAGTGCCAGAATTTGCCCCCAAATCAAGTACAACTGCCACACACACCAGAGAAGTGCTTTTTGTGTGTATGTGTGTATATACCCTGTGTTATCAATTGCAGGTGGCCACTGTTCAGAGAATTGCAAAAGATCCTCTCTTCATTTACCCCTCCTTCTAAGGATGTTTGCTGTCCAGTTTTATAGTCACCCCTCTCTCACACACACAGTTTCAGGATATGCTATCATAGCCTTAATTAAAGTATCTAACTAATAGAGTTGTTTTCGCTGAGTGTGCTGATAGATGTCAACTCCTCATCAATGTTTAAAACGAAAAAACTTAGAGTGTAAATATATGCTATTAGCTCATTAGAAAATCATATTATCTCCATTTTGTAGCTTGAAAAACTAAAGAAATGAGAGTATACATCATTGACGAATGTCAATGGCTTAGAGAAGTATTAGGACAGAGAAAATTAGACTCCAGGACCTGTGCTTTTTACCAGTGTCCTAAACTCCAATTACCTGAAAACTCTACCAAGAATGGCTAATTAAAAGGGATTGCTATTCCAGAGCTACTGTAGTGCCAGTCTACAGAGGTTTTAGGAAGTCCAGGAAGAAATCAGAGATTCATAAGGAAAGTCAAGTTTTCCTCAGCAATCTGTGCATGTATCTATTTCCAGTCCATTGAGATGTGTCTTCATGGAGATTCTTCTATACAGGGGAATCTGACAGTTGTGTGTGTTGACTGGGAAACACAACTAGAAGCTCAACAAAAGCCACAAGTTTTCAGTTTAGATTTTTATTTATTTTACTTTATTCATTTTTTTTTCCAAGTCGGTGTTTCTCTGTGTAGTCCTGGCTGTCCTGGAACTCACTCTGTAGACAAGGCTGACCTTAAACTCACAGATATTCATTTGCCTCTGACTCTCAAGTGCTAGGATTAAAGGTGTGCACCACCACCACCCAGCTGCAGTTTGGATTTTGAAAACTGTCATACAACTTTTCTTTTCTTTGTGAAGTGACTTTATCATTCATATATATATATTTGTGTGTGTGTGTGTGTGTGTGTGTGTGTGTGTGTGTGTGTGTTGGTATATGAGCAGACTGTTGGTTCTGTTCCTGTAGTGTGGATGTGTCCACACCAGGCTGGGAAGTCCCAAATTCTGAACTTATTAACTTGTGTGAGTCTGTGTATGACACAGTTTAAGAGGAATGGGTGGGCAATGAAATAGGAACTAGTGTTTTGTGGAGCTTAGAGACACTTTGGCTTATTCCAATTTAATTTTGAAATTGTAGCAATGTTGAAGTCATCTAGGGGCATGTTGACATTTTATGCAATAATTGACATGGAAGCTGAAGCCGAATCTTTCTCATCACCCACCAACTCACTCCCTCTCATTTCCTGTTTGGAAATTCAGGCTGGTGCTACCCATGACTATCACCAATGCAAACATAAAGGACCTGGGTATTTCATTCTTTGGAAAGACAATCCTCTGGGCAAAGCTAGGCTGAGATTGGCTTTGGTGTCTGGTCTCATATAACTACGGAATCGAGGAAATTCTTTGCTCTGACAGCCCTTTTGTTGTAAATGACATCAAATTGATATTTATAGAAACAAATAACCCTAAAAGATCATGTAAGTGTAGAGATGTAAACTTAAGCATAAGGACTTTAGTACCAGGATGTGTTTACCTGGAATGCAAAGGCTGTGCAGACAATGCTTTAAATTTGTGTCCAGCTACAAAGGCTGGGAAGATGGTTCAATGGTGAAGAGCACTGGCTGATCTTCAGAGGACCCTCAGTTGGCCCTGCATGGCATTTCATAACCATCTGTAACTCCAGTTCAAGGGGACCTGATATCCTTGTCTAGCCTTCTCAAGCACCGAGCACGCACACAGTGCACATATATAGATGCAAGTAAAGTACTCATACTCATTTTAAAATGTACCCAACTATTTATACTTTTAGATGAGAAATTTATGAACAGCCAATATTTTCTGTACATTCTAGCAAAAGAAAGGCAAAACTGAGGGAAGTTGCATATGTTTTGGCATTATACATGTAAATACTAATAAAAATAAACATGTAATAAATCCATACAATATATTGTTAATTTTGTTGCTATTCAATGATTTTACAGCCACATAGGTCACAGCTAAAAGGGATTTTCCTACCTCTATATTCATGTTAAATTTAAGCTCAAAGATGTTAAACAATTCTTACTACATTGGCTTATTTTCCTTGTCTAACCACATTTAACTAAGCAAGAAAATTAAGACAGGTCAGGAAGGGAATTAAAAAAATTGTGAAAGAATAGATTCTCAACCCACACATAGTCTGTGCTTATGTGTACATGAGAGAATAAATAAAATGTGTAGCATTATGTGACAAACATTAGAAATTTATACTACTAGCTGAATATTAAGAAGCTGTGCTTATGTTTCCCCTTGTAAAAACAATGAAAAATAAAAGAAAGGGTAGAATATATCTAGAAACAGCTAGAAGGTACTATCAGGATGGTGAATTCTTGTTGTTAGGGACATTATTGATCAATCCAATGTTTATCACTTGGAATTAAATAGCAAAATAAAGTTATTGAGTTCCTTTGTTGCCAGAATTCCTAAATCATACTGATGTTTTGCAATTAATGACCATATTCATGGAGTGCAGACAACTGTAGAACCTCCACTGACAACTTTCTTTTTCCATGGCTATTATCTTTTTAATTTTTCTTAAACCTGAGAAGATGAGGCCCACTGACAATACTAATGGCAACCTGCTTCACTCCAAACTATAATCTTCATACAGCTATAAAGCACCTTCCTTTCATAGCAACATTCCAGTTGATGTCTGCCCAAGTTGCTGTATGTTCTATGTCTGTGTGTTTCTGGATGTACATACAATTAGCCACTGTGCCAACCGCAGTACATGGGCTGGACCAACACACAAGCTGCTCTTATGTCTGTGGCCATTAACCTAGGACTGAAAAGGTCCATCTTTACAGTCTTTTGAATTATATGAGTATCATTTAAAGAGACACAAGCTTGCAGTGGCCTTCACAAAACCTGTTTGGGGCATCTCCTCCTGAAGCATCAGATGTCTTCCCTCTCCCTAAACATTTGGCTTCTGCTTTAACATTCACAGCTCTCAGCTCACATCTATTTCCTGTCAGTGCTGTGCATGTGTTCTCTCCAGTGGGATTTATTTCTACATAGTGAGGAGATTCAGTTTGACTTCTTTTACTTAAACAAAAATTCAAGAAAGCAATGACTGAAAGTAAAGGTATGAGTCCAACTGACAAAAGCTATTTCTTTCTACTTTGCATTTAGAACTACACACAGAGGTTGGAGGACTATGCAATGCCCTTTCTTGAATTTGAGGAATAATCCTTTCTATGTATTTCATATGGATAGATAGCAAGACAGTCACATCCCAAGGGCTTTATGCTTGGGGTAACAATTGAAAATTGTTCATTGGAAGCTATCAACCTACTGAGCACAGGAATAGAGATAATGAATATTCTGCACTCTCTGCTGATGTGTGCATAGATATTTTTTTTATCACAAATACAGACATTGAAGAGAGTTTGTACAGTTTTCTTTCTCCCTTCTACAGAAGAGTTATGTGATTGCCCCAGCATTGAAAAATATAGTGAGCATGTCTTTTATGGGCATGTCAACTTGTGGGATGCTTATGGTATCATTTTAAAATACAGAAAAATGACAGCTGAGAGTCAAATAGAAAGTTATTCTGGATTCATATCAAGGCTGTTACAACCAAGCAATTCAGAATGAAAAATTAATCACAACCCACTTCATTTAGAAACTTATCTGCTTAGTAGTGGACACAGCATGAACATATGGACATAAATATAAATATTTAAAAGACAATTTGACAGCATGACCATTCCAACTTGTAGGATACTTATGGTCTTATGGTATCATTTTATGTATTCCATCTCAATGGGGGGGGGGTGAGAGATGCGAGAAGAGACCTCTTAGAAGTTGTTGCTATTTGCTGAATAAGTTCCTATATCCTTGTTGGATATCTAAATTCTTTTTAAATATATGGTATTTTTACCATGAAAAACATCTACAGAGAAGTAGATTCTAAAAATTAGGCTTCAGATGTTAAAAAAGGGAGTTTTGTACAAAGGAAGATTTTTATTTCTCTTCTTCCTAATGAGACAATGCCAAGAGAGGTAAGAAACAAGAATGGCCATAGATTTAATTTCATTAAGAATCATTATCTTAAAGCAAGGCAGAATTTGTGATACTTGGTAAAACCAACATTAAAAATGTCTTGCTACTATTGTACCTATGGACACATCTTGACTGGCATGTCAGTATAGCAGCATGCAGAATCTAGCACTGGATAAGGTCCTTGATGGCTTTTCTTTGCCATGTTCCAGAAGAGCTAGTTAGAAGAGAAGTTCTTACCATTTCAGTATTGATTTCTCTGTGTTCTGCAACCAGTGTGTGTAATATCTTCAGTAATAGAGTCTTAGCATCTAGTTATGATAGGTATCATGGTTTGAATGAGAATACCATGAGCTCATAGTTACATGGTCACCAGAGAGTGGCACTACCTGAAAGGATTAAGAAGTATGGCCTTGTTGTAGAATATGTGTCACTGGGGGATGGAGTGGGCTTTGAGGTTTCAAAACACTCATTCCAAACCGAGAACTCTCTCTTTCTGCAGATCTGGATGTAGAATTCTCAGCTGCTTCTAAAATATTATGTATGCCTGTGTGCTGTCATTTGTCAAGCCATGCTATTAAGGTACTAAACATCTAGAACTGTAAGCAAGCTCCAATTAAACACTTTTTTCATAAAAGTTTCGGTGGTCATGGTGTCTCTTCAAAGTGATAGAACACTGACTAAGACAGTGGACAATTAAGGATAGGAGTGATAGTTTGTATTGTTTTAGATGCCTCTTAGGTTATGCTGGGTTGTAACTCATAGGTAAGTGACTCATGCCTTACACTAAGATATGTATTTAATATGCTATGTCTTCTGTGAGTAACACTGTATGTTATGAGATATCTCTATCTAAAATTCCTTTAAAATTATATTTTTATTTAATCAACTAACAAACTAATGAGAAAACAAACTAATGAAAAATTTCGTGAAAATTTTTCATCCATCCTTTGAGGTTAACTCAGATCCTAAAAACAGCTCTGTGGATTGGTTTTTAGGCCTGATTAACAGGCTAGAATTCATGTCTGATACTGCGAACATGGTTAAATCTCACCCCTAGGAGAGGAAGACCCTATGGAATACCCCATGGATGCTTTTCTGAATGGTCATGCTGCCAAACTTCCTTGAAAATATTTATAATTATGTCCATATGCTCATATGTACCCACTATTGAGAAGAGAAGTTTCTTACTGCAGTGGGTAGTGATTCATGCTGAGAGTCACCACTGTGCGAAATGCTGAGAACAAATCACTGTGCATGCTCATCCATGGATGGAACATCTGTGCCTTTATATCACCCCTGCTCGAGGCCCCAAAAATATCATGGAAGAGAGGTAGAAAGAATATAAGAGCCATAGGATACAAAGAAGTCCTATGGGATGTTCTCCTCTGGACATGACATGGCTGCTGCCCCAAGAAGTCACAGTGGCTGAAGTTTATTCCAGAAGATCAAGCAACTTACAAATTCAATCATGAAAGCCCGACCATGGTGACATATGCCTTAAATTCCAGCATTGGTAAGACAGAGGCAGGAGGATCTCTGAGTTTAAGGCCAGTCCTCTGAGTATGGGGATGGGGGGCATTCTGAGACCTCACCTCTAGCTGAGAAGCTATTGATACTTGATGACTGCTAGGGAAAAAAATTGTCACTTTTCTTTGGGGGTGTGGCCACTAACAGCATGTGCATGTTCTATTGAATGACTCTATAATTATCCAAATAAGGGCAGCACTGATTTTTGATTCAGTGGGTTAAAAAACAACTGAACAAAAAAAAACCCCAAATATTAACAAAATAAATATACATTTTATAAAAGAAAGTCATGAGTCTGAGTTTAGGGACACGCATCTTTAAATTCTAGCACCCAGAAGGAAAAATATAGGTATATATCTATGACTCTGTGAGTTTGAGGCCAGACTGGAGCCTGAGAATTTCAGGCCAACTAGGGCTCCATAGTAAGACCCTATCTCAATAACAACAGTAACTAACAAACAAACAAAAAACAGAAGGCATGAAATGTGGCAGTTCTGAGGAAGTTTGGGGAAGAATAGAATATGATCATAACATACTGTATATGCAAATTCAATGACTAAGTTAAAACCATCTCAAAAAAATTAAAATACTCTCTATTGATGTCTACAATGAGCTGAAAGTTCCATGAAGAAATGTTCAGTTATTATGTTTGCTGCAACATATTTCATACTAAAAACATATTTGATAAAAAAATAATTGAATGAAAATTTGAAGATGATGCAAACAGAAAAATAATACTTCCGGCAAAACCCGGACCGCTGAACAGACTGGAAGCTCTTGTGATGCAGTACTCTGCAGAAGGTACCCGATCTCTAAACATAGATGTGGGGCGAGGAATAAGGAATGATAAGAAGAAAGCTTATTGGTCTTATTACAGAGAACATGTGGGAGACAACCAAGACTCTTTCAAGATGGTCCCAGATCATTTCTGTACAGAGTAGCCTGTGACTTCTGAAGATGGAAGAACTTAGGCAACAAAATTCATACCTTGTCTGTGGCCAAGTTACCCAAGAATACATCTAAGGTCAAATAGTTTCTACACAACTGCTTAAGATGTCCCATTCAGCACAAGTAATCATTACAGAAACTAAGAAAGTGAGCAAAACTCAAAATAGTTGTGTTATGTTCAATTTCCAAGAGACATGTAAACAGTATATCCATCACTTCAAATAGGAAACCAATGACAAATTGAAGCAATAACCTCATTCACGATCAGGTTAGTGAACTGGTGAATGTATTGAGGTTACTTATAAGCTTCTGGGTGAGTGGTTACTTACAAGAAGACAGAAAGCTCAAGATGAAAAGAACAACCTAGCACAGGTGACAACTTGTGAACGCTCTATCCCTTGCCTTTTCTGCACAATGTGCAGGCTGCAAGGCTGGTCAGAGAGTCTCTTCTCAAAGCAATTGCTATTGCTTCTCTAACACTGGGCTGATTCTCTGTATATTTTAGAAGCTTCCTAGCCTTATGCGGTTTGTTTATTTCCCAAGACGTGTGTGTTTCATTACTTCCTGGGTCTTATGAGCCTGCCTGTTTCCTCCATCCAGTAGGGACGGATTCAATTTAAAGGATATAGCTACATAACATAGAAAGTATTATAAATATTCTCCTGAGCACTCAACTGTCAAGATGACTATTTGATGCCTTGAAATTTTTAATGAAATATGGAAATAAGTAAACTTAAAAAAATAAACAAAATTCCCAGATTTTTATTACATGCAATTAGAATATTTGTATGTGTTTATAACATTAGCTTATTTGTGGTAGAAAAAAATCAAGTTTACTATATTAAAATATTTTCAGACAGACAATAAGCAAGTATCCTCATCAGTAGACTAAGTATTGAGACATCCAGAGCATATAAAGATCACCAAATAAATTTGAGTTCCAAGACATCTCTGGTTTCATTTCTGGTTTCATCTCTGGAATTCTCCACATACACGAGAGAGAGAGAGAGAGAGAGAGAGAGAGAGAGAGAGAGAGAGAGAGAGAGAGAGAGAGAGAGAGAGAGAGAGAAATGGAAATAAAAGTGAAGGCAAAATATGCTGCTTGCTATTTAAGTGTTCCTGGAAGTTAAATGTCTCATTAACATGACAGTCAAGAGCAGACACAAATCAATCTTAGACACATGTTAGATTCTATGAAGTTCAGTATGTTTCTTATTATTAGAGAGAACAGGATGTGTTTTTCTTTGACCTACCCTTGCATCATTTTCTACTAGAACTTCAAATTTTCCTCTAAGCATATTTTTTACAGGATGCTCTTGAAGTCTTTGTTAGTGTAGACGCCCTTGGGAGAATTGCAGTAGACTACAGGGCTATATTTTCATTACAATCTTATCAGAAGAGAACAGGGGATGCTAGGATTAATTGAAAATGGTTTTTCTTTCTTCCAGGTTTCATAATTGAAAAAAATTTTGAAGCAATGAGTCATGTTGCTTCAAGAATAAAATTTATAAGGATAATACCAAAGATCCTGTAGTTGTGGTATCACAATATTCTATTCTGTGAACAAAGATGTAAATAAAAGGCAAACACTGGACCATTCAGGGATAGGGAAAGGTTTATGTGTTCATCCTTGTGGAGTTGAACCTTGGTAAACCATTAAAGTAACAGTTAAGGTAAAAAAGATTTGCAAGTCATACAATTCTTGAAATTCTGACATCACCACTTACCAAATGTGTAACTTTTGTTAAATTACATACTATGTTCTAATCTTTGTTTCTCAGCCAAAAATGCAGAAGGTAATACTCAAATCCCATCAAGTGTGTTAGGATTCACATGCAGATGATTAAGAAAACATTAGACAGACTAGACAGCTAATGTTAAAAGTCGTTGCTCTTAGAAACAGTTATAAATCATGTGCTCAGGGGTGAAAAGTGAAAACCTGCATTTACAATTGCATTTATCTTCCATATTGAATCCCCACAGTACTGAGTGGCACAGAGATTAATCTTCTGGGTCATTTCCAGATGAACTCAGGCATTTCTGAATTTTCTTAGCTATTTCTAGTCATAGCATGATTTTCTGCTCTTCTTTCTCACTGCGAAACCACAGCCAGGGTGGTTTTCTCAGGCAACACAGACAAGACAATGTCCATGCTATCCCTCTATGCTCACAATAACCAAAATTCATTTCAATTCATTCCATTGGTTTGGAGGCCTACTTTCACTGTGTGGTCTAGTTGGCCTCAAAACTCAGCCTCTCAGATGCTGGAATTATAAAAAGTTTATCAGAGTAGATTGCAAGTTGTGTCTTCTCAGAAACTTTGTGGATTTGGTATTTTCTATTGATTATCCATACCTCTCATTTTTGGGGGGTCAGGGAACAGTACATTTTCCTCTAGAGGCTTTTGGACTTTTATCCAATGAAGCTGTCAGATTTAATCATGTGTCTATGCACTTGCATTTGTTATTCATCTTACTTGTTTTGTTCTTCCCCAATTTGACCACTTTTAGTCTCCAAGAGGTTTCTTGCTTTATTCATTTTTGGTATTATTATTATTAATTATTACTATTATTACTATTTGCTTGTGGTATAGGAGATTCAAACCTCATACTTCATACATGAGAAGTCAGTGTTCCATCACTGTTCTGCACATTCAGTTATCTTCTAATATTTTATTGGAAGAAGAACTAACCGAAACTAAGGGATAGAAAAAAGTATCATAGAAACCAACTGTTTTGTCTGTTAGTGACTGTAATCAAACAGAAGTGTGAAAGAAGGAACACTGCATGAGTGGATAAGGCACATGTGATTTTTATGGGGTTTTAACAGCTTCAATTTTGTTCATGTATTTTGCATTATTTATGTTCATTAGGTATTTTCTAGGTATAGAAGTCTATCAAGCTTACAAATAATTATGATCCGTTAACAAAAGACATATAAAATGAAAAGTACAAATTAAATTTGATGTTCCCAGAAAAAAAAAATGTGTTTCAGAAGGGTACAATATTCCCGCAAGATTAATGACTCATTTTAATGGGTGGGTCACATGTACATAAACAAGGTAGAAAATGTCACGCATATTCTGAAATTAGCATTATGGTAAGACTGGGGGAAACAGTGCATTATATTGGACAACATTAGTATTTATTACAATAGACTTATCTATGATGGTTCTTAGTGAATGGTTCTTGGGTATGTATTTCTGTTTATATCTCTTTCTTGGTTTGAAGAATAATATACATGGAAAGAACATACAAGTAATTTCCCCCATTTTCCAACATCTGTTTTATGACTCAGGTATATTCTTTTAAAAATGTTAAGGAAGCAAACTACTTAGGCTTTAGAATCACACTTCTTCCCTCAAGGTGCAGGGACTAGAAAGATTATAAGAGCCAGTGGTAGTGAGTGTCAACAGTAGAGGATGATGTCTGGACATAGCAGGATCACGGTACGTATGAAGTCACAGGATATATGACTTCCATGGGAAAGACATGCACAAGCAGAAGATCAACCTAACCAAAAATCCCAGGAAGGTGGTGGGGAGCTTCATAATGTCTTACCTTTATCCAAGGACATATTGACAATTGATGGTTGCCAGGGGAAGAAGAGTTCCTTTTCTTCAGGGATGCGGCCACTCAGAGGTTGGCCCTGCTTAGCAGATGGTCCTATACTTGTGGACAAACAGGAATCTGTAAGTGGACTCAATGTTTTTTTTAAATGTCTATGAAATTGGGAGGGGGACATATGGATGCAATAGGGGAAGACTTAGAGACAAGGGGCTGCTTTAATCAAAATTCAGTATATGCATATATACAAACTTTTCAATTAAAAATTAATTGAAAATTTAACTCATCAATTTTCTGCACTATTGTTACCAAAAACTAAAATGCTTTAGCTTTGTCTTTATGCATCTCCAATGGACTGTTGGAATATACATTCTCTTGTAAGTTAAGTTGAAATTGAAGTTTAAGTGTAGAGAGGAATGGAAAAGTGAGGCAGATGAGGTAGAGGAGAGGGGACTAACTAATAGTAAGAGTGCTCTAAAGAGCCATATGAAAACATATTTGTTTTTATTTTATATTATTGGATTTTCTTTTTTCTACATTTTTTAGATTACAATTTAATTATAATATTTCTCCCTTCCCTTTCCTCCCTCAAAAGTTCCCCATATACCACTCCCATTCTTTCTCAAATCTATGGTCTATTTTATCACTGTTATTACACACACACACACACACACACACACACACAATCTATCCATCTATATAGTTATATAGATATACAGATATACAGATATGCAGATATATAGATATATAGATATACAGATATACAGATATATAGATATATAGATATTTTACTGAAACTATAAACACTATAAAACATGTGATTCAATAAGAGGACTTAACGACAGATTGTATTCTGTATGTGCAATCAGAGGACAGGAAGACAATACAAATTAACCATTCTGAAACAGGATAAATCAAAACAGAGGACTGAAAAACAATACACAGTGCAGTTCATGTAAAAATATCAAGCAGTTTAACTCATGAACAATCAGAGTCCCAAAATAAAAAGAGAAAAAAGAAGAGTTGAAAGGCAATATTTGAAGAGATAGTGCCTAGGGATTGTACAAAATTGACAACATACATCAAGACACAGAGCCACCAGAATAAAAAGGAAGACAGCTACCCTAGCCACATTATTTGTGAGCTGCTGAAAACTGGAGATAAAAGAAGCACATTTAAACCAGCTGCTATAATAAGGAAATGTACTCAGCGGGAGAAAAAAAATGTTCATCCTGAGAAACAATAGAGCCAACAAAACAATGGAATCAAAGCTTTAATTTGCTATAAAAGAAATAGGCACCTAGAATGCTGTAGCCCAAGAAATTATCCTCTAAAACTGAAAATAAAGGAAATAATATTTCTGTAAAGATGTGAAATAGTTTGTCTCCATGCAATGTGCCCTGCAGTAAGTGCTACACCAAATTCTTTCATCTGCAAAGAAATGTTTCTAGAAGCCTATTTTTGAAAGAAAAATAAAAAGTCAAGGACAGTAACATATACACACAGAAGTCAAAAATCCATTTGAACAATTTCTATAAGAGAGTGCTGCCTTTTTTAATGTGAAACAATAAAATATGCAGTTTGTAGTATAAAAAATAATTTGCTACTGATAGCAGGAAATGTGTGCGGGGGTGTTAAATCAGTGATTCGTGCCTCATTTGCAAAACAGCTAACTCTTCTAGGTAGACAATAACAATTAAGGATGTACCTTTTAATATCTGGAATAAGTAAGCTTTAAAAGAAATAGCAAGGAAAGAGAACCAACAAAACAACTGAAAGGGTTAAAAACAACTAAATGTTTCCCAATAAATCCTAAATGATTGAAAAGAAGACTGGAAGAAATAAATCAATGAATTAGAAAACAGCCATGAAAGAGGTTATGTAAATAAATCACTGCAGCAACTGTGCTATTGTAGACAGACTCCTGGCTAGCCTCCATCCGCACTGCTTCCTCTAGTCTATATACCCTTGCATGACCCCTCTTTGCTGAAGTGTTTCATCCCTTGTAGATAGCAAAGATGAAGAAGCTGTAGGGGTTTGGATGAGAAACATCCCCCATAGGGTGGACATTTGAATATTTAATTCCAGCTGGTAGCAGTCTGAGAAAGTTATTGAAGTCATAGGAGGTAGTGTTTTGCTGAAGGAAGTAGGACTGGCTTTGAAGTTTTATAGCTTGGTTCTACTTCCTTTTTCTCCATCCTCTTTTGCTTCTTTGTGGGGGAGATAATGAATGTATTAGTAGACTTCCTGACTGCCAAGCCTATCTCATGATTCTGACAGTATGCCTTCCCACCATGATACTCCCTTTGGAATTGCAAGGCAACATAAACTCTTTCTTCCCTAACTTGTTTTCCACAAGATATTTTGTCACAGCAACAAAGTAGCCAACAAACACTCCTGTGATAGAAATGTCTCATGGTTCCATCTTGTTAGCACCTTCACTTTAGATATTCTCCTTTGCTAGGTTTACAGAGGAAGAGCTGTTAGGAGGTATATATGCTAAGAAGGTGATAACCATCTCTGGAAGTGAAAGAAGCCTCTAGTCAACCACTAGAAATAAGTCACAACCCTCCCTCCTACAATGGCAAGAAACAGGCTCCACAAAAATATTCAAGCTCAGAAGCTAATGCATTCTATGCTAAACCTGAAGCCTGGGATGCAGTCCTGTGGCACCTCTATTGAAGATTTCTGAGACTCTAATTAGGTAATCTTGCTTGATTAGATGATCAGGCACAAACTCATGGGATTTTATTTCATTTACTATGTAACAATTTACTATGTCAAAGTAAGTAATCACTACGTATGCAAACAACTAAATATTCCATGTATATGGCAGAAGTTGTTAGTGTGCATTTAATTTTAGGCATTGTTTAAAATAATGTAAAAAAAAATAACCCATTGAATACAGTTGGTACCATCCATATATGCATGGGTATAGAGCCATCTGGTAGCCAATACTTAACCTACCAAGAGCCATGCCTTTAAAGAAAACTAGCTCTCCCTTCCCTAAAAGCCAATTAGTTCCCCATTGCTTCTTTATTAAGAACTGGGGGATCAGGATCCTCTTTCTCTCTGTGTTATGAAGTTGACTAGTTTGATCTTTCATAGGTCTTATATAGCCAATCATAGCTGCTGAGAGTTCATGAGACCCACAATTCTTTTTAAATCCAGAAGAGAATGTTCCATTCTAATTTTCTCCTATAATCTTTCTGCCCTCTTTTATACAATGGCCCTTGAGCCTTAGAGGAGAGTATAACATAGATGTTCACTTATAACTAAGCACTACATTGTATGTCTAAATCTTACCTAGTAACATCCCACTGAATAAAAGAAGTACACAAATAGAAGGGTAGGACGGAAAACATGTTCTCAAGCCATGATGTTTCGTTCTGTCTTCTAATGATGGTGTTCTCAGAAGGAAGACCTATCAAGAACGTTTACTACTAGTCTTCAAAAATGCAACTATTGTTTCAATGTTAATAGGAAGGTATATGGTACATATTAAATATAAAAAATATATTACCTATATTTTTACCAATTATGATTTCCTTATTTTGAGTCACTGACATTTTGTATTCAAAGCCAAGAAGTATGTTTCCCATAATGCTTTGATATGATACAATGTCAAAAATATCATATTTCCATTATTTCCACCATCATTATAACAAGGAAGAAAAGCTGATGGATTAAACTTGCAAATAAGCTAATTTGGAATAATTAATCCTTTAGGAAAGATCTGGGGAAAAACAGATAGACTGAAATGTGAAGGAGTATGTTTGCTCTAAACATCTGTTCTCATTCATTAAGGTACCTCTAATTTTAAATTTTTTTATTTGTTTTATTGGTAGAAACTCTTAGAAGTAACTACTATTACTTTTTCTAATATAAAAATAAAATAGCCAAAAATAAGAGGATAAAGATAATACAAAATTAATAAAGCTCCTAACAATAACTCCTTATTATACATGTCACCAATGAGAATATTACTGTCTACTAGAGTCTGTGTGTGAGCTGACCTGATATATTCTGAGCTCACAAGTCTATGAAATTTATTTTTATGGCATACATAAAAGTAATACAAACCACTTCATCCTAAGAGCAAGACACTTGCCCCTAAAGAGACTGTCTGAGCCACAGACTTTTATAGTCATGTCTTTGGAGAGGGCCATTAGTATGGCTATATACTTTGAAGCATATAAAACTAAGAATATTTGTAAGTTGAAGCATCTTCTGAAACCATAAAATGAGATACTTCTTTTGTCCTGGGTATATATAATCCTCTCAAAATGTTTTGTTGTGTTTCCAAAAGCTCAAGGCTGTGTCTGCAGGTAGGTATAGTCTCACCTGTATACAGCTTAAAGTAAGATTTTAACAACTACAATGTTTATTTCTAGAATGTTTATTCTATTGTATTTATAATGTAAAGCTAAGTTGAAAGCTTCATAGAAACAAAGAGGGTAGATATGATAAAGATTGGCATTTTGAAGTATCTATCTGTTTTCTAGGTAAAGATAAGCATGGGGGTCTTGCTTTTCTTGTTTTAATGGCTATTATGACACAATATCTGATGGTAAAAATATACGGGAAGATTTAACGTTAGAGGAAGGCATGACAGCATGCCAAGCTTGCAGAGGTAGAAGTAGTATCCTGAAGTAGGTGGCTATATGGCACAATCAGCTATTGGGAAGCAGAAATTTCAGTAGAACTTAGATGGACAATGGCTCATAAATCTGCCCCTTATAGCCCTTATGCTTTTCAGTGAGGTTCATCTCTAAAAGGTTCTAGAACATCTCAAACTGCCACCAGTGGGGAACTGAGTGTTAAAACACATGGGTGTGTGGTGGTATATTTCATACTCAAATCATACCAGAGAAGTAAGGTTCTCTGTCAGTCTTTAAGAGAGGGACCAGATAGAAGATACAGAAGTAGGTAAGATGAAAATTATAGTATAGTCAAAGGTAGGAATGATGACCACAGAACTCATTTGCAGAGTTATCTAGAAATCAAAGTCACCATGATTTAGTGATAGTTAGAAGTAAGAAATGAAGGATCAGATAATAGGCAGATCCACTTCTGTGTTCTTAGCAGGAACAATTGAATGGACAGTGGCATCAATTAAAGAGATTCGTGATTCTAGGTGGTCAAAATGTAAAAACATTGTAAAGATTAGTTTTAGATCTATTGATTAAGTGTCTTGATATTCCTCAGTGAGTTTATCAATACTTACCTTTACATAGGTTTGTACACTATAGGAAACATGTTAGTCCTACAGAAAATCTTGAAAGTCATCAGCATGAAAATAATGAATAAAGTGGCAGGAGTGAGTGGATTAATGTACCTCAGAAAAATAAAGAGAAAAAAAAATACATTATACTGAAATTTTCCTAATGCTTTAGTGTAGAGGAAGTTAGGACAATGTAGCTCCAAGAATGGTGAAATAGAGAAAAAACATGTTAAGAAATAACATCTGACAGTGCCCAAATCTGCCTTGAAGCCAAATGAAGTGATGATGGTGCAGACTGAAGTACAAGCACTGAAATAGAGGGAGGTCATCATGGCTATGGTCTGTAGTAGATGAAGACAGAAAACCAACTCACTGAAACTCCAAGAGTTTGCTGATTCTGCCTTGTTCTTCCACCTTCTGCTCTTTATTGAATTATAATCAACACAAGGTCTAAAATTTCATAAGCATCTGATAAATCTATCCTCGATTATATGTAAATGAGATGACCTGAGACATTGCTTGACCATCTGCCCCAGTATTTCTTAATTATTTTTAGGGTTTCATATCATAAGGCCACTCATGCTCTTAAGATGTGAAATATATCAGAATGGATCAGCCTCTGGGGGAGGTGTGTGGCTTGGGTTTTAGTTACAGACTTTGGGATCATCACTGTATGGGCAGAAATGGAGGATAGCGTCAATTCATTGTGTTTGCTATCTCCTTTAAAGCCAGTGTCAGTCAGTTTTCTGTCACTGTGACAAATAATTCCAAGCTGACTTATAACAAGAAAAGGTTGTCTTGATTCAGTTTTGGAGTTTTGAGGCCCATTGATTCTAAGCCTCTAGCTGCACAACACATCATGTTGTGGAGTCTGGGGTTAGAGCAAAGATATTCATACAAAGACATGAAAGTGAAGGTCCTACTGTCCTCTTTAAAAACAGAACCTAAATGACCAGCATGCCTCTGATTATACCCTATCTCTCACAGTTTCCAGCACCTCCCAATGGCACCAGGTTGGGGCAAATACATCACCAATATGGGCCATGTGGTAACTTTCACAATCAAACTACAGTAGTCAGGCATCTATATGGATTAAGACAGGAAATTTGGGGTACCAGTTTCCCAATGAGTCTGAGTGTATTCTGATATGCTAGTGGGAGACAACTATCAGAAATCTGAAGCCTGGGTACTCTCTTAACTCTCTGTAATGGAAAACTGCCAGTGATATTTTATGGAAGAAGATTCATGGAAAATAGAAAAAAGTTACCTGGGAGATTTAGGGGATAAGGCACTAGCTGAAAGATGCTCTGAGTTTTATGTACAGAAATGATATTATTTATTATCCAAACTCTATGACTTCAAGTATGGCCTAAGGTGTCTGATGAGAGCAGTCACGCTGTCAATTCACTGTGGAGCTAGGACAGTTAATATAATTCAAGTGCAATGCCGTTGTTACTCAGCCTAACTTTACCCTGCCAGCTCCTTAAAGATGAATGAAACTATCCTTGGGAAGAGCTGAAAAGAGAGAGCAGAATCATGTCCTCCCTATTTTTGTAGAATAGGCCTAAATCTAACAATGCATTGATCTGGAGAAAGCTTTTCAATCCAGTATTCTCGCTTCTGCTTTAAATGCTGGTTTACAAGATTTTACAGCACCCAAGACCACGTGCATAATTTGCATGACTACCTGCATAGTTTGCATGATAACCTGTATGATTTGCAGGGCACAATGAAAAAAACAATATGGTACTCTCTTCTATAAAATAATAAGAATTTGGGGTTGGAGAAATGGCTCAGCATGTAACAGCATGTGCTACACTAGCAGAGAATCTGGTGTTGGTTCCCAGCACCCACATAGCAGTTATCAACTATCTGTAAGTCCAATTGCATAGAATGAGTTATTTTTATGATAACTGCTAGTATCAGGTATGTACGAGATGTTCATATATACATACATGCAAACAAAACATGTACATGCAAGCAGACACAAAATCAAAACAAATTTTAAAATGTTAGGAATTTGAAAATAACAATCCTTGAGTTATAAAAACAAATGTGGGTACTTCCGAGTGTGGGGATCTATGTAGCTACACAATCTTCACATTCATGTCATCAGCTTTGAGATTGGCTAATGTGTTGTGACTTTGGTTTCTTAAATTTTTTTTTTGTCCTACTCATTAACTGTTCTTTGTCAAGTCATATAGTTTTCCTGATCTTCACTTCTCTAACTGGGGAATATTATTAAGGTTAGACAAAGATGTTGCAAGCATCTGTTTTATTCAATTCAACTCTGTGTTAGATATTGTTCATATATGGTTTACAACACAGGCCCTAAGCATTATCCTTGATGCCTGCACGTAGCCGAGGCATTTGAGAGTAAACTCACTTAAAGGTATTGGTTTAACAAAAATATAACAGGAGCTACAGCAGAGGTTTGTAGACTGTGATTAGAATTTACAGTGTTTAGGGTCAAGTTTACCGTGGTTTTAGAATTTGTCAGTATTATATTTTCAAAGAGTTGTGATAGTTCAATCAGCAAAATGATTTTTATGTTAGGCACATGATATCTATGTTGTATCAATATATTGATAACATCACCATAACTACTGAATAAAATATATAGAAACACATCTTACTTTATGACTGAGGAAAATGATGGAGAGAAGTAGTAACTTTTTCTTTAAAATAAGATTTTAGTAATTTTTGAGAATTTCATATGTACACACAATATTTTGATATATTCATGACCCATTCTCATCCAACTAATCCATCCTTTCTTTGTATACTCCTTTTGTTGTTAATATTCTTATAACTCTCTTAGTTCAACTTGTGCTTCCTACACACTCATGGGTATGGGGCTATTCACTGGAGCATGGTTGACTACCAGTAAAAAGACATTTAACAAAAACAAACTATCCTTCCATGAGTGAATGAAATTATGAAGTTGGTAGGTAAATAGATAAAAATAAAAAAACCATTATGCTAAGTATGTAGCTCAGACCCAGAAATACTAACAATGCATGTTCTCACTTATGTATGGATCCTAAGACTAAATCTTTAAATTAGTGTTTTTAGCTGCAGAGCCAAGAAGAAAAGGGTCAGTGATGGGGAAAGGTAACAAGGTCTTAAAGGAGAAAGGGTATTAGAACACATCTAATATCCTTTAACACAACTAATTAGTACCTCTGCTGATAGAGGTAGTTTTGTAAATATTGAATACTTGACCATTTTATTTGGAAAGGCACCCCTCAGACAGAAGAAAAAAGAAAGCAAATCAGATCTGTTATCAGGAAGCCAAAACCTTTGTGTTATGTTTGTTTTCCACCTGGTAGTCAGCAATTAGTTCTTGCAGTCAGACTGAAATGTAGCAGAAAAATTCTTCTATTAATTAGATTCAAACATGGAGCACAAATCACAAGAACTTCATGGGGTTTTATAAAGTCTGCAACAGGAAGGGTAAAAGGGAAATAGTGGTCAATAATGGGATGAAATTATAAGTTGAGAAACAGATGAGAAGGTAGGGTAGAGGCAGGATGGTAAGGTATGCCTATGGGTGAGTGAGATAGTGATGTGAATGTTATAGGCGTAACCAACTACTTTCTGATTGGATTTAAGGCCTTCTCTACAGGAGAAATGTGTTCCTACACTATTACTTTGGGCAAAATCCTGTAGCTGGGGAGCTCAGAGGTCACAAGCATCAACCCATCATTGTTTTAATAAATGAACACAAAGTCAAATGGTCCTCCAAATCCATATATCCTATATCCATAAACTATATCCATAAACTAGTATCTATATCCATAAACTAATGCATGTCTCAAATCTTATCAAATGCATTTCTTTGTTCAGTGGATGGTGCTTAACCAAAAAAAAAAATCACAACTAGTCATAGTGCATAAATAAATATCAGTGGAATGCCCAACCACAAATGGAACATCTATATCATATCCCTTTCACCCAACTCTTAGGATGCTCACAGAAGAGGGAGTAGAAAGGTTATAAGAATCAAAGTCTTGAAGAAGTAAGTGACAGTATCTTCTGGGTGTGACAGGACCAAAAACTCAAAGCAGCTGTGGGTATGTGCACAAGGCCAAGCCTGTCAGCATCTCAGCATGGAAGAAGTCGAGGACTAGCTTATGACAGTTATATAACTTTCTAAAGGCAACACAGTTGGTGAATGATTGAGTCTTCCTCCTCTAATCTTAGGCTTAAAGTCAGAAGTATAAGCCTTAAGTGCTTCAGCAGTTTACCTATCAGGACATTAAGTAATCACACTGCAGGAAACAACCCTGAGGAAACTCACTTCTGAGAAAAGAGTTTGAATGCTCATATTTCTAAGTTTCTGCATGAAGTAACTGTTATATTATCCATATCCTTCACTCCCTTAGTTTTAAACCACCATGCCAGATTCAAAGAGGTTGATACATGCAAGGCTTGACTCTAAACACTTCATTGCTTATTCCATCTGCAAGGGGAGAAGTGGAGCAAAAGTAATGGAAAGCAAAAATACTCATTTATTAATCCTTTTCTCTCATCTGACTGTCAAGATAATCACCATCTATGCTAACAGAAAAAATGCTCATAGTCTTATGTAACTCAACATTTTTTCCAAAACATAATTAGCAAGTAGTGAATCCCTTGTTAGGTCTTGGAATAGTCATTTACTCTTGGTAATTGTTTGACAGATCTGCTGATAGAGGTACTTTTGTAAATATTGAATACTTGGTCATTTGATTTGGAAAGGCACCCCTCAGACAGAATTAAAAGAAAGCAAATCAGATCTGATATCAGGAAGCCAATACCTTTGTGTTATGTTTGTTTTCCATCCAGTAGTCAGCAATTAGTTGACTTTTCTTGCAGTCAGACCAAAAGGTAGCAAAAAATTCTATTAATTAGATTAAAACATGGAGCACAGATCATAAGAACTTCATGGGGTTTCATAAAGTCTGTTAGAGTAAGATGAATCAATGCTTATCAGAAGAACTTCCATTCAAGTGTAGAAAATGATTGAGATCAAATATTCAAAAAAACATCCTGTTCTGATGTGTTCTTGGATTCAGTTTGCAAGATTTTATTGAGTATTTTTGCACCAATATTCATAAGGGAGATTGGTCTGAAGTTCTCTTTATTTGCTGGGTCTTTGTGTGGTTTAGGTATGAGCATAATTGTGGCTTCATAGAATTTATTGGGTAATGTTCCTTCTGTTTCTATTTTATGGAATAGTTTAAAGAGAATTATTATTAAGTCTTCTTTGGAGGTCTGCTAGAACTCTGCACTAAAACCATCCAGTCCCAGGCTTTTTTTGGTGGGGAGACTTTTAATGACTACATCTATTTCTTTTGGGGTTATAGGACAGTTTAGATGGTTTATCTGATTCTGATTTAACTTTGGTACCTGGTATCTGTCTAGAAAATTGTCCATTTCCTCCAGGTTTTCTAGTTTTGTTGAATATAAGCTTTTGTAGTAGGATCTGATGATGTTTTGAATTTCCTCAGTTTCTGTTGTTATGTCTCCTTTTTCAGTTCTGATTTTATTAATTTAGATACTGTCTTTCTGCTCTCTGATTAGTCTGGCTAAGGATTTATCTATCTTGTTGATTTTCTCCAAGAACCAGCTCCTGGTTTTATTTATTCTTTGAATAGTTTCCATTTTGGTCAAACCTCAAGAATGGCATATATAGCTTGACCTTTTTGTCCTGGGAATACTTTTATTCCTGCCCATCATGTTAAAGCTTATCTCTAACAACATCAACATATTGACAGCCAAAGTAGATGACTTCAAACTGAAAATGGGTTCCCAGACAGAGTTATTAATTTAACAGGCTGGCAAGCCAAGGATGGGTGATATTCTGCACCAGAGCCTTACCAACCTAAGACAGATATACATTGCTTTTTATAATGCATATTTCACAACAGGTAAGGAAGGCATTCTTGTCAGAACCACCTAAGACAGGCTCAGTCTGGTTTATGCAATAAAAAAGGAGATGTGGAGACCTTTTGGGGCTGACTGGGGGAATTTGACATTGGCCAAAGACAAGGAAATGGGCTGCTTGGAAGTAATCTAACATTGGCTAAGGACAAGGAAATGGACTGCAGGCAGGAAATCTGACATTAGGCTAGAACATCTTGGAATTAGCTTCAGCAAACTGATATGAGCAGAATGATTAAACCTGAAACTGGTTTCTGTATATCTTTTCCTGTTGCCAGTTAGTGTGTGAAGGGTAAGTAGTTTTCTGGGAAGAGTCACCCTCAATCTTTATAATTAGGATACTTTCCCTTTAAAGAAAAGGAATCTAAGAGAAATGAGACATAACAAAAAGGTACAGTGTGATCTTAAAAGAAACTCATCAAAAGTCATTAAAGATTAGTGAGAATCAGTAGCTTGAAGTTAATTATAAATATTTTAGCTCATATGCTGGTTTTTCATTCATATACTTTTAACATTAAAATTTACCTCATAGTTTAAATCTCTGAACCACAAAGGAAGAAAAACAGTATCAACTACCCTGGACCTCTCAAAGCTCCCAGAGACTAAGCCAAAGAGCATACATGGGCTAGTCCATGGCCACTTCTACATTTGTAACAGAGGACTGCTTTGTCTGTCCTTAGTGGGAAAGGTTGGGTTAATCCTGCAGAAATCTGTTGCCCCAAGGAAAGTGGATGCTATCAGGATGAGGTGAAAGTGGATGGGTGGGTGGGAAAGCACCCTCTCAAAAGCAAAGGGGATGGGGTGAAGAACATGTAGGGAAAACCAGTAAGGGTGTCAACATTTGGAATGTAAATAAATAAAATAATAAAAAATATGTTGGTCATATCTTAAACACATTTATTCTCTGAATTACACACTGCAGATATATGAACATTTTATACAATGTTGTGTCACAAAATAACTGCTTATGTTTAATAAACTCTTTCCAGTGCTTCAACAATTCTTAGTTTACATAGGTGCCCATAGAGAGTGCACCATGCCACTGGAGAACAAAAGGAGTTTATTTCAGTTCTGGATGTCAGTTCTTCACATAGAGTTAGAGTTTTTCTTCTCACCTTTCTGTTTCCCAGTGCAAAGCTTCCCACCTTTGTTCTCCCTGCTCATCTGTTTTCTTTTCCTGAGCACTTTGCACTCATGTGGAAAACCCATTGGGAAACATCAGCCAGACTGCAGGGTTGCACTCTAGGGACAGATGTGTGGCTCAGCATTGCTGCTATAAGCATCACGTGCTCAGATGAATTATTTCTCTTCCTTTCTGCTCATAGGAATCTTTCACAAGAGTCAAGACAACAGACATCCTGGTCATAATATTTGAATTGCTTGTAATAAAGAAAAGAAAGATTATCTTTAGGATCAGAAGACAGAAAAAAAGGAAGATATATTTCCAACATTCCCAACCTGCTCCGGGTACTTTCTACACAGCAATTGCCAACAGAAAATTGAAACTGGAAAAGTAACAAATATGTGCTTCCTGTTTGTGTTCTCTGGGGCCCTGGTGTTAGACTGGTTAGTTTCTGAGTTGGGCTTTCTTTTATAGACAATTTGATAGTTTCTTATCCATGTGGAATTTTTTTCTTTTCATTTTTGTTTACTGCTAATCAATCCTCAGTTTTCTTTATGCTCTTTGTAAGAAAATAACAAACAAGATTGCTCCCAGGAAGCAGAACTGATGGATGGTTGAAGCAAATATGAGCAGAGAGGCAAAATCAGCTCTAAACTGAGGCATTTTAGTAATTTTAGCCTATATGATTTTAGTTCACATTTTTAGTTATAGAAATATAATATTATTTGACTTTCAGAATAGCTATTTTTACCTGTCTACAAATCAAAATAATTTGAAATAATGTAAGATCATACATAATAGGCAGAGAGAAAAAATAATTTAAAAGCTATGTTTCCTGAAATAGCAATTGCAGTGGATGCAATGTACAAATCAGTGACACATATAACTAGAGGTCTTTAGAAATGTGGTGTGTGTGTGTGTGTGTGTGTGTGTGTGTGTGTGTGTGTGTAATACCAAGTATATAATGGTGTGTGCATATAATATGCATATTTCTGTGATGGGTTTGTGTGTTAGAACTCTATGTGATTATATGTGTGTGCATGGGAGGTGTGTATGTATGTGATCATGTTTGTGTGTGTGTGTTGTACATCCAGGTATGTACCAGCATATGTATGTTTACATGAGAGGTATATTTATATCTGCACACTCTATGTGATGCTTAATATATAAGCACAGCTCTATGTGGCCATTTGCATTTAACAGTCTTTAGAATGTAACACTGTTATCACCCAAGCAGTGTGGCACACCCAAATATAAACTAACAGGAATCAGGGTAAGAAAATGTGCAGACTGTTTGAAGAGACCATCTGCTTTGGAGACAACAGTGTGATGCGACAATCTCAGGCTTATAAGAATGAGATGATTTTCTTTTTAAAGAAATACAAACACTGTTAAATGGTCATTTATTTACTGAACACAATCTTACAAAGGTATCCAGAATGGACTCTTTCCTACTCTGTGAATAAAAAATACCAGGGTCCACAGTCATTCATTCTCTCTCTCTCTCTCTCTCTCTCTCTCTCTCTCTCTCTCTCTCTCTCTCTCTCTCTCTCTCTCTGTGTGTGTGTGTGTGTGTGTGTGTGTGTGTGTGTAGGACCAGAGTATTTTGTAAAATGCATGTGGGGAAAGTGTGGAGGGATGGAAAACCATTTAATGGGAAACATTCCAGATTTGTGTGGGTGCTCTGGATTCTAAGTCAGTGGAATCCAGGGTAACAACTGAATGATGAGATCATATGACAATATAAAATAAGGACAGAGTTTTGGGGGTCAGAAGTCCCTGATCCTCACAGTGCCAACCATTTGGGTTAGAGAACAGCTATAGAGCAGCATGGTTGTCTGTGATCTCAGCATTGGTGGTGGGGGTGGGAGGGAATATTAGTGTTGCTTCCAATAAGTATGAAACCATTTCTTTTTCTTTTTTATTAAATTATTTTATTTATTAACATTCCAAATGTTGACTCCCCTTCGTGGTCCCCCTATCAGAGTTCTTCACCCCATTCCTCTCCCCTTTACCTCTAAGAGGGTGCTCCCCCGACCCACCCATTCACTCCTCCCTCCCCAGCATCCCCATTCCTAGGGCATCAATTCTCTATAGGATTAGGCTCATGCTCTGCCACTGAGGCCGCACAAGACTGTCCTCTGCTACATATGTGCCATGGGCTATGAACCAGCCCATGAATGCTCTTTGCTTGGTGGCTTAGTCTCTGGGAGCTCTGAAGGATCTGGTTGGTTGATACTCTTCCATAAGGGCCTCCAACCTCAGTCCAATGGTTGGCTATAAGTATCTGCATCTTAGTCAGCTACTGGTAGAGCCTCCCAGAGGACAGTCATGCTAGGCTCCTGTCTGTACACATAACATGGCATCAGTAATAGTGTCAGAGTTTGGCTCCTGATCATGTGATGGAGCCTTGGACCAGTCACTGAATGGCCTTTCCTTCAGTCTCTGTTCCATTTTTGTCCCTGCATTTCCACTAGACAAGCATGCCAAAAGCCAAATGAGAGACTGCGAAGAAGATGTTTGTGAAGAGTGACAGCAGTCATTCCTAGTGTCCATGGTGAAGAGCCCAGACTATAAGAAAAATACCTTGAAGTCACCATGATAAAATTACAATCAATATTATAACTACCACAGAGGATTTATATATATATATATATATATATATATATATATATATATATATATATTATATATTTGGGACAACAAGAGCCTCCCAATATCTTCGGGGACATTGAGTCAACTGTGGCCCAGGAGTGTAAGCACTTCATGCTGATGTCGAGAGGAAAGAAGAGGCTCATTTCCCATGTGATACAGGAAGAAGAGCTTAGGAGCAATTTCATTAAACTTAACTTAATAAGATAGTGAATTTAGAAGAACATAGCAGCATCCTGTCATACAAGGTTTTAATAACAGCCTGATGGGAATAGATATTCCATGTTATTCTCTTCTATGAAGTAATGAATTTTACTAAGTATCATATCAGACAAGCCCACTCTACAACTATGAGGAAGTAAATCAAAAAGGGACCACAAACAAACCCAGATCATGGACTCTGATGACGCCCAAAACACCCGGTACCCATCTCTTCTGGCTACTGGAGTCACAGCCTGAGCCTTGCTCAAGTCTGTCCCTGTGAATATGTTTTACCAAGATCCCTAATCATAGAATTCTCCATTTTCTGGGATCATATGATTGATATTAAAACCTTGCTTCCCTATACTTTTCCCAAACTACCTACCACAAATATGAGTTCTAGAATTAATCTTCTTTGAAGAATACCCACTCTTATTATGATATCAGCACTTACATTCTTCACTGCATCAAATGGCAAGCTCAACTTGTTGATTCACATGAAGTCTAGACAGACTAAGGTTTGAGATACATGATTGAGTCTTTCACCAGTGAAGAAGATGATATTACTAAGTACATAAACCACCTCAGAAGGAGGTTGATCATCCTGGGTTGATGTTTCAATAAAAGCATCTAGTATATAAGCTAGTTCTCAATAAATATCCTTTGAAAAAGGTAAGTTGTTTTCAGACTACTGACTTAAACAGAAAGTGATTCACGCAGGGTGCTTAGCAAAGAACATGCAGTGTTCACATCCAACAGTAAACATATATCTGGTAGTATTTAAGTAACATACACCTGTGTAGGTTGGCTTATAACTTCTGAAGTTGACACGAACATTTGTGTTCAGACTTTATAACATCTTCATACAAAAGGCTCCTGGTCTTATCATTCTTTAATGTGTTATAGAGTCACATTTTGGTGCAGGGAGTCACAGTTCTTTCCTTTTGGTTCTCACCTTACTTTGGATTTCTCAAGAGTCTGGAATTATTTATCATTGACCCTACTTTTGGTTTCACTTGAAATCACATCCTTCTCTTCCTTGGTTATGTTTAAGAATTATGATTCTAATTGCACTTCCTGAAAGACAGCCTCCTAAGCAAAATAAATTACCTCTTCTTCTCTTAACTGAGGAAAATGTATTCATGCATTTTCTGCATCACTGAGAATGTTGTGTTATGGTAATTTGTATTCTGCCTTCCCATCCACAGCAGCATAAGGTTTGCATGAAATGTACTGAGTGCTTCTATTTCTTTTTCTAAGACTATCAATTTGGAGTCATGTTTGTGTTCAATTCATATTAAATAAATAACCTTTTGGTCTTATGATTATGGTTAACTTAAACTCTATACACATTGTTCTCAAACCTTTAATAATTCTTCATTATTGTATTAGTGTATTTGAGATAAAATACACTCTCATTTGCTTGACCTCTGACGTTAGGTAAAATACTGCCTTTAATTGTGCTTCAATGGCATTTCTCCCAACTCTATTATGTGAATGATTTTCTTCCATAAAATTAGATATGTGAATCATTCTTTTCTCATCTAACTCCTAGCTAGTTTAGTCTCTTCCTTCTACCTAGCTAAGACATATTTTATCTAAGTCTAGTGCGTTACCACCTGGAATATCACTTGCCATAATTATTGGTATATTTTCATCTACATGAGGTCAGAGAATGTGCTTTGAATATTACTAATATTTAATATGTTTTATGACAATGATGCTGATATTAGAGCCTACAAAAGAACTCAGTGGGTAAAGAAAGGAAGCTTCTAGACAAAATCTGAGCCTAAAGTGAGACAGAGAGGAAACCAACAGATAAGTACAATGTGATAAGTTCCTGGACACTGCATGAAAAGGAGTTTCAATTTGTGACCCTGTAGAAGGAATCAGATGGACATGTACCAAATCCATGCTATAAAGCTCAAGACACCAGATAGTGGATAGGAACAAGGGGGTTACTACAAGCAAAATACAGTTTTAATACTTTCTTAATAGGTTCAATGGCTATCCATCCATCCCAGAGGGAACAAGTCTAACAGATCAAAAACTTAATCTAGAAACCATGATGCCAGTGTAAGAAAGTGCTTGAGACAAGACATTACTTCCAAGTGAGAAAATAGAAGTTTGCATTCTGACCCAGAATGAAATAGGAGAGGCCCAGATACATCCTTTAGTCTAAGTCCTTCTGAAGAGATTGTGACAAAAGCTTTATGAAAGTCTGTTGCAATTTTAATATGCAGCTGGTTAATTAGGTGTGTGCTGTTATATCTGTCACTTAAAGTGTTTGCTGAGATGGTTGGGTGGTGCAGGGAGAAAGTGTTTCAATGTAGTAAGCTTGTTCCTCATCTCTCATTAACAAAGCCAAACAACTTTTGTTTGAAATTTTCCATGTTACTCTTAATGATGATCTTCAAATATCCTCATAGTATCAATGGGGAATGTAGAAATGAATTTTAAAAGTTGCTTTATGAGGGTGGCAGAACATGGGATGTAATTCTTTTTTTGAGGAAAGAGTAAACAAAAAGTATATTAAAGATTCCGCATACTGGAAACAGCATGATAGAACCCAAAGGATAGAGAAAGGTACATGTGAGCCCACAGATGCCACACTTTCATACCTGGAAAACCATCTGTGACTCTTCCTTATACATTGGTGTTTGGCCTGATTTCTTGCTTTTAAATCTCCTTTCATTTTTCTTATGTTTTTGGAAGCAGATGACGCTAAAAACCTTCCAAATGAACATTGAATATTTTACTATATTAAAATATGTGCCGTAAGTGAAGAGAAAGTTTCTGCAGTAAATTATTCTGTTCCTAATGATACACACAGAGCTTCTGGTGTAAGTATCTTGGTAATACTTTACTGTCCCTGTTGAGATGAGGCATTGCTGAACTTGTTCACAATACCAATGAAAAAGGAGAACAGAAATCTACCCTTAGCCCTCTAACCACATATTCTTATTGACTGCAAAACTTGTTAGACAGTTTATGGATCTGTGTTTTCATTTGAAAAATAGAGCCAATGCTAACTGATGATTATCAAGGAAGAGTTGCTTTAATTTTAGAATATGGTCACTGGTAAGTTGCTAATGCCCCAGTGGATGGCCATGCACATGGGGACAATACCAGCTAGATATTTTTGTTGAGATGCTACCAATAACAGTAACAAGAATACATAAGTTTGTTGGGAAGTAGTGGCAGATGCAAATATATATATATATATATATATATATATATATATAATGAAGCTTTCATAGAATAAAATATTAAAAACTGTTTATAAATTTAAATGTTGAAATAGAAGACTGCCCTGTATTCTCTATATAAAGCAACCAGAAAAAAATTCAAGCAACCAAAAGGAGACTTCACAAAATAAATTTATTTCCATGGCACTTGCTGGCTCTGTGGTTCTTGTTCTCAGAGCATCCTTTCCTGGAGTGATAACCAAAGAGCTATGCAGTATTTATTGTATAGTGCCGATACTGTGAAAACTCCTAAGATATTGTGTCATTACTTAGAAAATTAATTTTAGAAGAAAAGATGCCAACAACTATGATATAAAATTGTTGGGAAAGTAATGAGTTTCAGAACCTCCTTTTTCTAAGTTATGATCGGCTGGGCCAGCATTGTTTGCCCTGCAAGGAAGTAACAAGGGAACCATAGAACAAGCTACATGGACACCACAAGCATACACACACACACACACACACACACACACACACACACACACACACACACACAAACACACACACTGAAGATTATCTAGCTTTAAGAAACACAATGGGTGTACAAAGTGTACACCAGCAAAGAGAATGCAGAGGTGACCCAGAAAGCCTAAGACTACCAAGGACAGTGTGGAGCAAGAGATCTTTCTAGCAAGGACTCCAAGTCCACACATGGGACCAAAGGAGGTGCTGAGGATACCAAGTCTGAGTCCAAAGCAAAAATTAAAACATACCCTTTACAAACCCAACATTTTTTCTATAAAAATATATCCCATAACAAGGTATATGATAAAATTATAGATATAGATATATCTATATCTATATATCTATATATATAGAGAGAGTGGAGATTAGCTCCACTCTATGTTAATAATATTGTGTGAGCACGCAAAGTTAGAGAACATTCTTACACCACTGACTTTACAGCAGGCCCCGGTGCCTGTGTCTCATCTGTAGAAGTAACACGTCTGTAAAACACCCCAGTTCCAGAGACAACACAAGAGTTAAGTTATGCAGGCTGAGCCAAAATTAATCAGACTTCTCTCTTTCAATGTTTTTCCCCTCTCAAACCTTAAAGCTGAGAAGAAAAGAAAGAAAAGGAGAAGGAGAAGAAAAGATATGGGTCATGTCTCACCACTTGATCATTCTCCTGGGAGCTTTAATTATAACTCATAATATAATCATATTGTCTCATGAACTTCATATCTAAAGATCATAATAAATGCAAGGAAGATTTAAAAGATTATGAAATCCCATCCAGGGCAAATTATCTATCTTTAGATGCAGAGTGGAGGACTTAACAAAAGGATGTATGCATCTTTTATTTTTTTCAAAATTAAATGGAGGTAAAGACTTGAATTTACTTTGCTCTTTTTCTTTCCTCATGTGCATATGTGTGATGTGCATGTATGCATGTTTACATGCGCTTTGTATGTGTGTGTCTCTCTGTGTGTGTGCGTGTGCATGTGCGTGTGCATGTGCGTGTGCATGTGCATGTGCTTGCACAGATGTGCTTTGGCATCTTCCTTGATTACTCTCCCCCTTATTCCTAGAGGCAAGGTCTCTCATCTGAACTCAGAGTTCACCGATGTGGCTAGCTCACCCAGCCAGCTTGCTCCACGAATTCTCTTGAGTTACTTTTCTGTTGCTCTGATAAACACTGTATTATTTGCCCTTAAGGTTTCAAGCACATAAGCATCCATCATGATGAGAAAGAGGCAGGCATGGCAACAGGAACAGGATCCTGAGAGCTCACCTCCTTTACTTAGACATAAGAGAGAGAGAAAGAGAGAGAGAGAGAGAGAGAGAGAGAGAGAGAGAGAGAGAGAGAGAGAGAGAAGTAGGCAAGGCTTTTTACTTTCAAAGCCTGTTCAAATGCCAAAGGTGATGGAGACATTTCTAATTCAAACAAGCACAGTGAGCACTGTAATTACAAGCTGAAGCATTTAAATGGGTTTTGGGGATTCGAATCCCAGTCTCCATGCTTGCTTGGCAAGTGCTTTAACTATTGTCCTTTCCTTTGCCTTGACACTTTGTTATCCTGCAGTAATGCAAAGCTACCATAGAATAATATACAGAATCTGTGTGGTTTGAATAGGAATGGTCCCCAGAGATTCATGTGTTTGAATGCTTAGTGCATAGTGAGTGGCACTATTAGGAGGTATGGCCTTGTTGTCACTGGAAATACGTCACTGTGGAGATGGACTTTAAGGTATCATACACTCAAACAATACCCAGTGTGGAACAGTCTCCTTATACTGCCTGTGGATCAAGATGTAGAACTCTCAGCTCTGGATACTACCGTGTTTCCTGCCATGAAATTAATGGACTAAATCTCTTGTGGTGGTTGGAATATGCTTAGACCATGAAGTGGCACTATTAGGAGGTGTGACCTTGTTCAAGTAGGTGTAGCCTTGTTGGAGGAGTATGTTACTGTGGGAGTAGTTAATGAGACCCTTGTCCTAATCATGTGAGAGCCAGTCTTTTCCTAGCAGTCTTCAGATGAAGGTATAGAACTCTCAGCTCCACCTGTACCATGCCTGCCTGGATGCTGCCATGCCTTGATAATAATGGACTGAACCTGTAAGCCAGCCACAATTAAATGATGTCCTTATAAGAGTTGCCTTAGTCTTGGAGTCTGTAAAATTGTAACTAAGACACCTCTGAAACTGTAAGCCAGCCCCAATTAAGTGTTTATCTTTGCAAGCATTGGTAGCGCTTCACTGCAATAAAACACAAACTAAGACAGAATCTCGAAGTTTATGAAGTCCCAAGCTTGTATTCTTTATCCACTGAGTCTCACACTTCTTTAGGTGGAGCTGTGAAAGCAGAAATCATAGTCCACTACATACCTGACATCATGGTGACAGCAAACAAAATAAATGGGCAAAATACAGACGATTCTAGCACATAAGCAACACACACAGACACGCAGGATAAAGTACATGCTGTGAGAAACTTGTTTACTGTTTTAAACAAAAGGCTGACAAGGCCCTATGCGACCCAGGAAGTGATGGAACAAATCTCATGATAGCATAAATAACGATGCTCTAACTGATGGCGAGGCCTCCAATAGACTCCCACGTACCCTCGACAGCCTGCTTCAGCATCTCTTTCCTCTACTTAGTGCACATCCTTATTGTTCCAACTCCTTAGACAATTGTGAGTCCATTTCATAACGCAATCAGATCACGATAGTTCTGACACACTGACTGACCTCTAATGCTAACATAGTCCTGTGCCTCAAGATACAAAAGTCAGCAGTGCTTTGCGGTGTGGTTGTGGATCTTGACAGGCTGGGGCTGCTCTGAGTTCTTCATCTGACCTCTGATGCTTCTACTCAACAACAAGGAGCTCCAGGGCTTTGGATGCAGCTCATAGGAATTTAACTGTGTTGATTATTGAGAGTGCCATTAGATGTCTATGAGAGCACTGCTAAGAACGGAGCTCACACATTCCCAGCTATTCTGAGCACACAGCAGTGATCCCTGAATCAGGACAGAAAAGCATATCCAACATGACTTAACAGAAAGAACTTGAACTTCAACCCCATTTCTACGTACTGTATAGCATCTTGTGCCTGACAGCTGCTCCTTGTGAGCCTGGAATGGGTATCAGGATCTGAGCTGAGCTGGGCAGGAGTGTTGAGATAGATACAATTAAAGTGTTAATCCTGTACTCACTACAGTGATGTGTACAAAACTTTATAGACCGAGCATCTACCAAGTCTCTCTTTCATATCCTCCCCTAGAACAATACTTCAACACAGACACAGGGTCACTGACTACCGAGGAGCACGACCAAAAATACTCATTGGGTTTATGGATCTTGAAAAGTGTGCATGAATAGACGAGAGAAGGTGATTTGGAGAGCATTTGAAATGGAAAAAGAGACTGAGGCAAAAGTGTCTCTGAGGTTTGTTACTCTACCCTCATCAGGCAGCAGAGGTAACTGAAGATGTCTTCTCCCCAGGGCCTCGGATACAGCAGATACAGAGAACCGGAAATAAGAGTATGCAAGACTGTGCAAGAGCGTGGCTGCTCAGCTGTGGCTCTCTTCTGCCTTCCCTTTCACTCAGTGCAATGGCTGTGTGACAGCCTGGAGCTGAAAGACAGCTTCACAGTCTCTGCTGGAAGCCAGCCAACTAGAGCCTTTTTGATTACCCCTAGTTAGGCCTGAAAAAGCACATCCAGAATTTTAATCAGGAGCCAGACTCCTCAGTGAGACCTGGTATTGAGCCTCATTATATGGTAAAAAACCATTGCCTCTGCTAAGAACGACACCTCTACATTCCCAGCTATTCTGAGCACACCTCAGTGGTCCCTAATTCAGGACAGAAAAGCATGTCCAGAGTGACTCAACAGAAAGGACTTGAATCAGAACACTGTTTCTATTTGCTGTATAGCATCTTGTGGTTGTCATGTCCAGTCTAAACTCTGAAATAGAATTGAATCCTTTTCCTGAAAATAAAAAGAATGAATCAATTGCCTTTGGGTTCTGGGAGTCTTATGCAGCAACTCACTTTGTCTAGTTGCAGATGATGGTGCTGATATGTGGCACAAAGTGAAAGTCACCTAGCCCTGCCACCATTCCATGCCAAAAGAAAAACAAGACTACAGGTGACCTGTGAGTGTTGCTCAATAGCTGTTTATGCAGCATTGAAAAAATGAACACAAACACCACTGTATTTATTTATTTATTTATTTATTTATTTATTTATTTATTTGTATTGTATTGGATATTTTCTTTATTTACATTTCAAATGTTATCCCCTTTTCCATTTTCCCCTTCAGAAACCCACTATCCCACCCTCCCTTCCCCTGCTTCTATGAGGGTGCTCGCCCACCCACTCAAGCCTCCCCATCATGGCATTCCCCTACACTGGGGCATTGAGCATTCCCAGGACCAAGGGCCTCTCCCATTGATGTCCAACAAGGCCATCCTCTGCTACATATGCAGCTAGAGACATGGGTCCCTCCATGTGTACTCTTTGGTTGGTAGTTTAGTTCCTGGAAGCTCTGGGGGGGGAGGGGTCTGATTGGTTGATATTGTTGTTCTTCATATGGGATGCAAACATCTTCAGGTCCTTCAGTCCTTTTTCTAACTCTTCCATTGGGGAACCCATGCTTAGTCCAATGGTTGGCTTTGAGCATCCGCCTCTGTATTTGTCAGGCTCTGGCACAGCCTCTCAGGAGACAGCTATATCAGGCTCCTTTCAGCAAGCATTTCTTGGCATCCACAATAATGCCTGGGTTTGGTGTCTGTGTATAGTATGGATCCTCTTTTCTTTAGTCTCAGCCTTTTCTTTAGTCTCTGCTCCACATTTTGTCTCTGTATTTCTTCCCATGCATATTTTGTTCCCCCTTGTAAGAAGGACTGAATCATCTACACTTTGGTCTAGAAGCAAATACACCCAAGTGGGGCAGATGGCAGGAAATAATCAAACTCAGGGCTGAAATCAACCAAGTAGAAACAAAAGGAACTATACAAAGAATCAACAAAACCAGGAGCTGGTTCTTTGAGAAAATCAACAAGATAGATAAACCCTTAGCCAGACTAACCAGAGGGCACAGAGACATCCAAATTAACAAAATCAGAAATGAAAAGGGAAACAAAACAACAGAAATTGAGGAAATCCAAAACATAATCAGATCCTACTACAAAAGCCTATACTCAACAAGACTGGAAAATCTGGAGGAAATGGACAATTTTCTAGATAGATACCAGGTACCAAAGTTAAATCAGGATCAGATTAACCATCTAAATAGTCCCATAACTCCTAAAGAAATAGAAGCAGTCATTAAATGTCTCCCAACCAAAAAAAAGCCCAGGACCAGATGATTTTAGTGCACTATTCTATCAGACCTAATACCAATACTCTTCAAACTATTCCACAAAATAGAAACAGAAGGAACACTACCCTATTTGTTCTATGAAGACATAATTATGCTTATACATAAACCACACAAAGACCCAACAAAGAAAGAGAACTTCAGACCAATTTCCCTTATGAATATTGATGTAAAAATACTCGATAAAATTTTTGCAAACTTAATCAAAGAACACATCAAAACAATCTTCCATCATGATTAAGTATGCATCATCTCAGGAATGCAGGAATGGTTCAATATACAAAAATCCATCAATGTAATCCACTATATAAACAAATTCAAAGAAAAAAACATATGATCATTTCATTAGATGCTAAGAAAACATTTGACAAAATTCAACACCGGTTCATGATAAATGACTTAGAAAGAATGGGGATTCAAGGCCCATACATAAATATAGTAAAAGCAATATACAACAAACCAGTAGCCAACATCAAACTAAATGGTGAGAAACTTAAAACAATTCCACAAAAATCAGGGACTAGACAAGGCTACCCACTCTCTCCCTATCTATTCAATATAGTACCTGAAGTCTTAGCCAGAGCAGTTAGACAACAAAAGGAGGTAAAAGGGATACAAATTGGAAAGAAAGAAGTCAAAATATGACTATCTGAAGATGATATGATAGTATACTTAAGTGACCCAAAACCTCCACCAGAGAACTCCTACAGCTGATAAACGACTTCAGCAACGCAGCTGGATATATAATTACCACTCCCTTTATATAGAAGAAAAAAGAAATTGTGTGAACTATGGTGGCATCTGCCTTTTTATTTAAACCAGGAGTCATTTTAATGAATTTAAAGTTTACTGAAATGTATTTACTAGATATGTCTGTGTGAAGATATAGTTTTTAAATTATGGTCATTCTGAGCCTCAGTTCTTCAACTTCTGTTACATGCTGCTATGGCTTGAATTTGTTCCTCCAAGTTTATGTTTTGGAAACTCAATTCCAAGTGCAACAAGGTTGGCAGTGGGTTGAAGAGGGGATTAGGTCATGATGGCTCTGTCTATGTGAAGGGATTAATGTCATGACAGGTGTGAGTTTCTTATAAAGGAAAGCTATCCCTTCTTGCTGACTGTCCCGTGTCTCTACCATGGTAAGGGCAGCAAAAGCATCCTCATCAGACATATGACCTTTCAACTTGTGCTGTCTAGCCCAAAGAACTAAGAGTCAAAAGTTTTTCTTTGTGAATTCTGTTATAGCAGGAGAAAACAAATGAAGACATATGCCTACATTTTATGTATAAGCACAATACTGAGAGAAGAAACAATTACATTATATTGTTGGTTTTATGGTGTCCTAAAAATATAAAATAGAACGAAATAAAACGAAACAAAACTCTTTTAAACTTCCACATTGGGAATCGGCTATTGTGCAACTCCAGTCTTGTTGCTGTGTAGAGATCACTTCTTTTCTACCACGTTGCTTGAATATCCCAGGATATTACCAAATATGAAGAGTTAGGTGGTTTTACCCAGTGACCTATGTTCACAAAGAAATGTGTCCATTCTACACTGTGAACATGGTGGGCTGTGTTTATAGTTGGCTATGTTCACAAAGGGCTGTATTCATGATAGGCTCTGCCTGTGGTAGGCTGTATCCATTTTAGGCTCTGTTCACAGCGATCTTGCTCTAAGGTAGGCTATGCCCAAGGCAGAGAACATCATGATACATACAACGTCAGTGACACCATTAAATATCCTCTTTTCTTAATCCTCAGAGATTTGAAATTCCAAGAGGAGTCACTCCATAATGATTACAGATTGGGCCAGCTACCTCTCTGCCATCTTTAGAACCACAGACTTCTACCAATTCTTCCAATCCCATAGACAAAGCTGGCATGTACAAGAGGATCATGGAATTATAATTATTTTTTTCTATCATTTCTTTTGGGAAAATATGAAAGTGCATATTCCTTTCTCCATATCTCTTTTATAAGGCTATTGTCAGTTCGCCTCCAGGAACCCCAGGAACCCTCCTCTTCCTTGCTTAATCCATGCCCACATGAGTCAGTAAGCAAAAAATATAAAAGCTCTTTAGTAACCTGCCTCACTCCATGTGCCCAAAGCCTCTAGAAGTGACTGAGCAACATTTAAGCAGAGGCCCTTCTGGTTTTTTCATCACCACAAAGGCTGCCAGTGAGAAGCCATTTTTATATGCACCCTGTAATGGTAAAGAGCCTTCCAGTGACCCAATAATTACAAAGTTGGAGCTGAGCTTTGGACGGCAGCCATGTTTCATGCTGCAGTTGACTGTGTTCTGCTGGCTATTATATGTGCTGTGAAGTTTCTGAATAAACTGTACAAGACTGTCTGGACATGAAAAAAAGCCCACACTGAGTCCTGTGGTATCAAAGTTTCGACTTCTTAGCATAGCAACCATTTCTACTGATACATTCAAACATTTTAGCAGTTTCCTTAAACTTTAGAGGGATTGGTATTGAAATGGTGACTTCATGTAACCTATTATTCTAGATATGTTTATTGTGATTGTAATAAAAACACTTACCAAAACCAACTTGCAGAAGAAAGGGTTTCTTTCAGCTTACAACTTTTAGTCCATCAAGCAGGCAAGTCAGGATAGAAATGGAAGCTGAGCCTATGGAGAAATGCTGCTTACTGGCTTTTCCCCCATTCCCTTTTCAGCCTTATTTCTTATACAGTCCAGGATAGCATGCTCAGGGTGGCATTACCCACAATGGGCTGGTCTCCCACTCCAAACATTAATTAAGAAAATTGTTTCCACACTTGCCTAGAGGCCAATCTGATAGAGAAAGTTCCTTAGTTGAGGCTTCCTCTTCCCAATTGACTAAAGCATACATACAATTGACAAAATACTAACCAGAATACAGATAAATTGACTTCCTTTTAATTTGTAACAATAATATTTAATTTCCAATTAAGCTTACCACACTGTCTCTTCACATTTTTAAATCAACATCTGCAGGACATGGTTATAGTACATTGAATAAGTATAAAGCTTTAATCTCTATATACTTTGGCTATTACTTTATATGCCAAAGGTGACCTGGTAGTGATTTAGTTAAGGACTTTAAAATGAGTAGATTGTCTTAGATTATCTAGCTTGATCCTGAATGTTAGTTCAGGTATCCTTAAAAGAAGGAGTCAGATAAATGAATGTGTTGTACCTATAAACTGGCCTTCTAAATAATTACATTGCGGCTCACTGATTAGTGCTATGGTCAATGCTTCTCAGAGATTCTTTTTTTCACAGTGAGTAACAGGTTCTTTAGAGGTGCATGGCTGGCCAAAGTGCTGAAAATAAGTGACTGTTGAATGTTTACCCCTCCTGGGGTACTGATCAAACTGCTGAATAGTGTGGACAAGTGACAGGAAAGAATGTGAGAACTAGAAGAGTGGTAGAGTTCTGGAAAGCTGTCTCGGGGGCAAGACATGATCACTGTGTTTTCAGCAGCTGTGATTGCCTCCAAGGTCCTGCATAAGACTGGGCCCATTAATATTACATCACAGATAGATAACAAGTTCTCGAGGCCCCCTCTCCTTCCAGAGAAATTTATAATAGAGTTGCTTGAGGCTAGAGAAATATTTTTCTCAGTAGTGTAGCTACCGGCAAGTGTTCAGCTCCTGAAATTAACCTCTCAGCCATGCTTTTATAATTAACCCTAATTAAACTCGTTGACCCACTCAAAAATGACATGAAGGTAAAAAGGAGATGCATTGGAAAGAGGGAAGAGTCCAGTGAGGATAAGAAGGGGATAAGAGGTGGTAATGAAGATGAATAGGATCAACCTACCTTATATACATAGTCATGCATAATTAATATATTTTAGTAAAATTCACATATGATGAATCCATAGAAATACTTCATTATTTTAAATATAAAAATGGAGCATGTGTAAACTAAGTAGAGAGATTTGAGGAAGCTAGACTTGGTAGTTGAATGACATGCACACCAAGCCAAGCAAAATCAGTAGCATGGAGCCTGGATAAGGCATGGAATATATTCTTCCCTTGCAGCCTGTCTTGGGAGCAGCCTGTTTTCATGGTAATAATTTATAATCAAACAAATGTGATTTCTGGTGGAGCTGCCAGGCATTTTCAGGCACCGTGTAATGTCATGATGAAGATAACTCTAGCTTTGTTTTAGCAAACTGCAAGTGCCTTTGTGTAAAGCTGCCTTTTCTTTTATGGTTTTAATCTTGAAAAGTTGAAACTAGAGGCAAAATAATGAATACAAATTAGTTGTGGAGGTTTAGTGTGAATCAGACTGGAAAAAAAATTGGAAGAGCATTTAAGAAGACTGGAAAAAAATGAAGACAATGCAGCTTTATTAAAGGAAGAAAACATTGCAAAATATGACTTTTAAAATATGCATATTCATAATGTAAAACCATTTAGAAAGATAATGGAGTGTGTCTTGACAAACTATAAAAGGATCCAAAAGATTAAATTGAAAAAAATGGCGTTAAATAATCAAGATCATTTTGTGAAAGATTGAGGGCTCATATAATCAAGTAGTGAAACATATTAAATTTTACCACAGTTAAAGACTTATCAGTTGAATAGACAGAGCAATGGGACAAAAGAAAAGGAACAAACACAAACTCAAGAGAATTTAACAGTTTAACTAATAACAAAGTTGTCATGTTTAATCAATAAGAAAAATGGTTAAGTTATATAACAAAGAGTCCTAGAGTAGTTGGGGATGCATCAGGAAAAGTAAATGAAGATGAAAGTCTATTGCACAGTATCAAATTAAATCAAATGCTTTATGGAGTCAGAGGCATAAACATGGTCTAGGTCATGTAGGACTCTTTATTAACTAATACAGAGAGAATCTCTTGTACTATCTGGAAATTATACCTGTCAATAAAAAAAAAATGCTGTTGTTCTGTCAGCTTAGGCAGGAAATGGGGAGGTGGAAATTCAAGTACAGAGAGAGGACTTCTGGGAATCAAATTAGTCATGGGGAGATTCACCCCAGAAACAGAAGAAGATGGTCACATGAAACTGAGGACTAGGTAATCAGCTACTTGGCATGAGTTAGAACAGAATAAATGGGTAATTAAGTTGTGAGCTAGTTGGGAACAAGCAAAGCTTTTGGCCTAGGCATTGTTCATGAAATATTAAGTCTCAGATGTGTTGTTTCCGGGAACAAAGTGAATGTCTGGGAAAACATAAGGTTACAGATGGCTTTAACTATAAACTAAAGAAATTCATCATTTGGACTATAGGGAACAAGGCATAATTTGGAGGTGTTAAGCTTCAGGATAACATGCTTTATTCATATTTTATGAAGATTAGTGTGACTTCAGTGTGGTGAATTAGAAACTTACAGATAGAGCAAGATAGCAGCAGCACTAATCAGGAGGCTGATGTAGAAACCTAGGAAACAGAGAAGATTGGATTAAGAGGCAGTACAGGAGGTGGATACAAGTAGGTATGTTTTCCAGAATCTTTTGGAGAATATCTACTGGGTGCAATAACAGATTCACAAGAGAAGTAAGAAGAAGCATCAAGTATACATAAATTATTGGTGAGAATCAGGAAAGAACAGTGCAATGGAATTTGCATGCCACTGCAGAATGGGTGGCCTGGAACAAATCCAGCAGATGTCAATGTGGGAACACATGTGTGCATGTAGGAGTGTGTTGGTTTGAAAAATGGCCCCCATATGCTCATAGAGAACAGCACTGTTAGGAGGTCTGAACTTGTTGGAGAAATTATGTCACTGGGGCAGGCTTTGAGTTCTCAGATATCAAGCCAGGGCCAGTGTGTCTCAATCTATCTTTCTGCTACCTGCCAATCCAGATGTAGAACTCTCAGCTCCATGCCTGCATACACGACACCATGATTCCCACCATGATGATAACAGACTAAATCTCTGAACTATAAGCCAGCCTCACTAAATATTTTCTTTTATATGGGTTGCCATAGTCATGGTGTCTCTTCATAACAATGGAAATTGCCACGAAGTCAGGAAATTGCTAAGTTGAGTCAGGTCACACACCCCCAGTGCTGTTCTTGCTATCCAGTTTCTATAAGTTAAGACATCAGCTTAAGGAACAGAAGGTTTAGGGAATAGTACTGGACCCAAAGTCAATGCATTGACTTTGAGTTGATGAAAGAACTTTGAAACAGAAACAGAGTAGTGTGAAAGTCAGCTGGCATAATCTTCAATTGCCCAGCTGAGTATGGCCAGAGCAATGCATTTTTGCTGAACCTGATTTACTACTGAAGACTTATTCCACACCCTACTCCATGACAGCTCATTTTATATATGTCGGCCACTTACTCCGGGCCAAGAAAACCCCAGGTTGTTCTAATATTTTAGGCGTGAATCTTGAGTCTCAGCAGCTGAGGTGAGAACAAAGCCAAGACTGAATCAAAACTGCACACAGATCAGCCCTGTGCAAACCTTAACGACCTTCATGTCATCTCCTCTTGGAGTAGTGATCCATATTGAATTGGAGTAAAGTGATTATTTACTATTATCTTACCCATAGAGATTGAAGAATTTTCTGTTGCTAATAGCTGGCTGCTTCCTGATTGAGCAGTCACGCCCATATTCTATATGAGAAGGAGGAACAGTTCATTTGTGCTCAAGAGAACTTAAAGGTGAGACCAATGTTATCCTGGTATTTAGCCCCTTAACTATCTCATCTGCATCACCAGTATTGTTCTCGATGACAAATATGACTTCTCTTTAATTAAGAGAAGTAAAAAAATCAAACTTCTTTGCTAATTGATTGGGAAAAGTGAAGAAAAGTAAAAGAACATTTTCTTACTCTCTATCAATGCATCTACTTGTCCTGCTGTATTTGAAGGCCATGTCATCCATGTTTCCCTGTGAGGAAGTATTTAGCTTACAAAGAACAAAAAGAATTAGGTATTTGCATGATCTAAAGACAGTATGAAAATGTCTGTGTGGGATGTGAGAGGTGTGGAGAGAAGAAATTAGTATAGGCACATTAAGAGCTCATCGAAACTGAGCCGAGACCAGACACTGTGGTGGACAGAAGATTCTAGCTGTTGTCAGGTGTGGAGCTGCAGACAGTGTAGACAAAGACACACATAGCCAGGACTCTGGGTGACTCAAATGATTAAAATGGTGACAAATGGCAGGGATTTGTGTGTATATTCAAAGTCTTAATTGCAAAAGCTAACTCTGTACCATTTCCAGGCCAGTGTCACTCCAGAAATACTGTGTCCAGCACTCTAATTACTATCTAACCTCTAATCCCACTTCACGCACCATATATCCCTGCCCCCACACCATACTCTAAGCTTGCTCCCACTTCAGGATATCGTGCCTACTGATTCTTCTGTTTGTATCTCTGTGGATCCCTGTTCTTCCCCCTTCTCTTTCTCTTCAAAGTTCTTGGGTGAGGATTTTCCCCAACCATCCTGACACAGTATGTATCTGCTTTATTTTTCGTCTTAGAATCACCACTTGAACAATTTAACGTCATCTTGCTTATCCAATTGATATTCTTATTTTTAATAGAAGGAGAATTAGTACTGGGACACCTGTTTTTAATTGACATGTCCTGAGTCCTTAGCATAGTTCTTTGAACCACTTTACTTTTAAATTTTACTTTTGCTCCATATAACTACCCAGTGAATCAATATCTACATGAGAAAGGTATGCTCACATAGAGAGAATTCAAGCTGATAAGTAGTAAGTCATGACAGGTGATGGACAGTGTAGAAGAGACAGGATTAAAGATGGGGGTTCATTAGGAAGCCAAGAATTACTGACTCTGAGATACTAGAGGGATTAAATGGGATAAATGGAGAAGCAGACACAGAGTGGGATGCACGCACGAGTAATGACAAGGCATCTAGGATATGACTGTGGGAAGAAGGGACTCTGCAGCAGTAACTACAGGCTCCCCGGAGGAGCGTGGGTCAAGAGAAAGCACTGCAATGGAAATCTGCAAGTTATGGTAAGTACAGAGTTAGAGGGAGTAGCAATGAAGTGGAAGCGAATGTCTTAAGAGAAGAAAGACTAATGAAGGACTCAGACAACAGAGTCAGAATCATCTAGGAAAGAGATCGGCTTCGAAATTGCTATGTGGTGCACAGTGAGAATGAGGAAGAGGAAGGCCCAGGGAGCTGTAGAGGAAATCGTCGCTGAGGCCCCTGTTCCCCTCCCAAGTTGAAGAAAGATCTCAGGATGCTGCGCAGCCTCCTTCTATTTCTACTGCACATAGAAATCTGTGCTGGAGAGGACACACAGTAAGAAGAGGTTTGAGCAACCTCTACACTTTAAAATTCAGGCTTTCACGATTACTCAATTAAGAAAAATACTAAGGATACACACGTTTAGGGTATTTTCCAAATTTCAAATAATAAATAGTTATTACTTTTAGTCACGAGGTGATTTAAAATATAAATTGCTCAAATAATCATAAAACCTTTTTTTATCACCTAGCCCCATTTAACTCCTTCAGCAAAGCCACACACTCAGGAGTTCATGTGGACCAGCTGGGGAGAAGACACAACTGCAGCACGTTCAGTGTCCTACACTGTTCCATGCCCCATGCTGCCCCGTGCTGCCCCGTGCTGCCCCGTGCTGCCCCGTGCTGCCCCGTGCTGCCCCGTGCTGCCCCGTGCTGCCCCATGCTGCCCCATGCTGCCCCGTGGCACCAGCATTGGCTCAGGACATTTTCAGGCTGGGAACAAAAGCTAAAGCCCATTATCAACTTCTCCCTAGAGCTATAAATTCTAGCAACATTTATTCCCTTTGGATGCAGACATTTTTGGAGCAGGCCTCCTTCACCTTGGCTCCATTGCTACCTCTGGATAACAAGACGGCATGCAAAGTGTGCTTGAGCAACGTTATTAATAGTAGAATATGCAAGGTCTTGCTCCAGTGTGACAAATGAGGAGCTATACAAATTCAGAAATTAAGCTGACAGGTGAACTGGTGCCATTGTAGTTAGTATGTTTTAAAAGCAAGCTCAATGTGCCATCAAGCTAATTGAAACTGTTCACCTTCATTTAGAACATATATTTAAAAATTGGTCACTATGTCTTGTTTTTTTTTTTTTTTTTTTTCTGTTCATTAACTGAGCAACAAAAATATTTAGTGTGTATAGCACGTGATGTTAGTAGTCAGGGCAATCAGGAGTGTCATTTACCTGTAGTGGGAAACTTGTCCTTTCTCCTCTTAGTCTTTACCTGCTCTAGGGACATAGTACAAAATGAGTCCCATGGAAGGAACAGCCACCTCGATTAGATCTTGAACCTTGAACAGTGGGACTAACTGAAACTGTAAGTACTGTGCCCATGTTTCTAATTTCCTTTCTACTCACAAAAGGACTTTTCACTTTTTACTTTTGAAAGGTTTTTGTTTTGTTTTGGTTTGGTTTGGTTTGGTTTTTATGGCTTGAGGCCATTGTCTACTTAAATCTTTTTCATCTTTAAAATGTTTTTCTAGGAGAATAAATGTGTTGTGGTGGAAGCAAAGAGGATTTAAGTCTTTAACTACCTGTCCAAAGACACTTCCTGGCTTCAGAGGGCAGCTGAGGGGTTCTGGGTTCTGCCGATGATCCTAGCTGTGTTTTTGGCATAGTTCCAAGACAGGTTGACTGGTTCTTTTTGATTACCAGTACTGTGAGAGAGATGGTTGAGATACTGGGATGGTCTAAGATAATGTGGTGGCCTTCTTGAGACAAAAATCATATGGAAAAATGTTACATATACCTCACATGAACATGGACATGCACATGGCTGCATGATAATATCAGCATAGCCAAGGTGTTTATTGTGTGCACACTTCCTAAATTGATTGTGTCATGTGAGTGTGTGTGTGTGTGTGCATGTGTGTGTGCCCTTGCAGATGCATTCAGGACTGGGGGGGGAGGGGGTATTGTAATATAATTACATCACTTTCCTCTTCTTTTTACTCCCTCCAAATCCTGCTATGCTCCTCAATTCTCCTTCAAATTCATATCCTCTTTCTTTGTAATCATTGTTACATATGTGTACCTATAACATATAAACTTACCCTGCTTAATTTGTATAAAGTTGCTTGCATGCGTGTTTTTTATAACTGGCCATTTATTATTGGATAACAGATCTGAATGCTTCTCCCTGGTGATGTCTATTCTCCTGCTCTTGACATTCATTGTAATTCTTAGTTTAAGGTTGAGGGCTTCTCAACTTTCTCTATCCACGTTAGTATGTCTATTCATGTTATCTATGTTCAGGTTGTATGTAGACAGCCTTAAGAACACCAACACGAGTTCATATGAACTAGATATTTACTGTTAAATATATACTAAAGGATCTGTAAGATTCTATGACATAGGAGACAATACACCAGACAGCAAATGCATAGAGTTCTTAAATAAGAATCAGAACAGGTGGTACAGAAAGATAAAAAACAACATGACAATGACCAGAAGGTTTACATTTTCTTCACAGCAATCCTGGAGAGAACTGCTCCACTTTCTTACTCCTAAGACTGCTCTGAGGAGACTATGTGAGTCACATAGCAGATAGGTTCTTGGGAATCTGGAAAAGAAATGGTAGTACCTGACTGACTATTCAGGAACGAGTGTGGCTTGCTGCTGGAGGAATAGAGCAGTGTTGCCTCAGAGAGAAGCCAAGTCAAGTGAGGATTCCTGTTGCTTTCTAAGAAGTCATTAGAACAGAGATTAACAGACTTGTGAGACACTGTTAAATGCAAGCACTTGTATTCCAAGCATCCTTACATGTGTTGAAATGCCACTAGACTACCTGGATATAACAAGTTTGAAGATGAAAGTCTCTCAGGTTCTTGACAATTTGTCTGTCCAGAATTTGTACATGTGCTGTGCTATGTAGCAAGGAAACATTTTAGAAGTCCATTCATATATCAGAGACTAAAGTGAAGATCAATTCCTTAACTTTCTCACAATTAAATCAGATTAACATAGTCTTGAAATGTTTAAAATTTTGGTAGGATCCAGCAGGGATTTGATGAACACTGGGTTCGATGTCCTGAAAACAAAAACTTCAACTTATAGGGAATAGATAAAAGATGGTGCCTTAGTACATTTTGGCTATAGACTTAAGTATCATCATCTGGACAATTTATAAAATGATGGACATTTTATTACTTGTAATTTTAGTTGGTGAGAAATCCAACATCAATATGCCCTTAGATTTGGCATCTGGTGATGACACTTTTTTATACATGACAGTTTTCTAAATTTCCTCCAATAGAGATAGAAATTCGGCCATTTCTTTGGGTCTCTTTTTAAAGGATAGTAATACCACTCATGAACAAAGCCCTCATGGTTTACTAATCTCATTAATGCTCAGCTTAATATCAGCCTACTGTGGATTTGATTTCATTCAGCCCATCCATTTAGGAGGTTCAGAAATAGACTATAGCTGAAGGGGGTTCCATCCCTTACAGCAGCAGGAAAACTGATAGTTAAACAGTGCATACTGCTAGTTACTGATTTAGATGTCTTTTGTTTTTCCTTAAGCTTGACTACACTATGCCTAGGGTTCAGTCCACCCCTAGTCCCCTGACTTTCATTTCAGCCTATCCTTATACAATCCAGTGTGCCTAATTCCTACAGCTGCTCCATTCTCTTTTATGGTAGTATATTTTGTTTAGAATTAATTTATTACTTTAGAATATGTGTTATTGCAACTTTTTTCTTTTTATTCTTCATGTAATTTACATCTTGACTGCTATTTCCCGTACCTCCACTCTTCCCCACCTCACCCCATACAGCTCACCTCGTCCCTAGTTCTCCTCCATTTATCTTCAAAAGGGAGAGAGAGAGAGAGAGAGAGAGAGAGAGAAAGAGAGAGAGAGAAGAGGGAAGGGGAGGGGAGGGGAGGAGAGGAGGAGAGGGGAGGGAGGGGAGGGGAGGAGAGGGGAGGAGAGGAGAGGGGAGACAGGGGAGAGGGGAGAAGGAAAAAGGAGAGAGAGAGAGAGAGAGAGAGAGAGAGAGAGAGAGAGAGAGAGAGAGAAACACAGAGAGAGACAAAGAGAGACAGAGACAGAGAGCCTCCCAGAGATGTATCAACCAAACATAGCATAACAAATTACAATAAGATAAGGCACAAACCCTCATATCAAGGTTGGATGAAGCAACTCAGTAGAAGGAAGAGTCCTGAGTGTGGGCAAAAGAGTGAGTTACTCCCTACTTCTGATGTTAGTAGTCTCCCAAGAACACCAAGCTACATAACCTCATTGCCAATTTTATCTCTACCCTTTGAGATACAAATTTAAAAGTATACCCTCTTGCTAGTTTGACAAACCCTGACTCTCTTTCCATAGATGTGGGAGCCATCTGGTTCAAATGAGGTAATCAATCTTGATTGTGTCCTTCTTGCCAAGATACTATGGAAAGATAGAAGCCTAACCTTATTGGAAACTTTACACTAAGTAGGAAAACTACTTGTTGCCATGACAACAAGACAAACTTTGCCATTCCTTAGGACAAAGCCGATCAGCAAGCACAGATGTCCTAAGACATCCCACCTCAAATCTTAAAACCCACCTGTTCTTATTTCAGTGGCAATATGTATCTAAGTACAGTCTGTGCTTTCCCTTTTATTGCTGGCAATGTATGGATAAATCAATTTGTTTACTCACCAGTGTGATTTTGCTTTAAGAGTGCACAGAGAAGAAATAGGTCTTGTGTGGCTAGTAAAGAGAAAGAGAAAACTCTAAACTCTAACATGCTCATCAACTAAGGCAAATAATAAGAATAATAAGGAACTTGGCTGTCTTTACGGTTGAGCAGTATGGAGGCACTTAGGCTTGCCATATATGCTTTGTCAGTTATTGTGAAACCATCTGAAGAGGAAAACTAAGAAAAGCTTCAACAAAGTAGATGAGCAAATGGGTATTCTTTATTTTACTATTTGGTTTCTGCTTTAAGTGCTTCATTTATAGTAACTAACATTCTTTAGGACTTCAGAAAAGTTGGTGTTAAAAGTGAGAATAGATAGACCCAGAGTTCACCTTGAATGAAGGCAAACTGAGCATGCACCTGAGATCTTCTGTAGCTACTGGTATACACATGTTCCCACAGTCTGAAGACTCATGGAGATGATCTTCTATGAATGGATACATTTGAGTCTTCCCTGCTGAGTGGATGTATAATAGCAGTGAGAGGCTACTCTATGAGCTGTATTACAGAGCCATCCGATGAGGTAATGAACAGCCATGCTGAGGAGTAGCTGTGCTGATTCTCTGTGGGAGTTTATTTTTTCAGAAACTGAGTATAGAAAGAACTTTTAGTGGCCAGTATACCACCAGGAGGAAGAACCAAGGTGCACAAAAGCAACCTCAGAAGGCAGAGGATAAAGTGAAAGAGAACACAGACCAAAGAGAGAATGCTCACGTTGCATGGGCACTTCTTGAAAGCATGCAGTCTTTAGAATTTATAAAAGAAACCAACTTTGTTGTTCCTGCACAATAAACATTGGAAGCAATATCATCTGAAAAATACATTAGTAATGCCTGTGACAAAAATAATAGGCAGGAATGACATTTTATACAAATATAGCAAAAATTCAAATTTATGTAGACAAATCTGTCAGCTATGTGAGAGGTGAATCAGAAGCACTAGGGTCCCAGACAAGAGGAACAGAGAACTGCTTCCTTTGATCTTGATGGGAATTTCCAGGATGACACTGGAAAAGCAGCTGGAAGCTGAAATATTATTCCATGTACAGTACTCATAATAATGTACATAAAATACCCAGGAACAGTCAGTTATAAATAAAACTGAATTTCTATCTATTTCTGTATAGTCTATTTCAACTTATTTCCTTGTTCCCTTAACAACTTGCATGAAATAAGAGAAGCGGGAACCATCATGAATTATTGATAGTCATCTTAATTGGTGTATATATTTCACTGGTCAATCTGACACCAGAGAATTTCTTATGTATACAGCTTCAGTCATTGTCACAGATTCCTCCCCAATACATGCACATGGGCACTAAGACTTGCACTAAGTCATGGTTGGTGACATGAAGAGCAATTGTGGTCACCAAGATATACAGTAATCCAGGATGAATTGTTAAAATATATCATGTAAAGATAGCATATATGTAAAGAGACAGAAATGATTTAACTTCATAAAAATGTTAGTTTTACTGGGATAGTGGCATATGCCTATAATATTATTACATGATAAACAAGGACTATGGGCTCAATGCCACCAGCTATTACATAGTAAGTTTAAAGCCAACCTAGTGTACGCAAGACTGTCTACAAAAAAGAAACAATATAATAGAAAAAAATGAGTTAATCTGAGTCCATCATGGAGATTTCAATGTGAAAAATTAATCTATGAACATATAAAAATAAAATAGCTTGTAGATGGGGTGACATATGGAGAACATATTGCAAAGTTACAATCTAACTAAATATGTAGAGAAAAATAGGTAAGAGAAATGAAATAAAATAAAAGCCAAGGGGTGGTCCTTTATACTCAGGCAAACTTTCAATTTACCTTGTGACCCCAGGAGCCATAAAGTAGTTTACCCTAAATTCACCCTGAAATATAAAAGTCACTGACAAATATTGACTTAAATAGACAGAATGGTGCCATTCCTAAAGATAGTCATGTGTTAATGCAGGACGCTGAATATACCATGTTACATGGTGGTGCAGAATTAAGCTCACAAGTAGAATAAAGGATGTTAGTTTGTTCAACATTAATATGAATTGTCTCTCAGATTCAGTATACTCACATGAGTCTTTAAGGATAGGTAAAAAGTCAATATCTGAACTAGTTACTTGTTGCAACAAACTACATGACCAAAGCAACTTAATGAAGGAAGTGTTTGTTTTTACATTTATTGCAAAACAAAGATCATGATGGCAGGCAAGTCCATCATGGGAGAGATGGCCAGGCAGCAGGTTGTATTCCATCTCAAGTCAGGAAAAATAGTGTATTCTTAGCACTTTTTCTACTTTGTATTGCATCTAGGACAGCCAGCCTAAGGAATGGTGCTGCCCACCACAAGGGTGAGTCTCCTCAATTAATTTCATCTACAAACTCCCTCACCAGCATGTCCAGAGGCTTGTCTTTCCTGTGATTTTATTTCCTACCTAGTTGGCAGTATTAATCATCACCATTTCCAAGTCATAAAATCTGAGAAAATTTTGTACAGGAATTTTAATCCAGCAACATGGCTGTTCTGGCAAGAGATCACTTCCAAAGATACAGTGTGGCTGGAATGTAGATGCCCCAGCCACACACACCTTCAATCCCTCTGGCTAGAACACACCTCTTTAATCTCAAACAACGATGCTTAATTGAAGATCAAACAAATTGACAGATCAGAGAAAGATTTGATAAAATAAGTCAGAGATAGGATATGCCAAACTCTCATGAGAAAAGACGGGGGGGGGGGGAAGTGGCTTAAGAGAACAGCAGCAGCAGAACGGGGTCGGGGAGGGGGGAGAAAGAGGAAGGGAGAGAAAGAGAGGAAGAAAGAGACAAAGACAGAGACAGAGAGGAGGCAGTTTTGCCAGGACAGTTTTACAGAAACAGGTTGCAGGTGAAGACAGAATGAGCTAGAGAATGAATGAGGAGTCAGAAGACTAGAACAGATTGCCAGAGTTAGTTTGAGGCCAAGCAGAGTAATTCAGCCAGAAGCTAAGAGAAGCCAGTTTGAATCAGTCAGCTTAGAGAAATGTTTGGGCCAAAACTTCTGAGTTCAGTCAGCCAGCCAGAGTTCAGAGAGAACTAGAAAGGGTGAGCTTATCCAGCAGTAATCCTCTAAGGACAATTACATCTGGCAAATAAACATTACTTTTACAAAGCTTGACCAACCACTGCTCACTTTGATGGTGAAGAAGCCATATGTCAAAAACTGCAAGGCTTTAGAACTTCCAGGAAGCAAGTGAGGAAGAATGTTATCTGTTAAGTCCTCTATAAAAGAGCAAACCTGTAGACACCTTGACTCTAGCCCAGTGGGACCCATTAGTGAACTCTGAACCCTGGCACTGTAATCTCTTAATTTGTATCATCTAAGCCACTGAGTTCATGATGGTTTATAAGAATAAGAAGAGAAAATGATAATTCAGTTTATAAAATATAAATCTGTGTGTCCACCTCAAAGACATTTGAAATTTAAATTCCCATTCCAATTATTATTGTTAAACTTCAGAGCTGAATACACATTCTCAAATTTATACTGAATGATTGACATTATTCCTAAACTCAAAGAACTGTACTCTAGGTATATCTGAAGCCATATTAAAATGGATTACTGTAAATATCACTCTGTGATATTATTTCAAGCAATCCATATGATATACATCACATAGTTTCATAACACAAATGTGAATTCTTATTAAAAAAATTAAAGTGCTTGAAGCATAATTTCCAAATGATGTCCTTTGAGCTGACAGAATTTGTTTAGGAGAAATCCATTACAGTGAGACAAAAGGTACTTGACATTTTACTGATGCCCAGCATGCCTTTTGTTAGTCTGTCTTGGATATTCCTTCACTCCAAGATCAAATGGAGGGTAACATATTGATTTTCTAAGTGCATTTTTGTAGGACACTGAGAAAAAAGTCTCATCAACAAATGCATAGATTTCATTTTCCTTTTGTTGAATAGACTGAGTTAATAGAAGTGACTTTAAATGACAGCCTGGTTATTTACAGGAAAGCAGATGAAAGATTTATGTACTACTTATATGAATTGGGTAATGGTATGAACATTTCAAATGGTAATAGGCTAAAAAGTCAAGCATGCCTGCTTTTCATGTCATCTTTATTGAAAACCACTAGACAGGGTACTAAATACCTAAAGCTTGATACCAGAAGTGCTATGAGCAGTGGGGTGTGTGTAATTCTTCATATAAAAGCAGCACATTCATTGTCGGGATCCAGGAGGCTGGAGCAGTCACACAGCTGATCTGCTCCCCTGAGGAAACTGAGTCCAGAGACATCCAAGGGAGGTCAAGGACTGCAGAGCTGCAGGTAGGAGGACCCTCACACCACCCTAGGCCCCAGAACCACAACTAGCAGTAGGGAGCCCCCAGAGTGCATCTGGCATCAAGAACCCGCCCCTGCGGAAAACCACTCCCCTTCTCCCCATTGCCCAGATCCCGGAGGCTAGAGCAGTCACACAGCTGATCGGCTCCCCTGAGGAAACTGCATCCGGAGGCATCCTAGAGAGGTCACGGACCGGACCGCAGAGCTGCAGAGCAGGGGACACCATAACCTGAAGTATCCTAAAGGAGCAACTACACTCAGAGCAGCAAACACCTAGCTGGTCTACTACCATGGAGACACCATATCCTGAGATATCCTAGAGGAACCACTGTACCCAGAACAGCTGGAGCTCAGGATCATAGAGACATCCAGACCCCAAGGAGTTCTGACACAACCAAGATAACTGGAGAGGCAGACTCCAGTCAGAACCAGTGAGTGCAAGTAGCATAGAGCTAACCAAATGGTGAAAGGCAAGCGTAAGAATGTAAATGACAGAAACCAAAGTTACTTGGCATCACCAGAACCCTGTTCCCCCACCATAGCAAGGCCTGAACACCACATCACATCTGAAAAGCAGGACTCAGAATTAAAATCACTTCTCATGATGATGATAGAGGACTTTAAAAAGGACATAAACAACACTCTCAAAGAATTTGAGGAGAACACAGGTAAACAGGTAGAAGCCTTTAAAGAAATGCAAGAAAACACAACCAAACAGGTGAAGGAATTAGACAAAACTGTCCAGGTTCTAAAAATGGAAGTAGAAACAATAAAGAAATCTCAAAGGGAGACTACCCTGGAGATAGAAAACCTAGGAAAAAGATCAGGAATCATAGACACAAGCATCACCAACAGAATACAAGAGATAGAAGAGAGAATCTCATGCACAGAAGATACCATGGAAAACATAGACACAACAGTCAAAGAAAATGTGAAATGCAAAAAGCTCCTAACATAAAACATCCAGGAAATCCAGGACACAATGAGAAGGCCAAACCTAAGGATAATAGGTATAGATGAAGGTGAAGACTCCCAACTTAAAGGGCCAGTAAATATCTTCAACAAAATTATAGAGGAAAACTTCCCTAACCTAAAGAAAGAGATGTCCTTAAATATACAAGAAGCCTACAGAACCCCAAATAGAATAGACCAAAAAAGAAATACCTCCTGTCACATAATAATCAAAAGATCAAATATACAAAACAAAGAGAAGATACTAAAAGCAGTAAGGGAAAAAGGCAAAGTAACATATAAAGGCAGACCTATAAGAATTACACCAGATTTCTCACCAGAGACTATAAAAGCCAGAAGATCCTGGACTGATATCATACAGACCCTAAGAACACAAATGCCAGCCCAGACTACTATACCCAGCAAAACTCTCAATCAATATTAACGGAGAAACCAAAATATTCCATGACAAATCCAAATTTACACAATATCTTACCACAAATCCAGCACTTCAAAGGATAATTGGTGGAAAACTCCAACACAAAGAGGGAAACTACAACCTAGAAAAAGCAAGAAAGTAATCTTCCAACAACCCTAAAAGAAGGTAGCTATACAAACATAACTCCACTGCCAATAACAAAAATAACAGGAAACAACATTCATTTTTCCTTAATATCTCTTAATATCAATGGATTCAATTCTCCAATAAAAAGACATAGACTATCAGTCTGGATACATAAGCAGGATCCAACATTTTGCTGCATACAGGAAATGCACCTTTGTGAAAAAGATAGACACTACCTCAGAGTAAAAGGTTGGAAAACAATCTTCCAAGCAAATGGTCCCAAGAAACAAGCTGGAGTAGTGATTTTAATATCAAATAAAATCATTTTTCAACCAAACATAATCAAAAAAGATAAAGAAGGACACTTCATATTCATCAAAGGAAGTTGAGCATTTCTTAAGGTGCTTCTCAGCCATTCGAATTTCCTCAGTTGAGAATTCTTTGTTCAGAGAGGGACCCATGACTCCAGCAGTATATGTAGGGGAGGATGGCCTTGTCAGGCATAGGTGGGAGAGGAGATCTTTCAGCACCCATTTTTTTATTCTTTCATTACATTAAATGTGAAAGGAAGAGAAAAAAACAATGGTACTACATAGAGAAAAGCCTGCATGGATTCCAGGCCTGCAAAGGAGATGCCATAGTAAACAAAGAAGATATGGAGTTCTTACCCTGGCTTCTCCCATTCCTACACCCATGTATAGCCTCAGGTGCTTAAGACTGAATAAATGTTCTTAGAAACCAAGCTACAGGGTAACCTGGGAGGTACACTTCTTTAAGATACATATAATATCAAGGAAAGGATAAAGTTAGAACGAGACAGACGGATGACTAACATGTCCAGAGACATCACAAAGCACATCCTAGAGACTCAAACAGTCACTTCTTCCTCCCTATGAGTGTTTGAATGCTCGGTGGACAAAAGGCCATGTTTACACCTCACTGTGTTAGAGTGGGTGATAATTACATATTAACTTACAAGGCTTTGTTGATGCGCATGTGTATGTTTGTGTTTGGGCTAGCCCATGAAACTACATTTACACCACATCTTTATTATTTGTCAGAGATGGGTTGCTACCCCCAGTCCATGGGCACTCATTCTGAGCATGTTGCACTGCTCACTTCCAGATTTTTCTCCCAGTTGCACAAAATGGCCAGAAATAACTTCCATCCACTTAAAAGAGCCAAACTCATGAAAGGTGATGGGAAAGGAGTAGCTGCTTACAAATTGATGGACAGTTCTCTCATAGAGGCATAAAAAAATAAAACTTGAAAAACATAGTTGTTTCCAAACTTTGCTCTCAAACAACAAAACAGCAGAGGCATGACTTACACGACTTACACATCATTAGCAGGTCAGTGTTCCAATGTCCATTATGAATCTACCAGTGGTGGAATTTTAGACTTATGGAACAGCATAAGCAAACTGAATACTAGAAATGAAAACAAGGTGGTCAGAATCGTGTTTCTTTTAACTTCGAGGATAAAATAGAGAGCAATGGATAATGCTGAGCTTCTCTTCTCAAGGTATGTGTGAACTATGTTTCCCTTCTCCTGTCTTCTTGCCCCTGTGAAGTAATATGGACTCTGTAATCTCCAAATATTTTTTGTATCAGTGATAGTGTCTTTGGCCCTCACTCTAAGCTCTGGAACCTTTCAATGCATCATATTAAGAAGACAAAGAAGACCATCTTGCAGGACTCACAGGTGATAACTCTACCACATGCATCCTTGGAAGCAGATATTTTTGTCTTGAGGGAGTTAGAGAAAAGCACTGACAAAATTGAAAGATTAAACGTTTATTAATTTTATTTGATGTACTTTCATTGGCTGTATAATGAAGGGAACACCCACAAGGACCTGGGTGGGTAAGGGAACCTTCAAGAGGAATGCAACGTTGTCTTGTAGAAGCAAATATTGTGCTATGTTTAACAACCAGTAAGGATATGGTAACTACAAAGAATAGGACTCGGCTAACATCTGGATGAATTTGAAGAGGCTTTCCTTGAGCCCTCAGGAATGTATTCCACACTCCTCTATCCTACCTAAATTTTTGTTCTTTTCTCCAAGCACTCAAAGTCCTATTCATATTTCTCATGTGAAGAAATCCCTCCTCATTGTTAAGTTATCATGACAGGTTTCACTTTGTCCAGCCTTTAGTGGGCTAAGCTTATAGTGGTTTCAGTGATGTCTTTAGTAATCAAACTGAATAGGTACCTGTCTACCTGGGAGATATTGGTGAATCATACAGGTACTATATGTCTTTCATGGCTGATGTACATGGCACAGGGTAAAGAAGAATGAGGTGGAGAAATAGAACTGTTTATGGTATTAGTTATAATATTGTCATAGTGTTGGATTATTTCCTCACATGTGGTTTTTTTCAAGCATTAGAATTCTTCAGAGAAAAGCATGATTTCATATATTATGGAGAGCCAGACTCACCCAGGAGCTTCTCAGAGGCCCTGATGAAAGGACAATGGAAGCTTTGGTTCTTTATCATTGTCCAGGAGTGCACTTGGCAAGGCCAACCAAAGGCTGGAGTGGGTCCTACTTACAAGAGTCAAGGTTGTGGCTTTGGGGGACCATATTCGTCCCCCTGATCTCTGATTATCAGTTCCTAGGCATCTGTGTCTGAGGTATCCCATGTTCTTTTTGCCAGCATTGGCTGATGTAGCTCTCTGTTGACCATTGTCATTTTACCCCTGAAAAAGTCTATATGATGCCTTAATTCTTAATAACCTGGCTTGGCATAAGTGATCATCTTATGCAAGACCTCCTACTCCCAAACATTGCTTTTGTCTTCTTTATTTCTCATCTTCTTTATCTCATCCCTGGTCTTCCCATTCAATACATCACAGTTCAGGATGCTTATTCCTGCTGGTTTGGAACAATATATATTATTTGATGAAGAGAATTACCCATAGTATAGATCTAGGGCTGACACAGTTTTGGGAAAGGGTGAAAAATTAAACCCAGTGAGCGAGATGATTACTGTGTGGATAAAATGCTTGCCCTGAAATATGAGGACCTGAGTTTGCATCCCCAGAAGCTAGGCCAGAGTTGCATCCACCTGTATTCTTAGTACCCTGAAATCAAAAACAGGCAACCCCTTCAGCAGTCTGACTGGTTAGAATGTGCAGGATTGCTGGTGTATATGTGAGACCCTACCTCAGTAAATTAAAGCAGAGTGAAATTGGTGAAGACATTGTGTCAAAATTGGTCTTCACTAACACATGCATGCTCACACACCTGCAAACGCACACACACACACACACACATACACACACACACAAAAGCAGCAAAACAAACACAAACAACAAAGAAACAAGAACCCCACAAAAATGAATACATCTGTGCTTAAAAACAGTGTATACAGCTGAAGAAGAATGTAGCCTATTAACAGTGTCTATGTCTTGTTTTAATGAAGCAGTCATTCCTCAAAGGGATGCTAATGGTGTGTACCGGCATGCCGATGGCATTTAAGATCAATCCACAATGGGAAAATAAGAAGAAGCAAAGGAAAATGAGAAGTTGAAAAGTGAAAAACAGTATACATCGTCTGGTTCAGTATCAGGAGACAACTGAGTTTTGAATATCCAGGATTGACCCAAAATATGATAAAAATACTGCAGAAGGCAGCTAATGGACAAATATCTGTGCTGTGAGCCTTCCAGTAGAGAAACTGACACTTGATAATATTTTGTTAGTAAATCTGTTTCTAAAATGCTTTGTTTGAGAGAAAAACAAGTATCTAATGCATCATTGTGTAGATGTTTTTATTGCTTTCCCTCTGGCATGTTCATTTTTATGTGGGTTAAATATGAGAGATGATTTTTCTCTTTGCTTACACTTTTGTATTTTCTTTAAACGACTTTAACATGTTCAAAAGTAGAAAGATTTTTTTAAGTTCCTTAATATTTATCTCAACATGTTAAATCTCACCTATTCAGTTTTATTGTCTGGTTAATTTGGCTATTTAATTTAAAAAATTAAAAAGAAAGTCAGTTTTCTTTAAGAGTCTAGCCCCTGGTAAGACGACAATGCTCCAGGGGAAGGTCACATATATGAAAGTATATTGATAGCACAGATTCAACTCAATGAGCAAAAACAGACAGACAGACAGACAGACAGACAGACAGACAGACAGACAGATGAATAAGGTAGCAACGTTGAGTGGGTAGAGAAGGGGATATTTATCTGGAAAAAGGTGGGAAGAGAAAAGTGAACATGATCTGCACACAGTATATAAAATTCCTAAAGTACTAATGCAATTGCTAATAGCTCCTGGGCTAAGGGTGGGACTTTACACCTGCTTTTGGGAATTGCCTCATTTGCACTTGCACAAATCTTGCACATGGGGTCACAAGTGCTGTGAGTCTATGTACACAATGGTCCTGCTGTGACCAGAAGACACTGTCCCCTTGCAGTCATCCACCACCCATGACTCTTACATTCTACACCTTCTGGAATGATCCTCGAGGCTTGGAAGAAGGAGATATGATACAGATATCCCACATAGGGGTATAAATCCCACATTCTCTTGTTCATAGCTCTCTCCAATACTATCAGGCATCTTTTAAAATCCGTTTTTACTATATATTTTATTTTACTTTTTGAATGGTTGATAATTTAACACTTGTATCTAATGTATTCCTATCAAACTCAGCCTCCAGTTTCTCCCTAATCCTTCACCACTGTTTCTTCTAAAATTCTCATGCTCTCTCTCTCTCTCTCTCTCTCTCTCTCTCTCTCTCTCTCTCTCTCTCTGTTCGCTTAGTTCTACCTGTATGTTCATGTATGTAGGAACATCTAATGGAATGTGGCTGGCCATTTATGAGGAAATCTTTGAGGAGGGGTGATACTCCCTCTCAGGATTGGGATTTTCTCACTACCCTTAATCTATAATGGGATAGTTTTTATTGACTTATGCAGGTCTTGTAAAAGTAGTCATAGCTACTATGAATTTATAGGTACATCTGCCTGGTTGTGTCTGAAAACACTGTTTTCATTATAGAGAGAATCAGTCCCTATGGCTCTTACAGTCCCTCTGCTTTCTTATCAGGAATGACCTCCAAGCCATGGGAAGAGGGCATATGATGTAGATGTCCCCACTAAGTCTGGGCAGTCTGAAATCTTTTATTCTCTGTGATGACCAATTATCTCCAACTGTGTGAATTACCATCTTTGGCAATTAAAAGCTTCTCTGACAAGGGCTAAAAAATTCACTTATCTACAAGTATAGCAATGTGTTTAGGAGTCACTTTAATACTATGTCCATTTAGCAGAGTAATAGTAATAGGCTCTCCCCTAAGAGAAATGACCCATCTAGCCATAGTTTCTCTGTCCCATTGCAAATGACCCATCTAGCCATAGTTTCTCTGTCCCGTTGCAAGACATTAGTTCAGTCTTGTTGAGCAGGCTTTAAATCTAATAACAAACATGGCTGATTACTCCCATAACACTCATCTGTTATTGCACCAGAAGTCATTTTTTCCAGATCCCTCATTATTATAACTAATGGGCTCCACAAGTGGAGAAGACCAGTACTTACTTTTCTCCTCTGGTAGTGTACATCTTCCAGAACCGTGAAAGCACACCAATAGGCCTAAAGCATTCAGCTCAAAACCAAGTTGATTGCTTTGTAGTTTATGACTGAAGTCTGCATTGTCTTAAGCAATCGAGTTCTTGCCAACGAGTTCTGGAGAGTAGGCTAGAAGAAGAGGAATAGCAGTAACCTGTAATGATTGGAGACCCCACTGATGGGCAATTTGAAAAGTAACCCATTTCTGACTCTTGGATATTTATTTGATATTTATTCTATGGCGTCTAAGAGTAGTATAACAATATTTTCCCAAATAGAAGATAAATGTCTATAGCCTTGAATATCAGAAAATGAGCTGATTATGTTTAACTCATCAACATAGGGCTGGTGAGATGGATAAGCAGGTAAGGGTACTTGCTAAGCAAGTCTTGCAACCTGTGCAAAATTCACATGAAGAGGACCAACCCTAGAAAAAGTTGCTCTCTAGTCTTCATGCCTGTGGTATGGCTGATTCACACCTGAGAGCACACACTCGCTCTCTCCCACAGTCAATGAGGAAACGAAATAAAAATATTTAGCACAAAAGTAACAGATGTACAGATTACCTATGAATTTTCTGTTAGGAATGACTAGTAAAGACATAGTACAATAAATAGCTCAATTCATTTTTATCTTCCAGTGCTGTAGCCACACAGACAAATGGAAAATAGTGTTTCTCATTTATTTGTAAATGACACATCTCTGCTATTAAGTTCTAGGAAGTTCCAGCATTATAAACTTTACTCACTGGTTTAATAAATTCTTGAAATGGTCTTTCTAAGTATCATATCATCTTAAGGATCATGATTTATAAATACAGAGAGAAAAGTCAAGGATAAGATAACCACTCAGAAGTCTTATTTTCTTGAACTGATAAGCTACTAAATAATGACTCAAACCAAAATATCAGCCCTCCTGCCTCTGATAGATGAAAGGCTGTGTGCTAAATCCCACACATTGCATGGTTGAAGCCAGGACTGGCAGATGTGTCAATGTTATATTGAAAAGAGGTTCCGGCTTTTAGCAAAATGTGTGAAAAGCTTTGATTGAGATAGGTTAAGAAGAAGTGATGTTTATTCCAGAACAGAAGTGTGACATGAGGCCCCTAGACAGTTTCAAAAAGTCCTAGTAAAACTACAGCAACAAAATCCTCAGATAAAAAATAATTTTACAGTTTACTTTAATGTTCCAAAATGCTGTTGTTTAATGTGTAGATGTAACAGCCATATTTTAAATTATATGTGTGTGTTCCTGCAAGTACTGAAATTCAGAAACATTTTATTCATAAGTTCATTTCAGTTCTCAGTAGTTGCATTCCATATGCTCTGTAACAATGCATGTTCATCAGCATAGAACAGAAATATAACTATGATTTGAAGATAAAAACAATTATTTATAATCTCTTCATACCATTTGTAGGTGATATTTAAGTATTGATTTCATTGAAGTTTCAGTTTGTGGTGAAACTCTTAATAAAACAGGTAAAGGAAGAAGAAGAAGGAGGAGGAAGAGGAGGAGGAAGAAGAGGAGGAGGAGGGAGAAGAAAGAGGGGGAGAAGGAGGAGGAAGAGGAGAGGATGAGGCGTCTCATGATAGCTGTAGTTCTTAATACACATGGATATGATAGTTTCAATAATTAGTGTTTGGGTTTTTTTTTTGTAGACTTTTCCACTCAGAAACTACACCAATGACTTAAGATCTATGTCCTGGAGAACATTAAAACTAGTAGGAAGCCAAGAAAATATCTTTGTTGGATTGATTTACCTATATTTTTCTTATTCAGAAAGGCATTTTGTGAGTGCTTGAAATATCGCTGTTTTGGCTCTGTGCAGAGCAGGGTAGAATTGGCTACACTGTGCTCTTCCATCAAGTTCACTTACTATTTTTATACAGTGTTGAGATACCAAAGCAATCTAGGATATTAAAGCTTATAAGGCAATGGGCATGCAAAAGACACATATTTGAGTTTCAAAGGTAAGTCAAAACACACATTAAAAACAATAAAATCTACTTCAAAACTCATCTTGGGGTTGCAATTTTTGACAGCACAGTAATTATTGTTAAGGTAAGAACATACCTTGATGGCTATGTTGAAGTGCACTGTTTGTACATCTTATTCTCTCTATATATATATCCAACTGATGGACAATTAGCTCATTTCCATATTGTTGAGGGATGCTGCTCCCCTGGCATGTCATGGCATGATACACTTTTTATAGAGAAATTTTCATGTGCTATTTAAATTTGTTAAAAAACTGTCTGTGAGAGTGAGGCCCTTCCTTTCTCAGAATCCAGCACATCTATGTTGATTTTTTCAAAAGACCTCTATCCTAGGTCAAACTGGCCCCTTGGTTCTGTAAAACATGGGGGAAATAGTAAACAACCAAGAAAGTTAGAAACACAATATCCTTAAGAAGGGCTAAATGGTAAACCATCCCACCGAAGGTTACTGTTACATTCTCCATGCTATAAAATCCCTGTGGTGGGGTTGGGAAGCTCACAAAAGGAGACACTCTCAATCCAGCACGCTATGTTTTTCTCTAGTCAAGTGAGCCTGGGATTTGATGACTACTTTGGTCACTGCTAGATGATTTTATGATGTTTGATACCTCTCTGTTGCTTCTATATAACACATGTTGTTTGTAATTTTATTTTTGCTTTCTGTGTTTTCATTTTTAAAAAAATAAAAAATAAAAAAAAACCAAGCTCGGTCACTAGAAATCTAAATTACAGCTATCATAGAACATTCTCCAGGCTGTGCAGAAAACATGGCTACTGTTTGCTTAAACTGCCATCCGCTGCCATCACCCACAAGAGAACTGTGCCTGCATGGACCCATTTACTTTCTGTCATGGTGAAGAGAAGGAGCTAAAGAGTTTGTTGCCATTGCCATGAGAAAACATGGTTAGCAGCTGCTCAGGGAGGGAGTGATGTTTTTCCAGTGGTACAGCCATTTGTAAGTTGATCATGCTCTTGTCAGTAATTTCAATTAAACTCATTGATCACCAAGCAAGATGAGTAGAATTGTATCCGCTGCAAGTGGTATCCTATTTAAAACCAGAAGACATTTGTCCACAACACCCCAGAAGTCACCACAATACATAAGAGTGTGAAGTATAACATGTAATCTCCTGATTTGAATGCATGGTCCTCAGGTAGGAGTGCTGTCGGAACCCTTAGAGGAAGCTGGCAATTGGGAATTAACCTTGGGATTTTATAGCCCCACCCATGTCCTCTTTGCTGTTTCCTGGCTGCAGATGCAGTGTGAACATCAGCCATCTGCCCCTGCCAATAAGCCTTACCTGATAACTGTCTCTTCTTCCCCTCCATGATAGAGTTTGACCTCTGAAGTGATAAGCCAAAATTAAAACACTCTTCTTTAAATGGCCTTTTGGGGCTAGAGAGATGGCTCAGTGGTGAAGAGCACTGACTGCTCTTCCAGAGGTCCTGAGTTCAATTCCCAGCAACCACGTGGTGGCTCACAACCATCTGTAATGGGATCTGATGCCCTCTTCTGGTGTGTCTGAAGAGAGACAGTGTATTCACATACATAAAATAAATAAATTAAAAAAAAAAATAGTTGCTGTGGTCATTCCCAGCAATGAAACCCCAACTAAATGGCCTTTTGTCATGTATTTGGTCACAGCAATAAGAAAAGTAACTAGAGGGCTGGAGAGATCGCTCAGTGGTTAGAGTCCTTGTAGCTGTTCTAGGGTACATGAGTTTGATTCCTAGCACCTTTGTTAGGTAACTCAGCTCCAGAGAATACAACAACCTCTTCTAGCCTCCTCAGGCACCAGTGATCAAATGTGTTGCATACACACACACACACACACACACACACACACACACACACACACACAATAAATCTGAAGAAAGTACTATACAAATACTGCTTAAGTGACAGTTTGTCAAGTTTTAACACTACGAATGACTTTGGTTTTTCTCTTCATTTGCAAGCTGCATCCATGGGACATAATCCCAAGGACCACAAAAAACAAACAAAAAAAACAGATCATCTAAATCAGCGTGATTTTATTCTTCACTTATCACAAGAAATTTTTATCAGCAAAAGAAATGACTATTAAACCAATGAATTTTAGAATAGTAAACCCCCTGCAAAGCTGTTCACCTGAAACAATAGGCCAACAGCACAATTGCCAAAGCACAGTTTATTCATCTAGCACCATGCTGACAGTCTTGTGCCAGCAATCCCATCCATCCCAAACTAATAGATTTCCATTTTTATCCAACACAAAGTTCCCTTCTTGAAAAACACATCCTACTCCACTCAAGCCTAAATTTGCTAAGCCTGTAAATGTCCCATCTGTCTCCCTGGTCTGTGACACTGCAGAGGCAACAATGCATTCTAATGCAAAAATCTAGCTTTATTAATAGGCTGTCTTTTGACATTTTAAAGGTCATCCATTGATATAATTCACAGAAATTCTATATTAAGGATGTATTGTTTTATTAAACAAGAATTTTAGTTTTCTAGTCTTATGCCAGAGAAAGTCTAAGCTGACACAGAAAACTAATGACTTGGGCTATGTTAATCTTATAATACTCAATGATTTGAGGATGCTTAAAGCAGTCAGAGCATCACTCTCAGAACTGTATATATATTAAGTCACTAATCCTCTCAACTGCCCTATGAGATTAGTATTGTTATTATCCCATTGTGCCCAGGGACACAGAATAACTGCTCAGCTGCCCTGGGACCAGAGCCACGCTGTCAGACTCCACAGACAGCTATGGATCCAGAAGGCTTTGCTAATTCTTCCATAGAACATTAGTTTATTTTTCTAGAACCGTTCCCTGCAGTGAATACAAAGGATGAGTCCTGCCAAATGCAAATATTCCATGTGGGTTTGGAATGTCCTTAGAGAATCTCACCGAGAAGGCTTCTCTCAGATTTCCCTCTTCCTTCCTACTGTTACACGGCATGATTTTAATCTGCAAACTTCCTTGTTTTCCTTGCTGCCTCTGCAGTTCATCTTAATTTGACTATTTCGATTCCAAGTTGGAAGGCTCCACAAAATGTCAAGTAGGCTTTCTTTGTAAAGCACTGAGAACTTTATCTCCACTGTGTAGGTTAATTTCCTAGGGAAGCAATGCAGTACTTTTAAAGGTCAAGAGCATGTTATACATTACAAATCTTCCTCTCCTACTCTGAGACAAGTTGAAGAGTATACACCCATGCATGCATACGCTCACACTGTGTCAAGCTTGAGTTCACAAACAGCTCAGGTTATAAGGTGAAACCTTGTATTCAGACATATAAACAATTTCTCAGTTTCATAACACACTAGCCTAGATTTATCTAATGGAGAAAGCGAGTGTCGTGTTTCGACTGAGGTCATATTTATCAATGTTCTCAGCTGAAGTGAGGTTTGCAAATATCGGGGCTAAGAATGTGATAATCAACTTCAATTAGACTAGCTGCAGAGAGAGCTTGGCTGGTGAAGTGAATTGGAAAACCAGCTCCTAATCCCAAGCATGCTATTTTTCCCCTAACCATGTAATATAGAAAATTGCTTTGATGATCCTGAGTTGGAATAACCCAATACTGAGAGTGATAGAGGTCTATATAAAATCTTTGCAAAAGAGACAGTAAATAATTGAGAATGTGGCTCACAGTTTTAAGGCTGAAAGTTCAAGCTACACAGAATGAGCTCTAGCAAAAGCTCCATGGTAGAGGGTGGAACTGGATGCAGAAGAATGCAGTGTAACTTGAACTCAAAATCAAGGAAGTGACTGAGGTCCCACAATTCCTTTGGAGCACAGCTTGGTATAACCTAAGGACCCTACTTCTCACCACTACAATGAAGGCCAAGGTTCTAACACATGAGCTATAATAAACATCCCGAACACACCAGTGAGAGAATTAGCTGCCTCATGTAGAAAATACTGATGGTCATCACCTTCTCTGTAAAGCCTGTCTGGACTTCAAAGTGAACTGGTCACTTTCAATGGGCATGGCATCATTTAAAGTGGAAGTCTGGCAACCGGAGACTCTGTATGTAGGTCTCCATCCTGGAAAGATTAGTTCATTCACAATCCTTGCAATGGGGAGATTGAGTGTGAAGCTTTACATCTCTGTACACATAGCAACCTACACTTTGACTCAGTTAATATTTCCTCTAGTTAATTTCCTTTCACACTGACTTGTTAGAAATTACCCACGGATATGGTCACAGCAGAGAGCAGACAAAAACATAAGTGTTTGCACTTACACGTGCTCTTCTGAAAGAAGTGTCTGTATGATATAAATGTTCAGTTTTTAAAATTAATTTATTTATTTATGCCCCAAATTCTGCTCCCCTTTCAGGTTTCCCCTCACAGGAATCATCCCCATACCCCCTCTCTTTCACCTCTAAGAAGGTGACCCCTCCAGGTATCACTCCACCCTGGCCCATCAAGTCTCTGCAGGATTAGGCTCATTCTCTCTCACTGAGGCCAAACAAGGCAGCTTTTGGTCCAGCCCAGGTGTGCTCTTTGGTTGGTATAAATTCTTTTCTACCAATATAGTACTTAGTGTTTTTTTTTAATCGACTCCTAGATATATAGAAGAAATTCTTATAAAAGATCTATTTCTGAGCTCAGACTAACTGGCTGCATTCTGTTGTCCTTGAGTTCTACGTGTTAAAAAGGAAATTCTTTCTGATCCAACTATCAATATAAAATTATCATACACAAAGAGGACCAAGAAACAATAACATGAACTCAGCATTAAAAACACTAGAAGACAAAATATATACATATTTGGTCATAGGAGGTGAAAGATAAGCTTAGTTCTTAAATGCTACAGTGAATGGGGTGGTATATCCTTTCTATTTAACTCTTTCAAAAATGTGTTATTTTTCTCATTATGATGGTTCTTTATAGAGAGTTCAGGGGAAATGTAATCAAAATGAGCAGAATATTCTTGATCTTCTTCACTTGACTTACAGTATCCAGTACTCCCTGATTTTGTTGACATAACATTTGCTGTCGCCATGACTAGCAGAACAGATGCCATAGACATAAGACAAACTTACACTGTAAGTTTTTGATAACACTGGGAAGTACTATTTAAAACATCAAATCCTACATATAGTTTATTTTGAGTCAAACACAGTTTTCTTCCTCAATTCACTGGGTCGCCATAGATTTTCAATGCCAGAAATAATTTAGAAGGGTCTGTCTACCAACTCCATACAGCGATCTATCCAAATGTATAGTTTTGAGTCTCAAAAGTAAAAGCTGAGGAGGAGGGCAACGCATAGGAAAGTGAATTTAAAGTCTGAATTCCTAGCTAAAATTAATTAGGGTGGCCATTGAAATCAGCCATATTCATAACATTTCATTCTTTTTTCTCAGATTATCCAGTTCAATCCTTTGTTTCTGCTGGGAACTTGGACATGAGCACACTTGCTCAAAGAAGGACAGCATTTATCTATATTTTTGAGAATGGAAGGTGACTTTAAAATGCCTTTGTTGTTTGACTTAAAGGTTAATCTTTCTCTTCAAGTAAGCTATGTTTTTATCAAATAAATATACGCATTTTATTAAGCATTTATCCCACAGTACATGTGTTGATGTTTTAAATGCCTAGAAAAAAAAACTTTCATTTCTCTTACGATTTCTAAGAGTTGTCCACAAGTTTAAAAAAAAAAAAAAAAAAAAAAGACATCACTTGGGAAAATTTTAGAAAACACAAAGGAAAAAGAAATGTGTGGAGGTAAACGGCTTGGTTCACTTGACTTTTTAAAAATACTTTGTGCAAAATGACGACTATGGTAACTGAAGCGAATCAGCTGTCGCTCAGGTCTGCAGATGCCCATGTTGGTACCCAGGCTCAGGAACATTCAGACCTTGGCATGACTCTGTCAGGAGCTTGGTGGGACCCAGGCTGTCAGCAGTTCCCTTGCTATGCAGATGCCCTGTGCTAAGTTAATAATTAGAAATAGTCTCTAAAAGTATCGTTTGCTCAGTTTCCTGATGTCAACCAATTACCATAGTACCGACTAAGGGAGTTGACTTCCTTGTGATTCAGGGGGATGACAGTAGATGGGTTTTACCAAACCTTAATGACAGTTTGGGAGATTTCTTACTTTTCTCCTCATCTCTGGAAACACGTCTTCCTGTCACTCCCTCCAGTCAACCACTGTGATCGCTCATGTAAAACCTTTTCTGTAGGTGATGCTCTCTAGTCTCCGCCATCATCTGGTTTGAAGTTGGGAAAAGCAGCCAGGTTTTGATATGCTGCAATATTGGCCATAATTTCCCTATGAGGGATGCCTGGTTTAGGGTCTATCTGAAGACTAATAAATTGCTCTGCCAGATTTCTCCCTAATGTCAACTAAATTTTTAAGTAAGTACACAGAGAAATTGAGAAGAAAAACTAAAGACTAAATTCAAATTTCACATGTAATTGTTAGCTTTTGAAAGATCAAGTAACTCGTATTGAATAGTGTACTTTATTTCCTGCTTTGCAAAAAAACAGTTGGTATCAAAAATAGTAAAATTGGATGGACTCTGTGCTTCTTTCCTCATTGTTATGAGTAAGTACATAACAAGAGCAACTTAAAAATGGAAGGGTTTCTTTTGGCTCTGTGTGAGTGTACAGTCCACCGTGATTGAGAAGGAATGCCGCAGGAGAGGCGTGCCACAGGAGTACGAGGCAAGTGAGCACATTGTGTCAGCACTTGGGAAGTAGAGATGAATGGATGCTGCTCCTCAGCTGTCATTTTCCATTTATTTTTTTTTTTCATTTAGTCTGCAACCCTAGTCCATGAGATGGTGCAACTGACATTCAGGATGAATCTTTCCAGAGATCTCTCTGGAAACACTCTCGCACACTCGAGTTGGTGGTAAATAGTAAACACTAGCATATATTTTTTCTCTTTAATTTAATTCATATTTTGAGACCTAATAGAATTCCTAATCTCCATTTCAAATATTTGTATTTAATCTGTGTGTTTTCAATGCTGTAAACATTTTTAAGACCCAGCATTCTCACGAATGGACCCTTCCCTCTTTCTATAATGGAATAAATATGGAAAATTCCCAGCTCACCACCTCCTTAAAAGGATTTAATAACAACACAAAAAGTATTCTATTGCGTTCTATACTGTGTGTGAATACATGCTTTATTACCATTTGACACTGTTTAAATAATGCCATCCCAGAAAATAAGCTATATGTTTGTTTTATAAACTACTTCTTAGATTAAACATCAAAATACTCAAACATATTCTCTTTTATGACATTTCTGAAAATAACAAAGTAAGCCAAGACAAGCCATTTTATATTTTTAAAAAATATTTAGTATATATCACCCACATAAAAAGTTGTAAAAGTAGTACACTGGGTGGCAAAGCATATAATCAGTCCAACACAGATTGCAGTGGGATTGGCTTGCTATTTTCAAAACCCTGTACTGTAACTGAAAGAGACAGACATTAATATTCAAAGAGAAATTTTATCTGAGTTTTATATCCCTGTTCTGACAGACATCAGCTGATAAACTCAGAAGAGAAATAATTATGTTTTCTTTCAATACAATTATAAGGTTTGACGCCAATGACCCATGTCACAGGTCTTATTGATCAACCAGGTTGTACTTTCTTCCCTTGAAGGATTTGGGGCCAAATGTTTATTTCAATTTCAAAATCCACTCAGTGCCAAAGACTTCATTTCTAAATTAAATATGCCATTCAAAAGAATACATTTACACCCAGGTTAATAATTCCCAGTACAGTGTAAATGTCAGTTTTTATTAAGATATGTGTTTTTTTTTCTCTTCAATTAGAAGTGAGCAAAAAGGTATGTGTTTTCATGTATTTAACCAACCTGGTTAAAATGAGAGGAGAATGGCACGCAGAAATATTTTGAACTTAGTATTTCTGACACATCACAAAGGTGTAGAATAGTTTGTAAATGATTATGTAGGATTCAGGCCAGATTGACATACTTACCTCTGTTGGTCACCAATATTTTTGATGTGTAGTTAAAAAGTAAAACACACACACACACACACACACACACACACACACACACGAGTAAATATTTATAATACATATTATATAATGTAAAATTACATAATGTATAACTGAGTTAAATAAAATTTACAGGAAGAGTAAGATATATAACTTTACTATTTGATATGGAAGGTGAACTCAAGCAAATTAACATAACCATCACATATCACCTTGTGTTTTTGTAGATAACATTTAGTGTCTATGCTTGTAGCAACTTGAAGTTATGAGACTCATTGAACTCACTCTGCTGTCCATTAACTTCAGAATTTGTCTCACATAAATGGAACTCTTTCCCCTTGGCCAGGATACAATAAACATCTTTTTATTTCCAAATGGATCATTCATCTGAATTTGAGTGTTTCTTCTTGGGTTGTTCCTTATTTCATCATGAAAGCAGACGACTGCCTTGCCTGGCCTTAGTGGAAGAGTGGACTAATCCTGTGGAGACTTGATGCCCCAGGGAAGGTGGATTGGGGGGGGGGTTACCCTCTCAGAAGTGAAGGGGAGGGAGGATGTGGTGAAGAACTCTGGGAGGGGGCACCGAGAGGGAAGGCAACATTTGGAGTGTAAATAAATTAACAATTAATTTTAAAAACATATACAAAAAAGACATATACTGTCAATTTGTTATCTCTCCAGTTTTTCTCAATGTTGTGATAAAATAATTTGTTTAAATCAAGTATCACTGGTTATGTAATTAGGATACTATGATGTAAAATATTATTTATGCTATTTCTTCAAGCATTTCTTTTTTCTGATCTGTTTCTAAACTCTCTTTATTCAGTTTCTGATAAGCTGGACATTTGAATTGGATTATTATTATTATATTAACCTTTTTTCTAATGTATAATTTTTAAATATTTTTGTTCATTCTGTAGGCTGATGAGCATGTAATTATAGGATCCATTATTTCTTTTGTAACAAATAAGACAAAGAATTAGAATATTTAGAAATTTATGTCTTCTCCCTCAAATGCTCAAGAAACAATCCACAAACTGGGAGCTTTACATTTCCCTATTTACAACATGAACAAACTTCTCAAATTTAACTCTAATCATTTGGTTAAATTTTATCTTAATGACTTATTTAGTTCTAATTAGGAAATGGACTAGTTCTCTCATCCCAATATAATCATCAGCCCACATGATAGGTTGACCTGGTCCTGCAGATTCACTATGTGAGGAAAAAAATATGTGCATTGCAGACCACCTTTCCCATTAGTGCTAGTTAGCAGTCTTTTAAATGGCATGCCTGAATAAATAACAAAGTTGGTGTTAAGGAACACAGGCATCAACTCTTTCTCCAATTGTTGATTTTATTTAGTCTTAGCCCTGCTGCTGCCAGACATTCATTCCAAGGACTTCCTTTACAAACTTGCAATTGCTTAGTGATTATCAAATGGCTAACAAACTGCCATTCGATTTTACAGAACCAAATAAGCTGATCTCTTAAATTTCCTAGTATATGTTGAATCTTTATTAATTTATTTAAAGAAAATTCCTTCTGAAATGTTTCTCAATTCTTCTTGCAACATCACTTAGTCATAGAGGTATTACTGAAAGGCTAATATTTAAGAGGGGAGAAGATGTTCTCCTTAGCTCCCACACCGTGGTGAAATCACACCTCCTGAAAACATGTTTATCAGCTCTGTGGGGCTATAATGTGGCTTCTTATGATTATGCCTTGACATTTTCAGTTTATAGGGGCATGTCGACCACAGAGTAACACTGCCACTCCCACCTCATAGTGGTACAGATGTCATATTAACAATGGCCTTTACACACCTCAGATGTTGGAGCTCAGTACCAAAGCCAGTTTCATAAATCATCCCTTCCAATGATAATTTACCAAGGTGGATATTCAGGGCTTCGATTATTTGTGCAAGTCAATGTATATTTCTGCAACTTGAATCCCCATCAAGTTTCTTGATACCTGCCTCTGTTTGGTACCTTATAAAGTACATTATTGGTGCTTCCACTACATGTGATTGATCCAACATCATGGAAACATCAAGAGGAAAAATACATTTACAAGTCCAACCAGATTCACTACCTGACTTGTATCCAAGAGCTTCTCTCTTCTGCTGTAAACTCTTTCTCTTGGAAAAAGAAAAGGAATAACTCAAGTCAATTTCTTGTCTATATTATTTAATAAATTTGAAAACAATCAAGAAAATGGTCAGAAATTTTTATAGGAATCACTTCTTTTTATAGGAATCCATTTTTATAGGAATGGTGTAACATTATTAAACATTCCCACAACAACAGCATGTGGTATATTTTTTAGTTATCAGGTTTTCAAACCTAGACTACCATTCACTCTGTGCATCTCAGGTACTTGAACCACCTTGCTGGCTTTCTTAGGAGTCCAGGTACAATCTGCAGAAATCTCAACTACCTCCTGTGCTTTATGATACATCTCTTTCTAAACCTAATAGTTCTCTCTCTGTGTAGAACTCCAGCTAATAATATAGTAGCACAACATAAGAAATAAGCTAGAAATGTAATCACATCTCTCTCTCTCTCTCTCTCTCTCTCTCTCTCTCTCTCTCTCTCTCTCTCTCTGTGTGTGTGTGTGTGTGTGTGTGTGTGTGTGCGTGTGTGTGTGTGTATGTGTGTGTATGTGTGTGTGTGTAGGTGCTGGTGTGTAGGTACAAGCATGCATGTGGAGGACAGAGATCACCCTTTGCTGGTGTTCTCGGCAATGTTCTCCCACTTCATTTGACATGTGGTCTCTCATTGGCCTAGAGCTCACCAATTAGGCTAGACTGAGTCTAAGGGACCATCCTTCTCTACTGTCTCACTGCTGGGTGTGCAGGCACATAATACCATACCTAGCATTTTAATGTCTGTTCTGGGGATCTAACTTAGGTCCTCATGCTTATGAGCAAGCACTTTACCAGTGGAGCTAACTCTCTAGATGGGTAATTTTATCTTGATAAGTAAGAACTTTAATTAAATGTGATATTTAGCTCATGTGACCCAGAAGAGAACTAAAGGCTGAAAGAAAATTGAAGTAAGCAAAGGAGTACACTGTGGAAATTATTATAGTGAAGATCCTCAATTATCAGGTCTGCACCCACATTCAAGGGAGCCTCCAAGGAGCTCACAGCATCTGCCCTGTGTTCTTTCCTTTTAGCAGTTTGTCATGCACTGAGAAGTAAATGACACATTGATCAAAAGTGTGAGTAATGCATTAATATGATAACAATTCCTGAGGTAACAGGGTAAATTTCCAGAACATTCTCAACAGGGAGGAAGTCAGCATATATCATTTGAAACTAAGCAGGATGCTGTGTAAGATCATTCATATCCGTTGCCATTTAAGAGATGGCATTGTGGGCAAAGCAATTACTGCATAATCATAAGGATTTGAGGTTAGGTTCCCCAGCACCCACTTAAACACTAGGCATGGAAATGTGCACCTCTAACCCCAGCACTGAGGGTCAGAGACAAGTGAGTTACCAGTGCTTGCTGACCAACCAGTCTATCCAAACAAGAGAAGTCCAGGTCTAGTGAGATCCTACATACTAAAGAGAGGGCATGGAGAGATGGCTCAGTGGTTAAGAGCACTTTTTACTCTTACAGAAGACCTAGGTTTGGTTCTTAACATCTTTAGCTACTGCATGAACACATATATGTGAAACAAAAGATTTAAAAATTAGGTAAAAATAATTAAAGAAGATGCTCAAAGTTGATCTTGGCCTTCACACACACACACACACACACACACACACACACACAGAGGAAAAAAATAAAAGGACAATAGAATAAAATAGACACAGTTTCTGTCTTAGAGTAATAAGTATAGGAAAATATAGAGCTTCTTGACAGCAAGATGAAAATGAGGGGTTTATGGTGTTGCTGCTAGAAGTATGAGTCCTTTCCCATGATACACAGCTAGAAGCTCAATGTCATGATGAAGTGTGGTACAGCAAGCCCCTGCTATAAGATCCCTGGATCCCACAATCTGCTCTGTTTGCAGGATGGGATGAGATGCTCCAGAATGTGCCTTGAACACCTCTTTAAATAACTTAAATGTTGCTACCTGTCTCATAAGATCAGTACAGAGAAAACAGCATGCCACATGAAAGCATGTTGCTTCTGGAGTATTTGAGTGTTCTCTAGGGTCACTTTCATAGTTATCTTGACTAGAAGTTTTGTAAAGTTCTCTGTCTAAAACAAACTTTCCATGGCCTTTTCCTTCCTGCCTGTTAGGCTTCCAGCTTCCCTAACCTTGTCTTTTCTGCCTTTCAATGTGTATTAATTGGAGTTTACTCTCAATAAAACAGTTATGTGGAGGATGTTTAAAAACAGTGTCATGTCTTCAAGTAATATGTCTACCTATTAGGAAACAACCAGCCTAATTATAAGTAACTGTAGAAGAACCAATGTATCCTAAGGCCTGGGGACAATGTCTGGCATTGCCTGGATTTTAGCAGTGTTCCAAAGACAGATAAGTAGAAAAATGAGCATCTGTCTCCTATGGGAGGATACCATCAACTGAGGAGAATTGAGCTCCTCATTTTTCCTCATCCTGGGCCCTCAATGTCTTGTACCTGACCCCACACAGCTTATAAATGTTCTTGACCTTATAAGTTATTATTTGATGGCCCATCCATGTCAAGGTCTCATACAGTGTTTCTCAAGTCACACTGTGTACATGACTCCCCTGGGAATCGATTAAGGAGAAATCCTGGTTCAGTATATGGAGATAGAGTCTGAGAATCTATATGTTTAACAAGCTCCTGGGTGGCTCATGGACTGATACTAGCAAAACTCTAAATATTAGTAAATGATACTATTAATAGGAATATTCAAAGATTAAAATTCTTCCTTGGAAATAATGTAAAATAAACATCTAGATTTCAAGATATTATGAGGAGAAAGTATGTGTGTGTAAGAATGGTGAGGAAATTTGGAAATGACAGAAAAGTTTGTACTATGGAGGATTGCCTGAGGAATATCTCTAAGGGACTTTTTTTCAATAGAATAGAGCAGAGCCACAATTAATTCCATTTCTGCAGCTATGAAAATACTTCTCCATGCTCCAATGATTCTCAAGTCTCCCATTATGCACATTTATTAGGTGACAGTTCTTGGTGACAATGATGGAAAATAAACAATCTCTGGAGGAAACAGGTATTCAGGTGTCTGGTCTTGGCCTGTTTGATGTCAATTACTGGGGAGTGTTTATTCTTTTGTAATCAGACTACAGATAGCTGTAAGTTTTTAACCAGTGTCTTGTTGTAAGGGGCTAGAAGAAAGAAAAAAGACAGCCACGAGCCTTTGAATAATTCATTATTTAAATTCTAGCACAAGTATTATGATACATTCTCAATTTAAAATAGTTTATGAAATGAGGAGACCTAGCATACAAATGAGCAGTTTTAGCAATAAAGTGTTCCGCCTCATCAAAACTAATTGTTATTTTCCAAGGTGTATTAGTAAGTTGACCTCAAACCCAGACAACATTGAAAGGAAAACATGTATTCTATTTTCACAAAGTGGTTAGGAATTATTGAAGTTTCTACATTGTTACAATGATTAATGAAAAACACACACTTTGAAATATTAGTCTTTCAAAGAATATATATGTATGTATGTGTGTATGTATACATATATAAATATATTATTTTAAATAATGAATCATAACAATAAATGAAAGTTATTGTTAAGACTTAGAACGACTAAACAGTGTTCTTAGCAAGCATTGAATATCTACCACTGAACTACCTCTCTATCCTAATGGAATAATTTTTAAATTGACCATAACTAAAAATAAGAAACAATTTTATGCTCAATGCACTTTTTTAATTTTATTTAATCTCTTCTTTTTTTACACTCCAGATTTTATCCCCCTCTCAGTCCAACCGCTGACTGTTCCTCATCCCATACCTCCTCCCCAACCTCAGTCTCCATGACTATGTACCCACCCCCCAACCCCCATCCCACCAGACCTTCTCACTTCCTGGGGCCTCCAGACTCTTGAGGGTTAGGTTCATCTTCTCTGACTGAACCCAGACCCGGAAGTCCTCTGCTTTATATGTGTTGGGAACCTCATATCAGCTGGTGTATGCTGACTAGTTGGTGGTCGTGTCTGAGAGGAGAGATCTCAGGGGTCCAGGTTGAGACTTCTGGTCCTCCTACTGGATCTCCCTCCTCCTCAGCTTCTTCCAGCTTTTCCCTAATTCAACCACAGGGGTCAGCAGCTTCTGTCCATTGGTTGGGTGTAAATATATGCATCTGACTCTTTCAGCTGCTTGTTGGGTCTTTTGGCAGTCATGATAGGTCCTTTTTGTGAGCACTCCATAGCTTAAGTAATAGTATCAAGCCTTGGGTTCTCCCCTTGAGCTGGATCCCACTTTGGGCTGTCACTGGACCACTTTTTCCTCAGGCTCTTCTCCATTTCTGTCCCTGTAGTTCTTTCAGACAGGAACGATTTAGATTTTGAGAAGACTTGGGTGCAATCTATTAAAGAGGAGAAACTTTGAGCTCCATTCCTGACCTTCAGAGAGAGGAAAGTGACTGGAGTATAGGGATAGACTCACTAAGCAATGCCTAATGGTGTGATCAGTCCTGCATATGCTAGGAAACTGTAAGGACTAACAGTTAGGTTCATGAATTTTCTTTGGTTATGAATGCATAAAGTTCTAGAGAGTAGCTCATTAACAGAGCATGGAAGCCCCATGCTTTTTCACCTGTATCTTGCTCTGGGTGTCTCTTGCATTTGACTGAATCAGAGTTGCAACCTTTATTTTAAAAAAAATCAATAATTGTAAAAACCCCTATTTCTCTGAATTTTGTGAGCTATTATGTGAAAGTATCAACTCGTGAAGAGGTAGTTAATTAGTGATTATCACAAAAGCCCTGGGAATTGAGTTCAGATTCATAGCACATAAAAAGCTGGGTATAGCAGCATGTGTCTGTAAATCCCAGAACTGGGGATTATGGGGAACAGAAGGTTCTTAACATTGACTTTACACACGCACACGCACACGCACAAAGCCCTGGATTTTCAATTGCATTTCTAATGCTGGTAGTCTAGCGAACTGAGCTGGTAAGTTGCAAAATCTTATGTCAACACCATCCTGATAGTGTCAAATTTTAATTGAATTATAGAACACACACTTGACATTGAATTGATTGGTGTGAAGAAAGAAGAATTCACACATTTGATGTTGCAGTGGTCTGTGACTAAAACCTAGTCACAATCAAACACCCGAGAAAGTAAAAATTTAGGGCTTTGTTGATTGTCTAGTTGATACTTGTAGACCTGAATTTAAAGTGACTTCCATCATTTAACAATGACAGGCCTCAATGCAATTGCCAGGATATAGCAAGGTAATTGGTTAAAAATACATGGCCAATGGACATGCTGAATCCAGTAAGTTCTAGAATGTGCAAGATAGGTTGTTCTCTGTGTTTTTACAGTACGATGACCTGAGGAAACTTATCCATTAAGAAAAATATAAATATCATTATGACAGTTCAGCTTATAACATTCATTGATGTGTCATGATGGCTGGATCAATGGTATCAATGTTTAGTTTGATAACAATTTGGTTGAATAACAATATTCAACATTATTCTAGATGTGTTTTATAAAGCTACTTACAGATGATATTTGCATTTAAATTTGTGGATCACCATAATATAGGTGGACTTTACTTAAATATACATGTGAGTGGCACTAGTGAGGCCTCCCCCCCCCCAAAAAAAGAGAAATAATGTTTTAGCAACTCTCTTTTGAATGCCCCACCCGCATCAGTCAATATCAGCTCTCCCTTGATTGCATAGTGGACAGCATTTGGCTTCACAGAAGATGGTCTTGGGGTAGAACTTCAGGTTTATCCTGGCTGTGGTTAACTGTTCCTCCATCATATTCTAGATTCACCAACTAAGATTTCACAGCCATGTGAGCTAATCTCTACTTCTCTGTATCTGTTTCTGTTTCCCTGTATGTCTCTGTCTATCTGTCTCTTTCTGTGTGCCCTCTCCTGCTTCTATTTTTGTATTGCAACCTCAATATGAAATACCCCCACACACAGGCTCATGTCTTGAATGTTGGTCCTTAGCTAGTGGAGATATAATCTTGTTGGAGGGGACAAGTCATTGTGGTATGCTATTAAAGGATCCCTTGTCTGCTGCCTCTCCTGTCTTTCTCACTTACTTTTCTGATTCTGAGATGAGTACCTTTGCTTTTTCACATCCCTGCTGTCATAATGTTCTGCCTCCCTACACCACAGCCCGAAGCAATGCACAAGTTCAACAGGAACAAAAGCCCTCAGCCAAATATGAATTGCTTCCTCTCAAATGATTCCTCTTGGGTATTTGAAACAACAGCAGACGTTTCACTTGCATAATCAAATGGGTGGAATTGGTACTTGCATGGGTACATAGTATAAGCAAACTGTATGAGAACTTTGCTTTCTGAAACAAGTGAAAAAATTCTCAATTAATTACAAAATACTTCGTATTTTGGGGAGTATGGTATATTATGGATGCCTGGACCCCTTCAACTCCCTTTTGATTTCTTTGATATTTCAAGGTACTCAGGGTGTAAAGAATGGAGATGCATCCATTTCTAGTAGGGAATTTTGATGAACAGTGGTGTTCTCAGGAAAACTGTCATTACATTCTTACTTAAGTACATTTGAAAAAATTAGAAATTAGTTTTGAAGATTAATCCACCTCAGGTGGTTTGCTGGGTTAGATAAATCTTGACATTAACCCTCATTATTCATGATCCCCACATGTAAGTTTTACTCAAAGAGATGAAAATGTGTGTTGCAGCTGATTCTGAGATCTTGATTCCCAGCCAAGTACAAAGCATATCACACAGTGATATTTTTAATTTTATGAAACAAATACATGTGCATCCAAGCTGTAAGTGTGGGTGAGATTGTGCTCCAAAGTGAAGTGCATTTTAGGCAACATGCCATGGCCTACTGTATGGAACATCATGCTCCAGTTTGGAATTTATGAAGACACAGATTTGAAAAATCAAGTGATAGAGAGCCGTTTCCAACAGTGCACAAAAACACCATCATCCCACACCTAAGTGATATAAAGGAGACACCAAGAAAACTGTGTAGATTCCATAAATCAAAAATGTCCAGGCCCTGGGTTGAAGAGATGTCTCAGTAGTTAAGAGCACTTGTTGCACTTCTAGAGGACCCAAGCACAGCTCTCAGCTTCTACAGTGGGTGGCTCACAACTACCTGTAACTCTAGCTTCAGGAGATCTGAGACCCTACTTTGAACTCCATTTACCTGTACCCACATGTGCACACAAGTGTGCACCTGTGCATGCATACACGCACACATACAATTTAAAAGTTATAAAAATGAATCTTTAACAAAACATCTTCTTGAATCTGTAATGCTTTTAGCATGTCAATCATCTGAGACAAAAGAAGTTTCCTAGGACAGGATACAGAAAGATATAAACAGGAATTTTGAAGGTACAAAATAGACAACAAAATAACAATATTATAAATGGTGAAATCTGTAAGCCTTAGAGGTTAAGCAGTGGGGAGAAAGGGAGATGGCTGTTGCTAGTAAATACCAGTAAAAGGGATCCTTATGTTGAAGTTTGACGGTAACTAAATTCTGTTCCCATTAATCTATAAAAATAGTAACATTATAGTGAATTATGTGCAAACACAGTGAAGTGAGATTTCCACAAAGTCATGCAAGCCATAGGAATTTCAGTTTACCAGTTTGATCTACTACCATAATTTTAAAAATATTACTATTACTGAATAAGTTGTATAAGGGACATCTGTGTTATTTATTACCTCATTTTAATTTATAGTTAGATAAAAATGAAGAAGTTAAAACTAATGGCAAAGATTGATTTTCATGATGGATGGATGTATGAACATGTGTGTACAGGTGTATTTAGTTATAAATGTAGAAAGCATACATCAAACAAAATGTTTGGTTTTTTTTTTTTTAATCAGTCTCCAGTTGATCTTTCAAGGGTCTCTCACTGAACATAGAGTTCGCCAACTTAACTAAACTGGCTGGCCAGAGAGCTTCTAGGAGTATGTGCTTTAAATTTACATGCCAGTCTTCATGTTTGCCTATCAATCACTTCACCATCTAAGCAATCTTGCCAGCCATTCAGGTCACTCTTGAAACTAGCATTGTACCAGACAGGTAGTCATACTTCATTCTAGTCTCTTAAACTACTCAATTTATACTTATTGATCAAACAAAGACCTTTTTGGCCTTTATATCTTATATACACTTTTATGTAAGACATACAGATGTTCATTGCAGCTTCGTTTTTAAAAGTCAAAAGAGTAAAAGAACAAACCAAGTTCCCAGTAATAAATGAGTGGGTAACAAACTGTTGTCTATCCTGTATTGGGCAGGGCTCTCTAGAGGAACAGGACTTATAGAATGAATACAAATATATTCTACCAATGGAATGTCCAAAAAGATATTCCAACCACAAGGCTCAGGTGGTCTTCAGTAAACTTCAGAATCCTAAGGACTTAGGCTCTAATGCCAATGAAGGAATGGATTTGCCAGAGAGATCAAGAACAAGCAAGAAAGGAGCAAAAGCACTTTTTTTCTGTGTTCCAGCAGAAGGCGTGGCCCAATTTAAAGATATATCTTTGCATCCTCAAAAGATCTCAAATAATTTAATTAAGAAAAAAAATCTCTCATGGGTGTACCTAGCTGCTTGGGTTTTAGCTAATCCCAGATGTAATTCAGTTGACAACCAAGAATAGTCAACACCTATTTATACAACAGTAGAGATCTGAGCATAAGAAAGAGAATATACACAACGGACATGGCTAAGTTTGAGTAGGAAAAGCCAAATGCACAGACAGAGTATGTGTCACATAATTCTATGCTTCAACTCTGGGAAATGCAATCTCATTTTCTTTCATAGGAAGCTGGAAGCTGGTTTCCTGAAAAGGTAGAGTAGGAAAGATTTCAAGAAGCACTGGGATGGTGGTATAGTCATCATTTTGTGTTTGTGTCTTTGGGAGCATATGCACTTGTCAAACATCTCAAACTGTACACATTAAGAATCAAGCGACTAAAGTGTGTAACAGCAAAGAAGAGTGATGTTTCTTAGGTGAAGAAAAAGAGCTAAGAAACTTTTCATCCATTTAAAATGTTATAGTCATTACACAACTTAGGTTTTCCTTCTGTGTTTTGTAAATGAGAAATTATTATCATTCTGACAGTTTCTGCAGTAAGTCACCAGTTGGCAGATGGTAAGTTTGTTCTTTACTATGAGAAAAATCATTTACGTGTCATGACGCAAATACCTCCAATAAAGTAAATTTTCTTGAAAGTAATTCCTTCTCATATGAAACATGAATAGTCTGTTTAATATGGATTTCTTAACTGCCCATCTTTGTTGTTTATTGAAAGGAATTCCTGTAGATTTCCCATCAGAATGAGTTGTAACCCATTGTGTGGTCACTGCTGGGTTCAGAATTTAATTCAGTAGTTGCTTGAGAACACACAGATAATAGGATCAGCATTTTTTTTTTTTGTGCTTTCATGACACATTTCCTTGAAAGATTTTGTTTTACAGGTTTTTTTCCTAAGAAAGCATAACAGATGGGCACTTTGATTAAAAGCATTTTAATAATAGTGCTTTGTAATTTTTTGTTTCTTTAAAGGATGATGACACGAATTAACTAATCACTAACCCTTTCCTTAACAAAATATTTAACTTTAGTTACAGTAGACAAACAAACAAACAAACCCTTGGGTAATGGTAATTACGTAAAGCTTGGCATCTGAGATTCTTTCACTCTACAGAATCCCCAGCAGCACCTCTTGTCATCATACATAGTCAGAAAGCCATTTTCATACCCAATAGACCCCCACCCACCTAGTGGTCCAGCCTCACAAGCAGATGCCCATTATACTTAGAGTCTACATTGATGGGAGGAGTGGTTCCCTTTCCTGATCTTCTGTTGGAGTGAGAGGGATTTAGAATCAGAATGCAGTATAGCTCATATTCACCACTTGCTTTTGAGATCCCTCAGGCAAATGGAGAAGAATGATAACAATAAAAACGATACATGGTCTTATGAAAGTGTGCTTTCCAGCTTCCACACTGAACACATTAGTTGTGTTAGCTCTTTCAATACACACCATGAATAATATAAAAGTCTCCATTTTAGACAGGAAGGCTTGGAGAGTTCAGACAATAAGCTCATGGTTATACAGCTTATACCTAACACATATATTCTATCTGAGAGCTTTATGGGCTCAGTAGCTAATCAGTGAGTAGCTATATATAGAAGGGACATACAAACAACCAGGATCAATACAAGTCAAAGCTGAGCCAGCCTAACAGGGAAACAAATTACTTTATGGCTTTTCAGAAGAATGAGATATTAATGTTGAGGTCACACAAAATCAGATCCCAAATGCAGTGGCCTAAGCCTACAAATTGTTACTTCCCAGGGAAAGTGCAAACGGATGAATGTTCTCTCTTCTCATCCTTTCAAAAACTACCCTCACTGAGCTAGAAATCCACCCCTCCCTATCTGAGTTTTGTTGTCTATGTTTGATCAATCCAGATTGTAAATTGAGTTTTTAAAAACAGAAGAAAAGATTCACTGTGTGGGAGAGATAAAAAATGGTTCTCACATTTCTGGATCCTCTGCTTCCCAGAGCACATAGTCAATGATGTACTTCCTCTCGTCCACACTTCTACAGTTTCTGCAACTTCTCAGAAGTCCGTTAAATTTTGCACCTATTAGATTACTACACCAAGGAGATGAGACACAACATAATCCATCAGCTGGCCACTGAGCCTTCAGTGCATGGCCTTTGGATACTTTAGAGCAAACTATAACAGCTGCATTCTTGGTTAGCTTCTCTCCTTGTCTCTGAGCAGGAGTGCCTGCTGTTCTTCTTCCTGGCTAATTTTACTTTCCACATTTCTACCTGGGTAGTCTCTTTGCCCTCTTCCAAAACTGTTGAGCTAAGTGCTTGAGTGCTATCTGAATCAAAGTTGACATCAAAACTACCTATGCAATTACCAATTGAAAAGAAATGAATGCCACCCCCATAAAAGGTATGTCCACTTCCTAGTACAATGAATCTCTGAATACCACCTGACATGGCGTCTTAGGGTTTCAATGGCTCTGAAGCATCTCATAAAAGCATCCATGACCACAGCATCTCATAAAAGACAAAATTTAGTTGGGGCTGCCTTACAGTTCAGAGTCCACTGTCATCATGATAGGAAACATGGTGACGGTGACGTGCAGGCAGACATGATGCTGGAGAGCTAGCTGAGAGTTCTTTATCTTAATCTACATATAGCAGAGGTGAATGCCACATGAGGCCTAACATGGGCCTATGAGACCTCAAATCCCACCCCCACAGTCCTCCAACAAGGCCATACCTTTTAATAATGCCACTCTCTATGGGCCAAGCATTCAAATACATGAAGCTAGAAGAGCCATTCTTATTCAAACCACCCCACAGGTGGCAAACAATGCAGCTGAGATCTTCTTTCTTATGCATGGTAGACAGGAGGATTCAACAGTCAGGTAAGGCCTTGTAGAGAAGGAAATAAATTAGACTGAAGCATCCAGAAGACAGGAGTTCCTGCACCTACTACACCTTGAAAAGATAAAAGACAGACTCTCACCAGGGCCCCTAGGAGGATGCCCTCCTCACTCCAGAAAACTTGATTTCAGCAGATCAAAGTCCACATCACACTTTGAACTTGCAGAGCTATGTGATGATGAATGTCTGATGAACTGCACAGCCACAATATAATTCAAATATACCAACTGATAGAGTGTGTTTAAGGTTTGGGGAAAAAATGATCTCAATAGACCTAGCAGATGCAAATCTCTGCCTGCCAATAACTAGGCCTTGGTCATTCCTCCTGAGGTTGACTTCAAGGTCAGCAAGAGAAAAATCTGGAAAGTCTCAATCAGTGGCCTCAAAATAAGCAGCAGCTTCTGCATACATCTTGCTTACTAAACTGCGATGCCTAGACTCCTTGCAGCTTCACATGTGTCTTAAGCTCACAGGCATGTATGTATCAAAGAACAGTTATATAGAAAGAAGGTTAGACCTCATAGTGAAAAAAAAAATATATATATATATATATATGTAAAGTGGCTGCGCAAACCATAAGGAGCAAGTCAGTAAGCAGCATCCCTCCATGGCCTCTGCATTAGCTCCCGCCTCCAGTTTTCTGCCCTGCTTGTGTGATGGACTATGTCTTAGGGTTTCATTGCTGTGAAGAGACACCATGACCAAGGCAGCTCTTATGAGGGAAAGCATTTGACTGGGGCTGGCTTACAGGTTCTGAGGTTCAGACCATTATCATCATGGTGGGAAGCAAGGCAGTGTTCAGGCAGGTATGGTGCTGGAGAAGCTGAGAGTTCAACATCTTGTTCTGAGAGCAATCAGGAGAAGACTGTCCCCCAGGCAGCTAGGAGTAAAGTCTCAAATTGAGCCCAACCTCACAATGACATACTTCCTCCAACAAGGCTACGCCTACTCCGACAAGCCCACACCCCCTAATAGTGCCACTCCCTAAGCCAAGCATATTCAAACCACAGAGGCTGTTACAGGGAAATGTAAGCAAGACAAACCCTTTCCTCCACAACATAATTTGGCCATGGTGTTTTGTCACAGTAGTAAAAATTCAAACTAAGACAGAATGCAGTATTGCTGAGTCAGGCCAGATGGTATTGTTTTGATGGAGGATTGTGAAAGGACTTTGAAACTTTGGGCTAGAAACACCATTAAGTGTACAGAGTATGGTGAGCTGTTCTGTGGGAGCTTGAAAGATAAGAATGTTAAAAGAAATAAGGATGATGGAGGCTTGCCTTGTGACATTCCATAGGAAAGTCTGCAACTCACATAAAGACTCTATCAGGCAGTTGCTTGGTTGTTTTGGTTATTATAGTCAGTGGGGACTGAAGAATTAGCTACGATTAACAAGATACCAGAATTACAAAATTGCAAGCTTTGCTTTGTTGCGATAATTGATACTGGTCAGTTTGGGCTGAGAAATTAAAAGTGATGAAGAAGAAGCAGCATCACTGAGGTTAAATCTGCTAGGAAGTATTTCTCCAGGGTCAACACTCAGAAGCTGTGTTCTAAGAGGTAGCCAGGATTGTACCGTGTGCTGGAAGCTGAAGTTGGTCATTTGTAAGAGTCACTCAGGTGGTCCTGGTTTTGAAGAAATGAAGGGTTCATAAAAAACAGCTGAAGCTAGGTACTGGGAGAGGCCAGAAGCCATTGGTGCAGCCTCAGTAGCACTTGCAGCCCCAGGACTTGAGTCATGTAGAGAAGTTGAAGCTTGGTAGAATGACAAGAATGAACCCTAAAGAGGAAGTTCAACCCATTTGCAGCAGAAGATTTCAGATATACAAGTGCCATGGGGTGACCATCAAGAACAGCAATAGCCATAGAATAGAGATGGCCTGAGCCTAGCAGAGAAGCTGTGTGTACTGCAGACAGCAGAGCCAGAGAGGAGACCCCAGAACTCTGAAGGAACCCAGAAGATTGTAGGTAAATATGTGACATTTAACACCAAGTTATTTACGCTGTTGGAGTTTTGTTTTGCTTTGTTCAGATTATGACTGCACCCTGTTCCATCTACTTGAAATTTTTTAAACAGTAGGATTTAACCTATTAAGATTTTACAGACACCCACAGTTGAAAGACACTGAACTTTTAGAGAGATTTTTGGGGTTTTACAGAGACCGATGTCTTAAAGTCTTTGAATTCAAGTTTGTAAAATGTGTCATGTTGTGATGTTATTAATGTGTGACCTTGAGGACAACAAGAAAGGAAAGATTGCCTCTTAACAAGTCATGTATTTGTGTGTCGAGTTGACAAAGGACAAGTAGCACTGTTTGGTTTTAATGTCAACTTGATACAAGCCAGAGCCATTTGGGAGGAAAGAACCACAGCTGAGAAACTGCTTCCATAAGATGTTCTGTAGACAAGCCTGCAGGGCACTTTCTTAGTCAGTGATATGAGAGAGCTCAGCCACTGTGAGTGGTGTCACCCCTGGGATCACAATCCTGGGCTCTTTAAGAGAGTAGGGTATGTGAAGAGACAGTGTGTGCCTGGTGCTGAGGAGTTCAGGAATAGGTCATAGATCTGGAACTGGAGTTGACAGTTGTGAGATATCATGTGGGTGCTGGGAACTGAACTCAGGTGTTGTGTAAAAGCAACAAGTTTAAACATTGAAGGTTCTCTCCAGCACTCTATAATATTTTTGAAAAGAGAGGGCTGTAAAGAATAAAATGGAAAAAGGGAGGATAGAAAAGGGAAGAGAGAGAGAGAGAGAGAGAGAGAGAGAGAGAGAGAGAGAGAGAGAGAAGGTAGATAGGGGAGGAAGGGAAGGAGAGGGAGGGAGGGAGGGAGGGAGGGAGGGAGGGAGGGAGGGAGGGAGGGAGGGAGGAAAGGAAAATGAAGGAAAGGTTTCTCTTGCCTTCTGAAGCAGGCTTCTAGCTTCCAGGCACTAGGAAGAGAGAGTTCCTCACATTGTATTAACCTGCACTCTCCTCTTCTTCTATGTATCCTATCCTAGAAATTAGGACTGAACTGACAAACACCTGATCACCTCCTGCAATGAGGACTGACCTTAAACTGTGCAAACATAAGCATCTCCAGAACAAGGGCTTCTCAGGTACCATTCTGTTGGTTTTGTTATCTGTTCAGCTCTGCCATTTTGTTTTATCTCTAATTCCATTGTCCATACTCATTCTATTTTTCTGATTATTATAAATACAGCTACAAGGGCTGAGTTCTATATTCTCTTCTGCAGTTGATTCTGTGTTTAGAAATTGGGCTTTTCTGGGAAATTGGGCTCTAGGGTGAGTGGAATTCTGGAAATCACCAGCTGGTATACTTGTTACTATTTCCCTCCCATTAGTACTTAAATAACCAGGAATTAGCTTGTCTTGAAGGATTGGCATTCTTTCCATCCTTATTTTATTCAGTATTAAATTATTATTAGGGCATTAAAAAACAGTCAAGATTTTAGTAGCACTTTTCCTTTTTTCCCTTTTTATTGAAAATAAATTTTCCTCATACAATATATCCCGAGTATAGTTTCCCCTCCCTTTACTCCTCCCAATTTTTCTTACTTCCCTCCCCATCCAGATCCACTTCCTTCCTGTCTCTCATTAGAAAAGAACAGGATTCTGAAAGATTACCATCAAACATGACAAAATAAAATATAGTAAGATTTTTAAAATTAAAAACAAAAACCACCACCATATTGAAGTTGAAGAAGGCAACCCAACAGAAGGAAGAGTCCCAAGAGTGTACACAAAAATCAGAGACATCCTTCTCACACTCGGAAGTCATCATAGCTCTGCCAATATACCTCTGGGTTTCTACCCTAAATTCCCACAGGCTCTTGACCTTTGATGGTGTGAGGCATCTAAATGTGAAGAGTACACCTTTTCTGGTTTCATAATCTTATACTGATGAAATATAATAATAATATTGAATAATGAAATATTCAATATTAATAACGAAAGCTGATGAAAAGCAAGGGGGTGGGGGAAAAGAGTCTCCAGATTCAGAATTGGGGAATGTAGAGATATAATTTTGGTAAGGTTATTAAAAATCAAAATTGGTTAGGACAAGATCCTTGATCTGAAGAATTCATTTTCTGATGATTAAAGAAAACACTTAACCAAATTACTGTATCATAATTGACAATATTTTATCATTGAATGTAAAATAAATCTTAAAGGAAATGATTTTTTTTTTATTATTATTTGATTGGCTCAAAGAAGGCAAGTTCTGGAGGTGGTTATGAAAAGTACAGATCTCTTCTCCAATACCTTCAGATTCAATGACATAACCTTTCCTTTGGAAACTATAGTTGGCATCTAATATATTTCAATTTCTTGGAAGGCATTGTTAAATTAAAAGTCATGTTATCTGGCTGCAGTTGGTCTAGGTCTTTGTGACATGAAAATACGGACTTGCAAAATATCATCTCACTATTTGGGTTCCAAAATGTTAGAAGTATGCGTAAGACACTTGTACTATTTTGAGTTTCAATGACATGCTATAATGCAAACAAAGCTAAACTTTGTGTTCAAGGCAGAGATCAATAGCAGTGAAATAAGAACATACGATTCGTCATTCTGGAGGGTATCCAGTCACTTCCTGTTTCTGAAAAGGGAACAAAAAATGGTTTTTTGGGAGATAAGCATTTCCCTGCTGGAACCACCATGGCAAAACTGATATCATCCTTCACATAATTGCCATCACTTAGTTGAAAATCAGAGTTTAATTATTTAGGGGCTCTCTTTCATCATCAATTGCCAGCGTTTATTCATGTGGACTATTATACCTGAGGCATTTCTGCAAATCAAATGCAGTCCTCTCATGAGGCAACAGTAGCCCGTTTCCCTTGGCATCTATGGAGAATTTAAAGAAAGGCTTTGGATCACCTCTTCCGCTCGTCTCCGTGGTCTCCTACAGCACGTACTGTTCCTGCTGTTTCTCCTAACGCTGTTGCCTCCCTTACATTCCTACCTGCACTTCTGTCGTAGCCGGTGTCAAGACTCACAGCCAGTACATTCAGCACCGTCAATATGCCTCTTTGTCCCACGAAGCATCTCATCAGAAGTGATTCTTAGTCTTCACAGTGGTTGCATGGAGCTCGTTAGCTCTAGAGTAGCCCCAATCCCTATTTGACTGTAAAAACACAGGCAAGGCACATTAAGTGATTTTTCCAGTATCTACCATCTTTGGAGAAGTCATGGCCAGGATTTAACTCTTAAGAACAACATCCCCATCATGGTTGTACTTCTTCATACCTATGCTAATTATATCAAATAAATGTCTTTATTACTCACATAAAACTTTTTAACATGATTTTGATAAACATACAGATTTTTTTTTTTTCAATTGAGATATCATTCCTTGAGATCATGTTATGGCTGACTTTAGCCTCATGCTGCCAACTCATGGAAAACATTGTTTTGTCTTTTAGTTACGTGTTTTCCAAAAAGTTGATGAATTAGCTTTCTATGTCTTCTTTGTATTGGTCTCTAGAAATATACAACTAAACAACAAGATACCAAAACAGTACTTTTAATATTCTGAAGCTATAAATAAATTTCAAAAGTTTTATTTTTAATCTATCATATATATGTATGTATATATATGTGTATATATACTTACATATATGTGACACACACATATGCATATTTCTCTATGTATTTCTCTGTAAAGCAATACACATCAACTATTACATTTTAAGAATCAGACTCATGAATAACATGAACATTTTAAAAAGTGTCTTGATAATATGTATGGTGCAAAGTGTGTGTGTGTGTGTCTTTGTGTGTGTGTCTGTGTGTGTGTGTGTATGTGTGTGAGTGTGTGTGTATGTGTGTGAGTGTGTGTGTATGCACATGCATGCATGCTATGTGCCTACTGGTAAAAAGGACAGAGGCACTTGGTATCCTCTATCAGTCTCCAAACTGTTCACTGAAGACTGGATCTCTCTATTTTTGGCTACACTAGATAGATGTCAAGCCTTAAAATCCTCCTGTCTCTTCTCCCACCAAACAGGAATTACAGGCAGCCACAGCCATGTTCAGATTTTACATGGGAGCTGAGGATCCAAATTCAGATCCTCATGCTTACACAGACAGTCCTGTTACCCACTGAACCATCTTGTAGCCTACAATATAACTCTTGCAACACAAAATAACTACCTCAAACTCTACTTTTGTTATTTGTTTTATAACAGACAGATGTCTCCTGAGAAATATCTTCTCATAGCTCCCTCACATAGATACATTTTTGGAACAGAGTAGCAATCCAGAAATACTTACTGGATGTACAATGATCCGTCATATAGACTTTTATGGTTGCTCATGCACCAAAAATAGGTTCACATTTCCTAAAAGGAATCTAAGTGTTAAAATTTTTTCTGCAGTTTCCACACAAAGGTGAGTACTGACTTTAACAGGAAGTATAAAAATAATAAGTTCTCTAAGATATGATGGGATTTCATAATGAAGATGTGTCACATGCTCAGTATAAATAGCTAATGGAACATTAGGTTAAAATTTGTTTGACTTTGCTATATTCTACTTAAAGGTCAGAAAATGAATTTCCGATTTAATAAATAGTTACTAATTTAATTCCATGTCTTCTGTTCTCTGTTTTCTTCTTTCTCTGACTTACATGAAACCTGTGAAGATGTAGCCACTCTTCATGCTGTCCACTGAAAATCATATGCCAAGTCATTTATTATATAGATAGTTAGAGATAAACTTATATACTCCATTTGGGTTCTTTGATCCAGAATTTCTAGTACCAAGAAGTTAAAACTGAATCTCATCTGTTCATTTTCTCTTCAACAGACCCCCTTAAGGTTAACTTACTCAGCATCTTTTCCATGATGAACTCAAGCTTCTGGCACTAGCATATTCCTTACAGTCGTCATAATTTTGACTTGAAGATAGGCTTCCACTTTTTAAGAAATTCAAAATAATAGGTGAATATTGACACCAAAGGTAGTTCTTGGCCTCTGCAGCTATCCATACCACACCAATAGCTCCAGAACTAAAAAGTGACAATAGATTTAGTATAAGATTGGGTCTGGACCACTCACTACCCAGGTGAAATCAGGAGGGGTCTCTATGGTCAACACTAAATTTCAGAAGCCTACCTAGAAATGAAATGGGCTACCCGTTTCCTATCTGTAAGTAAGAGCCCCTGGAGGCAGTGACTCTTCACGAGCCTGTAGAAACATTTTGAGGGAGAATATCAAGGATTAAAAAACAAATGTGCTGTTTCAGTTGAGCAGCAATCAGTGTAAACTTAGACAAGAGGAGAAAGAAAGACATCCCATCTGTTCTCCTCGCTGGAGATTCTGGGGTTTTGTTTCTCTTTGAATGAACTTGAAGGCTAGACACGAGGCAAGAAACTTACCCCATGAGTCCTCTTCAGGTGGAAGAAAATTAGAAAACCGTGAGTGATTGCGAAGGAGGTAGAGTGGCGGACATATGGCTCCCAGCTTCCTGTCTCTGCACTTTTCCCCTGCATTTCACTTCAGCAGCTGTTGCCAGCTATCTGAAATGCCAGCTAATTGACGGCTAATAACTCCCTCAATGTGATGCGACACTTGGGATTGCAGCCTGCGTCCCAGAAACTAAAAGCCTGATTAGTTCAATGATTTTTATTGACTGATAAAATCAAGCTGGTGGTATTTGTTAGGGCCTGTATTAACAATTTTACCTGAATTATATCATTTATTGTTTTCATCAATGCTGTAAAGCAGACCCTGTGTTGATTACACCCGAAGGAGAAAAATGGTGACATTAAAAATTTATGAGACTTAAAAATTAAGTATCTTTTCAGTCTCATAGGATTGTAATGGAAGAGCAATTCAAATTCAGGTTTCTTATTATTAGCTACAATGCTATATTACTTAGGTTTCATATGGGTTAAATGGCTTCTTAGTGATATAGAGACAGTAAGCTAATGTATAGGTCATTATAGCTGTGGGGTTCAAAATACACTGACAGTTTTATCCAAGGTAGTTTGACTGAATACTTGGAGGACATGAGTCTAGTGTGCCAAAGAATTGTACATCATAGCTGGGTCCGGCAGGGTAGCTTAGCCTCACAGGTTTTATTTCTAAAATGAGTAACTATAATGCTTGGCATAAGACCTTGGCACGTGCTATAGTTGTGGCCTTTGAGAAAGCCTCTACAATATTTATATATTGTTTGATATTATGTTTTCTATCTGTAAGCAATTTCACCACAGGAAGTCTCTTATCCATAGCCAATTTTATTGAAGGGTCTGGCTTAGTAAGGGAGAGAGAGCATATAATTTAGGAGAGTGGCTGTTGCTGGGTAGAGGGAACCTGGAGGAAACAACACACGATCTGAAACCAGAGCAGGTTTACAGTGGACTTGATTTTCCTTAGCATTCCTAGGGAGGAAGCTGAGGCAGCATGCTCCTGTCCAGATTGGGAAGCTAAAGAAACTGCCAAATATCCAATTAGTCGAACTCCCTTTTCTTCTTCTTGAATACTCATTACTTTAAAGGAACCAAGCCCCTCCACACTTTCAAATAATGAATTTTAAAGTGACCTTATTGGCCGGATTGCAGAGAGTTGCTTCGCTTCCCTTAGTTATTGTGAGTTAGCCGTGGAGGATGGTCTTGAATTTTCTCTGAATGTAAGAGCAGGGACTAATAAAAATGTGCAATTAAGAGCTTAGCTGCTATTTTGTTACCTGGTTCTTTAAAGATGTCTCCCTGAGTTATTATTTTTTTCTGTCTGGCTACCTACTAATTAAGAGACGCCCTTTGGTCCAATGTAAGTTGTTTCTGTGCACAAAGTAGAGAGGACACAGGGATAAAGGCCTAATTAAATGGTTCTACAACCTAATTTCTGTTATTGTTCTCTAAGGGTCAGTACATATCACAGTCCCTCTAATATCTATTGGCTATTTATAGCTGTGTTACAAGCAGAACTGGCTAATGCCCTTATATAGTAATTTTCATAAAGCAGCCACAATGCTGATATAGATATTTTCAGACAAAAAATTAAAAGTATAATCTTCTTCTTCTGTCTTAGCACCTATAATAAATCATTAGTTCTCTTTTTATGATAAAACTGCCTGGGTTTATCTATACAAAACTTCACTAATAGTATTAAATCTTCAATGAACCTATGGAGGTAGACAGGTGATGGATGTCTAGCCAGATAATTACTCCTAATGGATATGCATGAAAACATTCTCTGTTGTAAACTTCTATTTCAATTTATGATTTTTGGTGTGAACTTGTGATGAACTTTGTAACATGTGATCATGTATTCTGAAAGTTGTATAAGTACTAAAGACAAAGAGAAAACAATAAAAGTATAATCTTTGTTTAGAGGAAAGGTTTGGGGTAGACAAGATGGTTCAGTGAATATAGGTGATTGTCGCCAAGCCTGATGATCTAAGCTAAATCCTTAGGTCCCACATGATGAACCAAGAGCCAACTCCCTGAAGGTTTTCTGACCTACACAGACCTCTCTTCTCTTCTCTTCTCTTCTCTTCTCTTCTCTTCTCTTCTCTTCTCTTCTCTTCTCTTCTCTTCTCTTCTCTTCTCTCTCTTTCTGTCTTTCTCTTTCTCTCTCTCACAAACACACACACACAGATATACACACAGAAAGACAGAGAAACAGAGACACACAGAGAGAGCATGTATATAAATAAACAAATAAATGTAATTTAGTTTCTTTTTTCTTTAAAGGACATGGTTGTTCCTGTAGACAGGAATAGTCAGGGAATGTGTATACACACACACACACACACACACACACGCACACGCACACACAACATTTCACAAAGGAACGAGTATGCTGGTCAACAGTGACTACTAAAAATCTCCAGAAAGAGTCATGGAGGTGAGTGGGCTGGATGATTTCATGTCAACTTGACACAATGTAGAGTCGTCTGAGAGGAAGGAACTGCAATTGAGAAAATGTTTCCATAAGATCCAGGTGTAGAGTATTTTCTTAATTAGTAATCCGTGGGGGAAGCCCAGCTCACCGTGGGTGGTGTCATCCCTGGGCTTGTCAGGTCCTTGGTTCTATAAGAGAGCAAGCTAAGCAAGCTGTGGAAAGCAAGCCAGTAAGCAGCACCCTTTTGTGGGCTCTGCATCAGCTCCTGCTTACAGGTTCCGCCCTTGCTTGAGTGTCCTGATTTCCTTTGATGATGGACAGCAATATGGAAATGTAAACCAAATAGACCCTTTTCCTCCCCAACCGGCTTTTTGTTTATATTGTTCATCACAGCAATAGAAACCCTAAGACAGTGAGTTTATGTGTATTGGCTGAAATATTGATTTTTAAAAATGATTTTCCCCTGAGTTTGATTCGTACCTAGTCCTGAGATGAAAGAGCAGAGTATGAATGGATGTGAAAGAGAGAATTTATATCCCGTTGGGTATCTGTCACTTGTTTCCAAATTGTGTGAGTTATTTTTCTCATTCCCTTTAACATGATAGGAAATAGGGGCAGCTGGGTCAATCCAAGAAAACCCTTCTGTAATTAAAACAATCTCAACTTATTTTTACTAACACAAAGACAAAAGAACAGCTGCTCAGGTAGGTGAGGTGAGTCAGTGGGTAAAAGAACTTGCTTTCAACCTTAGTGTAGTCCCTGGGACCCACATCATGAAAAGACAGTACTGAGTCCCACATTATCCTCTGACCTCCAGACCCTTACCATCACAGGCAGGCACAGAGAGAGAGAGAGAAAGAGAGAGAGAGGGAGAGGGAGGGGGAGGGGGAGGGGGAGGGGGAGGGGGAGGGGGAGGGGGAGGGGGA